>NC_135581.1:75514547-76249651 GCF_965152235.1 Eretmochelys imbricata | reverse complement strand
TCATCTCCAGGCTGGACTCCCCCCCGCCCCGTCACAGGGGCCTGAGATTCCCCCCTCCCCGCACTTCTCCAGGCTGGACTCCTCCCCACCCCAATCACAGGGCCTGAGATTCCCTCCCCGCCATCTCCCCATCACAGGGGCCTGAGATTCCCCCTCCCCCCCATCTCCATTTCCAGGCTGGGAGTCCCCCTGCCCCTGGTCCCCCAGGGCCTGAGATTCTCCCCTCCCCCCATCTGCAGGGCTGGATTCCCCCTGACCTGTCACAGGGCCTGAGATTCCCTCCCCACCATCTCCCCGATCACAGGGCCTGAGATTCCCCCTCCCCCATCTCCATCTCCAGGCTGGACTCCCCCCCGCCCCGTCTCAGGGCCTGAGATTCCCCCTCCCCCCCATCTCCAGGCTGGACTCCCCCCTCCGCCCCGTCACAGGGCCTGAGATTCGCCCGTCCCCCCCTCTCCATCTCCAGGCTGGACCTCCCCCCGCCCCGTCTCAGGGCCTGAGATTCCCCCTCCCACCATCTCCAGGCTGGGACTCCCCCCCGCCCCCGTCACAGGGCCTGAGACTTCCCCCTTCCCCCATCTCCATCTCCAGGCTGGACTCCCCCCGCCCCATCTCAGGGCCTGAGATTCCCCCTCCCCCCATCTCCAGACTGGACTCCCCCCCGCCCCCGTCACCAGGGCCTGAGATTCCCCCTCCCCCCCATCTCCAGGCTGGACTCCCCCCGCCCCCGTCACAGGGCCTGAGATTTCCCCCTCCCCCCCCATTCTCCAATCTCCAGGCTGGGACCTCCCCCCGCCCCATCTCAGGGGCCTGAGATTTCCCCCTCCTCCCCCCATCTTCCAGGCTGGGGACTCCCCCCGCCCCGTCCCAGGGCCTGAGATTTCCCCCTCTCCCCCCATCTCCAGGCTGGGACTCCCCCCGCCCCGTCACAGGGCCCTGAGATTCCCCCTCCCCCCATCTCCATTTCCAGGCTGGAGTCCCCCTGCCCCGGTTCCTAGGGGCCTGAGATTCCCCCTCCCCCCATCTCCAGGCTGGACTCCCCCCGCCCCCGTCACAGGGGCCTGAGATTCCCCCTCTCTCCTCAACTCCAGGCTGGGGACTCCCCCCGCCCCGTCACAGGGGCCCTGAGATTCCCCCCTCTTCCCCCATCTCCAGGCTGGACTCTCCCCCCCCGCCCCGTCACAGGGCCTGAGATTCCCCCCTCCCCCCATCTCCAGGCTGGACTCCCCCCGGCCCCGTCACAGGGGCCTGAGATTCCCCCTCCCCCCCATCTCCAGGCTGGGACTCCTCCCACCCCCGTCACACAGCCTGAGATTCCCTCCCCCGCCATCTCCCCATCACAGGGCCTGAGATTCCCCCTCCCCCCCATCTCCATTTCCAGGCTGGACCCCCCCTCCCGCCCCGTCACAGGGCCTGAGATTCCCCCTCCCTACATCTCCAGGCTGGACTCCCCCCGCCCCGTCACAGGGCCTGAGATTCCCCTCCCCCCATCTCCATCTCCAGGCTGGACTCCCCCCGCCCCCGTCACAGGCCTGAGATTCCCCCTCCCCCCATCTCCATCTCCAGGCTGGACCTCCCCCCGCCCCCGTCACAGGGCCCTGAGATTCCCCCTCCCTCCATCTCCAGGCTGGACTCCCCCCGCCCCCTTCACAGGGCCTGAGATTCCCCCTCCCCGCATCTCCAGGCTGGACTCCTCCCACCCCATCACAGGGCCTGAGATTCCCTCCCCGCCATCTCCCCATCACAGGGCCTGAGAATCCCCCTCCCCCCCATCTCCATTTCCAGGCTGGAAGTCCCCCTGCCCTGGTCCCAGGGCCTGAGATTCCCCCTCCCCCCATCTGCAGGGCTGGATTCCCCCTGACCTGTCACAGGGCCTGAGATTCCCTCCCCCAACCATCTCCCCATCACAGGGGCCTGAGATTCCCCCTCCCCGCCATCTCCATCTCCAGGCTGGACTCCCCCTGCCCCATCACAGGGCCTGAGATTCCCCCTCCCCCCATCTCCAGGCTGGACTCCCTCCCACCCCATCACACGGCCTGAGATTCCCTCCCCACCATCTCCCCATCACAGGGCCTGAGATTCCCCCTCCCCCCATCTCCATTTCCAGGCTGGACCCCCCCCCCACCCGTCACAGGCCTGAGATTCCCCCTCCCTACATCTCCAGGCTGGACTCCCCCCGGCCCCATCACAGGGCCTGAGATTCCCCCTCCCCCCATCTCCATCTCCAGGCTGGACTCCCCCAGCCCCCGTCACAGGGCCTGAGATTCCCCCCTCCCTCCCATCTCCAGGCTGGACTCCCCCCCGCCCCGTCACAGGGCGCCTGAGATTCCCCCTCCCCACATCTCCAGGCTGGACCTCCTCCCACCCCATCACAGGGCCTGAGATTCCCTCCCCGCCATCTCCTCATCACAGGGCCCTGAGATTCCCCCTCCCCCCCCATCTCCATTTCCAGGCTGGAGTCCCCCCTGCCCCAGTCCAGGGCCTGAGATTCCCCCTCCCCCCCATCTGCAGGGCTGGATTCCCCCTGACCTGTCACAGGGCCTGAGATTCCCTCCCCACCATCTCCCCATCACAGGGCCTGAGATTCCCCCTCCCCGCCATCTCCATCTCCAGGCTGGATTCCCCCCGCCACGGTCACAGGCCTGAGATTTTCCTCCCCTCCCTCCCAAATCTCCAGGCTGGACTCCCTCTGCCCTGGTCACAGGGCCTGCAATTCTCCCCTCCCGCCCCCCATCTCCATCTCCAGGCTGGGACTACCCTTGCCTGGTCACAAGGTCCAAGGCCTGCCCTCCGGCCCATCTCAGGGCTGAGCTCCCCCTCACTCACACAGTTTCCCCCTGCAATTTTAACCAGTGACTAGTGGAGCTGTCGGTGTCCACCTTTCTCCACTAACACCAGCCTTGATGCTCCATTTATTTATCTGCCTCTCACAGTCATGTGTGCTTTCTTTCCCACAGCCCTTCAGTGACTGCCGTGGGTTTGTACTACAGGGCTTTGGTCTTCTCTTTGGTATCCCTTCTCCAGGACCCATTTCTGCTGCTATGCTTTCAAGAAGCTAGGGCAATAATAATTGGGAGGGCTAGGGGCACTTTGGAGTCAGCCATGAAAATAATAAAACAATACATGCATGTTGTATCCTTTTTCCCCCTTTCTTCATATGTTGCTTTTATCCTGAAGTTAAGCTTTTCCGGACGGAGACTGCCTTCCTATGTGGTTGTACAGCACCTAGCACATTTTACCTGCAATTGCAGTATAAATAACAGGTTTCAGAGTAACAGCCGTGTTAGTCTGTATTCGCAAAAAGAAGAGGAGTACTTGTGGCACCTTAGAGACTAACCAATTTATCTGAGCATGAGCTTTCGTGAGCTACAGCTCACTTCATCGGAGACTGTCTAAAATGGTATCAGCCTTTAATTGCAATTTACTGCCCTACATACTGTATGTTCCTGAAAACATTCACTGTTACATTCCCTGATTAAACTTTGTGTCTGCTTGATTTCCATGGGTCAAAACAACATTTTTTCCCACTTATAAGAACTTCAGAGAAACTTACATCGTTGGGCTCTTTGTGAAACTATATTAGGCCTTGTCTGGGCTAGGATTAAGGTTTGGTGCTACCATGTGTTAGCAAATGTGTTGACCAGTGTGTTTTAAATCATGTTAAACTTGTGGAATTAAAGTCTGGAGGGACCCCTAGACTTTAATTCAGCCAGTTTAGCCTGTGTTAAAGGTAGTATGCCTTGTCTAGACTAGACTTATAGTGTGTTTCTTAGCCTGTGTTAAGATGTGCTGACATCACAGTCTTAACTCCTAGTTTAGAATAAGGCCTTATTTTTTCTGATACGTTTGTAGATACATGTGAGGTATTCAGAATTCTTACAGTAGCATTTTACTCATATTCAGAATATTTAACATTGCTGGGTTAAGAGCCTTCTAAAAGCTGCCCTGTTTCTTTAAGAGAAGTCTTTGGAAGGGATATACCGTTAGCAAAACTCCCTTAAACTTCCATGGATTGGTTATTCTCTCATTGACTGACAAGTCTAGACCATAATCTCTGTTTCTAATTGGTTGGTCTTTTTATCTATCACCCATCCTATTCTGAACTTTGTGGATATCAGGCTACTTTGTGAGATGCAATGAATTTTGACTTCTTTGTGATTAACATACTGTATAAATAAATGTACACAAGGCTAAAGATTTACACTGATGTTGAAAGTGCACCTCAACAGCAGCATTACGTGTTTGAACAGAACAGAAGTGAGAAACTAAGACAACTCAAAAAAGAATGTAAGTGGATAATTAATTTACACTCTCAAGTGCATTCTTCCTTTTAGAGAATTTGTTGGCTTTCTTATTCATTTCACTGGAGAGTAGTTACCTAATGAATGTGAACAGAAAGTCAGTGTGAATTTTAAAAAGGGTAATGATGAATTAAGTACATTAATTGAAGGAATATCTCAATCATCCTTAGCAAAATGGGTTGTGTTTATGACTAATCCAGGAAGTTGGGAGGTACAGCAAAACAGATATTCTCTTAAGGGCTAGTTGAACAATTTTGTGAATCCTCAGTAAAGTTATTCTTGGGGAACATCCCCTCAATTTTTCCTTCTCCTTTTCATCTTCTTCCTATCTTCCTTTTCCCTCATGCTCAGGAGGGAAAATGTATAATAGACATTCGCTCTTTTCCCAACTAATCAAGGTAGTTACACAGCATCAGGGCCTTATTTTAAATTTGGGATTGTCCCTACACTGTTCCATCCTTCCCCCTGCTGAATAGATGTCCCATTGGCTGTGTGTTTCTTTGGTCTCAAAAATCTGCCTTTAATCCTTCTAACAAATCAGTTTCCAGTATTTAAAAAATGATTGCTACAGGAAATTAGGAATACAGATTATTTGGTGGGTATTGAAAGCATGCACAGTCTGCCACTTTGAGAGAATAGTTAATTTTCCAACATTAAAAATGGAAATGTCTTTTACAGAATATCCTGCTCATGTGATCCACATTTATTTTAAAAAAGGATGGAAAGTATAATCGCACTGGGACATTTCAGTCTTCTTCCCTTTCTCTCTTTCTTTGTTGTGTTTTCTCTTTTCACATGCAGCTTTTTTATGGCACTGGTCACAGCATGCCAGGAGGGGAATGCATAAATTTTGAGAGTAGGGAAAACCAGGGTAAAATAAAGCAAATATTATCCGTTTCAGATTGGAATAATAGTGTGATGTAACAGGCTTAGTCTAAGGAAGCCTGTAGTCATGTTATCAAGAAAGGATGCTACGCTAGCAGAGTATATTACAAGTGAAAATTAATGTTTTATTAAATAAGACTTGCTTTTGAAAGCTATATACATAGATATTTTTATTCAATAACACCCAGTCTTGAGAAGTGCTGAATGCTCTCAAATTCCAATGGGATTTAAAGAGAAGTTGATGGCAATTAGCATCTCTCTGGCAGTGCTCAGCACCTTGCAGGATTGAGTTTTATAGTTGCCTTTTTTTAATGATATTTCATTTCTTATATAGGTTTTCATTTTTAACAAAATGATTAACCTACAGGTAGGTAGCTAGTGGACACGTACATTCCACACAGAATAATATGCCAAGTAATTTTATGTCACTGAGTATATGCTTCATAAACTTCATCAAAATAGATAAAAACTGGAATGCTGGTTTTGGCAAATGTTTTTTCTGAAAGTAACGTTTCAGGTCTGGGAAAAGATGCATAAGTGGAATATTATTGGGATTGCAGAGGTTGCTGGGAACTCCGAAAACATAAACATGCTGTAGAGTTAATAAAAGCATACAGTCAGTAAGTATTAGAAATGTCCACATTTTCTTTAGAGAAGTCTTTATATTATAAGAAAAGCAACAGAAAAATTGCATGTCTTTACCTAGTTTCCAGTAGTTGCATCTCTGCTACTTGCTCTTATGCCATGACATTACTAAATTCTCTAGCATCAAGAGAAATAGATTGTTGGTGGGATTTTCCAAAACATTCAGGATTGGTCGGACCCTGCTCCCACTGATAACATTACCATTGCTTTAAGGGAGCAAAGTTAGGCCAGCATTGACTACTTTTGAAATTCCCACCCAGAATCATTTTTAATAAATATTTATGTCAGTAACTGATACCCTGTATGTAAAAGATAATAATGAATTTACATCATATTCTACAGGAAAAAAATTTTGCTGTGACAAAATAATTTTCACTCTGTCTTCATAGACAACTGATAATAAAAGTAGATATTTAAAGATAGCAAAGTGCGTTGAGAGCAACTGTACTGATGAAAAGTGCTATATCAGAGCTTGTTATTACTATTATTTTTTATTAGATATGGTAATTATTTATACTACAGAGCCTGTTTACCTAAAATGAGGCATGTTTTGTAGGCCTTATTGATAACTCAAGCCAAGCCTGAAGATTGTACTGTACTGGTACTTATTCTGTATAAAGTTGTGCAAAAATACTGTATTTTATTATTTGACTAATAATTTATAATAACATACTCTACATAACCAAGGCCTACCTGGGAGCCGTAGGATGTGTGAGCCCAGAAAGCTATAAGGCAGGGTTTCTCAACCTTTTTCTTTCTGAGGCTCCTCCAATATACTATAAAAACTCCACGGCCCACTTATGCCACAGCAACTGGTTTTCTGCATATAAAACCCAGGACCAGCATTAGTGGGTAGCAAGCAGGGCAGCTGCCCGGGGCCCCATGTCACAGAGGGCCCTGTGAAGCTAAGTTACTCAGGCTTCAACTTCAGCCCTGGGTGGCAGGGCTCGGGGCACCGAGCTACAGCCCCATGCGACGGGGCTTCGGCTTTCTGTCGTGGGCCCCAGAAAGTCTAATGCCGCCCCTGCTTGGCAGACTCGAAAACCTGCTCACGGCCCCCCAGGGGGCCCCGGACCCCTGGTTGAGAATCACTGCTATAAGGTACTGAAAAATCTTCGATAAATTGCTCTGCTTTTAGCAAATGTGAATTTGGTTAAATTACAGGATCAAAAGAGGATGTAGACAGGAGAATGCAGGAAGCTCCAGAAGCCCGAATCTCTAGCCACACTGATGGCTCTGCTGCTGCCCTTAATGCTAGAATCAGAAGAAAGCTCCAAAACAGATCTTCAGAAGAGAAACTACTGTAGCCTCCGGAGCAGAAGCTTCTGCAGTGTGAACAAAAGGCAAAGATGCATAGCAGCTGTCATGAAGTAAGAGAGCTGTATTTGACATACTTTGTATCAAATCACTTGCTTTCACATACCATGCATTTCACAGCAGCAAAGGCAAACACTATACATTTGACTTGAGCAGTGTAGTGTCCGGATTTCAGTGGTAATGGTAATTTTCAGGTCAAGAAGTAATGGTGAGTGGGAAAGGTGGGGTATTAGGTGCTCATGGAAGTATAGCACAGTAGTTGGGATCAAGGGTGGGATTTTGAGAAGCACCCAGCAATGATCTAACTCTGCTTCCATTAAAGTCAATGGTAAAACTCCTGTCTGCTTGAATGAGAGACGAGTTAACCCAATGCTGAGCATTTTTAAATATCCTACCCCTGGTCATTAGAACTGCCTAACGCTCTCTAGGGTTTTGCCATTGACTTTACGGGTAGAATGACTGAGCCCAAAATAATTAAATGACTTGGGATACAGTGTGTCAAAGTCAGAATCAGGACTCCTACATAATTTGTCAGACCACTCTGTTTATTAGCAAAGCGCTTTGCCAATGCACCCAGATATGTGAGACCCTCTCTGAGGCTCATGCTAACTTATTTATACAATTAAGCCAAAGCCAATTTAACATAAGAGACAAAAGGAAGCAGAAACTGACAAATATACATACATATCTTATTTGCATACTAACGTTTACCAATCTCCTAGCTCAGTAGGCGCTCTAAGTTAATTAGTTTGACTCATTGTCTCATACTCCTTAATGTTTCTCTTCCTGACAACTATATTTCAACAAACCCTTCAAGTAGCATTTCTTTAATGAATTATAATTTCAATATAATTCATTCTACTTTCACAAGTGTTAGCTTAAAGGTGTTATAGGCGTGACTTTTTTGAGGATCGTTTGGTAATATTCAGGTAGAGAATCAGAAAACCAAGGTGCCAAGTTTAAAGATGCTGAATGACATGATGATAAAAGCCTTGTTAATCAAAATAAACTGTTACCTCGATTATTCTCTTATTTACACTCGTGTAAATCAAGAGTAATTTAACTGACACAGAGTTACACTGGTGAATTCTGGTACAAGTGAGAGGAGATTGCAACAGTACCATCTTAACTGAAATGTTTCTGTTTTGTTAAAACTCATTGTTGGGTGGGTTCCAGTTACTTTTACCATTTACCAGTCTAAAGGTTACAGTTGTACAATTTGTTAAAGGAACTCTATGAGGTTAAAAAAATCTTTACAATTCCTTACCTATGTTACTAATAAAACATGAGTTTATCAATTAGCATACAACTGATAATCCTCTTCCTTTGTATCTTCCACTGTGTTCACCTTTCAAACATTTGCTATTATTTGACCTCACATTAGCCACATATGGCCAGTCTAATTAGAATTCAGAATAACTGAGTCTTTTGATTAATGTAGAATGTGAATGGAATGCTATACTCCACTTTCAGACAAACAGAGAATTCAGCACCCAAATACTGAAATAGTCACAATACGGGTTGGGTTTGACCATTGTCAGTCTGGGCTTCATATTGAGAAGTGCTGCACACCAACAGCTCCATTTGAATTCAATGGGACCTGAAGGAAGTCAGTATCTGTGCAATTCAGGTTCCCTGTAATTTAGGCTTCTTAAACAACAGAGCGTTCTTTTTCTGTTAGTATAACCAAGCCCTCTCGGATCTCATGAGGTGTATAGCTCTGGCAAGAATTTGCTATGGAGGCCATCACTGGAAAATGGCAGAAGCCCCTGTTAATTTGGCTCAGGGATACCTCCAGCTTAAAGGTGAGTTTACAAAATTCAGAGGTCACAATGTTAGGACCAAATCCTCCAGTCCTTTCATAGTCAAAGCTCCCAATGGCTTCAGCAAGGATTGCAAGATTTTGCCCTGAGCTTTTACAGACCTTTTTTTCAAAAGGACGGTTTATGTTTATCAGGTCAATGGAACAGAAGAAAAGCCATTTTAATTTAAAAAGAAATAAAAGGACAAGCTAAAGAACACACTGATTTTCTGGCTAAAGCTGTTAGTATATCTTCTTTTCCCTCTGGAATCTTCTGATAACTAAAGAATTTTCCAAAGCATGTGTGCCAAAGAATTTTCATAGCAGAAATACTGTGTTGAAAAGAGAAGGGGTATGAAGCTTCAGAATTTATCACACTAAGGTAAAATCATTTGGAAAGAATACTCAACAATAACGACTTCTCATCCTACCAAAATGTGAGGATCCTAAGAAGAAAATAGGCTTATTAAAGGAGTTATAATAGGGAATATTTGAGACCAAATCTAGGACATCTGTGAAAACTGTGATTGTTAAAGTAATCCTGACTGTGGCATTTCCTTTTTGAATATGTTTTTGAATATGTATGGTTCATACACGTTCAGTTTACAGCTAAGTCCAAGATAACTATTTTCTTTATCCCTTACGAATTTCTAAGTCACTTTACAAATACGTGTGTGGTGATCTGTCTCCTGCAATGTGTTCTTCACAAACATGAGAAAACTTTTTAGGTTCCATCCATGCTTGAATACCTAGGAATCTTCAGAATTAATCTTGCTTTTCAGTTAAATATAGAAGCCTGGGGAGAGGCATGGGATCATGGGAATTGTGGGGTTATCATTGTTGTCTGTATTCCTTAACAAACAGTAATCCTTGCCATGTCTGTGCTTTTACATTGTGTTACTCTAAAGATCAGCTGAATAAGATAACAAATCGGACATGTCAGGTTAATTAGTGAACAAGACTTACAATGTCTAAGCATGCATAAGAATCTTTATAATTATGTATATCACAATACGCAGTAATGTTGATGAGCGTTTGGCCAGATCACTCCTTGAATGAGAGATCTTTAAGGAGCTGCAAGAAGTAGTGTTGGTGATTCATTAAATGTCACTCTCTCTTACCTCCAAATCCATATGAAACCAGTGCCAAAGGACGGTATTAATAGGTGTTGTGCTGCTGGCAGTGCCAGCTTTTAGATTAGATGTAAACTGAAGTCCCAAGTACTCACTGAAATCCCATGACCAGGTTCTGATTAGTATTTCTGTTGTCTCCTCTTTTTGAGATGATTTATTGTATCTTGCCATGGTTTTTGCACTTGTTCCTCTGAATTATTTCTCCTTTTGGTTTGAAAAAATTCAGTAAATTAATAAATCCTCATAGCACTTCTCTTAAGAACCGGGGTGTTATCCTCCGTGTCCTGGTTAAGTTCCAACTTGGACAAAATTCACCCAGTCGGTTTCAAGTGGCTACAATGTTCTTTATTTCTCTGCTTACAGAACGTGTGTGGATGCATTTCAGTGAAGGGTAAAATGATCCCTCTAAATACTCTGGATGCAATTCTGCAAGGTGTTATACTCCCTCATCTTTCAGAGGAAACTGGGATGGATCCCTGTACCTTGCAGGGTCAGCTCCATAGTCTGTAGTTCTGTAGAGCACTTTAAGGCATCCAAATGATACTGTATAAAGCTGCTTTATTATATTATTATTAAAATTAAACCAATGAAAGCATTTTAGGATTTCGTTTTTAGTTACATTTGCAATAGACTGTTTACTAAATAAGAAATATTGGCAACTCTTTTGACCAGTTGTTTGCGTTAACTGAAATTAGCTTGAGTTCTCCAATTGCATCATGCAGTCTGTTTCCTTTATCTTTAAAAAGAAATTATGGCTTGCATCAGAGGACTTCAGTAATGGATTTGTGAGGATAAAAAATTGAATATATTTTGGTTTTTACAGGCATGAATCTTGATTTTTCAGGTAGACTGAATGTGATCCCATTGTTGTTGCCCAGATCTCTTGGCTTATCTCTGCCTCTTGCTGGAAAACCTGAATATACTTTCTAGATTAAATTAAGCCAAAGCCTTCCGACAGGAGAAGGAAACATCGTAATCTTCAGCATACATGTGGAAGTAGTTACATTTTCCTCATGAGAATCTAAAAGCTGAATCACCCACAGAAGACTTTTTTTTCTTATTTATGTTCACAGGGTTTTCACTACAAGCAAAGCAACATGCAGAAAAAGCCAAAGAAATTCTTCTTGCCAGCTCACCTATCCCTGCTTCTGATTCTGAACAAAGAATGGACATTCTTAAATGCTCAGTTGCCATTTGTCAGACATTAGGAAGATCATGAACTGCTCTTCACGAATATCCTTTCTCAGTTCTATTTGTTACTTGCAATTGGTTCTAGAAGTTTATTTCAGATCAATAGATTGGATCTATTGAAATGATATGAACACCTGACAAATGTACAGTGTTAATTTCTAGAATTGTCTATTGAAACATCCAATAGGAACCTCATTACCCTTAAAAAAAGCATATGGCCCCCCATATTCATGTTGTAATGCCAATAACAGTATTCCTTAGAGTGGTTAATAACTCTTAATAACATCTCTTGCCAGGATGGACCTTAGTCTCTAGGGAGTGGCCTGCATCTTTTCCATCATTGTTTAAATAACAGCAGTTACATCACGTCTGTTATTGTCACTTAAGTCCTATCGTTACAAGGATCCGAGAAACGAAAACCTAGGTCCAAAATACAAACTGGATAGGTACGCTGGACCCTTGCTAAAACACGCGTCTATATAGCGTGAATTCGCATGTAATGCGGTCGCGGCCATGAATCCCAAATTTAATTACTTTAATTGGAATTCATTTTAACACGGTACCGCGCATGGATCCCAAATCCCGTGTTCTAGCGAGGATCCAGTGTACATAGTAGACAGCAGATCCCACAGATTGAAATGTACAGTGAGAGCTCAAAACAAAATCAGTCTTTAGCCAGGAGATTGGAGGTGGTTAGGCCATTCATAAGGCCTAAAGCAAAATGTGGGTGGAAGAAATAAGTATTTCTGCCCCCTCCATGAGAGTAAAGAATTTTTAAGATTGTGGCACTCTGACACTGTCTGGAAGCTTCATAATTAAGAGATCCACTGACAGCATACCAAAGGTGCTGGATTTGTTGTTCTCACACACATTTTGTCATACCATGCCTCTTCTCACTGTTGTGAGCAATGAAGTATGGAAGGGGACAAGATTCTTACTCTCTGGTCTTTTCAGAGAACAAATTCTTGTCTATTTCCTTTCTCTTTTTGTAAGAACAAAGTAGCTAGGGAAAGCAGAGATATGATAGAACATTTGTACCCACTCATGGTCATGAATACGGTTGCATCCACAGTGACAAAAACTCAACACAGAACTGAGATTGGTCACCCAGAACGGAGATTTCTATTAATTAATTATAAAACAAAGTTTTTTAGACATTAATTAAACCTCATAAAACTCTGTTAGGTTGAGCAACCAATCTGACAGAAGGGTAAACAGACACAGATTGGTTCAGTTTATTTTCAAAGGTCACACAAAGTTGCATGGCAAAACATAGTCGGAATCAGAAGTCATGAATCCTTCTCCAACTTCTGCACACTAGGTAAGGGACAACATCTCACTATATATTTTAACACTGTTGCAGCCAGACTGACAGTTTTCTCCCTTTCAGGAGGATATAGTAACTCAAAAGAAATTAGTTTTAGACAGGCTTACATTTTGAGTCAACTTTTAAGTTGTTTTGAGTTCATGTGGATATCTGGATATTTTAAAAGAGATGTTCAAATGCATTGTATTTTTCAAAACCAAACATTTGCAGTACACTTGAAATTCTTAATTTGCAGCATCTCACATTACACAAATTAAATCACAAAAAACCCTATATGTTTTTTCTGATTTTCCAAAGTATGCCAATTCTTTTAATGACCTACATGAAGCGAGTGCAGTTATCCTTAGCACTACTCAGATTGAAAGATTCAGAGAGAAATTCAGTAAAAGCTCAGAAACTTTCAGAGGAACTACTACAAAGTGATCACATGCCACAGGACAAATGGATGGAAATCAAAGCAGCAGCTGAGTTGTCGTTTGCACAGTAAGTTTGGATTCTATTATTAAATATTTTTTTTAAAATCCAGTGTAACACTAACAAATTTAGATAATAAATAAAATATAAATAACATATGCATACAATAGAGGGTTTGAAAGTGGTTTTATAAATCTGCCATTTCATACATTCACTAAGGGGGGGGTCCTACTACTAGTTTTACAATTTACTCTTCACTTTTAAGGCAAAGATGAACGTATATGACTCCCTTCAGAGACCATCCATACTGCTTCTTAATTACCACAGGGGTCGCTATGGAATTATGTGAACTGTTCCATCCATTTCTTGCCAAAACAGGACCAACCTCGGATTTGAAATTCTCCCACATCCTACAGCTATATCACTGGCCCACCACCACCTACTCCTTTTTAAATGATGTTATAGTGTCCCATTCAGTCTGGATGGGCTTTAAGCATGGTCTTCCCTAAGCAGTCAGTCATAGGTTTATGATGAAGTTACTTCTTCCCTTGAAGCCCTGCCAAAGCAGTGACTCAGCAGTGTGAATTCATTGGCTGGAAGGCCTTGTAGCCTCCATGATCTTTTGCCCTGAATCCTATTCCATCTGTTGTTTTGGTTACAGTAGCAACACTGCTGAAAGATGAGATTAGGAATTTTTTCTTGCTTGATACTATCATGGTCTCTTCTGTTTATGTCACCAGAAACTCTGTGCAATGCTCATGTATCTGTGCTTGACAGCTGATCTTTCAAGGCTTGAGCCTGCATACCACAGAAGTGACATGTTGCTTTTATAATCACAAGGTTAAAAGTGATGAGCAGGACAGGGAGTGCTGGGAACCTGATCCTGTATTAAGGAAAGTGCTGCTTTGTAGCTGCTAAATTACTCCTAATAGCAAGAGGCCGGCTACGAGGGGAATTTATTGCTAAGAAATCATCATCTCGCTGCCTACACCCTGCCTCCTTTTTACCTTGTGCTCTTCAGAGGGGGCTGGAAACTTACATTTACTTGGAGCAGAGCATTACGCCTCCTAGTGCGTAACCTTTTTGTGGCTACACATACCAATTACACTTGCACTGAAGTACAGTAACTTTGCAGGAGAAGACCTATGTGTTCTCCAGTCACCACTGGCCTGGAGAGTAGAGCTCCACCAACTAGTCTATTATTTGACTTGGAGCTAAATTCTGTCCCTGGAGTAAATTGGCATAATTCCATTGACTAGAATTGCACGTTCTTATGCCAGAGCTAAATATGGCCACAGTCAAATGCCTCAGTGATGTTGTATGGTACTGTGTTTCCAGGCTAGTAGCACAAGCTTGGAAAGTTGCAGGTAGTGGCTTCTGTAATCTAATAGTAAAGCCTTCTGTAGTCATTGTATGCTGTCTTGCTTAGCTAGGGTCAGATATAAACATGAAGTAGTAATAATGGTTTTAAGGTTTTGTTGTGATTGTTACAAGATTTGTAGTTCTCAGTTTTGCAGATTCAGGGGATTCAGATAGTTCATCTGAACTCTTGGGTTTAGAGAGGAACTGCACAATTTGAATCTTTTGAGGCTCCACAGTCACTAGCTTTGATGGATAAGCCTTTTCTCTCCAATATTGTGGATACTACTCCTGTTGAAACACATTAACTAATTACACTTTGTTCCAGTATCTTCCCAGGTATCAAAATTAGGCTGACTGCTCTATAATTCCCCAGGTCCTCTTTGCTCCCCTTTTTAAAAATAAGTACTATGTTTGCCCTTCTCCAGTCCTTTGGGACCTCATCCGATCTCCATGAGTTCTCAAAGATAATTGCTAATGGTTCCAAGATTGCTTCTGCTAGTTTCTTAAGAACCCTAGGGTGAATTTTGTTGGGTTCTGCCAACTTGACTACATCTATATCTAAATATTCTTTAACTTATTCTTTTCCCTATTTTGACTTGCGTTCCTTCCTCCTTGTTATTAATATTAATCTGGTCATAATTTCTTTTTCATGAAGACTGAAGCAAAATTGGTATTAAACACCTCACCCTTCTTGATGTCGTCCATTATTAGCCTTCCTTCCCCACAAAGTAGAGGACCTATGCTTTCCTTCATCTTTCTCTTGCTCCTAATGTATTTATAAAACCTTTTATCGTCTTTTTTGTCCCTTGCTAGGTGTAACTTGTTTTGTGCCTTAGCCTTCCTGATTTTGTCCCTTTGTGCTTGTGCTATTCTTTTGTACTCCTTAGCAATTGGTCCACATTTCCACTTCTTGTAGGATTTCTTTTTGATTTTTCAGGTCATTAAAGAGCTGTATCAAGCTGTATTGACCTCTTACTATTCTTCCTATCTTTCCATCACTTTGGGATAGTTTGCTGTTGCACCTTTAATATTGTCCGAGAAACTGTCAGCTCTCATGAACTCATTTCAGATATGTTACAGGCAAAATCCTCAGCTGGTATCAGCAAATTTTGGCTATATTTTGGGCAGCTGGTAGCTTTTGCTTTTTTATAGTTTCCTTTATATTAAAAATATGTAGGTTGATTCTTCACTTACACCAAGGTAAAGAGTGTTGACCTGAATTTATGGGCTAGTTTATTACAGCTCGCCAATGATCTGACCAGAAAATATTTAGGTTCTTGTCCCAGTTCAGGCTACAGGGTTAGAAAACTCAGAGAGTTCAACGTCATGAGCAGACCCTCGGGTTGTGTGGCAAGGACACTTACACTGAGGACAATACCAAAACGTTAAGACCTTTATGAAATTAATGAAAGAATAAGAAAAGATATAAAACACAGAGCCACAAAGAAGTAATACAATTCTTTGGCCCCTGGTGGTAACATCTTTGTTCTAAAGGACTACTTAAACTAGCATACTCTCACCTTTCCCTGAAAACCTGGTAGTTGGAGACAGAGGACCAGCCCCATCTCTGGCCTGCCCGATGAATTTGATGGTCCAGGCTCCCCAAATTGCTAGGGATCAGGTTCAAGTGTTGAGTAGCTAAATTGTATTGCGAAGCTGAGCTGATAGCTTGATAGAAGATAGGAAAAAGCGATCCCCCTGCATGGTTGTTTACCCTCTTATAGGGTTCTGGGACTGTTTTAATCAGGCACAACCTACTATGCCCAAATCTTATTTCCTCACCCAGATAAATCTTCGGGTACACTTACTCTATAGGCTAACATATTATGACATATATACATACGTATTAATGTTGATTATCTCATCCCCAAAACCGTTACCTTTGGCCTACGTCATGACTTCCATGTTGTGCAGTGTACCCTGCTGTTACCGGTCTGTTCCGGACTTAAGGTAAACACATTCAGTTCTTTGTTTGGTTCCCCGAAGTCAAAAGGGCTAACCGGTAGGCCATTTATGTATGGCAAAGGTTACAAACACTTATGCTAACTTGCTCTAGCTAATCATACAGGATACAGGCCTGTAGGTTCCTTGTGTTACAGCCAATTATTATGAGTAACATATACTGGAATTCAGCATCAACAAAACCCAAGACAATAACAATATAATCAATCAAACCAATGAAGAAAACACATTATGCAATATAGCAGGAATCGGCAACAATGTTCCCTCTAATTTTTGACAGGCCATGTGCGCAAAAAATTTCTTCTGTGCAAATTTTTGTGTGCACAGTGTTTCACCGTGTGTGTGGCGTTTAGGATCTGTGTGCACGCACACACATGCACAGCTTAGAGGGAACAGTGATAGCAACCTTTGGCACGAGGCCCATCAGCTGGCTGGCCGGGCCGGTTTGTTTACCTGCCGCGTCCGCAGGTTTGGCCGATCGCAGCTCCCACTGGCCGCCGCTTCCTGCAACCCCCATTGGCCTGGAGCGGTGAAGCATGGCCAGTGGGAGCTGCGATCGGCCGAATCTGCAGACGCGGCAGGTAAACAAACCGGTCCAGCCCGCCGGGGGCTTACCCTGGCGGGCCGCGTTCCAAAGGTTGCCGATCCCTGCAATATAGCAAGCTAGCAAACTGGCCTTATGGACTACAAGAGGAGTTACTTCCCAAAAGAATCTGTGTTTTTGCTGGTGCAGAAAAGGATCCATGTAACTGAAGAGCATAGGTCATCTTATGCGTTGTTTCCCAATGTCCAGCTTATTTCATTAGCATATCATGTTGGTGCAGCAGAACCTGCTTAGCTGAGCATGACAAAGTTACAGCTAATGGTTTTAATGCTGTTTACATTGAATCCTAAGCCTTTGCTAAATCAGCTGTTGCCTCCCAAACAGTACCCAGAATTGGAAGGCAGATGGAGCCCTTGCATGCCTAGTGTCCATATTCCAGTGGTTAATGATTATGTGACATCTGCCTTTATGCTTAAATTGTTCTTTTATTTAATTACTTCAAATTTATTAAACTTTAATTGACTCCCTTTCACTTTGATTTGTCTCAATTCCATGTTCTAATGAGAGATCTGAAATGCTCTAGTTTGAATTAAAATGACATATTTTGCCCTTTTGTTTTGGTAAAACATGTGCTCAGAAGAGTAGCTTTTAAAACAAAGTGTCCACCTCAGATTTGTGCTGAGCTGAGGATTTGAGGGAAAATTCCTGAAAGTGAGATCAAGTAGGCCATGGAATAGACTCTCTGGGGAAGTGGTGGAAGCTACTAGTAGTCCGAAGGGAACAATCCTAGCAGATGACATACGAATAGTGGATTTTTAATCTGAACTGCACTCTTTGCTCACCGCAGTTCCCAGTGATATTACTAATATTAAGTGTGCTAGGACTGATGCCTGATTGACATCCCTAAAGACCTAATTCCACTGTTAATACACAGAGCAAGTACAGGAAAGGCAGAACAAGCTTCCTCTCCACCGACCCCTTCCCCATTGCTCCAGCTAGAGTATCTCAAAAAGGGACTATCTCTTAAGGGTGAGAGAATCAGTCTCTGTGGCTTATCCAGTTGTTAGCCTCTCTTTAGAGAGGGTGAAGAATGTAAACAACTGAGACTGGGATTTTTACTATGTGGACACTGGTTGGCTAGGAACTCAATTAAAGCTACCAAACTCATTTCACATAAACCAGCATCATTCCTTATTGAGTCCACATTGCTTCTGTTTGCTACCTGTCATATGCATTTATTAAAAAACTTTTCTTTTTTTGCTTTCTTTTTAGATTTTAGGTTATGAAACTCCTTAAACATGACAGGTTTCCCTGAATTAAGACCATTTGTGCTCAGCTCAGAATTTTATCTACAGCTTTTCCCCTCGCTTTTAACCCAAGAAATAGTACAAGTTAAGCATCAGATTGATACCACATGTAGTTTCAGGCTGCAAGTGGCATGACACATTCTTTGGTCTATTTTTACATGACCTCAGTAATATTTTTACTGCTGCCCTCTGCTGTCATTGAGGTTGTACAATGGTTGTCTCTAGTTCTATTCTTCATTCTGCCTGGGCCAAGATCTGCCACCCTTTTCTCTTCAGGGCAGTTGCTTTGAGTTTTATCTACAGAAGAGGGTCAATACTTGTCAGCTAGTAGTTTTAGAGGACTATCTAAGCACTTTTGATTGTGTATTGGATCCAATCAAAGCAAAACTTCTTATTTATATGACAGCAGAGATCTAAAAATTTCACTCACATTCACGTCAGGCTGCTTCTGTTTCAGGTCATCCAACTTATTTAGTTTTTATTCACTGCTATGCATCTCTGTTCCATTTCTGCATTATTTGGAAATCACAGTCACTGCCTGACACTTTCTCTTGACTTTTCTTTTTCTTGCATCTTAGCCCTTCAGTCTTCTTCTGAAGGAGGTACATTGATCCCATGCACTTTTGTGTATATTTTGCATGAGACATTAAAACTGAAGCCCTGTCTTCTCTATATGGACATTAAAGATCCCATGCACTTTTTGTAAGTTTGCCCAGACCCTTGTCTAGAACATTCAGCCTTCCATCTGGCTGCCATAGTTCATCCCAGATTTGACTATAATACTCTGGAGAATGAAGTGTGCATGTAAATGGGTTTTTTGTTTGTTATTTTAAATAACACATATCTGAATCTGCATATTTTCATCTACTTAGTTACAAGTGTGTATTTTCAGTGAAAATTATTCCAACTCAATTGCCTAAGATCTTGGTTGTATAAGACTGAACTTTTTTTTATTCTGCCGTTTGTATCAGGACAGTGTTAATGTCAGGGCCTGATTACGTTATGACAGAAGTCAGACAGGTGGTGAGCTGTTTTTCATACCTTGTGCATATAAATAGTGAAGGAAATAAGTGTGGCGTGTACACAGCTCTTTGAGTTATGTAGGCATGTAGTAGAACCTGCTTATAGTGAATTTAGGCTATAGTGGACTTCTTTCCCAGAGCCCAATGAGAGATCTGTGTGTAAAGGGCTTGCAGGATTTAGCCCTTTATGGTGAAGTCATCTGGTGGTTATAATTGCATTCCAGCATTTGTTCCAAGTGACTGCTTTACCTATCTGCTTCATCATTGAATAACACACCAGGTACAGCCTAAAACACTACTAGACATTCCATCTTTTTAAATGGACTCTCTGTAGGAAGCTTCTGTTGCTGTTAAAACACAGATTTTCAAGCAGCAGTAAAGGGGTTAAAGAGCAAAAAATGAATGGAGCTGAATGGACATTTCTATTTGGTCCTGTTGCACCATCTTCTCATTAAGTGTTTTAAGTGAATTCCTGAGCAGTGAGTTTGTAGAAAGTTAAGCAGCCAAAGTTGGAGCAAAAACTGATAAAAGAAGAAGCGATAATGAAATTGGGCCGAGCAGTTTCTAAGGAGGTGCTCAAGAGGCTGATATCTTGCACAAATGTCTGCTCAGAATATCTCATTCTTTTAAGTTCCTGACTCCTTCCCGGTTTTGTCACCATGACAGTGCAAAGTCTATGCCTAGTAGGGCAACTGGGAATTCCCTGGTTGTAGGGAAATCCTGGGTGACGTAGCGCTGGAATAGCTAGGTCTACACTACCCACTCCCTTCCCCCTGGAGTTGGGGGGCATTCCTGGGTGCACTGGGGACATGATTGGAGACAGAAGGAGACTCAGCCAGAGTGTGATGAACTCTGGCAAACCTTTGGGCAGCCAAGCTATCTCTAGGGTCCATTCTAGCCACCATAATTTAGAGTGAGTCTTAGGTTGCTGTACATTATAGCAGGGGCCAATTAGACCCGTACTCAGCCCCAGGATCAGAGGAAAAGAAAGGGGCTTAAAGTCATCTTTCCTTCAGTCCCTTGCACCAAGTCTAAATTTCACTAGTTGCAAATGGCAGCTTAGGCATAGGGAAACCATAGCACACTCCGATTCCCCTTCTTGACAATCCTACTTTTAGGGGTTAACAGCAGCTGCAAAGCTTCATCTGTGGGCTAGAATTTGGATTAGAAGATCTTGTCCCAAAAACAATGACTAAGACTTCTATTTGTTAACAAATTCAGATTAAATCTGTTAAATTACTTGATGGAAAAATAGTTGGATGGTCTCAAATTATTTTCTTGGATTCCTATGCTCCAATTTTTATGTCAAACATCATTCCATTATGTCAATAATACATAAACTAGAGTTACACGTTAGAGACAACCTTATCAACACAGGATATAAAGGCATTACAGCTGTAACTTTATTGTAATCCTTACTTTGGATCACTGATGTTATCTTTTGATTTTTAAAGAAAATAGAGGTCCATCAAACAATCACACAAAAAACATTTCCAGCTTTAATATTTTGTTCTGTGGTAAAATTGTTTGTGCTTGCTGCTGGAGAATATATCCCTTTAAGTATCACAAAATTGCAGTTCTTTTGTGTAGCTTGAAATGCATTCTTCATAGACTAGGATTTTACATCTGCTGCAATTTCCATGGACTTGATTTGGCAGATTAAATAAACTAGTGATTCCTCAATGAATTTCTGAGGATCTCTCTGGATAACACAAGAAAAGAATCTAATTCAAAATATGTTTTTCTTTCCTATTTATTTTGTCATAATAGGAATATACATTTTTAATTCATTCAGAGATACATCCTTGTCCCATTTAAATCAATGGCAACATTCCCATTGACTTCAGTGGGATCAAAATTTGGACCTAAATAAGTGTTACATTTTTTATGTATGATCACACATTTAATATTTGATGCCTGAAATTTATTTCTTTACCCTGTACATTTGTTAACATTACCAAAAGAGTCCTATTTGGCCATCAACTGTAGAAGATTACTAGCTAGTGCAGTGATAATGACATTTATAATGTAAGGCCCAGATCCTGCAAACCCTTAATTATGCAAGTAATCCCTGATTAGTGCACACTGAAATCAATTGGACCACTCAGTAGATAAGGAGTACTCACATGAGTAAGTGTTGAGAGGAATCATAATTTAAAGCCAGTTCCTCAGTTTAGCACCCAGTCTGAGAATCTGGGTTGGGTAGGTAGATGAAGGGTGGGAAGGAATCCTTCCCCTATCTCACACTGCAGAACTGCTCTGCAGGGGCTGTTTCAACCCAGTGACTGTGGTCTTAAAAGGCACACACTCCTTTACCTCTACCTCCAAGAGCAACAAAAGATCCACACATGATCAGTTCATCTGGCTCCAGATCTGCATGCAGGAAGCCCTCTGTGGTCATTGAAGAAGGACTTGGATTTGCTTTCTAGCATTTCAAGTTTTGGGTAACCTTATTATTTGGAGCCACAAACACAAGAGAAACAGAGAACACTGTCTTTAAAAGTCCCTCTTTTTGTTACATGCATGTGCAATGGAACCCCCCCTGCAGTGGAATTCTTCACTGTTATACAAATAATAATAAAATGTTGGCACAGCTATGGTTCCTTCTGATCTATGTTTAAGACCCATATTCATTTGTTCAGCATATACAAGTCTCCCCTCTCCTTCATAGTTTTCAGGTAGGATATTGAACTACCAAGATGATGTCATCATGGCATTTAGCTTTTTCTGTTCTTCTATGACTTTAGCAATCTACCCAGCAAACAAAGGGGCTATTCATTCAGTATTTTACTCTCCTGGCAGGACCCAGTTGCTTTATGGAAACAAGAAGGGTTGAACATGCATACTTCTTTCCTTTGCTTAAGCAGCCTGAAAGTTGGCAAGTTCTGGAGGCTAAAATAATCTAGGGAAAAAAATCAAAGGGAGTTAGATATCCACTGGCTCACTCTAGATTTATGAATTATTTTACAGTTCTTTTTCACTTGCTTGACACTTTGCTCAATCAGCTAATTAGCCATCTGCCATGAATTCTGTTTGTTTCAAATCTATAGCTATAGATCTTTGTGGAGAAGTCATTTTTTAGGGAAAACTTTATATTTAGTGAATATATTATACTAGGTAAGCATTTTCCAGAAGATTTAAATAAGTTAGAATAGTGAGAAACATTTTCTTTTCACAAAGAGTTAATTCAGACCTCAGACAGAGGTTCTTGACTTTTCTTGCACATTTGTGCAAGGAGGAGATGGGCTTTCTGTGCCTGACTCATCCACCTGTGCAGGTGTGTACTCCCACTAGCAAGGTTGGATATCACAAGATAAGCATAGACATGTCTATGGCCCTTCAGCACTGGTTGGCATTCTATAGCAACACTGGAGAGGAGCACGCACTGCAACCATTTAAAGGGGATCATAGAATCATAGAATTCTATGAATCATAGAATCATAGAATATCAGGGTTGGAAGGGACCTCAGGAGGTCATCTAGTCCAACCCCCTGCTCAAAGCAGGACCAATCCCCAACTAAATCATCCCAGCCAGGGCTTTGTCAAGACTGACCTTAAAAATATCTAAGGAAGGAGATTCCACCACCTCCCTAGGTAACACATTCCAGTGTTTCACCATCCTCCTAGTGAAAAAGTTTTTCCTAATATCCAACCTAAACCTCCCCCACTGCAACTTGAGACCACTACTCCTTGTTCTGTCATCAGCTACCACTGAGAACAGTCTAGATCAATCCTCTTTGGAACCCCCTTTCAGGTAGTTGAAAGCAGCTATCAAATCCCCCCTCATTCTTCTCTTCCGCAGACTAAACAATCCCAGTTCCCTCAGCCTCTCCTCATAACTCATGTGTTCCAGTCCCCTAATCATTTTTGTTGCCCTCCGCTGGACTCTTTCCAATTTTTCCACATCCTTCTTGTAGTGTGGGGCCCAAAACTGGACACAGTACTCCATATGAGGCCTCACCAATGTCAAATAGAGGGGAACGATCACGTCCCCCGATCTGCTGGCAATGCCCCTACATATACATCCCAAAATGCCATTGGCCTTCTTGGCAACAAGGGCACACTGTTGACTCATATCCAGCTTCTCGTCCACTGTAACCCCTAGGTCCTTTTTCTGCAGAACTGCTGCCTAGCTATTCGGTCCCTAGTCTGTAGCGGTGCATGGGATTCTTCCGTCCCAAGTGCAGGACCCTGCACTTGTCCTTGTTGAACCTCATCAGATTTCTTTTGGCCCAGTCCTCTAATTTGTCTAGGTCCCTCTGTATCCTATCCCTACCCTCCAGCGTATGTACCTCTCCTCCCAGTTTAGTGTCATCTGCAAACTTGCTGAGGGTGCAATCCACACCATCCTCCAGATCATTTATGAAGATATTGAACAAAACCGGCCCGAGGACCAACCCTTGGGGCATTCCACTTGATACCGGCTGCCCACTAGACATGGAGCCATTGATCACTACCCGTTGAGCCCGACAATCTAGCCAACTTTCTATCCACCTTATAGTCCATTCATCCAGCCCATACTTCTTTAACTTGCTGGCAAGAATATTGTGGGAGACCGTGTCAAAAGCTTTGCTAAAGTCAAGGAACAACATGTCCACCGCTTTCCCCTCATCCACAGAGCCAGTTATCTTTTCATAGAAGGCAATTAGATTAGTCAGGCATGACTTGCCCTTGGTGAATCCATGCTGACTGTTCCTGATCACTTTCCTCTCCTCTAAGTGCTTCAGAATTGATTCCTTGAGGACCTGCTCCATGATTTTTCCAGGGGCTGAGGTGAGGCTGACTGGCCTGTAGTTCCCAGGATCCTCCTTCTTCCCTTTTTTAAAGATGGGCACTACATTAGCCTTTTTCCAGTCGTCTGGGACTTCCCCTATCGCCATGAGTTTTCAAAGATAATGGCCAATGGCTCTTTGCATTTCTCTATTGCCCCTGGAAGTACTGTGCTGCCATGTGCTTCAGCCACTGCTGCTGGTATTTTTCCCGCTATACACCCTCTTAATACGGCATGAGCCGGTAAAGCCACATTCTGGCCCTAAGTTATTAACTGGTATTCATTTAAATTGTGTTGTCTTTCAGTTTGCTAAACATGTTAAGAGTATGATTTGTGTAAGACTCTCTCCTTTTGTACTGCAGTGTACAATGCAGGTTGAAGAAAGGGAAGCTAAGATGCAAATCAGAGACCTCCATTTTTCAAGATTAAACATTTGTTAATTTTTAGGCAACACATTCCTTAGCATTTTATTGAAGAGGAAGTTTAAGATTAAAATTTAGGGGCAAAAATTCTCCTCTCTGTTGTGTATAGCTAGTGCCTGTTCATCACTCACTCCACATATGGAACTGGTCTTCCTGGCAATGGAATTGTATCCTAAGACTTTAGGTACTTGAATACAGAAAACATTTGTCACTTGCAATCAACGAGAAAATATACAGTCACTTGTTTTCTGGTGTCAAGATTACTCTTCCCTACTGTGGGTTTTTGGCACTGTTACGAATTATACCTGATAGGACACGCACACAACTGCTGCGAATTATACCTGATAGGTCATGCACAGTTCGAATCTAGGCTGAGGCACATGAACAAAGTCTACAACTGCAGAATTCCCAAAAAACACCAAGTTTATTACGCTCGAGCGTGGTGCCCCCCTGCTAGCCAGGAGGGGACCCCGAATACAGATTATACAAAGGTTATATACTTTTTAGCAAAGCGTGTTGCCGTCGTGCATCAGAAACCTTAGCCAATAAACATACCCTTTTCTTATCTACCACCTATCCCTGCTTGGTGCATTCCTCGTGCTAACTAGTATGTTAATTACACAGCACGGTCCTAAAGCAATGCATCAGTAACTTTTATTATCAGGATGGGAGGCCTCACTCAAAGGCCAGGAGATAGGGATTTAGGTACAGACAAAGAACAGATACCGGGAGTCAAGACAAGCTGGAGAAAAGGAGGAGGATTTTCACCGGAATGCAGTATCTAAGGAACACTCCTCCTGGTGCATGATGTGCTTGCTTTTAGACAATGGTGGGCCCCAAACCAAAATGGAGTCACATGTGCTAACTTTTCCTTAACAGCACAAAAAGTTAGCAATGAGATTAAATTTCTTAAGACACAGGTAACTTCTGCGTTACATAAAATGCATCCTGTTTAGCATCTTCCTGGCACATGAGTTTTTTAACAGCTATATAATTTAAAAGAAAACCTGCTTTTACTTTCCAGATTATACCAGTGTCACAAAAGATCAGAAGACGCTATTCTCTGCTGTCAAAAAGCTCTGAGCTATATTGAGAGGAGTAAGGGTGAAAGCAATCTGGAATGTATTCCTGTATACAAGAAAATGGCAGGAGTAGCACGGGTTCTTGGGGATTATGCAACAGCAATCCAGCATCTTGTAAAGGTAAAGAAGGTTTCAAGTAAGGCATTTTGCTAAATGTCATGGTTAATAGATAAGCAAATCATCACCGTAATGAGGCTCAGGCACAATTAGTAAATACATGTCTTTGCTGCATTTTTTCAAAATATCATTAGTTCCCGTTAAAGGATTAAATGATACACAGTCAGCAGCCAAGGCAGTACATTAAAAACCTAACTCCTGTTAATAATAATGGGATTTGTGCATCTAAACCACCATGGAGAGCACTGAAAATTGCCCGGGATGCTTACAAACACTAATTGTGAGCCTAATCCTGTAAAGTTCTAAGCACCTTGCAAATGGCAATCAGAATCCTTAACTCCTATAAAAAGACACTCAGTACCCTGCAGTATCAAGTCCTATATTACTACTAAGAACATCTGAAACCATCAACACAGCTGGTGGTGGCTGGTTTGGTTTTGGTTTTGTTACTTTTCCCAAAGAAAGATAAAGCTTGAGAGACTTGTAAAGAGCTAGATACCTTACACACATAGGTGGCACTCAGTGGCTGTTTGGTGGAATATGTGAAATGAGTCAGTTGTGTGTTTCCTACCGGGACAGAAGTTTCTAAGTATTATTAAAACAAAGTCCACCATCACAATGACAATAATTAGCATCTTGCTGTAGTCTTGGCAGAGCAGCTTTGCCACTAGTAGACATGGAGTCTGAAAATGCTTTTTACTTACTAGAGATGATCCCTTTGGG
Organism: Eretmochelys imbricata; assembly: GCF_965152235.1. Lineage (NCBI taxonomy): Eukaryota > Metazoa > Chordata > Testudines > Cheloniidae > Eretmochelys > Eretmochelys imbricata. Next base: position 76,223,325 of record NC_135581.1, on the reverse strand, counting down.
TTTGAATTGAGATACGTTGCTGAGGCAGTGTTTTATGGAAGCATAAGAACATAAGAACGGCCATACTGGGTCAGACCAAAGGTCCTTCTAGCCCACTATCCTGTCTTCCAACAGTGGCCAATGCCAGGTGCCCCAGAGGGAATGAACAGAACAGGTAATCACCAAGTGATTCATCCCCTGTTGTACATTCCCAGCTTCTGGCAAACAAGAGGCTACGGACACCATCCCTGTTCATCCTGGCTACTAGCCACTGATGGACCTATCCTCCATGAACTTATCTAGTTCTTTTTTGAACCCTGTTATAGTCTTGGCCTTCACAACATCCTCTGGCAAAGATTTCCACAGGTTGACTGTACGTTGTGTGAAAAAATAATTCCTTTTGTTTGCTTTAAACCTGCTGCCTATTAATTTCATTTGGTGACCCCTAGTTCTTGTGTTATGAGAAGGAATAAATAACACTTCCTTATTTACTTTCTCCACACCAGTCATGATTTTATAGACCTCTATTATATCCCTCCTTAGCTGTCTCTTTTCCAAGCTGAAAAGTCCCAGTTTTATTAATCTTTCCTCATATGGCAGCCGTTGAATACCCCTAATAATTTTTGTTGCCCTTTTCTGAACCTTTTCCAATTCCAATATATCTTTTTTGAGATGGGGCGACCACATCTGCACGCAGTATTCAAGATGTGGACATACCATGGATTTATATAGAGGCAATATGATATTTTCTGTTTTATTATTTATCCCTTTCTTAATGATCCCCAACATTCTGTTCACTTTTTTGACTGCCGCTGCACATTGAGTGGATGTTTTCAGAGAACTATCCGCATTGACTCCAAGATCTCTTTCTTGAGTGGTAACAGCCAGTTTAGACCCCATCATTTTATATGTATAGTTGGGATTATGTTTTCCAATGTGCATTACTTTGCATTTATCAACATTGAATTTCATCTGCCATTTTGTTGCCCAGTCACCCAGTTTTGAGAGATCCTTTTGTAGCTCTTCACAGTCTGCCTGGGACTTAATTATCATGAACAGTTTTGTATCATCTGCAGATTTTGCCACCTCACTGTTTACCCCTTTTTCCAGATCATTTATGAATATATTGAATAGTACTGGGCCCAGTAGAGACCCCTGGGAGACACCACTATTTACCTCTCTCCATTCTGAAAACTGACAATTTATTCCTAACTTTTTTTTCCTCTCTTTTAACCAGTTACCAATCCATGAGAGGACCTTCCCTCTTATCCCATGGCAGCTTATTTTGCTTAAGAGCCTTTGGTGAGGGACCTTGTCAAAGGCTTTCTGAAAATCTAAGTACTACTATATCCACCGGATCCCCCTTGTCCACATGCTTATTGACCCCTTCAAAGGATTCTAGTAGATTGGTGAGGCATGATTTCCCTTTACAAAAACCGTGTTGACTCTCCCCCAACAAGTTATGTTCATCTATGTGTCTGACAATTTTGTTCTTTACTATTGTTTCAACCAGTTTGCCCGGTACTGAGGTCAGGCAAATTGGCCTGTAATTGCCGGGATCACCTCTGGAGCCCTTATTAAAAATTAGCATCACATTAGCTATCCTCCAGTCATTTGGTACAGAAGCTGATTTAAATGATAGGTTACAGACTACAGTTAGTAGTTTTGCAATTTCACATTTGAGTTTCTTCAGAACTCTTGGGTGAATACCATCTGGTCCTGGTGACTTATTACTGTTTAGTTTATCAATTTGTTCCAAAACCCTCCTCAAATGACACCTCAATCTGGGACAGTTCCTCAGATTTGTAAACCTAAAAAGAATGGCTCATGTTTGGGAATCTCCCTCACATCCTCAGCCATGAAGATTGATGCAAAGAATTCATTTAGTTTCTCCACAAAGGCCTTATATTCTGCAGTCAGAATAAAAATGAAACTGAAAATCTCCATTAATGAGGTTGACTAGAAAACAGTAACCATTCTGCCTAAACTCAGAAATGTACTGGATCACCATTACACTAGAAAAATTCCTGGTGCTTTGCCCATGATACTTGGCAAACATCCCCTGTACTCCCTATGCTGTAGCAAATTGCATTTTTCAGATCATTTCACAGCTGACTTTATTTCTGCTGCTGTCTGCATTCCTCCTCTCCCACTGCACCATTTACTCAGATTGTCTTGGGATGGACTACATCACTTACATGCAAGAGGAAGGGAAGAAATGAAAGCAATTGTGTTGTCTATACTAGGAGTTAAAGATGTATTGTTAGAACATGCCAGCTAACAAATTCTAAAAGTCTAGCGTAGATAAGGCCATGGAGACTTTAACACTTGATAAATTGTTCAAATTAAAGCATAGACACTTCCCTGTGGGTCACTTTGACCAGAAAATGTGTTAAAATACAACTTGCCCTATCTACGCTTACGGTTTAAGCATGTTTAGGCTGTGTTTGCTAATCTGTTTTTTTAACACCACACACTAACACCGTTGTCAATATTCTAGCGAAGGCCTAAGGGGAAAGCCTGTGTATCTGAGAGACTAAATTCTCTCCACAGGCCTGAACATTTTCCAAAGGGACTGTGGCTGAAGCTCTTCTGCGTACACTTCAGTACAGCCTGAGAGCTTGATCCAAGTCCCTTTCAAGTCAACGAGTTTGATGTCAATGGGAGTTGGATTGGGCGCTAGGAGATTACCAGAAAGGACAATATAGCCACTAACCATAGAGGAACCCAAGTGAAGGCTGACCAATCTGTCCTTAACTTGGACCTTGGTTTTTGTATGTGCCAGTAGGTTTTAGGGGATAGGGTTTGGGAGGGCAGATGAGGGGAGAAAGTTGACTTGGGTGTTTTTAGAACAGCTTATACGAAGATGAAAGCTTCAATCCTATGTGTTTATACACACTGAGTCAGATTTCCAAGACAACTCAATATGTTGGGTATTGAACTTTTTTTGAAATAAGTGTCACAGTGGGAACTGCTGGATGCTGAGCTGTTTTGGAAATCTGGCCCCAGTTCTGGCTAGAGAGCTCTTGAAAACCTAGCCCATTACCTATATTGGCCACATAGCTGATAATAACTAGCCACTTCTCTGTAATGAGCATACATATCTTTTTTTAATGCTTGTACACCTTTCTATGGATAATATATCCCATGATTTGATAAGCCATTTATGAACCTGAGTGAAATTATGAGAATTCCATTCTGAAGCTCATACCACTCTGGTTACTTCGTGAAGCTAGCCTGGTGCAAAAGAGAGCATACCAGTAAAGCATCCCAGAAGGAAATAATCAATGCTTATTAAAATATTAGAGCAGTGAAATATCATCACTTGGCTGTTGTCAGTTGTTTGTCACCCTAACATTGCTTAAGAAGAGTTTTTTGGTACCGGGTATGCATGGTGCTGATTGAAATGTAATAGGCTCTTTTTGAGTTTTTTAAAATCCTTTCTAATGGCCCAGTCCTACTCACCCTCACTCACAAGAGATGTCTCATTAAAGTCAGTGGGATTATTCATGTGAAAAGGGTTTGCAAGATTGGATCCTCAAGGTGGAATGCCCAAGGAAAATTGCACTGTAGTTGTAATTTCCCCAACTGGAACTTCTTTTGTGTTCCTTGGATGAATCCACTTGTTTTCAGTGGTGCAATATTTTGCATTGTATTGATATCAGCAGGCTTAAATTGGGGTTTAATGTACAGATATTACAAGAGCCTATATCTTGATAAGGTCACTGGGAATGATCATTTGTTCTACTTTGTAGTCAAAGTCCTAAACCTACATTTCATTTTTCTTTTGCAGTCTGTCTCTCTCATGCCATTTCCCTGCCTTTTCTCCCCAGTTTCATACAAGGAATATGTACCCAGGAATGTAGAGGAAGGAAATTTTATCTTTTTCCAAGCAGGTATTGTATGCAGTATACCTGAATCCTCCTCCTAGTCCAGTGGGGACTGTTAGATTACTGCCATTTTAGGGCCTGGTTTTGCATCTCTTTGCCTCTGCCCAAGAGAGAACCAGGAATGGACTAGCAGGGCTTTTGGAATTCAGGACTGAGGAGCATAAGCAAAGCTATGTTGGGAAGGTTGCAGTGTGCCCCCTATACTACCCCTGGCTTACGTCAATACTGTTGTCTCCTCACTTTCATAAGTACCAATGTCACTTACCAATTAAAAAAAGATTCATATGTCAATACTTACTTTAAGCTTTATCGCCTAAGCTTTATTGTAAAGTTTCCTCACATTTCTTATAGAACTAGTGTATGCTGATGTTCTGCCTTTGGGCAGCAACACATCACTTGATTTGCAAGTGCAAACCAGAGACTTGTGTTTTGTCACTCTGCTATTTGTGGCTTCATGTAATTTTAGTGGGCTTTTTGGAAACTCTAGAAACTCTTGCAGGTTTCCGTTTTCTTCTGCTCCCTCTCTCCTTCCTTTTTCTCTCTCCACTTCCTTTCCCTCACTCACAGCTACCTTGATCCTTTTTGATAACTCTTTCTTCTCTAAAATCCCTACTCTCTGATGTTACATGTATGGCTACTTTTTGAAGTCAGTATATTTGCCTTAATATTTATATATACATAGGCTGACTTGGTGGGATATCATATGTAGTTCAGTGTGTACAGGCTTGCAGGGTAAAGACTGTATCATATAGCCATTGTTGCTTTTCTCTATGTTATGATTCTCTGTGTTTTGCTTTATATAGCTTTATTATTTATGCTTGTCCCCAAAACTCAATAAATACAATTTTAAAACTTCAATCCACTTTAAATTGGAACCTGATGGAAGTTTTGCAAATATCCATATTTGGTCCTCACACTTTCAGAGATGAAAAAGCCATGTTCATTTCCCACAAGATATCCCATAAATCGCTTAATTCCTCCTTCATTCTCGCCTGAATGTGGACTGAGCACAGTAACTTTTCTATTTGATTTTTCTATGGTCCTTCCCTTTTCAGGTCCACTTGAGAGACTGTTTTTGACTCCCGATTTTCCCCAGTTAAACTAGGAATTGCAGTTGCCTGTGAGTTTGTTATTACCTTACAGAAGGCTCCCTGCAATGAAGAGTGGCTGGGAGGAGGATAGAGCAGCAAATACCTTGTATTTCTGCATGACCTGACACAGCTGAGCTGGCTTACTGCTGATTATGACAATGAGCAGCAGTGGCAGGGCTTTACTGGCAGAGAATGCTGCAGCAACATTATAGCCTCTTGCCATTAGTGTCATTATGCCCACAAGGACAAAGCATGGGAAAGGGTAAAAATCATCTTTAGCCGGACCAAGATTTTTCCCTTTTTGTGTAAAAAGTTTTAATAGTGAATCAGTGGATTTCATTATGAGGTGTATTCTTCTCTCATGCACATGCCTGTAAATCCCAGGCGTTTGGAGTGGCATTGCACATGCCCACCAAGAGGTGCACGTAAATCTCTTTGTGTCCAAAGTGAAGGGAAACCCCACTGATAAGACTGAAATGATGCTTCATTCTGGGCTTCAAATAAATATAACCATCATTTATACAGCCCCTTTCACCCCAAGGATCCCCAAACACTCTAACCACATGTGACCATTTATGTGCAGGAGTCATCTCACCCACCCCTCAACTACAGCCATCTCGGGAGTGGAATATGCAGCTATATAACAGTGCACAGGAAAAATGCACAACAAATCAAGACAGGAAATGAACAAGAATACTGTTGTTAGAAACTGAAGTGGAAAATTAGATTGGAGGGGAGGGGGTTTTACTTTCTGAACCAAAACAGAATGTAACGGATATTTGGGATTGGTAGCTAAACAGTTCACCTCGGACCTGATCCAATGCCAGCGGAAGAAATTGGGAAAACTGATTTTAATATGCACCCGACATCTCATTTATAAAGTCTGTCTGATTTCCCTGAAAAAGAAACTTTCTGCCAAATAAGCCCATTTATTTTCTTCTTGTCCCACTGGAGACAGAGCTAACTGTGACACCGCATCAGAGAAGTGTCATTTAAACTAAACTGTTTCCTCTGTTTATTTTTTAACAGGCTCATTTCATTGCACTGAGAAAAAGCCCTTCTTCAGGGGAAGCAGCAGAAACTGCTCACTTGGTGGCACGGGCTGCAGTTTCCTCTAAACGACCAGAGCACTATGGTGAATTCCTTTTAAAGGTTATGAATGGTTACCATGCTGTCCTGCTTGTAGGAATGCACATTTCAGTAGATGCTACACGCTGTACCACGGTAGATTTAGTCCCTCTTGCATTGTTTGCTTCATTTTGCAGACTTTGTATGACTGTGACGTCGTTTCTCAAGGCATACCGGATGCTTTTGATATGTATCACCCTCCACTTAATCCTTTGCCTTTTATGAGCAATAGCTAAATCACCAGAGGGAGTTACAGAGGCAGCCTTGAAGCCACAGAAGATGTTATAAACCGACGGCAGGCATTTGCCATTTCTTTCTAACGTGTTTATCCATCTTTTAAAGTCATTAGTGAGCTGCAGCCACTGCTATGACTGAACCAGTAAGTGTGCTGACTGCAATCTCTTTCCATTCCCTTGCTGGAATTCTTACTTTGCAATTTGAAGTGGCCTCAAGCTATCAATCAGTGTGTGCAGCTGTAGCTATACAAATCTGCTGTATCCAAAAGCCTGGGCACAGGGTTGCGGCCATCAAATTTTAAAATCCTACCTTTTATTCTTTGGGACCCTGCCACTGAAAGTTTTCTGTCCTGATTTAGTATTCTGCTATTCTGTTAGGATTCTTTCAGTTCTATCAGTTAATAATAACCTAGTATTTATAGATTTGGTTCTCAACCAACGGTAAACATACCCCCTGGGGGTACACAGAGGTCTTCCAGGGGGTACGTGAACTCATCTAGATACTTGCCTAGTTTTACAACAGGCTACATAAAAAGCACTAGCAAAGTCAATACATACTAAAATTTCATACAGACAACGACTTGTTTATACTGCTCTATCTACTATACACTGAAACGTAAGTACACTATTTATATTCCAGTGGATTTATTTTAGAATTATATGGTAAAAATGAGAACGTCAGCAATTTTTCAGTAACAGTGAGCTGTGACACTTTTGTATTTTTATGTCTGATTTTGTAAGCAAGTAGTTTTTAAATGAGGTGAAACTTGAGATACACAAGACAAATCAGACTCCTGAAAGGAATACGGTAGTCTGGAAAGGTTGAGAGCCACTGTTGTAGAGCATATTGCATGTTCCTTGCACTTGAAATATTTTCTACTTAATTTTCTGTAAATGCTGGATGCACACTAATCAGGTTGACATGTAAGGCCATCCACCCTAAACTCTGATTGGCTGAGAGTTCAAAACTGTCATTAAGGTACATTGATGGAGCCTCAAAGCCAGAGGCATTGATACAGAGCTAGAATAAAGAGGATTTGACTCCCAAGAGGGATGTTATTCAGTGAATCTGAAATACAGCCTGGTACAGAGAGCTCTGTACAAGGCTCTACATATCACTTAAGCCTCATGTTATAGCCATAAGTGCAACAGAGCACAGATAGGAGCACAGATCCACATTAGAGGGGTGAATTTCACCCAGAGGGAATTTTAAATGTGAGAGTTTAGAACATGGGAACAGAAGTCTATTGTTCAGTTATTGTGAAGTGAATTCGAGGAGGTATACGGAAGGTTTAGAAATGACCAGGGAGATCCAGGACCTTGCAATTTCTAGAAAATACCTTTATCTGATTTCTGATGGAGACTGAATGACTAAGACTGGCTCAGAGTAACAGATAGGGCCACCTACTCTAAGCCATACACTGACTATCCATTTCGAGCAGATCAGTTACATAAAATGTGTGGGGAGAAAATATTTTAAAATAAAATTACTTATGCTCAGTGTTTAAATGGTTTATAAAGTGCTGCTGGTAAGTATTCTCATGCATATTTTAAAAGGCTATTTCAGGTGACCAGAATGAAGAAAGCCGTGCAAGACTTTGGGATGGCAGGTTTATAAAAGGAAAACAAATGAGGGGAATAAAAAACTCTTTCCAGCAGTCGTCAGCTATTCCAGCCCATATAATGGGCATTAGGAATATGTTCAGTGCTTCCTCGTGACCCTGAATTAACAGGATGTGATCTGTTTGCAATTCCCTTGGAATGATCTACCTCAACCCTTAGTTGAAGACACCAATTATCCCCTATCCGTTCAGCTATTATTTTAAATCACAAAGAAATTAAAGAGGCAGGAATGTATATTCCTTATGGGGAAAGAAAATTCCTGCAGTCTCATCCTGGTTTACACATTAACCAAATTTGAATACTTGCATGCCCCATCAAGTCTTGCAGCCTTTGAGACATTTCTTTTTTGTGTGTTTTTCTGCACCTTTCTCTTTCAATTTTTAATTTCTTGCTTATAAAACTGAGTAAGAAAATATGACAGTATTGTCATTAAAAGTTGAAATATTTTTTATTATACAGAGCAAAGAAAAGAGCTTGGATCTCTTTCAGCCCTGTGGCCTTGATTCTTCCCTGCATCAGGAGTAAGCCTAGTGCCAGAACTGAGGGGGCAGCAGTACTTCTGTCCTGGGACTGCCAGGGCTGGTTCTGATCCCAACTCAAGTTTGGACATGCCTGAAGGCTGGCTTAATTTGTGCCATATCTTCAATATCTGGGGCATGACCCCGCCTACCTTCATTCTGCTCCACCATGCCCCCAGCTCTGAGGAGGCTCCCTGTGTTGGGGTTATTTCCCAGGTGTGCTTTTTAATTGTGGCCCTTTAGTCTCTGGACGGGGGACACTGCCAGACATGCCCAAGTTGCTGCTTTGAATGTGGGCATGGGATCCAAAAGTTGGTTAAGCTACAAACATTTTATGATTACAAATATTCTAGCTACAGATTACTAGTCAGCCCTTCTCTGAGCAAAATACAATTATGAAATTATCCATGTAAAGATTTCTTAAGTGCCTTTACTTCTTGGAACTATTTACAAATATTAATGAACAAATGAAGAACTGCCTTAAAAAAGAGTAACAAAAGCTATTGCTCTTGTTTCAGCCAGATTACCCTTTTATTGTTAGGCAGAGTGAGGAAAGGGGGAGAAAATAACCAAATACTGAACAGATAAACGTGCTTTAGATTATGCCCTGAAGCTCACAGGTCCTGAGCTCTGGCGAACAACCACTTCCAAAGGTGAGAGCCCTGTGCTGACAGAGATTTGCTGTCAATCATAAAAAAAAAGTCAGTTATAGGATCTAGCAGCCAGAATGTCCTGGCTGATCTTAATTAATGTGATGGAATATGTGAGAGGTGATCTCATAGGTCCAGACCCAGACCATTGAAGTCTTTCAAGATTGTAATCAAAATTTTGAATTGCACCCAAAAGCAGTTGAGTTGCCAATGCATACTTGAGCATAGGTGGACTAATAACTCCTTTCACTCAGAAGGTGGCATCTTTCTTAGCTGAAACTTCCAGCTGTTTTTCAAGAATAGCCCTAACAATTGCATATGGTGGCTGTCTAGCTTGGATGTGACAAAGGCATAGATACCCATTGTGAGGTCACTTATCCCAGCCCTCACCTACATCACTATGACACTTTATATTTTTGTTCTAAAATACTCTAAGAAAATAAAATTCAGAGCTAGAAAACTTACCCCAGCCTATAGACTATAGTTTACTTTTACAATTCCATGGCAGATAAAATATCATTTCAAATTTTACATCCTCTATTGGGCACATGCTTTTTGAAGTCACCTGCTTCATATAAGAAGAACCTATCACAGGAACAGCTACATAATAGGAATTTTGAGCCTGTTTCCTCAAAACACCCCATCTATGTACAGAGTCTAGCAAGGGAAAAAATTGCTCAGTGCCCACTTCAATTCGTTTCCACTCTGTTGGCCTGCACAGTGATACTAACCTGGCTAGCTTGCCAGTGCAACCAGTGTCAACCTTTATACTAACACTTCTCCCCAGCACTGAAAGGCATTCAAGATATTTGCGTTTTGTTTATAGCTTTTTCCATAAATGATATTCAGATAAAATAGCTTTTGGGACAACATGTACTTCAATGTAAACCTTCAAAGCCTGATAGCAAAAACAGAGCTGCACACAGGCAGCCTTGTTTGGAATTGTTTCCCTCTTTGCTTTGCAATGCTTGAGCCCCTTCCAGGCAGTGTTCTTTAAAGAGTATTTGAATACAGAGTCTGTGCATCACTGCAGACACGAGGCAGAGAGACCTTTCTTTAACTATGCCATTCCTTCCAAGCATGCAGTTGCCACAGTTTAGTAAAAAGCTAACATCACAAAAAGTTAGCTGCAGATTTGAGTCACACTAAGTATTACTTCAGGATAGGTTCTATTTATTGTACACTTTCAGATTTTAAATGTATGTATATCTATAATATATCAAAGGTGCTCTGCTTAGATATGTCAGTACTTTCCACTTAGTTTATGGTATAAATTATGGCTTTAACAAAATATGACATAAATTTATACACATTTATAATTAATCTACTGCTGATAAATTGCACTTATATAGCACTTTTCCTTCAAGGATCTCAAAGCACTTCATAAACACTCTCATGCCAGTATTTAGCCTTAGATGGAGTTTACCGCCAGCTTTAGGCTGCATTCCCAAGCAGCCCAACTCCAAAAAGACCGAGTCCCGGCGTGCCAGGGGCCACTACTGGCCTCACGCCATCCATGGGCACCTCTTAATGGTTTCACGCCAGGACCGGGTCTTCTTGGAGTTGAGTTGCTTCAGAATGCAGCCCAAAGCTGGTGGTAAACTCCATCTAAGGCTAAATACTGGCACAAGACCGATAATCAACAAGTACCATAAGGGAAAGTTGAAAAGAACTTTATAAACACTAATTATTTATGCCTTAACCTTGTTACTTATTTTACCCATCTTAGAGATGAGTAAACTGAGATTCAGACCAATTAATTGATTTGCTCAAGGTGTCACAGCAAATAAGTGGGAGAATTGGGAATAGAATTCAAGAATCTTGACTCCAGTCCCACTAGATCACATTCCCTCCCAAAAGTATATATGTGTATAATACTAATTTTGAGACTGTCTTCAGATATTTAGTATGTTCATACCATGAACATGTTCATATTCAATATTATTGGTTTTCAGCCTTTTGTCAGAGATCAAATGTGGTAAGGTTATTTGCCCATTGTTACAGAGTGAGTCAGTGACAGAGATGGGATTAGAACCCAGGAGTCTTGACTCACTGTTCTCCATTTTAACAATTTAATCTTACAGCCCCAGATTACATGCTGTTTTAAATTTAACATATTTTTATATTTAGACTTTCCCCAGTTTGTAACTGACCCTGCTGTCAAACAACATCAGTGAGAGGAGAACATCTCTATTTTATCAAAAAGAAAAGGAGTACTTGTGGCACCTTAGAGACTAACAAATTTATTTGAGCATAAGCTTTCGTGAGCTCCTGCTCACTTCATCGGATGCATGCAGCAGAAAATACAGTGGGGAGATTTATATACACAGAGAACATGAAACAATGGGTGTTACCATACACACTGTAACAAAAGTGATCAGGTAAGGTGAGCTATTACTGGGGGGGGGGGGGGACCTTTTGTAGGGATAATCAAGGTGGGCCATTTCCAGCAGTTGACAAGAACGTGTGAGGAACAGTGGGGTGGGGGAGAATAAACATGGGGAAATAGTTTTACTTTGTGTAATGACACATCCACTCCCAGTCTTTATTCAAGCCTAAGTTAATTGTATCCAGTTTGCAAATTAATTCCAATTCAGCAGTCTCTCGTTGGAGTCTGTTTCTGAAGTTTTTTTGTTGAAGAATTGCCACTTTTAGGTCTGTAATCGAGTGACCAAAGAGATTGAAGTGTTCTCCAACTGGTTTTTGAATGTTATAATTCTTGACGTCTTCATCATCTGGACCCATGGAAAAGAAACCCTTGAGGAATTCCACCATGATTCCAACAATTTCCGTCCCACCATCAACCTCAGCCTGGACCAGTCCACACAAGAGATCCACTTCCTGGACACTACGGTGCTAATAAGCGATGGTCACATAAATACCACCCTATACCGGAAACTAATTTGCAAACTGGATACAATTAACTTAGGCTTGAATAAAGACTGGGAGTGGATGGGACATTACAGAAAGTAAAACTATTTCCCCATGGGCCCACCTTGATTATCACTACAAAAGGTTCCCTCCGCCCCCCGATCTCCTTCTGGTAATAGCTCATCTTACCTGATCACTTTTGTTACAGTGTGTATGGTATCACCCATTGTTTCATGTTCTCTGTGTATATAAATCTCCCCACTGTATTTTCCACCTCATGCATCCGATGAAGTGAGCTGTAGCTCACAAAAGCTTATGCTCAAATAAATTTGTTAGTCTCTAAGGTGCCACAAGTATTCCTTTTCTTTTTGCAGATATAGACTAACACGGTTGCTACTCTGAAATCTATTTTATCATGTGTTGATAACTCCCAACTAAATGGGTCACAAAGTGGAATAGCCTGCACATACTTTATTCATGAAGTGTTAATTGCCCTTTTTCTGTGAATTTACTTTGTGGTAGGTTAACATATGTAACCTTTAGAACAGCTGTGGGAATACACAACAGGTACAGGTCCTGAATGAAACAGCCTTAGGAAACAGACCTGAATGTGGTCATTGTGCCATGTTGGAGCACTAAACTAAACTAAACATAGTCCTCTTTCAAACAGGACTATGTAAACATGAACCAGATATATTTTAGTTTGCACCAACAGTGTCCACAGGGGGCAGTTAGAGTGCAACTTCTTGGTGTACTCTGCAGTTCACACACCCATAATTTACACCGTGGCACAGTGTAGATAAGTCCTAAACCTCATAACCATGTATCAACTCGCTTGTAGAATTATGTTGCTGTTTACAGTGTGTTGCAGTTGTAGTCACAGTGAACTGCATGAGTTGCACTTCCCTTCCTTTTGGATACCTTCTGAACAAAATGGGAGGAGGGCAGAGAGGCTGAGCTCCTTAAATCAACCTTGTAATAACTACTGACTATGGGAGTGATATTAAAATAGCTGCTGTTCAGGATGCCAGTTACAGACTAGTCCAAATGCCAGAGGTCAAGAAAGTGAGCCAGTGCCCTATGGAAGACTAGGTATCAGATAACTGATGCATCTAGAACAGATTTTAACGTAACAGGACATCTGGCATTCGCTACAATTCTACTGTCCAATGATGAATTTACACCAGATTCCATGTTGATTGGCCTTATTCTTACGAAGAGAATAGGTGCAAGCTGTCAGACATGCACAAATTCCTGATTTGGGTCAGTGCATATGGTACTTTATGTGCAAAGAGACATGCTTGCAGCCCTTCCTTCAGCCATCCCTCCAAAACATGTCCTTGTATGTCTAATTACTTTTGTGAAATTCCTAGACTGGGGAGGGAAAAGCCACATGTGCTTATTGAAGTACATGTTGTAATATAGCACATAAAAGCAGAGGACCCAATCCTAAAGTCCTGATACAAGCAAAATTTCCAGTGGCACAGGGATCAGGTTCACAGAAACCAGAAGTAAAAAAATACAAATGTATTTTCTAACTGGACAGTTATTGCACATTTAGAGCCAAGGAACAGATAATTTAGGGAGGGAGAACTTCTCTGGCTTTCCCCCCTACAAACAAATCACTACCTCTCTTCTTTCTTGCACATAGGCCCTTTTAAAGTAATGTTCTTAGGCAGAAATAATAAATGAGCAGCAAACTTATTTTTCTAATGGAAATCCAAAAGGAAATTTCATGAGCACCTTTAAGAATATTTTATCTTTGTACAAGTAATTGTGCTTCAATTGTCATAGAAGTTATCATACAAACTAACAAAAGTAGGAAATTAAAGCAGTACTTAGAAATCATTTTCTTAAAATGAAGAGTTCCTTACTTCTGTTATAGCACTCATTATTTATTATTGTTAAAAGTGAAAGGCCTTTTTTTTTTTTTTTTGCATAGCTAAGAACATAAGAATGGCCATTGGGGGTCAGACCAGTATCCTCTCTTCTGACAGGTTTCAGAGTAACAGCCGTGTTAGTCTGTATTCGCAAAAAGAAAAGGAGTCCTTGTGGCACCTTAGAGACTAACCAATTTATTTGAGCATGAGCTTTCGTGAGCTACAGCTCACTTCATCAGATGCATACCGTGGAAACTGCAGCAGACTTTATATATACACAGAGAATATGAAACAATACCTCCTCCCACCCCACTGTCCTGCTGGTAATAGCTCTGACATCATAATCAAAAAGGCTGACAAAGGAGGTGCTGTTGTCATCATGAATAGGTCGGAATATGAACAAGAGGCTGCTCGGCAGCTCTCCAACACGAGTTTCTACAAGCCATTACCCTATGATCCCACTGAGAGTTACCAAAAGCAGCTACAGCATTTGCTCAAGAAACTTCCTGAAAAAGCACAAGATCAAATCCGCACAGACACACCCCTGGAACCCCGACCTGGGATATTCTATCTACTACCCAAGATCCATAAACCTGGAAATCCTGGGCGCCCCATCATCTCAGGCATTGGCACCCTGACAGCAGGATTGTCTGGCTATGTAGACTCCCTCCTAAGGCCCTATGCTACCAGCACTCCCAGCTACCTTCGAGACACCACTGACTTCCTGAGGAAACTTCAATCCATCGGTGATCTTCCTGATAACACCATCCTGGCCACTATGGATGTAGAAGCCCTCTACACCAACATTCCACACAAAGATGGACTACAAGCCGTCAGGAACACTATCCCCGATAATGTCACGGCTAACCTGGTGGCTGAACTTTGTGACTTTGTCCTTACCCATAACTATTTCACATTTGGGGACAATGTATACCTTCAGATCAGCGGCACTGCTATGGGTACCCGCATGGCCCCACAGTATGCCAACATTTTTATGGCTGATTTAGAACAACGCTTCCTCAGCTCTCGTCCCCTAAAGCCCCTACTCTACTTGCGCTACATTGATGACATCTTCATCATCTGGACCCATGGAAAAGAAGCCCTTGAAGAATTCCACCATGATTTCAACAATTTCCATCCCACCACCAACCTCAGCCTGGTCCAGTCCACACAAGAGATCCACTTCCTGGACACTACAGTGCTAATAAACAATGGTCACATAAACACCACCCTATACCGGAAACCTACTGACCGCTATTCCTACCTGCATGCCTCCAGCTTTCACCCTGACCACACCACACGATCCATCGTCTACAGCCAAGCTCTGTGATACAACCGCATTTGCTTCAACCCCTCAGACAGAGACAAACACCTACAAGATCTCTGTCAAGCTTTCTTACAACTACAGTACCCACCTGCGGAAGTAAAGAAACAGATTGATAGAGCCAGAAGAGTTCCCAGAAGTTACCTACTACAGGACAGGCCTAACAAAGAAAATAACAGAACTCCACTAGCCGTCACCTTCAGCCCCCAACTAAAACCCCTCCAACACATTATTAAGGATCTACAACCTATCCTAAAGGATGACCCAACACTCTCAGAAATCTTGGGAGACAGGCCAGTCCTTGCCTACAGACAGCCCCGCAACCTGAAGCAAATACTCACCAACAACCACATACCACACAACAGAACCACTAACCCAGGAACTTATCCTTGCAACAAAGCCCGTTGCCAATTGTGCCCACATATCTATTCAGGGGACACCATCACAGGGCCTAATAACATCAGCCACACTATCAGAGGCTCGTTCACCTGCACATCCACCAATGTGATTTATGCCATCATGTGCCAGCAATGCCCCTCTGCCATGTACATTGGTCAAACTGGACAGTCTCTACGTAAAAGAATAAATGGACACAAATCAGATGTCAAGAATTATAACATTCATAAACCAGTCGGAGAACACTTTAATCTCTCTGGTCACGCAATCACAGACATGAAGGTCGCTATCTTAAAACAAAGAAACTTCAAATCCAGACTCCAGCGAGAAACTGCTGAATTGGAATTCATTTGCAAATTGGATACTATTAATTTAGGCTTAAATAGAGACTGGGAGTGGCTAAGTCATTATGCAAGGTAGCCTATTTCCTCTTGTTTTTTCCTACCCCCCCCCCCAGATGTTCTGGTTTAACTTGGTTTTAAACTTGGAGAGTGGTCAGTTTGGATGAGCTATTACCAGCAGGAGAGTGAGTCTGTGTGTGTATGGGGGTGGGTTTTTGGAGGGGGATGAGGGAGTGAGAGAACCTGGATTTGTGCAGGAAATGGCCTAACTTCATTATCATGCACATTGTGTAAAGAGTTGTCACTTTGGATGGGCTATCACCAGCAGGAGAGTGAATTTGTGTGGGGGGGTGGAGGGTGAGAAAACCTGGGTTTGTGCTGGAAATGGCCTAACCTGTTGCTCACTTTAGATAAGCTATTACCAGCAGGACAGTGGGGTGGGAGGAGGTATTGTTTCATATTCTCTGTGTATATATAAAGTCTGCTGTAGTTTCCACGGTATGCATCTGATGAAGTGAGCTGTAGCTCACGAAAGCTCATGCTCAAATAAATTGGTTAGTCTCTAAGGTGCCACAAGGACTCCTTTTCTCTTCTGACAGTGGCCAATGCCAAGTGCCCCCGAGGGAATGAACAGAACAGGTAATCATCAAGTGATCTATTCCCTGTCGCTCAATATAGACCAACTGTTTACACTTTTAAATCTAGGCAGTTGCTTCATATTTTACTCTTATAAACATCTGCATCATATTTCATTTAGATTTCTAATAGAGCTGGTTGAAAAAACTGAATAATTCTTTGTGAAATTTTTGACTGAAAATTTTGATGAAAAAATCAGATTTTGAAAAATTTAGACTAGCTTTTGCATCTAACCTGGTACTAATGAGGGCCAGATTGTGGAGTTCTTGTACATCATGAAGTGCATTTATTCATGTGAGTAGTCCCATTGAATTCAGCATTTCACTTGGACCATTTGTTTCTCATAGGGTAGTGTGTGCTAAATCTAGCATAGCATAGCATACCATCTCCCTGATGCAAGTTTGCAGCTAAGTGCATGACAGTGGCAGTGTAAAGTAGGGCCAGGAGGCTGGCCTAAATGAGTGTGACTCTAACATTTCGAGGAAGGTCATGCAGAGCTTATAAAAATGTATGACGAAACCTGTGATCCTCTGTTAGACTCAGGCAATCTTTCGGAAATCCATTCCTTCTTGCTCAGATGCTGGTGATGAAAGGAATTCTTCTTCCCCTTTGCCCCAGCAAGCAGAAGTTTTTGTCTGGGTTTATATTTTTAATCTCAAATAACCACTTCTACAAATAATTTTTAATTGTAGTAAACTAAACCAAAATATGGGTGTGTGCCTGTGTATATCAGTATTTGCCTTCCAAAATCATTGCTCTACTTTTATTCTGCTAGAAGCATATCACAGAAAGGAGAAACACAGGTTGCGTTTTTAAGAGGTTGATCATATATACTTGAAGTCAATGACAAAGTTCCCATTGACTTTAATACTGCAGGATCAGGGCCTAAATGCATTAAACTCAGTCATTCTTTACAGATTTTTAAAGAAACATCCATGCTGCATTAAAATCAATGCTAAGAGAAAGGCATTGATATCTAGGACATTATTGCCTCAAAATTTAGGCAGATGTCCCAAAAAATGATTCTATGAGGTTACAAAATTAACGGGATGATTTTAACATGTTGCCCATTTCTAAATTTCACAGGAGAATTCCATAGGTGATGGATAAACTAGTAGTTGTTTTGTAGTGCAGAACATACATTTCAAACATGGAAAACCAAATACATGCTTTGTGATGTATGCTAGTGAAGCAGATGTTTTTAACGTTTTCCCTCTATGCATACCTAGAATTGGTGGCCTCTTATTTCGCAAATGCAGTTTTTGCCCTACCATTTCCAGCCACTGATAAGTGCACATGCAAATGATGTTCCTTAAAGCATTAAGCAACCTCGTAGTTCCCCCAAATTAGATGGATTTTGTGACACCAGTTGCAGCTGTAGTTATTTTCAGCAGTTAAAATGCAGGCACAAAATAGGAGGCAAAGTGAAGGATCCTTAAAAACAGACACTATGTGTTTTGTTACATGTAACTTTAAGAAGTACATTGATTTACATACCATGAATTTTGTTTTTAGGGAGAAGGGTAAGGAATGAGTGTTCTTGTCTACTTTAATGATAAATACTCTTAAGATAAGATGACCTTAAAATGCCTCTCATAGAAATTAAAAGAAATAGCTTATGACTTTGTGAAAGCACATTCAGTTATTTTATTTAGTTATAGAAACCTCTGACAGTTTAGAGAAATTGTAATTGTAATATTGTGTGGTTAAGGTTGACTCTAATTTTAAAGAGTAATATACAAGGTTACAACAGAATAATTCTTTCATGCCACAATACTGAGAAGCTGGATATTTTCCTGTGCTCTCTTGGATAATGGTTTGTTGTTATTGGCCTGATTGCAAAAAAACATATTAAACTATACGACTTTTAGAGACAGATTTCTCAAATGCAATGGGCAATTTCAAAATGTTTGATTATTGTAAGTAAATATCATGATTGTGAAGGTGCTGAAGTTTCAAAACAATGGAAAATTATCACCTTCTCATTCACTGAGCCGGTACAGTCAGGCAGTGGAAATATCAGCTTCCCACACTGCTCTGCCAGCGTGTCCCAGCTCAGACCTAAAAGTTAGCTCACTCTCTGTGCCCATTCAGTTAATGACCTTACTGCCATACAGTAGTGTTTTCTATAAAGTAAACATTTTCTGCTAGAAACTTGACTAAGGCAGATTCATTTAATATAAGCCACCAAACAGGGAGGTGTTAACAGCCCAGACTAGATTTAAAACAGTAACCTACATTTGAAAAGTTCCACTACCAAACACGGGTTATATATTTTTTCCACTTTGGATTCTTTAGTAATTAGTGAAAACAGTTCCATTAAAACATTAAGGGCTGGGTTTTCCAAAAATTGAAGCCCTTGGTCCACGTGCACTTGCATATCTACATAGTACACTCAAGCCATTTGCGTACATAAAGGAGCAAATAACTCATTAGTGCATAAAGAGAAGGAGTACTTGTGGCACCTTAGAGACTAACCAATTTATTTGAGCATAAGCTTTCGTGAGCTACATCGGAATGCATCCGATGAAGTGAGCTGTAGCTCACGAAAGCTTATGCTCAAATAAATTGGTTAGTCTCTAAGGTGCCACAAGTACTCCTTTTCTTTTTGCAAATACAGACTAACACGGCTGCTACTCTGAAACTTGTCATTATTGCATGCAATTTCTGTAACTTTGCACGGAGTAGATGCACAAATGGGCACCTACCATCGGCCTCAACTTTCTGAAAATTAGGTCCAAAGGCTTAAAAGGTGGAAATCTGTTAAATTCCTCTCAAGAAACAAGAACTGAAGGCTGGTTTTAGATAATAATACTTTGCACTTATAAAGTGACTCATCAGAGGATCTCAAAGCAACTTACAAAGGTAGTTATGTACTTTCCCCTCCATTTTACAGGTGGAGAAACTGACAGAGATGAGTGATTTGCCCAAAAGTCTCCTTACCCTCTATCCTCTATTTTAGCTACTAGACTGTGCCAACTCCCTTATAATTTATTCTGCATTCTTTCTGTGTATCTTTATAATCTTTAATCAAAAAAGGTACTATAGAGTGGCTAACAGACAACACGCAGGATCTAGTTACGACCCCATTCTGGTACAGCGACAACTCACAACAAAAATAATCTACAGTTAAGTCTGAACCTTTGCAATTGCCCAATTTAGTATTTGGAATGTGTGAGGCCAGCAGCTTCTTAGTGGGGCCTGTTGTTGCAGGCTGCTTTAACTGCGCCTTCTGTGTTCTGCTGTTTGTATCACAACAGCAGCTGCAGCCACAGAGTTCCCAGCTTAACTACATGGAGTCCATTTAAAACAGAAGCTTTTCCAGATGTAGCTTTCCCTGTGCTGAGTGGTCTGTCTGGTACATGGGTATAAAAACAAATCAGAAGGTGAGATTATATTATGTAGTACAACGTAACATTATTCAATAATCGGTTTAAGGAGCTAGCCTCAATTGAGAAATACAGAAGGGCTCTGTAGAACTTCAGCTGACAAGAGAGAGTCTGACATTTTTGTATCATAAAGTCCCTTTTTCACCTTAAGGCAAATACAGCTCTAAACAATTTTTTGCATGTTGTGTAAGACTTGCTAATAATCCATGGAGTCTAATAAAGTCAGATGTAGTCTAAGAATTTATTTCAAGGCATCATACTTTAAATCTTAGACCAACCCAATTAATAAATCACCATTTACAGTAAAATTCATCAACTTATTTATTGTATATACAAATAAGAATTTCATACAACTGACTGATGACAGGAACAAAACAAACTATTCCTATGCATATTCTATATTAAATAGAATATATCCTGTTGAGCTCACACAAGCACGGGCTAAATAACCAAATTGGCTATATTGTGTAGTGAGAAGAGCTCTTTAGAAAAGCTATAGGGACCCATAAAGTTTAATTGTTTCTCAGCTCAGAAAATTTATAAAAATTACACTGGTAAAGACCAATATTTGTGACTTTTTAGATGACTATTTGGACTTGCTCTCATCATATTTAATGTAGAATGTGTGCCCACAATACATCAATTTACAGCATAGTGTTATGGCATAGTGTCCTTTAGTATACTTTATCTGAGATGAAGGAAATAGAGTGCAGACAGAAGTATAATTTTTAAGTTGACCATTTCCCTTTAATTCCAAGTCTTTGACAAATTGTGCTAACTTTACTGAGTGAAATACCAGCTTTAGGCTGCTGAATCCAAAAACAGTTACCATGTCAATAGTTTGAAACAATCTGTTGGTATCATATGTGTCTTTTACCATGACGCTTCTCAGTGCTGAAAGTGTTCCACATCTTTAAGGTGGTTATTATATGTCACTGCTATTTTTATTAACCTTACTTCATTATGTGTTCTGTGTTTGTAACTAATGCCACATTCCTGTAGCCAATGGCACAGCTGTGGGTGGGGAGGGAAGAATCTAAGTGTCTGTTTCAGTCTTTCCTATCCGACATACTGAGGTCTTCAACTTTTAAAAACATCTCACTTTAGCTGTGTTTCAGCTAATTTTATTAGTGAAGAAACATTCTCTGTTACCAGCTGTGTGAGTAGATGTATGTGGTGGAATCTCCTTCCTTAGAAGTTTTTAAGGTCAGGCTTGACAAAGCCCTGGCTGGGATGATTTAATTGGGGATAGGTCCAGCTTTTGAGCAGGGGGTTGGACTAGATGACCTCCTGAGGTCCCTTCCAACCCTGATATTCTATGATTCTATGTTCCCAGACTTCCTGTGATATTTATTTTTATAGTACTGATTTTTTTTTCTTACTCTAGTCCAGACTGTTTCTCAAACATTAATTAGATCGGGGGATGATTAAAATAAAAACAACACGGTTGTGCTACAGTTATTCGGTTAACATAAGATCACGCTTGCAGTGTTCTCTCTGTGATCTCCACTTGAAGGTTAGGGCCTTGTAACTCCTTTTTTTAAAAAAATATGATGCATTTAAAATTAAACCTTGACCTTTAGAGCTGGTTGAAAGCATTCGGATTTCGTTCCACTGAGGGAACAAGATCTATTCTTGTATGAAGTATCATTGGTCTTTAAAACAGGGTATCTGAAGACCCACTTCAGCTTGTAACTAGCTAGCTGACAACAACAGACTTTAAGGGTAATTTTGGACAGTGTCTTATTAAAACACAAAACAGTTGTGTTATTAAAGCTTGCTGTTACCAGGAAATACCTGTTTCTCTGATCCTCTGTCTTCTGCCTAAAAGGACAAAACAAAAATGGTAAGCTCTTTGGCACATGGACCAGTCTATCTTTTGTGTTTGTACAGCACCTAGCACGTGGTGGGTACCACCAGATTATATAAATAATCATATTTCTTGTGAGAAAGTTGTTTTTTCCCCTCACTGTTCTGCAAGGAAACAGCTATTTGAATTTCCAGTGCACATTTTTAAAATTCATTTTTTAATATTTCCAAGGGCTAATTCAATGATAGCATGAGTTCAGATTACTGTATACAAATTAGAGATGCACCAAATGAACAGAATAAATAAAAACCAGCCAGAACCTTCCCTCCACCATGCAAACCAAACGCAATTTTTATTTTTAGGTACAAAGCAGTTTAAGATTATTTTGAAATTTTAGTCTATGGTTCCTGGTTTGGGCTGGAAACTCTTTAGGGTTTTAGAGCAGAGTAATTGCTGTCGATCCCTATTAGTTTCACTCCTGTTAAATTATGTAAGACTTTGCCATAAGAACAATTTGCTTTCCCAGGAACAGAATGCAACACAAACCCTGAGCTAAATTCTCCACTAAACCACATGCAAGTGGTTTTCTGTAAGGTGAACGTGGACTGTATTTTCATCGTTAGCTTAATAAATACCTCTATTACACCCCTATATGACTATACAATCAGAACTTATGCAATCATAAAAATAAATTCGTGCCTAGTAATCCAATAGCAAATATAAATAATTATCTTCACCACACTCCGTCAATTCACAGCTCCGGTGGGAGTGGCTTTATGAAACCCAGGGATATGACAAGTTAGTCTTGTTCTTATTTAATTTGAGAGCTAATTATTTTGTAATATGATTACAATTTTCTTTAAGATATCTATCTTTATTTTTATAAATAGATCTGTTTGTTTTTCCTAGCTTGGCTTTTTTTATCAAAATATTTTGGATCAGATTCTGTATACTCCAATGGTAATGAGTGGTATTACGTATCTTATTAAATTATGTATTGCAGTGCCTGTACCTACAGACCCTCTTATACGGCACCAACAACAAAAGGACTATAGCAACCCAGGAGGCCATTGACTTGTCAAAGTGAGTGAGTTTGCAGTCTTCTTGGCTGATCTTCCTTTTATAGATTCATAGATATTTAGGTCAGAAGGGACCATTATGATCATCTAGTCTGACCTCCTGCACAACGCAGGCCACAGAATTTCACCCACCACTCCTACAAAAAAAACCTCACACCTATATCTGTGCTATTGAAGTCCTCAAATTGTAGTTTAAAGACCTCAAGGAGCAGAGAATCCTCCAGCAAGTGACCCGTGCCCCATGCTACAGAGGAAGGCGAAAAACCTCCAGGGCCTCTTCCAATCTGCCCTGGAGGAAAATTCCTTCCCGACCCCAAATATGGCGATCAGCTAAACCCTGAGCATATGGGCAAGATTCATCAGCCAGATACTACAGAAAATTCTTTCCCAGGTAACTTGGATCTTACCCCATCTAAAACCCATCACAGGCCATTGGGCCTATTTACCATGAATATTTAATTACCAAAACCATGTTATCCCATCATACCATCTCCTCCATAAACTTATCGAGTTTAATCTTAAAGCAAGATAGATCTTTTGCCCCCACTACTTCCCTCGGAAGGCTATTCCAAAACTTCACTCCTCTGATGGTTAGAAACCTTCGTCTAATTTCTAATCTAAATTTCCTAGTGGCCAGTTTATATCCATTTGTTCTTGTGTCCACATTGGTACTGAGTTTAAATAATTCCTCTCCCTCTCTGGTATTTATCCCTCTGATATATTTATAGAGAGCAATCATATCTCCCCTCAGCCTTCTTTTAGTTAGGCTAAACAAGCCAAGCTCCCTGAGTCTCCTTTCATAAGACAAGTTTTCCATTCCTCGGATCATCCTAGTAGCCCTTCTCTGTACCTGTTCCAGTTTGAATTCATCCTTCTTAAACATGGGAGACCAGAACTGCACACAGTACTCCAGGTGAGGTCTCACCAGTGCCTTATATAACGGTACTAAAACCTATATGCTGTTACATTCTGCGTTCCCCTGCACGTCCCAGAGATATTTGGGCCGTAGAGGTCACAGAAATATCTGATGGAAAAGAAAGATGACCCCAATTGTTGGAAAGTTCATAGAGCAACAGTTTGTTGAATATAACACTCTAGTTTAAGGATAACTCTTCAGACTTCCACATCAGTGATCAAACCACGGCCTACAGAGATTTTGAAACGTGCCATCACCATCACCACCACCACCACCTAGATTAATCAGAGCACGAAATGAACTTCAGCCGAGGGTAGATTCCCTTTCACCTTGTAAATTAAGTGATGAATAGTGGAACTTGACAATGACCTATGATTTACAACACCCTTCCTTTTTTTCAGGGCCCCAGATGTAGCAGCAAAACAGAGAAGATCAGATAAAAAATGACCACCATTCTGTGCTATTGTGCAACAGTACTCCATAGTGGGAAGACCCAAAGCCTATATATATATATATATATGAAGGTTTTTCATGTTTACATCTGAAGACTGAACCTGTATCTGCAAGTATCCGTCAAGCAGAACTGAAATCCATCATTGGATTAAATACTGAATGTAAAGCAAACTTTCATGGAGGATAGATTGCTTACCTTAATGGATACAGGAAAAAAATTAATACAGGCAAATGCCATTTTTAATGTTTATACTCTTGGATCATAGTGTTTTAAGATTATATAATGACAGCCTCTTCAGTTTTCTCTCTTGTGAAAGAATTTTTTTTTTCCCTGTTTGGAAATACAAAACTGCCACAGTAATAAAATAATAAATTTAAATAAAAAATAAGATTCAGGCAGGTATTGCTGTTTCTGTACTGCACACTTACTAGCTTCTTGAACAAATCTGGATTTTAATTTTTCTATTTAATATAGTCATAAAGGCACCCTATTACCTTGATAGCCAAGCACCATTAACTGCATTGAGCAAACACTGTTAATCTTTTTTTTGTTTAACACAATAGGGTATGAGTTAGGAAAATAAAAATCCCCCCGATCCCCCTCCAAAAAAGAGCTGACAGTAGGGTGGGGTATTTTTTTTGTTTGTTTTTAAAGAAGTCTTTCTTTTGTATCAGATATATGTAACTTTAAGCAAGTTCTGCCATGTGAAGAACATCTAGGGTTCATTTGATCTCAGGACTTTTCCTCCACTGTTGGCAAAAGGTATGCCATACCTGAAATGTGCTTGATTTCAGGCTGCAAAGTACCAGCCGCTGCTACCCATAGCACAATTTGGACAGGAAAAACTGGATCAATAGGGTCAGCTACACAATGAACATGCATGAATAATTGCAGATCACATCATTTAAAGATTAAGCTCATATTTATCTATAGGGATTTTTATGCTGCAGGAAGAATACAGGTTCATCCCTGGTAACTTTAGGACCATTTAAAAAGAATTTTGGATATAAAGATGTGTGTATCTCTGGGTCAGATGTTATTTTCAAGAGTTCAGTACTTCGCGGAAAGAGGAGTTTCCATGGAATCATTTGATGTTAGCATAACTGACAACCATGTTAAATCTAGGAATTAAGAAGATCTTAAATGATGTGCTGAAAAAACAACCCAAAATGATGGCCATCTCCTTACTATTCATAGGGTTTCAGCTCTGATTCACAGTACCGTTAGGGAGAGTCACTCAGAAGGGGAGACTAAAACCTCAATTAGCAGTTTAGGGAATAATGTCTCTTAATTATAAAATGAAGGCCGAAAACATACTTCTGGTCTGAGTCTTTGGTTTCAGTGAGACCATTCGACCACTTCCATGTCACCATTTACCAGAATCCACCAATTCTATTCTTTTGCAAAAACTGAAGAGCTTTATATTTTTCTTACCTTAGACTCAGTGAAGCTGGCTGGTGTCTCTAGATAAAGCTTTCCTCCTTCATGTAATAAATGACCACTCCACATTTTCTTTAGCAAGTAGAAAACTCCAGAAACATCCATACATTAGGTAAGTGTCTGACATTTTACCTGTGTGCGCCAGGTTTGTGGCTGTTAAGAAAAAAGCTTTATCGTGAAACTGAGGTACTATGAATGTCCCTCCCCTTTAAGGTCCAAGCAAGTGCAACAGGGCTTTCCTTGCCATAGTTGAAAGATCAAAGTTAAGGAATGTGTGATGTGGTGTTCACCCTACCCTTGCCCTGAAGGAGTTAATGGAGGCTAAGAAGGGGGGGAGTTAACCAGAGAGGCCACAGCTGAAGGGAATCAGATGGCCTATGTAATCCCCTCTCTAAACAGTGAGGGAGCCCAACTAGGGAGGAACAAGCTGGGCTGGATTTATAAAGTAAATTGACAACAGGGAGCAGTCTGCAGCCACTCCCTAGGTGAAGAAAGGTGTGTTTGGGGGCTATGGAGCCAAAACAGCCTACAGTTATTCCCTGGGAGAAGGAAGTTTTGGGGCTGGCAAAGCCAGAATGTTAGGAAAGGCTCAGGCAAAAGGCAGGAAGGTCCAGAATGGACCAGACCTTGGCTGTTGATTAGGTCCCTGAGCTGGAACCTGGAGTAAAGGGGAAGACTCAGGTTCTCCTTCAGCCGCTGGGGGAATAGCACTAGCTGGGCCGTGAATGGGAAGACTGCCTGAGTCCATTCATAAGAAGGGACTTTGATACCCCAGAAGGGAGGACACATGTGACTTGGCCAGAAGGCTAAATCACAAGCACAGAGCATCTTGCCTTGCTGAGATCCAGGAAGAAAGGCAGGGTGTGCAGCGAGAGGCAGAAAGGAGGTGCCAGATCTGGAATCAGCTAGTCCTCAGAGCAACCAGGAGGAGGTGCACTAGCCATGAGCAGACCCCATGACAGAATGGCATAATTCAGCCAAATCTTAGAGCAGCAGGAAAACTATGGTTCTCCTGTACACTCCAACTACTTCGGGTTTATAAATGCCCTGCACCTTCTGCAGCCAGCTGCTAAGAAGGCACCTCAGCCACTCCAATCATGCTGGTTAGATGAGTCCAGGAATAACTGGTTGCTATGTTTTTACTCCGTCCCTGCCACCATAATGACACAGGCACTTCATACTCTGGAATGAAAGCATGTGTTCTTTGAACTGAAAGGGGCTCATGGATCTGAACGTACAAAGAGACCTCAAAGCATGAGACATGAAAACTTTGATTTCTTTTTCCTTTGCTAATGGGGACTTATCAATACCAACCAGGGGGGAAGGAGGAGAAAGAAGCATATACATATTCTTTTTCATTGTTTAATACTGAATGTGAAAAAAGTGCAAAAATCATGAAACCACAACAGCAACGCAGACTGCATCGTAAATGACCATACCACAAGCTGCCTGCAAAGTCTCATAGCTGACATCAACAAACCCTGCTTCAACATGTCTACAGTCTTTTAAACACCTGCTATAGAAAACATCAATCTGTACAGAGCTGTAGCTCTCTCATATATCTCTCTTCTTACACGTGTATACTCCCATTTTATTTGCTTTCAAATCCAAAAGTGCACATGTTTAAAGATTAATATAGTCCCCCACTTCTGAGGTAAACTACCTCAAGCATATAGATACAAACTCCTACTGAATAAAACTAGTAGTTAAATTTTAACAAAATTCTATTTGTTAAATTCAAATGCAGCAATTACCTTATTTGTATTTAGTGAAAAAAAATGGCAAAGTTTCTATGAGTAAGCTTCAACACTGTGTGCTGATTGAGGCCATGTTATCAATCCTGCCAGCTCCATGCTATCAATAAAGTAATTACACACAAAGCTGTTAAATAGGGCATGTGTCAGTATTTTAAAAAAAACAAAACAAAAAGAAAACCTCAGAGGAGTAGGTTATATTTGCTCTGGCTAGGAATAGAAGCATGTCAACTAAGGCCTGGATTCTGTTACCATCGCGGTTCTCAACTTTTTTTAGGGGTTCACAACTGAAAAATTTTGAATGGCGGTGCGGATCCCTTTGGAAATCTTTGACATAGTCTGCAGACCCCAGGTTAAAAACTGCTGTTCTATGATAACACCTTTTCATGGACCTCTTAGACAGTCTGCAGCCCTCCAGGGGTCCATAGACCACAGGCTGAAAACCACTGTGCTAACACATCCAGATGGAGGTGGAATCTGCACAGATCAAATTGCAACAACAGGGCCCAAGTCACTACCTCTTTGTTTCCTGAAAGAGTCGTTACCCAAAGGTGGTTGTCATGCAAAAAATAAAATAGATCTGTGGCTCTTTCCCAGTTTTCAGTAACACTGAAGGTGATGACATAAGGCTCGTGTTAATGGGATTCAAATGGACAATATGCTGCTTACACAGTCTTCTTCAAGGCTTATATCCTTCTTTCATTAAACCTCCTAGTTTTCATGGCTTGAGGGGACTCATCCATTGGAATGACTTTATGTTACTGTGCTTTTCCAATTCATTGTGACAAACCTAAACTCTTCAAGCAGCAGATTAAAATTCTGATTCAATCTAGAATTAAAGCACTTACATTTATGGAACAAACCTTTTCCTCTCCAAACAACTAAAGCAACCAACAACATAAATACATTTCAGTATAACTTATCAGATGTAGTAGGTCAGTGCTGTTAAAGGACATTTTAAAGAGCAGCTGGTGCCTCCTTGCAAACATTTTATTTAGAAACAATACTGATATGGTCTCTTTTTTCTTCTCCTTCAGTACTATGGACATCTGTATAAAACAGGAACTTATAATTCATTTACTCCTTGCCGGTTTGTCCTTCACCTGATGTCCTAATTCTCTGAACAATGGAAGATAAATACAATCTAGCGTCAGTAGAATTGTTTCTAAAGAAAATAGGTCTCAAAGGTTTCCATGAGGCATCAATAAATCGGGTTAATATTATTGGCCCTCTCATTTGTGGCAGGAGAATACATATTCTGCAGCTATCCTTATGTCTATTTTAAGAGAGCTTTTTTTTAAGTTTCAACTTCAAACCAAATATGCAGAAAATTAAAGCTGATACTTTTCAAACCTGTGTGCCTAAAATTAGATACCTAAATTATGTTTAAGTAAATATTTTAATAAAATTCTACCAAAATATGAAATTACATGTCTAACTGAGCAACCATGTTTGAAAATTTTTGCCTAACTCCCATATAGGAATTTTTTAAAATCTAAAAATGCATTTTTTTTTTTTAGATTTTTTTTTAAAACCCCGTTCCAGAGAGGATAGACTAAGGCAATGGAATTTTAAGCTCTTCTTTGAGCTGTAATCATTCATGAGCCCCTCATCTGTCAATGGTAGCAAAAGTATGTTTTACAGAAGCATATATGAATAATTCTGACAAATATATCTGTTATGTGATTAAGAAGATAAAATAAATGTGGCATGCACACCTTGGATGCGTCTGCACTGCTCGACATTGTATTTGTTTCCAGCACTAGGGCCACTGCTCCCTCTCTTCCAGCTCAGAGAACAATCTCAGAACACACAGTGCTGAAGACACTGCATTTACACCATTGTAACCGCATCAGTGCTGGAAAACAGATACAAAATTTTGCAGTGCAGACAAAGCCCTATATTTAAACCTTGAAATGCTGATAACTACTTGAAGATACCTGGTAGAGTCTCAATCTTGGTAATGAAGGCAGATCCTAATACACTAGTTTGTCTCATATGAAAAATAGGTTAAGATGTTAAACTATATGTCATCTATCCCCACTTCACATTTAAGTCAATACTGCAAAGTAGTAGTCAGTTTTTATAAAAAAAATCTAACTTCTACTGATACGAAAGAAACTGAGAAGTTAATGAAGGCCACACCACAATAAAATAATTTAGTTGGATTGTAATTTGCGTTAAACGCACACAAACTATGTTTAAGTAACATTGCGTTTGTGACCAAAACCAAACCACAAGAAAGGAATTCAAGGTTAAAGGGTAATAGTCTGGCACAATAGGGCTGTCTGGGTTGAACGTGTGGTTCTACTTTCAGAGCATGTCTGTATAAAAATGGCAGCTTCTTACTCTGTACAGTATATCTGACTCTCTGTGTATATTCAGAGGTGTGTCTACAACAAAAGCTGTGCGTGGTCTAGCCTACCGAGCTAGCTTAAATCCAGCTAGCACAGGTAACAACAGCAGCCAAGAGAGTGCAGCACGGGCTTCAGCTCAGGTACTACAAGTTCGGCAGAGACCCTGGGTAGGTACTCAGCTTGCGAGTCCGCACTGAAGCCCACGCTGCACGGTCTTCATTACTGTTATGTTAACAGGCTAGCGGGATTCAAGCTAGCTCAAGGTTAGCCCTTGCCCAGCTTTTGCTGAGTAGGCAAACCCAGAGTCAGATCTTCTTATTTGAGTGTCAACAATAAATTTTTGTTACTCTTTTTGCTCCTGTTAGCACTGCAGAGGTAGTACAACTACCAGAGAAAGAGCTGGATTCTATTCTTGATTGAGCTCCCAAATAATTAACTCACTTCTACTTGCAGGACTGAAATATGCTCCTCAGTTACACACTTGAGCAAACCCAGTAAAATCAATGGCATTTCAAGTGCTGTAACTGAAGGCAGAGTGTGGCCCAAGAAAATCTATTACTGGTGATAAGAAGTCAGAAAGAACCGTGACGAGTGACTTTCAGGTCCTAGGTTGAATATACAGTTAGAAAAAAAAATGCCATTTTTTCAGTCACTTGTCAGAGAAGAACCACACTTGAGCTAATCCCATTGTGCGTAGGCATTATACCGTATGGTATATGCCATCCCACTCTCCTTAGGTACTTGCAATACCTAACATCAGAACAGTACTATATACTGAGACTAGTCATTCCACATATCACGATGTAGAGTCATTGAAGTTGGAGGGATTTTACCACTGATTTCATTGTAACTAGGATTTAGCCTATGGTTTTTATCCATTTGCCTACTGATTCTCTCTAAAAATATTATGCTTTGTAAAGGCAAACCAAACATTTTCCTGAAAACAATATGACTGATGTAGTCTTACTGCTTTGCTTTATTGTGTCTGGTTCTAACTATAAAGGTGACAAAGGTTACCATAAATTTTTGCTATGCATGGTTTGCTTAGAAAGAGTTTTACTTCATAGTTGTAATGGTTTAATTTTTCCTAAGATTTTACTATTGTACATGAGCACATAAAAATGGAACTTAAAAATCAATTGCCTGTATGCCCGATTCTAATACTCTTCCAATAGAGTTATTGTGACTCATTTTGCCTGTGATTAATACTTTGAAATCTAAACAGAAGTGCTGAATTCTTTAAGTATCCCAGTACAACACAGTGTTCAAAAGTTGATAGAAAAATCCAGTTCAGACTCTCACTTGTGGATTAGCTCAATATAAAAATTTTAAAAAAAAAAAAAGATCCTGAAAAATCTCCAGAAAAACTTCCTGTCTTGGAGACTGAAGAAACTTGAAGAAACTGGAAACAGGTCAGTGAAAAAAGAATTTGCAATAGAGGGAGCCCTCCCTTAAAGAACTTTCACAAATTAGGGGAAAGGATGGTGGATATATTGAGGCTTGGATTTAAAATGTGTCAGTCCAATGTTGGTGTAGTAGTGGGACAGTTCCTTTTAAAAAGACGGCAGTCAAAAATCTCTGTGATGAACAAGCTGATAGGCAAGGTTATATTAAAACGTCCTTTCAGAACCAGTCTCCATCATTATCTTCTTCCCCCTCTTCTTCTTTGTCTAGATACACAAGTGCAATTTTCTTTTCATCAGAAATCATTGACCTTTGGTCTACAAGTCTTTGCAGTTGTACACTTTTTTCAAATGCTGACTTCTCTGTTACTTGTTCACCATGAGCCTGGGAAGCAACAGGAAAAACACTTGCTTCTTTGGTACTTTCACCGTCAGTGTCTTTCTGGTCACTTTCAACCACAACCTGTGACTCTCTGACATCAGGCTCCTTCCTATTTGATACAGTGACTGTAGCTGCTTGTGTTCTCCCTTCCACCACAGGCACTCCCGCCACATTAGTTACATCCATTTGAAAAGTAAAAGATGTTTCCTGGGGTCCTAATTTAATATGCCTTATAGGTTGGCTGCTCTCTGATGACCCTTCTGTCTGAAAATGATTGCCCATTGTTTCAGAAATGGGTCCTTTGAAGATGATTTGCTCTGTATGAGTTTCTGTGGGACTCAATTTAATGAGCCTGATGGATCTATTGATATCTGAGTTTCCTTCACTCTCCGAAAGGCTTCCTCCTGCACTACTGATCTCTGGAGATTCAGAAATGGAGCCTTGATATATGACTTGTTCAGTAGTTTTAATTTCCTTTTGACCTAATGTAATGTGCTTTATTGACCCTTCTGAATGAAAATGGTCTCCCGATTCACTGAACTCCAGATGTTCAGAAATAGGACCCTTGTAGATGATTTGCTCAGTTGTCATAAATTCTTTGGGACCTAATTTAATATGCCTGATAGATGCATTAGTATCTGATCTATGCTCCACGTGAGAACTGTCTCCTGTACTGCCAAGTTCTGCTGTTTCAGAAAGAGGCCCTTCGTATGTGATTTTCTCAGCGGAATGAATCTCTTTTTGTCCTAATTTAATGTGCCTTATTGAACTTCCTGTCTGAGAAAGCTCTCCTGTGCCACTGAGCTCCACATTTCCAGAAATGGGCCCTTCAAATATTACTTGTTCTGTATGAATTTCTTTTGGACTTAATCTAATGTGCCTTACTGATTTGTTGGTATCCGTTGATCCTTCTGTAGGAGAGAGATCCCCTGAGATATTGAGCTCTGAAGAATCTGAAGTGGGCCCTTTGAAAATGAGATCTTCAGTAATTTGCGGTGAACCTACTGTGATATGCCTCATGGACCTATTAACATCAGCTGGAACCTGTGGCTGAGCAAGGTTTTCAGGTTCATCTACGTCTACAGGCCCTTTATAAATGATTTCTTCAGTGGTTTGAATTTCCTTAGGACCCATTTTAAAAAGCTTCACAGACCTACCAATATCCAATGAGCCTTCTGTCGGAACAAGGTCTCCCCTACCACCAAGTTCCAGAGTTTCAGAAATGGGCCCTTCGTATATGACCTGCTCAGTTCTCCGAATTTCTGTTGGACCTATTCTAATATGCCTTAAAGATTTGTTAATATCAGTCGATATCTGTGACTGAGAGACTTCTTCTGCATTACCAAATTCTACAGCTTCTGAAACTGGACCTTCATGAATAACTTGTTCAGTGGAATGATATTCCATGCCATCATTACTTCTTACACTGGATGAGCTGTAAACCCCTTGGCTAGCCCAAGGAGTGGATTTATTACTGGATGGAGAAATGTCTGTTTCTATACTACTTTTACCATGAGTCCATCTTTCCAAATCTGGGTCATTACGTTCATCAAAGCCCTCTTGTTTTGGGGACTTCAGTGACACCTTCTCAATCTCACTTGTGATGACTCCACCAAGCTGTGCAATATCAAACTGATCAGTGTCAAGGGTCTGGGACAGACTGACTTCAGCCACCATCGTCACTAAACCATCTTCGTTAGTTTGCTCAACTTTTTTGATATCAACTGCCAGGCTACTGGAGTCAGCATGATTTTCTTTCGTTAATGCAGCTAGTTCCTCTTTCACGCTTTCTGGAAGACTCCCCTCCAGTTGTTCCAATGCCTCTTTCAACTGTTGTTTAGGGTCCCTGGTTTCCTTCAATAAAAGCCCCTTTATTGAGGCCTGAAATTCATGTGGTATTTTAATCTCTCTCTCAATAACAATGGATTCT
The DNA here is from genome assembly GCF_965152235.1 of Eretmochelys imbricata. NCBI lineage: Eukaryota > Metazoa > Chordata > Testudines > Cheloniidae > Eretmochelys > Eretmochelys imbricata. The sequence goes on along the minus strand of NC_135581.1, from coordinate 76,189,848 downwards.
GCATGTGATGCTTCACCTTTTGGATGTTCCTCATTTAAAACATAGGCACTTGCTTCCTCTCCCACAACCTGATACGTTTGTTCTGGTGAGCTCATGCTATCATCTTTTCTTCTTTGTGTGCCCTGCAAAAATTCATCTTGCCAAGAATATTTAATAGTCGATTCTTCTTCTATGTGAATTTGCCCATACACTGAGTCCTCATCTTTTCCATGAGCCAAAGGGTAATCATCTGGAGTAGATACAAAATATCTTTGTTCATCAACTGAGTCGTCTGCCTCGGTTACTTCTTCCACATGGGTGAGGATCTCACTGGATTGTTTTTTCTTTTTAAAATCTTCAGCTGTAGCTGTGATGGTCTGCTCCCCCTCATCGCCATAATGCTGCTCCATGCTGGGTGAGGTATCCTCTACTTCCTCTACTTCAAATGGTGCTGAAAATTCACTCCTTTCATCAGTTGCAGATTCTAGTGGCTCCTCAACAATCTCAACATTCACAGACACTTTGCCTATATGGTCCCTTCCTTTCAGGCCAACATTTATTAGATCTTCTATCACATCTGTGGATGGAATTCCCTTAGCGTCTTCCAGAACCACTTTGCTCTCCTTGTTTAATAGACTTCCAAGATCAACTTCATCAGAAATCGATATTTCTTCTTGAACTTGAGACTGTACTGTGATTTCAGTCATCTCTTTCTCATCATCATATTTTTTCTTTTCAAGGTAGTTTACTTTTGTATGTGGAGTTGTTTCTGAACCAGAAGACTGAACAAAACTTTTAAGAATATCAGCGACAATAGTTTCTGCTATGTTTTCGGTTGACAAAGTACCCATTCTAGGGCTACTTTTGTCACTAATTCCATGTTCATCTTCCAAATTGGGTTCTTTTTCCGAAACATTCACATTGAGAATTTCAACAGGTTTAATTGTCCGTTCATCTGTCTCTCTTCCTACAGATGTTTTAAAGCCTTGAAATGTTATTTCCGTGTTACTGTTCTGCAATATTTTGTCTGGAGTATACATTTCAACACTGATGGGAATCTCAACAGCCTCCTTGCTTATTGATTCCAAGAACACATTTGTATTCCTTTTGGTTAATTCATCTTCTTTAATCTTTGCATCAGGGAGAAAAAATTCTCCCTCTCTGGCTGATTTATGTACTCTAGTTTGTTCTTCCCATGTAACATTTTTTTCCTCTTTGGCAGTGCTATCTTCCTTACTCCTGACTCCTGAAAAAATCTTTTTGTTATCATTAATAATCATGTCTTCCATTATGTGTGTTTTCTGCTCTGGTTTAACCTCAGCCTTTCCAAAATTAACACTTCTTTCTGCCGTAGTGGGTTTATCATCCATTTCCTTTTTCTCCAGGACAATAATTCTTTCCTCGTTGATTGGTTGCTTATTTTTTTCTTCTAACAAGCCATTTTCCCCCTCTTTAACTGGTTTGTCTCCTTTTGCTTTTTCTTTCAATATAGTACGAGTGTCATCTAGGGCTTGTTCGGATTTGGTTTGTTTAAAATTGGAATTCAGCTCGTAAGATGGAAATTTAGTAAAATTATCTGGTTTTGTTCTTGTACTTTCAGAAACACCTGACCTTGTGTCAACTTTGTGGTCCTTGTTTGAACTTTGAACACTTGTCAATTCTTTTGAAAAAGAAACTGCCGAAGTAGTTGTGGCTTCTGTTCTCTTTCTTTCAGGAAACGTTTTTCGCTGAATTTTAGTGTCTCCCCAAAGACCGTATGTAGGAGTAAAGGTTTTGAACTCTCTATGGTCCTTCATAATTCTTTCATAAGTGGCATCCTTTTCAATAGTGGTTGATGGATGATATTCTGAATTAAGAATATCTTTTCTTAAAACTTTTCCACTATCAGTTGTCCGTGGTCCACCACGCCTTGTCTGAGTTGAATAAAGTGCAGAGCTGCGAATATTCGTTACTGGTGTTTTATGTCTAGTGTCAGCACTCTTGATAATCGGAAAGCTTTTCTTTTTCTTTTCTTCTCGGTATGCTGAGTAACTATTAGGGTAGTCATAAGATGTATTTCTGACACCTGCAAGAAGAGTGTAGATAAGCAAAAATTAAAATACCGTCTTGTATGTAAAATATAAAAATAACCCATGTACAATAACAGCGGCAGGCAATAATCTAACGTAATGTTAAAATATTTATGAAGAAATAATGTCAATTCACTTTTAAGCATACCTGCAGCAGTGCAAGTAGGGTGGGTACGGTTTGGTACGCTGTACCAGCAAGATATTTATAGCTGGTAAGGCGTATCTGAAAGACACAGGCGGAGCACAACAGCCGGCAGCTCCTCTGGCGCAGCTGTACCGCCCCCTACCCTTCCACACAGGGTCTCCTCCGTCTGTACAGCAGCCCCACCAGAGGACAGGGCTGGGGGCGGTACAGCCACCCCGGAGCAGCTGCTGGCGTGGGGCCCCCCCGGTGGCCCCATGTTCTGCTCCTTTCCCTGCTGCAGTTCCCAGGAGAGCTGATTCTCAGTAACCGCTCACAGAGTTCATTTTTTGCTTTACACAGCTAAAAATATACTACAAGAAATTGACACTGACTCATTGGAAAAAAAATATTAAACAATGACTAAAACCTACATTTAGATGTCTAAGTGTAATGTTCGCTTTTTTACCTTGTGGTATTTTTCTCCCCTGCTGATCAATCCACGTAATCATCCATTGGCTGCTCTCCCCTTCTAGTAAAGTTCTGTAACACACACACACACACACACACAAATACATTTGATTAAAATGAAGAGAAAGAATAGTTATAATATACTTTAGAAGTTTGGTGGCAAAGCACCATCACAAATGAACAGGAGAAAAAAGAGTATTACTTCCACTTTCAAACATAGTGACCGATGCTAAGGAAAACAGAGCTCTAAATAAACTAGAGAAGGTAATTATTCTCAGTAATGCACAGATAATGAAGTAAAATCATCAGGCTGAAATCAGCACAATATATTTTGCAAAAACGGTTTGGGTAACTACTTTATGGCAATATTTCAGAGTAGCAGCCGTGTTAGTCTGTATTCGCAAAAAGAAAAGGAGTACTTGTGGCACCTTGGTTCAAATAAATTTGTTAGTCTCTAAGGTGCTGCAAGTACTCCTTTTCTTTTTATGGCAATAGTTATCTTGCTAGATTTTTAGGCTGATTCATCTTTCCTCTCCATTTCTCAGCGTTCTCTTCTCGCTCTTTTTGGCAGTCCCTCCCCCATGTCTAAAATAACCTGCATGGTTTTAAGAAACCAGGGCTGCTGTAAACTTTATCCCTGTTAAGGCTCCGCAGCCCAGCTATGTGTGTTAGCTCAACAGTCATTTACCAGAAACAGACAGAATACACATTTTGTTTGGCTTCTCAATAAAGGGGTTATGCCAGAAGCAAAAAAACAGGGGAAAAAGTCACAACTATCTGTTGTTGAACATCTGCATCCATCACTTTCACTTGCTGCCTATCCTCAGGACACCAGTACACTGCAGTCTGCCAAACCACATCCCCTATCTTAGTGACAAACACAGCTGTCCTTAGGGACCAAGCCTTCAGCTGGCTTCCTTGAGAATACTAGATTGAACTTAAAACATTGTCTTAGAGAAGAAGAGCATAGAACTTTTTCACCTGGCCACCATGCCTGGGTCTATACTGTATAGTGCACCTAGTACGCACCATATAGAGACACACTGGCCACTGCTCATCCCAATATTTTGCTCATTCTGACTGGCAGTCTGACAATCAGGCACAAACTCATCCTGTCCCTGCATGTTGTGCTACCCTGAGGCAAACATGCCCTAGGGAACAAGTCCCATTGAAATTAACAGAGCTGAGATTCAATACGTTTTTAAGGAGCAATTATCTTCCCTTAGGAATGCTGAGTTACACACATTTCATCATCACATTTTTTTTCTAAGGAAAGATGCTCACAGGGCCCTAAAGGTACCCTCTAGAATCAGCATAGAAATTGCAGATGAAAAAAAAAAACCAGAAAACTTCTCTATCTGCCAATGTATCATCTACAAAATGCATGCAGTAAGGCTCCATCTTGTGTGCTACTAGAATTTTTAGAAATGGAGGCCAAATAAATATGGACAGGAAAATTTCGAGTAAATCCTACAACCATCTATGTGCAGATTTTTCCTCTGTCATTCCAAGGCTGCAGTTTCTTCCCCTGCACTGCCAACAGACTCCTATACTGCTGTGAAATAAGTTCCTCTTTCTGTTCTTTATTAACTGATGCCCGTTTCCCCCAATTATATGCCTCCCCAAAAGTTAGACCTAAACTCTGCAGGACTCTTGTGCAGCAGACTTGAAATTCTGTGGTAGCTTTATTTAAATATCAAATTGAACAATGTAATCACAGTACAGTAACCCTTCTGTTTCTGATATTCTGTTTTATTCATGTTCAGAGCATCACAGTACTGGAAGGGACCTCGAGAGGTCATCTAGTCCAGTCCCCTGCACTCAAGGCAGGATTAAATATTATGTTATACTGCCCCTTCATTCCATTTTGGAAATGCCAAATGTTTTGCACTGATAAGCTGTAACTACATCATAGAAGTTGTTGGGCTGAAGCTGGAAGTTCTTGATAGCCGAGGCTCTGAACTCCTGGAGGGAGTGGAAGAAAGTTTCATAAACACATTAGCTGGCTGTTTCTGCTAAAATAATCAGCAGTGAAATAGATAATTTTTACATTTAAAATATCATCTTTAGGTTTCAGACTTAACTACCTGAGATGAATGGGACATTTTACACCTCTGCCTTTCTGCACATTCAGGAGGACAACACTACATCAGTTGACAGTTCCCTTTGTAAGGTTTTCTTTGCATCCATGTATTTGTACAGATTAAGAAAAGGGCAAGGTTAGGTCAGGGTTTGTTAACATGTGGTTGCTAACCACAAACTTCTCCCAAGTGTAGACACAGGTTAACATACTTAAACTAGTCAAATTCAGCTCTAGAGAGGAGGCCCAGGTCAAGCTCAACAAGTTAAATCAAAATGAAAGGTGTTACCCTGCGTTTACACTAGGGGAAAGGTCGTGACTAGTTTTTCCTAATCTGATCTCTTCTAGCCTGTAAGTGCAAAGAAAATTGCTCCTCATAGGCACTATGGATGGTGCTGCCAATGCTACAGAAAAGTCTGAAAGATCTGACCGTGCAGGCACTGAAAGTAGCAATTGTGACGATGGAAATTAAGAATGTGGATAGTATGACTAGGGATTTTTGGCTGCTGTTAAAACAACAGTTGTTCAGTTGCTGGAGCAACGTATGAAGTCACTAAAAATAAGTTCCAAGAAGTACACTGTATATGGCAAATGGCAACAGCACACAGAGACAAGCTGGATCTGAAAACATTATTATTGACAACATGCTATTATGGGAAAACAAAGAGAAAAACCCCAGCAAAACTGGACTGTGACTCAGTATTTCTATGGGACTTGGCTCATGATAGATTTTCACTGACTTTAATGCAATGCAAATATTAAAATCATTTTTACACTTTAAGATAGTAAATTAGTAAGGAACAGCATAGTCTAGTGGATACAGCACAAGCCTGAGAATCAGGAACTCTGGCTTCTATTCCTGGCTCTGCCAACAATCTGCTGTGTAATCTCAAACAAGTAACTTCACCTCTCGATTCTTCAGTTTCCTCTCCCTACCCTTTGTTCCTCTTATCTATTTAGACGGTAAGCTGTTTGGGACAAAGACCATCTCTTACTATGTGTTTGTACAGTTCCTAGAAGGTTGGGCTCCTAATCTCAGCTGGGACCTCTATGTACTACCATAATACAAACAATGAAAAATGCTCCTCCAAGAAATCCTCCCTTATAAAGTAATTGTGCAGATACTTCCTTGAAGTCACACCCTGAATGCAGAAACCCACTCCACTAACATAACAGTATGCCTAAGAAAAATTATTACCAAAAGAGTCAGGAAATTAATACTGAATCTTCAACTCATCCCCCTGGTTATTATGTCAGTATTTAACATTTATTGTGTGTTAGCACCGAGAGGCTAACCAGGTTGGGATTCCATTGTGCTTGGGCAGGCAAACTTTTTGGCCTGAGGGCCACATCGGGTTTCCGAAATGGTATGGAGGACCGGTTAGGGGAGGCTGTGCCTCCCCGAACAGCCAGGAGTAGCCAGGTCCCTGTCCCCTATCCGAGCCTCCCTGCTTCTCGACCCCTGACGGCCTCCCCAGGACTCCTGCCCCATCCAACCCCCCCGTCCCCTGACGGCCCCCCGGGACTCCTGCCCCATCCACCCGCTCCCTGACCGCCCCTGGACCCCCTGCCCCATCCAACCCTTCTTCTCATTCCTGACTGCCCCCCTAGGACCCCTGCCCCTTCCAACCACCCCTTCTCCTTGTCTTCTGACAGCCCCCAGAACCCCTGCACCATCTAACCCCCCCTCCTTCCTGACTGCCCCCCCCCGGGACCCCTGCTCCCATTCAACCCCCGTTCCCCGCCCTCTGACCGACCCAACCCACACCCCCGGACCCTGATCACCACCCTGAACTCCCCTGCCCTCTATCCATCCCCCCCGCTCCCTGCCTCCTTACTGCACTGCCTAGAGTGCCGGGACAGGCAGTCGATGGAGCCAGCCACGCCACCCGCGCAGCACAGAGTATCGGGTCAGGCCGCAACTCTGCTACTGCCCAGAGCATTGTGCCGGTGGCACAGTGAGCTGAGGCTGTGGGGGAAGGGGAACAGCAGAGGACTAGCCTCCTAGGCCAGGAGCTCAGGGGCCAAGCAGGAGGGTTCTGTGGGCCAGACGAGGCCCGCGGGCCATAGTTTGCCCACCTCTGTGCTCGGGGCTGTAAAAGCACAAAGAACATGACAGGCTCTGCCCCAAGGATCTTACAGTCTAAAAGACAAGAGCGAACAGGTGGATGAGACACACAAGTGGGGTGGGACAGGAGGGAGAAGGTACCGAAAATAATAAGATGTGCACAATTTGTGATGATCTGCAGCACAAGTCTTACCACAAAAATCAGTCATGTACAAAAAAGACCTCTTCGGTCATTTCTTCCAAGGGGTCTCAACTAGGGGATCAAGAACCCCAGAGAGGAGTGGGTTGCAATCAGGTCCAGGAGGTCCTGGCCACTCTCCCTTTCTTCAGTGCTAGATGGGAGGGGGTCCTGAAACTCCCAGGCTGTGGGGAATGGGGACATTTTTCTGTTATAACAAGGGGTGATTATCTGGAAATGGTTGAGAACCACTGACATACACCGGGCCTGTCACAGGTTGAGTAAGCCCTTTAAAGAGAGTTCAGGCTTAGTTCCACTTAGCCTGGTTTTCCTCCTAAATCATGGGATTGGAGGACAGGGATCATGTGAAGAAGAGCAGGTGACTGAGTGCTTGCCAGGCCTGCTTGGATATATAGGAGGCAGAACACTCTCGGTAAACGAGGGAGCTGGCAGGAGCAACACGTTTGGTGGTAACATAAATAACTGGCAGTGGTTCCTTGCAGAGGGGGAACCAGGGAATGAATCTGGAAGAGGTTGGTGGAGGGCTCCTAAGATGGGACCAGGAAGGCGGTCTGGCTGAAGTAGGAAGTGGCCCTGGAAACGAAGAAGCAGGGTAGACTGGACTTGGTAGCAAGTAGCTGCTTCAGTATATTGGGTCTCTGAGCCTGGAACAGAGAGAGGACTGGGTGAGACCTGGAAATGGCGGTGACAGGCTGTCATCCAGGAACAAAGCTGGTGGAGGGCAGAAGGGCTACAGAGCCCTGAAGTAGAGACTGGTCAGCCCCCATTGTAAGGGGAGAAGGAGCTCCAGGCAACTGAAGGGGGCCATGTGATAATGCAGACCCTAGGCAGAGGGCTATGACCCATGATGGCAAAAGGCTTGTTCACTATTTAGTTGTCCTTCCATTTGCCCTGGAAGCGGAGGACTTTTCCTTTGGCTGAAGGCTCAAAACTCCTGAGTCACCAAACAATCCTACCAACCAGAGGGAGACTGTGAAGTGAAACTGAGACACGGGGCACCTGATGAGGATCCAAGCAAGATGATGCTGCAACAATGCTCCACTGCCCAGTGCAAGATGGTTCCCAACAGTCGGTCTTCCAATATTTTGTTCAATCTACTTTTAAGTATCAAGCAATGTGTCTTCCACCACTTCCCTTTGGAGACTATTACACAGTCTAATCTATTTTGGCTTTTGTAGGATCTCAGCAGCACGGAACCATGTGGTGCAACACTAGAAAAATATTTATTTCAGCCTTTACAGGTAAAGAATGGGAATGGCCGCTGCTATTTCCAGAACTGGTCCCATTCATAAAAGCAGGAAGGATTGGCAACATTAGGAAGGAAGTATGTTTGGTTCCTGGGGAAGGGAGTTCCTTGCAACATGACCCTTTTGGCCAGCCAATTCAGGAGTGGCCATGACTATCTCCAGTGGAAATACTCTCACATCCTTACTTAGGAATGCTAGCTCTAAGAGTTGTAAAAGAAAGCAAAAAAAATACAGAGTGGGAGACACACTGACACTCTGGGCTGTGTGGGACGAAGGAGAAGGAAGTAAACCAAACACCATGTGCTTAATCCATGATGCCGCAGGACAGAATGTCTCACAGCAATCACTGAAACTTCATAATAGAAACCTCAGAATGACAAGCATGGGTCTTTACAGGGGCCTTTGGACCTTGATGTACCTAAATGAAGGATAGGAGCTGATTTCCTCGATGAGAATGAGAAGAAGCTGACATCACATACCCTGGTTATCACAGGTACAGAGGATTACTACAGGAACTGGTTTAATAATAACAGAAGACCAGAAGTCCAGAGCAGTCTTATGCAACAGTTGGTTTGGTGGAACCAAGTTATCTTCCTTCTTCAGTGGAGTGAAGAAAGATCATCCACTGGGGTGGGGGGAATTAAATCCCCAGTGAAGGGTGGTGGTTTTGTTTGTGTGAAACACGGAGTATCCAAAAAGTAATTTTTTCCCTTCCTGAGATTTTAAAGGAACTTTCTTTACAGTGATAAGACAGAACTGCTTTTCGATAAACTGGAAGTCCCATATCTCTGACCTCAACCAAACACTGTTTCTTTCAACAGGAAGTTGTAAGTTTAAATGCTGAAGTCTGGTCCTGGCAAGACAGAGATGGTGACCAACAGAGGCACAGAGAATCACAAGCTATTAAAGAACATTTCACAAGTCTCTGTAGGCTAAGACAGCAACCTCAATGGACAACAAAAACATTCCAGGCAATGCCAAGCAGTTTCCCACTCCCTGAGGACTGCGAATCCGTACACAAACCGCCAACACTATAGGTAATCGTGATATGACTTCTGGAGAGGCTCCAAGATTTAATGAGTTCGCAGTTGACTTTTACAGAGCTGCAACACTGCCTGTTCACTTACTAACTAAGCATGTGTCAGAGCACCTAGCTGTCTGGGCAGCATCATGCACACCACTGTGTGAATATTAATGGTCACAGCACCTCTGAGCCTTTTGTACTGAGACAAAGGTATTACTACCCCATTTAGCAGACACATAAATTGAGGCAGAAAGATTAGATCACTAACCCAAAGCAACAAATGAAGTTGGTGTTAGAGCTGGGATTAGATCTCAAGAGTTCCATGTCTTTTTAGTAACAGTTAACTTCTGTGCTCTTTCTACTAAATAACTGTCTCTGAATTAACAAACATGTATGGATCACTTCACCCACCACTTTCTGGACAAACTCAGCTGCTTAATAGTTCACAACAACATTACACAATATTTAAGGACAGTAGTAGCAATACTACTACTGTGTGTGTCAAACATTAATACACAATATAAACAAATCTATGGATTCATAAAGATAAGATAGCAGTCAGACATGTTAAACTTTTGCAGGTTATTTGGTTCACTCAATAAGAATTGTTGTCTTGTGAATTTAAAAATCAATACAAATTGTAAAGAATAAGTTTCATCTGCCAACTTTATCGAAAATAAAGTGTTAATAGTGGAAAAGCTCAAAACCTTTACCATAAAAATTTTATCTGCTATCCATCAACGTTTTTCCCCTTCTGAACCAATATGTGCCATGTGTCAATTAACAACTTATGATCTTGAGATTTCAAAATTGCTCTGGCTTTTCAATTGCTCAACTAGTGACTGACTAGAAAGATTCACAGGTAAAGAGGATTTATTAGCAGAATGGCTGTTTACTTCTCAGACTTAGCCTGAACATGTGTTTCCTTAGCAAAGGCCAGGATGGTGGAAAGTAAAGTTTAAAACAGTGATACTCAGACCTCTGTGGTTCAAGAGCCAAATTAGCACTCAACATTACTCAAAAGAGCCACAGTAGTATGAATTCATTGTTTCATTTACTATATATATATTATTCTTACACCAAAATTACTGACCATGTATTCTACAATTAGTTAAAACAACATAGTAAAAGCATTCTGAATGGTTAATAACTTAGATTGGTTAATAATTAAATCACACCATGTTTTAATATCACAGGCTACAAAGAGCCACAAGAGACATTAAAAGAGCCACTTGCAACTCCCAAACCTCAGTTTGAGTATCACTGGTTTAGAAAATTGAGTTTTCTGTTAACTTCTTTATTCCATTTCCTTCTCTGGAAAAAACAGAACTTGTATTTGAAACAATGCCTTTCCGCTAAGAACATCACTGCTTAAATGAGAGTGGTAGAGACCAAAAAAGGTACAGTACGCAGCAGCACACCCAAACCCTGGAACAATCTGAACACTGAATGCTGGCACTGTGACTTGCCAGCTGGAAGATCCACACTGCCTTATGACTTATCAGTTACAATCTGACAGACGCTGAGCCTTCAGCTAGTACTTGCATAAATTCAAATATGATAAGAACAATTACATTCACTTGGTTTTTAGCATCACAGTAATCAAGCATGCTCCTTTAGCACCAAGAACTTTACTGCAAAATAAGTAGCAAGCTTTTAGAATTCCAGGATTCAGAGGATTATATGGCTTCAGTAACATGCTGTTCCATAGACTGTAGACATAATTACTGTTAGTTAAAATGGCTGTACTTAAGTGCTAATCTCTGTCTGCAGTCTGCACATGAGTAATACCTATTAACATTATTAATAAAGAACAACAATAGTTACAATAACTTTACACTTTTACATGATCTTCTATCTGAAGGTATTAAAGGACTTTACAAATATTAAGCCTCAACACTCCTGCAACATAGGTATTATTTCTCCTTTACACAGATGAGAAAACTCAGGCATAGGGAGGTTAAGTTACTTGACCCAGATCACACAGTAAGCCAATAGTGAGCCGAGCACTGAACCCAGAAGTCCAGAGACCCCACTCTAATGGGAATTATGCATGTGCACTGGGAGGAGAAGAAATCTGAAGAGTTTATGGGCAAGTGTCTTCCTTTTAAAAAGCTGATGCACTATTATACCCTAAAGATGGAAAAGGCCAGTGTAGTTCACAGGTCTGAGTTGTAATGAGTAATTTAAAACATCTCCTGATGGTACTACCCATTGCAGTTATAATCCTTACCTGTAAGTTTCAACTTCAAGGCTGAGTCCCACTTTCACCTGCATTAGTTCATTGTAGTCCTTTAGGTAATCCATGATGGACATAGTCAGGAATTGCTTTTCGTCTTCTAGGGCGTCAATTATCCTCTAAACAGAAATACTTCCTATTAGTTTTGAAGAATTTGACTTTACACTTTCACACTTGTGCTTATAATAACTTTCCAGTTTTACTACAAACACCAAGATAAAAATCTTAAAAAGTATTAAAGCAACATGCACTAGCAGCTCAGCTTTACAGAAAAAAATAAATAAACCTACTCTCAGACTTCACTGGCATATGGTTCATGAGATACTATTACTGGAATAGATTATTCATGCTAGGATGTGTCAGTTACATCTGGCTAAATTGTTTTCAAATATTTAAACAAAATCCCATCTAGCTGCCCCCCCCACCCTCCACACACACACACACACACACACACACAGGTCACCATTTATGCAGGCAAGCAAAAAGCACCCTATTATAAATTTGGTATGTGGCACATTAAAAGCCAGATTCAACACTGGAATAAACACACACACCCCTTTCCATTTAAACACATCTGAAATGCTCAAATACAATGGTGAATGATGCAACATGACAACCTGAATAGAATCCGACTTGGTTGCAACTGTCTGTTAACCTTTCAGGAGACCACAGATGTGTGGACCCAAGTCATGAGTTTGAGATTCCAATGTCTGGGGATGTTTGGACCTATGGGTGATGGTTCCAGGTACAGTTCTGGCCTCTGGGAATAGGCCAGTGGTCACTCATTTTCATGTTGAGGAGTTTAACTGAGCAGCATTCTGAATGCTCACTGAGGATGAGCATAGGTCTTGGGGCTCAGGGTAGCTAGAGTCCCATCTTCCCATCGAGGGGTTCCAGACAGGGGGTCTGCACCCTGCAAGTGTACATGAGAGGCCAGACCAAGAGACAGTGCCTGGACACTGCCCAGACCTAGTGGGCTTGGAAGCATGTGTGATCCAAAGGCTTGGGTCCAATCAGCAGTCTGATGACCGTCCACAAAGGGGGACTGTAGCAATTATAAAAGCATTAATTCCACCAGGAGCAGACAGCATATAGACAGGAAAGCAGACAAAAATCTCAGATAGTCTCCCATTTACCAATAGTTAAAAGACAAGGGAGTAACTGCTGTGAAGTTTATCCTGCCCCCACCCGCCAGGGTAGGGTGCATAAACTTCTTTGGCCAGGTTCAGGAGGCCTGGAACAGACAAGGGACTTTGAGGAGGATAAAAATGGCAACCCTTGTAGAGGCTCCATCCTCTGTCTGGGTGGATTTTTCAAATAACAGGTAATGTCCAGGATTTTTGCAGAACAGACATTGCCGCTCAGAAAGAGCCCAGATTGGTCTGCTTCCTGACTGGTCCCTCCCCTGCATCCGCAGCTGATTGGTCCATTCCCCCGCTGCAGGTAGTCACTCCAGCATCCCTAACTGTACTCCCCCTCCAGCTCATCCCCAAACTGCGGCGGTATCCTCTTTTGGGGAACCTGAAATATGGTAATCCAAAGGGGTGCACACTATCCCCCAAGCTCTAGAAGTGGGGGTGTCTGGATAAGATGAGCTTACCTAAATTTTAGGTCAAACAGTAGAGTCTTTGTTGTATTAATACCCCTTTCCTCTTTTGAGGCTGCATTCCTTCTGTTGAAATTAAACAATACTTTGTTTTGAAAAGGCTGTTTAATCTCCCTGTATTCACATATTGGTCACAGATCCCAAAGGGAAGAATTTCAGGGCTCGAATCCCGTCAGGCCTGCTGCAGAATCATGGTTGATATGCAAGGGACTCTAGCCTCATGCCAAGCTCTAAGAGTGGAGAATTGCAAGCTTCCACCCCAGGGAGAGGAGGACTAGAGGCCTAAAGCCACAGAGAGGATCCCTTGAGACCAACTCACAGAGGGGGTCAGAAGAACAGCTAGCCATGAACTGTACCAAAAGCAAATAGCCAAGGACATCATTACATATTCTGGAGAGAAACAGATCTTCTGTCACTGGTATTCCTTGATGGAATTACATCCTTCCTATCAGTTATGACGATTATAATGCATGGCCACCTGAGACTGCAGAGCACGACAGCTGGAACATTTGCGTGTTAAACTGAGGGCTACTCTGCACTAGAACTGCTGCAGCTGCACCGCTGTAGTGCGTCTGGTGAAGACGCTCTGTGCTGATGGGAGAGAGCTCTCCCATGGGCATAACAAATCCACCTCCAGGAGAGGCAGTAGCTCTCCCACTGACATAGCCCTGTCCACACCAATGTCAGTGTAATTTACGTCACAAAGGGATGTGGATTATTCACGCCTTTGAGCTACATAAATTATACTGAAGTAAGCTCTAGTGTAGACCAAGCCTTAAGGAAGGGTAGTTATGACATTAGTCCCAAAAAATAATCCTTAAATTGCCTTATGTTTTTTTGGCCTTTATACATGCTGAGCTAACTTGGTTCACTCTAACAATCTCAAAGGTCTTTCCTGGTATCGTTGGTAAAGAAGTAGCATCCATGTCTTGGAAGGTCACCGCTCTGTTATGTAAAGAGAAGAGGAAAAGTCACTGGACTCCACTCAAGCACTGAAGGCGACTAATTCTCACACCCCTTAAGGTGGTTCCTTCTAGTCAGGGATGAGAAACATTAGCAGGGCAGTGGGAGAAAGACTGCACTCGTGCTGCCCAAACTGTACTTGTTCTGCGAATAAAGAAAGGACTTTAGTCTCCAGCACTCTTGGTCTGGCATCTTTTACAAACTCCACGGCCACTTAGCAGCTTAATGGGAGAAAAAGAAAAAGAGGACACCCAGCCCTTGGCTGGCTGGAAATTGGTACAGGAATTCAGTGTGACAGATTTGTGTTAAATGTTAATTCAACAAGAGGCTGTTTTCCTCTCCTTTGGAGCTCACAGCACCATGGAACAGATACAGGAGGCAGTCCTAAGCCTAGTGAAGTTGGTGGCAAATGTCCAGTTGGCTTCAGTGGAGCAGGATGAAAGCCAGGGTCTTTTCTGCATTCCAAAAATATAGGGCCCTCTCCTGCTATCGCACTATATGGGAATCTGCCATTGAAGTCAATGGGATTTTCCCCATAAATATCGTCACAGCATGCTATTAGGGCCACAGAAACCTGAGAGTCCTTCTGAGCCATCCATTGGCCCACCAGGCCCAATGCAGGATTTGTCCTAGTGCTTGGCCAGTCCAGTTAGGTAATAAAATTTATTTGCAGAATAGTCTATCAGCACTAAAAGCTTTACGGAGGATAGGGAGCCCTGGAGGAGACAAGGATGGCCACGCAGAAAGAGTGGATAATATATGGAAAATATTAATAAATCCCCTTGCTACAACAGCTGTAGAGGAAATGCCTACCATAATCGCTCATATTAAAAAAAAAAAAGCACGTATCTGTGAGTGACATCACTTTTAAACAAACAAGCAACCAATAACTGGTTTTTAGACATGACTTCAAAAGCTTAACTAAGTATCTTCTCTCCTGTACAAGAAATTATGTCAGGAAAAATTGAGCAAGAGTAGAAAACCTAAAATGTTTGCTTTCCCCCATTTTATATTTTTTCATTACAGATATGAATGAGAGATCACCTTTTCCCCACGTCCTGCCTTGAAAAAAACAGGTTGAGTTTGCATAGTTGATCACTAGAAAAATCTTCTTTAATTGTTAACCGGGCAGTTTAACATGATACAGATGACGGAGCGTAAATCCCCACACTGGCACTGAAAGGGTTATCTGAAGCTGGAGAGGTTTCAGAGTAACAGCCGTGTTAGTCTGTATTCGCA
The DNA here is from genome assembly GCF_965152235.1 of Eretmochelys imbricata. Taxonomy (NCBI): domain Eukaryota; kingdom Metazoa; phylum Chordata; order Testudines; family Cheloniidae; genus Eretmochelys; species Eretmochelys imbricata. Next base: position 76,174,543 of record NC_135581.1, on the reverse strand, counting down.
AAAAGAAAAGGAGTACTTGTGGCACCTTAGAGACTAACCAATTTATTTGAGCATGAGCTTTCGTGAGCTACAGCTCACTTCATCGGATGCATACCGTGGAAACTGCAGAATGTCTTCTGCAGTTTCCACGGTATGCATCCGATGAAGTGAGCTGTAGCTCACGCTCAAATAAATTGGTTAGTCTCTAAGGTGCCACAAGTACTCCTTTTCTTGAAACTGGAGAGTTCAATTAGAGCACCTGGTGGCAACTACAGGGCGGGGCAGCCCCATTAAAGATGAAGCATAGATGGGAATAAGCCCAGATAAGCTAGTGGGGAGAGTGTGAAAGAATTCTACACAGTCCCCTTCTCAGCAGTACAGTGGTGGATAGAAAGCAGGAAAACACCTGCTGAGCCAAGGAAGGACTCGAGGGGAGTAGAGGGAAAAAGCCCAAGGAAAGAGTTGGCCCTGGGTTCCTCCTCCTGAGCAGAGAACTCCAGCAACTGGCCAGGAGATGCCAGTGGGGTGGATGCTAGTGGTGGTCCGTGATAAATGGCAGGATCTGGACCTCTGGGGAGAAAGCCCAAGGAGATGTTGAACTGAGAAGCAGAGCAGAGGGGAAAGCTAAGAAGGATTAAAGTTCAATTGTGAGGAGTGCAAAAATGGTTTGTTTACATTTTCATTTGGGATTTGTTAGGGGATGCCGGGGGGAGCCCTGCAAGCAGGATGAACGTTGAGACATGGTGCAGCCTGGGAAGACAGGTTGCGAAGGCTGATAAGAATACAGGTATACATTGGGCCCAGGAACAGGCTGTGGCAAATGCCTGCTGAGGGAAGAAAAAGCCCAGAGAGTTAGCAGGGAGCAGGTCTGAATAGACAGTGCTTGCCTGCTCACTACCGTGTCCCTGAGCTGGAACCCAGAGGAGAGGAAGGGCCAGGGGAAGGTGGCATGAAGCCCCTGATATAAGGGGTAAGGACTCCTTAAAGTCCTGAGATGACAGAGTTTAAGGACCATGGGGCCCAAAGCTGGGGGCTGAAGATCTGATGTAAGGACACTGGACTTCCATTTGTTGGACCCCCCAGCACCTAGCGGTGCAGGGTTGGGGGCAGTAAATGGCCTGGATGGAGGGCCGAGCTATGAGAAAAGGCAGACCACTGCAGGGCCATCAGGAAAGCAAAGCCTACTACACCATGCCCAGCCATAAGGTGGCATGCCAGCAGTAAGTCCACCCTCCCACGGTATCACTGAGAGGCAATACACATGGACCCTCATGAGGCCATTTTTACAGATGCTTCGATATAATCTAGGTGTATGTGCAACTATGTCAGCTAATGTGTTTTCATTTTGGGGGCTAAAGCAGTTTGGGTTGCTTATCATAACTCATTTTAAGGTAACAGTAAGATATTGTTTAAAACACCTCAAACTGGGCCAATTTTAATTTACAAAATAACATTTCATCCTGAGTACAACAGCACAGCTAGCAGCCACATGGTAATTTTGATTTTTCTATTAACTGGCATTTTTAACCTGTTTCTCTTCGGTGCTGCCAATCCTGTAAGATTTTTAAAGTTGACTCACTCTCCGGAATACCTACAGTCACCTTTCCCCACTAATCCTCAGCAAAATGCAAACATGTATGGAGTAGGGTTGTCAGCCCTCCAGGATTGTCCTGGAGTCTCCATGAATTAAAGATTGTCATTTGATGACACCTCCAGAAATACGTCCAACCAAAATTGGCAACCCTAATATGGAGATGACACTGGTACAAAAATATCTTTTCTGGTTGAGTTACAGAAAAGAAGTAGCCATTCTTGAAACTGCAGGAGAAAAACTTTTGGTACTGAGCTGTAAATGATAAAAAGTGTGTGTGGGGACGGAGGATGACTCTTGGAATATGGTGCTGTTTTAATTTGACCCATTATTGTTAAGGATCAATCAATTTCTAATGTCACCAGTTTATAACATGGCTCTAAAGATAATTTATTTTTAGGAATGAAGGAATTTATGACATTCAGGTGGAAGAAATATACGGTTATATAATTTTTACTCCTATCAAAATAAAAACAAAACACTGAGCCACAGGAAACTCCTGATAAAAGCATTGTTATTCTCTACACTTTCACCTGGTTTTAGTTGCAGGACTATTATTAAAATCAGAGATTCACAGATAAAAATCTCCATACACTGCTTTGAAAAATATTTAAATGCATGTTTAAAAGGAGAATGACTTAAACTCTCAAAGACCAGAATATTTCAAGTTAAGTGTAAAAGCTCTGCTGTTTGCTGTGTTTTGTTTTGAATTGATCAGTCTCCGTTCATAGCAACTTGCAAACAAGCTAGCAATTTAAAATCCAGACACAGAGCAACCGCTCTCTAGTCCCCTCACAATGTGCAATATCTCCATAATCTCCCATGCTAGACATGCCCTTACACACAATGTGATCATTAACAGGAGAGCTGCAGACAGACAAAGAGATCTAGCAGAGTGTTAATAAAAGGTCAGATGAAGAACAAAAGAAATGCTGCCCTGAGGAAATGGAGAGCAAAACTGTTTTCTGATCTGCATAGTGGATTGATGGACTGGATGATCTAATATGTCTTCTCCAACCCTAACCTTTGATATTTTGACTTCCCAGCATATGCTGATCTATCCATGCACATGGGGTGCTTTATAACTGGCATACTGCAGAACAGTGGCCAAAAGTACAATCTTGGCCAAAAGTACAGTGGCAATTTGCTATTGTAAAACACAATGGCATTTTAATGTCCACACCTATAGCAGACACCTCTATTTAAGGCCTCATTCCATCCTCACCCCCCTCCCCAAAAAACCCAACCCCAGTCAATACCATGGTAACCAGTCTTTCTGCTATAGAAAAATGGAGGGCTCAGTTAACCATACTGGGGTCTGAATCCTCCCAGCTCAAGACCATGAGTAGAGAACTGTTCTAGCAAGAGGGGAATGCAGGACATCACTGACTGTGGTGGGCAGGAAAATGACAGGACTCACTTCACCTGTCCCAAGGGCCAACTCCCATCACCAGATACTTGGCATCAGTGCTTTAAAGTGCGCTCTGTCGCAGACCCATCAAATAAAACTTCTACAACTCGAGCCTTCGGTTACTGAGGGGTGCACATTTCAGCTCTGCCTAGGGAAAAGTACCTCTGTCTGGCTGCTTTCCACTCCAGGCCTTATTGGGATCCAGGAGGTGCTAAAGGATGCTAAAGGATCCTCCCCCAGCCTAAGAGGGGGGTCCACAGGACCTGGAAAACCAAATAATTATGGGGGACAACTAATGAACAACAGGGACAGGAGTGCGGTCAAAGGGTCGAACGAAGGGAACCAGACAGGGACACCAAGCAGAGAACCCAGTACAGTGCCCACTGCTCCTCAAAGGCATCAAGGGAGTCAGTGGACACTGCCCAGAAGAACTCTGCCCGGATACGTGAATGGACGGAGGATTGGAAATAGGCCCCACAGTCACAGGAGACTCCATCGGCCAACCTCCTCACCCTGGTTTTATAGATGGCCACTTTAGCCAGGGCCCAGGAGGAGGTTGACCAGGAGGTCCCGTGACTTAGTGGGCCACGGATAGGGAGTGCATAGATAAGGAGGTGAGGGGAAAAGAGCAACCAAAAGCTTAACAAAATATTTGTGAGGAGCCGGAATAGGGGCTGCAGCCTGGTGCACTCCAGGTATATGTGCGCCAGGGTTTCCCTCACGCCACAAAAGGGGCAGGTGTCCGGGACTGGGGTGAACCATGCCAAGTACACGCCCGTGCTCACGGCCCCGTGAAGGAGCCGTCCACTGATATCCCCGGCGGGCCTCAGGGCCAGGGTGGAATATAGGCCAGCCCACCAGCTTTCCACTCCAGGCGGTAGCCGCACTCTCTCCCCTCCTAACAGGATCCTCACAGGAGGAGTGGGTGGAGAAGTGCAGCTCCCACCCCCACCCCTCCCTGGTACTCCAGGCCTTGAAGTGGGGAAAAGGATCCTCCTGCAGCTGCCCTCCCACCCCCCTTGGCTCCAACCAGGCCAAGGGGGGTGAAGAACCACAGGAGCTGCAGGAAGAGTAGAGGGGAGGCTGAAGGGGACAGAATTGATGGTGGGAGTTGGGGCGGGTAGAAGTGAGTCACCCACACACACATTCATGTTTTGACCATTTTAAGCACTGCCTGCCATGTACTGGAAAGAGAGCTCTGTAGGCCTGTCCCCCGAACACTGCATCCCATGACCCTGCAGCTCAGTTCACCCATTCCCAGGGCTTGCTTCGTTCCCCAGTGTGCTTATGGCGAGCTGCCAATGGGACTCAGGTTAGCTGGCTGGGTTTGATCTCACCCAACACCGACTCTGCAGCTCAGTGTGCCTGTTCAGGGCAATGTGGGAGCGGTACACCCCTCATGAAGAGGATGTGTTAAGAGTCATCACCTCCCTGTTCACTCTCACAGCTTCCCCAGCCAGAGGTCCTAACACTGTCCAACGTTTTGAAAGGGAATCTGAGTTTGTGTCGTCCTGCCAGAAGTGGCCCCTCCATCCTGCCAGAAGTGGCACCTCCGAGGCCTGCCCTTTAATGCAACAGGCTTCTCTCCTTGCTGGCTGCCTCCTCCCCCAACCGGAGGACAGCCACAGCCCCAGAAGAGGTGGTGCTGGGGAAAGGCAGAGTGTGACCAGGTGCCCAATAGGAGGGAGCCAAGGAGTTGGGTGCAAGCAGCTGGTGCATGGGAAATGGGGTAGGAGAGAGGGAGCCAGGGTAGTGCAAGCTCAGGCAGAGGGCAGGAAGGGTGTCAGGAGCAGGAGCACAGGTGAGGGATCAGAGGTAGGGAAGGATGTATGGGCAGGGAAGGGAGGCAGCTGGTGGAGCAGGGTTATAGCGTGGGCCAGCAAGCCATTGCAGTGTGGAGACAGCAGGGGTGGCTGCGAGCAGAGTTCCTGTGGGCAGGAAAGGAAAGGGGGGCAGACAGAGGGAGCTGACAGAGTCAAGAGGAAAGACTGGGGGAAAGAAGGATCCTAGGAAGGGGTGCAAAAAGAGGACGAAAGATTAGGACAGATGCAGGGGAGAGGAGACACCCCCAGAGGGAATCCAGAGGAAAGCAGGGTCAGATTTCCAATTAGACATGTGCCTAGGGGCACCAGCATTCTAGGGGTGCCTTGCCTCTCTAAAACTGGGTGCAAGGTGAAGGTCAGCTGGGGGGGGGGGGGCTGAAGATGCTGTGCCTAGGGCAGCGTAAAGTGTAAATCCGGCCATAGAAAAAAAGGCACAAAATTTGGGACCCAAGGAAGGGAGGAGCTCAGAGTTTGGGGGGGGGGGACTCTCGGAAAGGGGGGATAGTGGGGAAGAGAGGGGGCAAGGGGAGGCAGGGAAGGATGCTCTCGGAAAGGTGGGATAGTTGTGGGGGAGGGAGGGAGAGGGCCCCCAGAGGGTGTGGGGAAGAGGCAGGAAGCGGGAAGAGAAGCCGAGACACGCGTAGATCCCAGAGAAGAGAACAATCCTTCGGGGGACTCAGACGCCGAGGCGAGGGGAGATATCCAGCTCATCTGCCTCCCGGGGCAGCGCAGGACCCAGCGCAGCACCCGCCACGCCCCGGCGGAGCTCCGCGCTGGGACACGCACCGGCCAGGGCGGCCCCGACCTCCGGCAGGGCTCGTTTCAGCCGGAGTCGGGGTTTGCAGCGCGCCCGCCCCGGAGCCCTGCTCGGCCGTGTCCCCCCCCCCCCCCCCGGTGCGCGGGGCCGGGCCAGGCCAGAGCCCAGCGGGGCGCCCCGTCCCGCTTCCTCCCCCACGCCGCGCCCGGGCAGCCCTCACCCACCTGGTACTCGTCCGCCTCGGCGCCGTGCAGCTCCTGCAGCGCCAGCAGCTCGTCCTCCAGCCGCCGGCCCAGGCCGCCCAGCTGCTGGCCCTGGCGCTGCAGCTCCTCCAGCTGCAGGCGGCACCGCGCGCCCTCGGCCCGCAGCTGCTCCAGGCTCTCCCGGCCCAGCCGCGCCTCCCGCTCCTGCAGCGCGCGGAGCTGGCCCTGGTAGCGGAGCAGGCTCTCCCGGCAGGCCTGGCCCAGCACCAGCTCGTAGGTCTCCTCCAGCTGCTCCAGGCTGAGCCCGGCCGCCGGCGGCGGCAGCGCGGCCAGGTCCAGCCGCAGCGCCCGCACCTCGCCCGCCTCCCGCCGCCGCCGCTCCAGCAGCCGGCCGTGCTCGGCCCGCAGCCCCTGCAGCAGCTCCTCCAGGGCGGCGCACTCGCCCCACAGCCGCTCCAGCAGCTGCCGCTGCCCGGCCAGCTCGGGCGCCAGGCGGCGCCGCAGCTGCAGCACCTCGGCGCCCAGGAGCTCCAGCTGCCCCAGCTCCTGCCGCAGCCCGTCCCGCTCCAGCTCCGCTTCCCGCTTGGCCCGGCTCAGCTCGGCCACGCGCCCCCGCAGCTCGGCCACCTCCTGCTGGGGGCCCCGCAGCCCGGCCAGCTGCTGCTGCTGCAGCTCGGCCACCTCCTGGGCCAGCAGCCGGTTCTCCTGCTCCAGCTCCCGCACCCGGGACACGTAGAGCCGCAGCCGGGAGTTGAGCTCCCGCAGCTGGGTCTTCTCGTCCCACTCCTCCCCCCGGTACCGCAGCATCGTGCCCGGCGTCGGGGGCTGCGCTCGCCCCTGCAGCGGTGTCACTGGGCTGCGGGCTGCGGGCGGCAGCTCATAGCCCCGGCTGTGCCCCCGCCCTAGGTCGGTGTCGGACTCACGGCTGGACAGCGGCGACTCCCACACTGGGCTGGGGCTGGCGAGGGCTCCGGGGCTGGGGAGCCAATCGGCGGCTCCTCTGAGCGGCAGCAAAACAACGCCCCCTGCCGGAGCCGCCCGGCCCGGCCCAGTCCAGCTTGGAGAGAAGTGTTGTTCCCCACCGTTCCCACTTTTGATATGTTTTTAAAGCTGGGTAAAGTGGGGTTAAGAGCTGATCGGGCAAAACCCTGATCCCTTTGGGAAGGGTCCCAAAATACAGTGGGGCAGATGAGAAATGAATACATTGGAATCCAAGTGCAAGGCTCCTGGTAGGACACCAAGCCACCACACTCCTGCTGGGGAAATGGGGTCGGGGTGCAGGACCTTGCCCCGCTCTCCTGCCGGGGAGTGAGTCAGAGTGCAGGGGCTTGCCCTGCTCTGCCCACCCAATGCTCCAGCTGGGGAGCAGGGTCAGTGCACAGGGGCATCCCAATAGGCCAAGGGCCCTAGGCATGGCCCCATTGGCCCAGTGGCTAATTTGCCACTGCACGCAGCCCTATACCCTCTTCCAGGATGGCAGAGATACTTCTCTGTTGCCCACCCGGGCAGCCTGAAGCAACACATCTCCTCCACATCTCCCACCAACAAGCAGGGCCAAATCTTGCCCACTTACTTAGTCCTCACTCAGTCCTTAGTTCTCACTAAATACATTTTTGCCTGAGTAAACACTAAATAAAATCAGAGAGTAAGGATGTCAGGATTTGGCCTAGACCAAAATAGGTCAACAAATTCAGGCTTTGCAGCTTTGCTTTGTAAGAAGTAAAAATGAAGTTGAAATGTACTAATCATAGAAATGCAGGGCTGGCAAGGACCTCAAGAAGCCATCAAGTCCAGGCCTCTGTGCTGTGATAAGACCAAGTAAACCTAGCTACTTAATAGTAGCTGCTTCTTCATGGCCTTTTGTCTAAAAATATAGTACCAGTTTAATATCTGCTACACCTCTATCAGGAAAACCATCCTTCATTAACAAGGGGATGGATTTCAATGGTTTAACAGGATTTTCCCATCTCTTATTTCTATTACGCCAATTACCTGAGACATTTAATACAAACCATAGCAAATATACTGCAGGGAGCAATCCTGCACTGGCCAGGAAGAGGGGACCTGGAGAGATGAGCTTTCTGGATTGTACTTTAATGATGATGTGAGATGCAATGCCAGTAGTTTCTTGGTATCTTTTCTTATTGACAGTATTTGAAATTATTTGCTCTAATACTTTATTATTATTTTATTAATATTATTATACTGCAGGAAATTAGATACCTAGCTCCTTGTCTCTCTTGACCCCACACCACAGAACTATTTGTTCCCTGGCTCTGAATGTTAAGTAACTTTCCATACCTAGTGAATATATTTTTCCACCTCTCCTCTTTAGATTTTTCTATACTTTGTATGGTCATTTGCTAAAGAGATTATGACATGCTCCTTGGTCTGTAGCTGCAAGACTTTTCTGGTGACTTCTTCCCTTCTAGGAATTTTGCAAATAAGTCAGTCTATAACTACCAGGCAGTAAAATGGGGGCAGAACACTTTTAAATGATCAAAGGTTCATTTCAAAGGCAATAACTGAAATGCAGTAGTGTCAGCCCTGGGCTCGTTTCAAAACTAGTGACCTCAAAAAGGTCTGTATCCCCAGAGCCAGTCCCGATACTTAAGTATCTGAATTGCAAAACAACAACAATACAATAGCATAAACCACCAGACACAATCAGAATTGCACTCGCTAGTGGCTGTAGTGAAATAATTTAAGCACAGAAAAAGTCCCATCTCCCTCTAGCAGTGACTGGACACAACCATAAATTGCAAATGAAGGCTACCCATATCTTGATGATGTCCCAGTTATTCCCCTTCCTTTTGGGGATAAAGTCTTTAGCAACTTTTTTATAGAATAAGAATAAACCCTCTGCTGGAGAGTCTTTGGTGCGGCCAGACCTTTAACATGGCTGCAGAGGCACATGCAGAGTCTGCCAGCAAAGAAGGTGAAGAGGCTGATCTTAAGCACAAGTGAGACAAGCAGCTGCTTGGAGTCTCACCCTTTCCAAAGCGGTGCGACACACTTAGAAATCCATGGCTCAGTCTGCTTCTGGGGCCCAATCCTGCTTCCACTGAAGTCAGTTGTAAAATTAAATGAAATCAGGGACGGCTGGTCCAGCAGCAATATGAGGGGGGGAACTCACAACCCCATCCACAGTCTGCCACTTCAGTAAGAAGCAACTCCTGTATGTCCCTGTCAGCCCCTTCTGTAATAGGGAAGGCCATGTGCTTTTTGAATCTCAGTTGTAGTTTCCCTGCAGTGGGTCCCACAAACTGTAATATCACAAATCCCTGCTAAACCTTAGTTCTGTTTCAGCATCGATCATTCTTATTACCGCATCTGTTGCATTTAAATGAAATGGATACACCTGTAATACTGGGGAAATGTTTGGATCCTGGCAGTTTTAACATAACTAGACAGAAAAAGCAGGGCTTACTGTAATAATGTAGATATTCAATTTTATTGGGGGGAGGGGGGGGAGTTGTCCTTCTGCAATTCCTTCTCAAAGGTGCCAATCCTAAAACGAGATCTACACAGTCACAACCCAACCCAGACCATGGGGTCTCATGTGGGCTCAAGGGTCCACTTGCCTGGAGCAGGTTGCAGGACTGGCGCCTGCATTTTTAGCTCTTCACCCTGCGGCTGTGGCTGCCCTATCCCATTTGCATACCAGCTAAAACAAAGCACATCTTAATGACAATTATTTTAATAAATATCAGATGCTTAATCAAGCCCTTACTGTCCCGTCAGTGCTGCTGCGCACCAAGGGATTGTACGAAATGATCAGCTTCCCCTTTTCCTTCATCTTGGGGAAATGCAACACAGACAGTTTGTCAATCACCAAGTCAGATGAATGGTGCATTTCTTTCTGGTTTTTAAGCCACCCCCCCCCCTTTTTTTTTTTTTAAATTAGAGATTTTTACCTTCTATCTTCAAACAAGCCGCTACCCCCAGCCTCTCAAGCAGGGATATACCCTAGGGGTGAAATCCTGAGCCCATTGCAATCAGGGGGAGTTTTGAGCCAGGTTTTCCTCCTGTGTCTTTCATCCTGCAATTACCAATCGCCCTCTGGTGTCGGTTTCTTTAGTGAGCAAGGGCAAGAAAACGAAGGCAGGAGAAAAGACAGAGTGACTGGAGGGCTGTGAAGCGCAGAGGCACTAGCCCTCCCATAGCACACATCCTCTCCTCCTTCTGTCCCTTTACAAAACCAACGTGAGGAAAGCAACAAAATTCTTGCATGATGTTTCCGCCCGGGGTCGAACCGGGGACCTTTCGCGTGTGAGGCGAACGTGATAACCACTACACTACGGAAACCCTCTCTCTGGCTGGCCCCGCCCGGCCCCTTTGTAGTGAGAGGAAGCCGGACTGTGGCCACTGGGGGCAGCGGCGCGGGGTCTCTGGCGCCCGGGGGAGGCTCAGCGGCCGCCCCTGATGGGCGCGGCCCGGACCCCGCTGCGCGCGCGGAGTGCGGGGGCGGGGCGCGTCTGAGAGGCCGGAAGGGGGAGCGCTATCGCCTCCCCCCGTGACGCCGGCTGGGCCTGTGGAGAGGAGCGCGGGGGAGGAGGCCAGGGCGGAGGGGGCAGGGGGCATGGAGGGGGGTGTGGGGGGCATGGCTGAGGAGGCAGGGCATAGAGGGGATATGGGGGGGCATGGCTGAGGGGGCAGGGCAGCAGGGGGCATGGCAGAGGGGGCCGGGCCAGCAGGGGGCCTGGAGGGGGGTGTGGGGGGCATGGCAGAGGGGGAAGGCTAGCAGGGGGCATGGAGGGGAGTGTGGGGGCCAGGGTGGAGGGGGAAAGGCGGCAGGGGGCATGGAGGGGAGTGGGGGGGGGCATGGCGGAGGGGGCATGGAGGGGGTGTGGGGGCCAGGGCGGAGGGGGCAGGGCAGCAGGGGGCATGGAGGGGGGTGTGGGGGCCAGGGCGGAGGGGGCAGGGCAGCAGGGGGCATGGAGGGGGGTGTGGGGGCCAGGGTGGAGGGGGCAGGGCAGCAGGGGGCATGGAGGGGGGTGTGGGGGCCAGGGTGGAGGGGGAAGGGCAGCAGGGGGCCTGGAGGGGGGTGTGGGGGGCATGGCGGAGGGGGGCAGGGCAGCAGGGGGCATGGAGGGGGAAGGGGGGCATGGTGGAGGGGGCACTCTGCGGGCTAGGAGGGAGCATGCTGCCTGGGGAGGAAGCAGGTTGGGTGGGGAAAGGAAAGAAGTTCGTGTTTTATGTTTTAATGACCCCTCTCCCTGCCTCCCCTAGCTTTCAGCCTGGGAGTTGTGTGGAGGGATATCCCTGCACCTTGCCACCCTACACTAGCCAGCAGTCACTGCAATTCTTTGTTCTAATAAGTAAATTCCCTGGCTTGTGTAGCTGCTTCCCTTTTTGGGGGGAGAGCACAGATGCATGTCACATTTTTCCCTTTAAGTGGAATGCTGATCACAATCAGCAAAACAATTTTTAGTTCAGCGGTGAGATTTCCTTAGATTTTTTGTAAATGCCCTACTGAACAAGTGGGCAACAGACTGTATTTTATGCTTAATTAAGAAGTGCAATTCTATTTTCTGTAGGAAATGTGCCAGGTAACACAAGTGGCTTAGACCACTGGAGAAAATGGTTTTCATGTGTAATGAGGTGGGTGTAGACTCTGCTTCTTTAGTGCCTTCCTCATCAGGATTTCAAAACTCTTTTCAGAAATGGGTTTTATCCCCTTATTCCAATGAGGGAATATAAACAGTGTTCTCAGTGCACTTCTCAAACATCACTGAAATTAGCCTCATCAGACATTCCCATTTTAAAGAAACAAGGAGATTAAGGGCCACATTTTCAAAGTGGCCTCTTAATTCTGAGTGTCTGGATTTTAGGTGCCCAGGTGTAGACAACCATTTCCAAATATGCTGAACCACCACTCTCCCATTGACTTCAGCTGAAGTTTTGGGGGCTCAATATTTCTGAACATCAGGTCACAGGTGTCCCAAGCCAGGCGCCTGAAATCTGAGACACCCAAAATCAGAGGCCACTTTTGAAATATTTAGCCTAAGTGACTGGCTCAGAGGTATACAATGAATCTGCAGCAGAGTTTGGAATAGAACAGCAGGTAACTTAACTCAATCGTCTGCATACATCATAAATTGATCTTTACTCTCCAGGCAAGCTTGTTTTCCTGCAGAGGTTTTCCTTAAATGCACTAAAACCATGAGATTAAACAGATAGTTTTGCAGATGATTGTACATGATTTTTGGATGTACTACTATAGCATAAGCAATTGCACAGCGTTCTCTTAAAGAGGACTATAAAATATGTGGGTGTGATTATGTCTTGATGCAGAAAAGCACTCTTTAACAAAGCCATATAAAATGACAGGTTTCAGAGTAGCAGTTGTGTTAGTCGGTTGCATCTGATGAATTGAGCTGTAGCTCACGAAAGCTTATGCTCAAATAAATTTGTTAGTCTCTAAGGTGCCACAAGTACTCCTTTTCTTTTTCCATATAAAATGGTTATTCCAAAGAACCGAAGCCTGAAGTTGTGGCTAATGTTATTTTCCCCATTAGTGATTTCATTTAGTTTTCTCCATGAGTTATTTATTGCTTCTGCCAATATAACTTTTCCTCCATTTAAAGAGGTACTTGCAAGTCCTATATCCACCTCTAGATGGTGCGTTTTACTCAGGAGAGTATTAATTTGGGGCTTTACATAAATATTTTCGAAGTGCCAGTCTCCAGCAGGTTTGAAATGCTAAAATTGGACAAGACAAATTTGGGGTTTATCCTAATTGTAATAAAGGGATCTGAGATTAACACAGTACAAAAATTATGAATATTTGTTACTTCACAGACATAAAGCATACTTAGGCTTGGAAAGATTTATTGTTTTATTGGTAAATGTTGGTAAACGTCAATTTCACCATACACGCACAAACTGATGAAAAGATATTTCCATTGATGATAAAATTTTACAGATAGGAAAAGTAAAAAAACAAATCAAAATAATACAAAAAAACAGCTGCAGAACTTGGATTTTGATTTAAGGATATTTCCTTTGTGTACTTTGACATGTGGTGGAGATAATTTGTGTATTAATGGTTATAAAGCTTCAACTTTTTGAATCTCAGCAGCTACTGTCTTTAAATAATTATTGTCTGACCCCTCCACCGCAATTGCCTGACCCTAACATAATTTCCTACAGCTGTGAAAATTTAAATCAATAAATGTTTTTTTAAAAAGCTTTAAAAGATTTTTAAAAGATTTAAAAATCTGTGAAAATGTAAATTACTGTTTTTTTAAAAAAAAGCTTTAAAAAATTTTTAAAAGCTTAAAAAAGATTTTGTGTAATTGTGAAAATGTAACTAGATAAAAATTGGTGAAAAAAGGTTTAAAAATAAACATTGATATTATCCATCTAAATCATTTAAAAAAATGAATTCTGCCAAGCCTAAGCATGTTATAAGCTACATGTGGTTGGAAGTGGGGTTGTTACATTATACTTTCATTTGCATGCTGTCTGTTCCTTCCTATCCTTGTCTTTGCATTAGACTAAAATAAAATCCATTTATTCTCTAAAGTAACAATCTTACCCTCCACTACTCTACTTGAATTTAAGCTGGGGAGGGTGACACAGACTTGAAGGGAGGAGGAAAAAATCAGTAACATTATAGCCCTGAAATGTTTGGTGCTACTGTAGTGACTAACCAGAAGCACATATTTATCCTCTTTCTGTTTATATACTCATGTTCTGTGTCTAGCAACATATGTAGTTGTGTGCAGATCAGGAGGAAAAACGGTTACAGGGTTTTTAGTTTTGCAAGTGTGTCACTTTCCCCAAAAGAAGACGTTCACTAACAAATTAATTTTTTCAAATGAACCAGAAAGAACGAACTCCTCAATCTGCTTGGATGTGAATTGTTGTTTGCTGACTGTCATTAGATCATTTCCATAGGACATTCCAAATTTTAATCTATTAAGACTCAGAACAACTCTGTGAGGTGGGTAAAAGATATGTAAAGAGAACTTCATGCCCCATTGAAATTCACCATCCTCTAGGGTGGAACATGACAGCTGCTTTACTGCAAAACAGTTAGGGGAGGAAGTGACAAAAAATATATCTAATTCAAACAGACGGAATTATTTAGACATATAGATTGTAATTCCCCCAAATTGTAATTTAGACCCCAGGATAGAAACCCATACTCCTCCAATAAGTGCCATTGGATTCAGAATGTGTTAATTCAGTAATTGAGAGTTAATTAGCTCACAGTTAATGCATGGAGGATCAACTGGAGTCTGCTTGAGCTGATGTGGCCAGATTATCTAGAAATGCCTAGAAAGAGTCAAAATATTGTAACTAATATTTTATGATGCATCTCTCTTAATTTAATTAGTCTGGAGCCAGAGCTATGCAGAAGTGTGGCTTGAGGAAAGAGTAGTCTCTGAGCTGGCTGGAAGCTGGTTATACTGTTGTTTGATTCTCTAATCTCCTGGAAACTTTGTGTTCAAATAAAAGATAAACATTTATTAAGGAAATCCAACTGTCCTTGCTTAATATATAATACACACCTTTTGATATCAACATTTCTTTTGCATTAAAAGGTCAATATCAGATAGTTTAAAACCCAACATTTTGGTTACTTTAAAGGGAAATAATTTTTTTTGCAACACCTCATATTAATATTTCTTTTTCCTTTCTGGAGATTGAAAGAAAGAGAATAGCATTCATCATTGTTCAAGTGCATGAGAACTATACAGCTAAACTGACTACAAACAGAAGTCAATCTTTCTTCTGTCCAAGCTGAACATAATACAAAAAGTAATCAAATAGAATAAATGGCGATGAGTACATTAGATTTTTAAAAGCCCACTAGTTTTTAATAATCTAAGATATTGTTAGCAACATGGTTAAGGAAATTACTTGCATTGACTTCAATGGGGCCAAGATTTCCCCAGTGATATTTAACCTGAAATTGCAACTTTTAAAAAGTAAAAATGACCTCCTTATATAAAAGCAGCATTTCTAGTGCATTATAAACATTGTCTACCTCTTTTATTTTACATCTTAACTCAAATGCTAGCAGTGGAACTTGTGTGCAAAAAAGGATTATTTCCACTAAAAGGCTATTATGAAGTTTATCATTGACTGTACGGCTACAATCGCAATTCCCTATTGTATAAAACACTTTAAGGTATAAACAGCCTTGTTACATGTACTTAAATATCTTGGTTTCTCTGGCTGCAGCTTTAAAAAAAAAAGGAGAGTGATTGCAATGTGGAATGTTTCACTGTGGTATGTAAAATTTCACACTCCTGTCCCAGGTTCAGTACAAAAGGGTATCCACTGTAACTTAGTCTTTCATGTGGGTTTCTCAGAGTGTTGCTAGAAGTTTTTATTTAGCTTTCTACTATTAGATTTTTTTTTCTTATTCTTGATTGCTAAGAGCCATAAAGATCAAGGGGCCCATTAAAGGCTGTCTTTCAGAAATACCGGTATCTTTCAAGCTAAAGCCCTCTCTATATTTGTTTAGAATCATGACAGTTGTAACCATGTTTAAGCACAGTAGTTGTTGGCAGGATTCTCTCTACTGTGATGTTTTCCTTGATTAGTGGGATTGTGATTTTATTCCGGAGACATGCACTAATTTAAACTGTGCTATAGATTCTGTCCTACATGTTCCATGGTATGGTTTACAGATGTCTCTACACTGGCCAAATAAATCATCCAAAACATTGCCCTTTCCAAACAGGGCATAAAGTTAGCCACGATTTGTTGCAACTCTAAAAAGGCAGTGCGTAGCTGCAGCCCAGCACCCATGCAGCAGGAGAGTGTAAGGTGAGAAGCCAGTAGGAAGAGTCACAAAGAGTATTCATTTCTCTGGTGGATCGGGGCAAGGACAGGTAGCTTCCCTTCTTTCATGGAAGCCCCTCTTCAGTGTTCAGGCTCTGCCTAATGCATGGATGAGACAGGTCCTAACTTGCAATGCTCCTTCTTGATCCAAGCAGCCTATACTGGACCTGTGGGTTAAAAATGAGATTGGCTCAAGCCTGCTCTTTGTGCAGCCTGCAGGTTCCTACCATGCTGCCCATGTGGCCCTTGGTCGCGACCAACTCGGGTACTTGTGCAGTGCTGGCAATGGAACCCCTAGAATGCAGAAGCCTCTGTGTCAAGCTGCCCTATCCTGCTCTGGAGTTGCCTGACTTGCTTTGCTCCCTCATTGCCAAATCTGAAGGACCCTCATTGTTAGGGCTGGGAGATCTGATGTTCCTCTCTCAGGTTGTTGCTGCTCCAGAGTATCATGTAGTTGGTCCAGGAAAACGTTGCTCCTTGGCATTACATGGGGCAAGTGAAACAAGGTGCCGCAGTCAGATGACACACGGGCTCCCTCCATCCCATTAGTGCGAGTGTGCGCGGGCTGGTGCCAGGAGGAAGGCAGAGCGTTTGCTCTCCGCTGCCCGTGGCCCTCTGGCAAAGAACGCACGGCCACATTGTGTACTGGAGTAAGCCTCGGCACTCAAGCAGCTCAGGCTTAACCCAATAGGTGGCAGTGGCTGTTAAGAGCTCAGGAGAACTACACCTGTTTCCTCCAGCGAAGAGTAAACAAGTGATCTGAGTCATGGGAAGTGACTGAAAACACACTGGAGTTGCTGCGAATCACATTTTCACAGCAGTGGGACTGCGTCTTAAAAACAATCCTTAGAGCCTACGGCCCAAGAACCTCGGTGACCAGGGCTTGATTTTGTAACGTGGGTCTAAATCAGAGGTGGGCAAACTATGGCCCGCGGGCCACAGCCGGCCCGCGGGACCCTCCTGCCTGGCCCCTGAGCTCCTGGCCCGGGAGGCTCGCCCCCGGCCCCTCCCCCGCTGCCCCCTCCCCCACAGCCTCCGCTCGCTGCGCCGCCACCGCGATGCTCTGTGCTGGGGGGGCTGCGAGCTCCTGGGGCCTGACCCGGTGCCCTGTGCTGCGTGGGGCAGCTGGCTCCAGCGGGGGGGCACAGCTGTAGTGGTGCCAGCCACCGGTGCTCCAGGCAGCGCCGTAAGGGGGCAGGGAGCAGGGGGGGTTGGGGTGGTGGTCAGGGGCCGGGTGTGTGGATAGGGGTCGGGGCAGTCAGAGGGTGGGGAACAGGGGGTTTGAATGGGGGAAGGGTCCCGGGGGGCAGCCAGGAAGGAGAGGGGGTTGGATGGGGCAGCGGGGGGCAGTCAGGGGCAGGGGTTCTAGGGGCGGTCAGGGGACAGGGAGCAGGAGGGGTGGATGGGGCAGGGGTCCCAGGGGGGCAGTCAGGAATGAGAGGAGGGATTGGATGGGGCAGCAGGGATGGGGGTTCTGGGGCAGTCAGGGGACAGGGAGAAGGGGTGGTTGCATGGGACAGTGGTCCTAGGGGGGAAGTAAGGAAGGAGAGGGGTTGGATGGGGCAGTGGGGGGTAGTTAGGGGTGGAGGGTCTGGGGGAAGAGGGGTTGGATGGGGCGGTGGGGGGTCCAGGGGCGGTCAGGGGACAGAGAGTGGGGGGGGAGTGGATGGGGCAGGGGTCCCAGGGGGCAGTCAGAGAACGGGGGGGTTGGATGGGGCAGGAGTCCTGGGGGGGCCATCAGGGGGTGGGGGCACAGCCTCCCCTAACCAGCCCTCTGTACAATTTTGGAAACCTGGTGCGGCCCTCAGGCCAAAAGTTTGCCCGCCCCTGTTCTAAATATTCTAAGACCGTCGGAGGCTTGGTCAACTTTTCAGGGTTTGTTTTTCTTTTCTGTTCATCCTAGTTCTCGGTAGTCTGAAGTGCTAAGGAAAGGGTCTGCTCCCCTGCATATGCATCTCCTCTGATGGTAGGCTTCATGTCTTGTTTGTCTCTGTCCATGAGATCTTTTGGCCAGGATCAAGAGTTTAACATCTGTTATTTAGGGGTGAGGGTGGAGAAAGAATTATTCCTGTCCCTGAACAGAAGAAGAATTGATGAATTAATAGGCCTTGACCATCTCAAGAAGGGGTGTAGTTAGTTAATGGAATGACGCAGCTACAAGGACAGACTAAGGAGGAACACAAAGAGGGACCTACTCCATATTACCAGCACTAGAACCAGCCCTTGCATAGACAAATGAGTGACAAGCAGTGGCTTTATGACCCGTTGTTTCAGTAGAACGTTCCTCAAAAAGGCCTTTCAAGCCCATATTGTTCTGTCTACTCACTGGGAGCACCCCAGTCCTTTTTACATGGAAGATTTGTGTCAAGTTTCTTCCTCTGGAAAGAAATGAATTTTCCAAGCCACACAATTATTGCCAACTTTTTCAAGAGTGGTGACCGGAGTGAGTGTCTAGGGGATGTAGAGTTAAGAGTATTTTCACTCATTGTAAAAAGCTCAAGCAACAGAGCTTCAGAGGGCAAAGATAAATGTTCCTTCCTCTCCACCTCCAACATATTTTTATTAATGGATTGAGATAAGTCAGTTTCATCTATTATAATTATTATAACAACTTTTTTTCTTTGAATACTAAGGCCCTGATTCAAGACAGTATTTAAGTTTGTGCTTAACTTTAAGCATGTGCTTAAGAGTTGCCCTGAATAGGGATGCTTACCTGAATTAAGGGTACAGGGCATTTATCTTGCTAGAAGCCTTCAGTGGAAAATTAGCAATGGGAATGTCTTCCAGATAGCTACTTTTTAATCATTGTCTTATTAACTGCAATTGACTCCAAAGTACAAATAACTCAATAATCTAGAATAAAGCCCCCAAATTAAAATGGATTATGCAGTTTCGATCAATCTCATTCAGTTCTCATGATGTGCTTTACGTTCACTCCTAGTAATGTATCTGCCCTGTTTTTCTTTACTAGTGCTCGTTGTGCCTAGCCTCGGTTCAGTAATTGAAAGATGGGCCTTGTTATGATGCAAGACTGGGTTTGTCATTTTAAATACAATTTCATTAAGGTTGACTGAGTCAATCAAAACTGAATAAAAAGCTTGAGGATTGGCCCATGGGCAAATGGTCTAAGATTCTGCTTCTCAAGGAAAGTAACAAACTGACCACCATTTTGCCTTCTCAGTTTTCAAGTCCTGTTTGCGGTTTGATGATTTGGAACCAATGACTCCCATGTTAAGGTCATCATAAAAGTGTAAAATCACCAGTGATTCTCAGTTTTCCCTTAAAATTGTCTCTGAACCTATTATGGGTATGTGTGTGGGGACAGGCAGCGTGGTTCGTCGCATTAGAAGTCGAAGAGTAACCACCAGATCATCTGAGCCTACTTCTCCTTCTCAGGAGTTTGGAGATCCGCCAGCTTAGCTGACGCAGACTGCAGTCCTGCTGAGCTGCACAGGGTGCTGCACCAACAAAGGAAAAGAGTGCTGATCCCCACCTTCAAATGATGTGCATGCATGAAAATCACGTCTCTGGCCATACTGACAGACGGCTGGACTGGAGGGTGAGATGCCATGTAGACATTAAGATTTTTTAACATAAATGCAGCTGCTCTAATGGGGTAAGAACACAGCCATCCTAAACCATGTAACACAGAAGTCTGCTGCAGATGGTTCCCATGGTTCCTTGTGGTGTAAATCAAGCCAGTTCTCAGCTTAGCAGGGATAGAAATGGTCAGTTCTGGGATGGGGTTCCCCGAGGGAGTGCATGGAATGGTGACGGTGATTTGGTTGGTGACACTGTTACCACTGAGTCCCAACGAAGTCAGCACCTGGGAATGATGTGCTGTCTCAGATGAGATGGGAAAGTGAGGTCATTAAAGCTTCTATGTCCCTGTGTAAGAGCAGGGCTGTGGGTTTTGGTTCACAAAGGTGTTGTGAAGCTAAACCACAAGAATGCATTCATGGCTCCTGAGCTTTGCTCAGAGTTCCTGGTTCATATGAACTGGGGAAAATCAAAGGAACCTGGAAAAACATGCTGGTCTCAGAATGAAAGCAGACTGTTATACAAATGCTTCCTTCAGCACATAGGCTTGTCCCCCAAGAGATCCCTGTATCCCCCATTTCCTGGTGTCTTCTTCACCTGGGCAGGTGTTCTGCAATCTTGTACCTTTCCCAATATCTTTGGCTAGGCTAATGCTACCTCTGTCATGTTTAGCAAGAAGGGCTACTGCTCGGTCCCCATGGAAACAATTTCAAGGAGGCTTCTAGCTTGTGTGGCATTGCTACGCTGTTTAAAACAGCTACTGTGTTCCACCTTGCATTTCACTCCCCTACCGCCCAAGGTTGTTGTGAGACTTAGTTCATTAATGTTTGAAAAGCACACTGAGGTCCTGGAAGAAGGTGCTAGAGAAGAGCAAAGTGTTATTACTTCTGATTAACTGCTTCCTTTTTGCACTGTTATTCACAGCTCCTTTTGCTTGTGATGCCTGGTGGAAAGTAGCTTTATTCCAGAGTTACTGACTCTGTGCAAATGCATCTGAGACTCCAGAAAGTCAGCTTGACACTGGAGAGAAGTTTGATCATAACTTCGGAAACAAGCGCCAGACAAAGAGCATGTTCAGGCAAGTTCAAGAGTCTGATTTATACTGACAAAATCCAGAGAATTCCAAGCGAAGGACAGCACTGTGTCCTTAACCCACATTGGTGTGTACATACACAGAGCAGCACATAGGGTAATAATGACTTATGCTTCATTGAGTCCTTGAAGTACTTGGCACAAGAGGGTGAACTGAAGACCAACTGTCAGCTCTAGAGCCATTACCCATATTATTAACCTTGAGGTCCAACTACATCTGCACCTACTTTTTGAGTACTTTGATTTCATGCTTGCATGTACATATTCCAGCCCAGCCACACATCTAGCCATGTGTACATCTGAGGGAGGACATGTGCATGCAAAAACCGGTGCCCAGATGCAAATGTGCTGCATGCAAAATCAATACACAGATACACGTGGACTTCTTAACTGAAAACCAAAACCTTGTACTTCCTATGCTTGAGCTCCGCTTGATCGGGAATGAAAGAACATGCTGCGCTTCCAAACCACTGTTGCTACCAACTGCTCTCCAGACTTAGTTAACAAGCAGAGTCCTCCTTTGCAGGGACAACTTCAGCACTAGAAGCAACAGGTACAACTCTATTGAGTCTATTGTGCACAGCATCTGAGATCAGACTTGGACCCTGTGTGGCCAAATTCTGCTCCCAATTTAGTTGGCATAAATCCATATGTGCTCCAGAAACTACTGGTGTATCCAAGACCAGGAGTCAGTCCAGTATCTTCACAGAATAAAATACACATGCACTTTTCTATGATACAAATATGTTTTGTTCCCTCAAGTAATGGCCACCCTGCCGAGACATAATGGGGACTTGACTGCCTTTGCATCCTGTCCCCTTTGGAGAAAAAATCTGCAGCTGCTTCCAGGGTTCCTCTTAGAGCCTGCAGGCTGGGTCTTTTGTTCGGAACTGGCTGTTTTTGTTAGCTCTAGCTCTGGTTTTTGGACATTATTAATTTCTGAATGTACCCAAGTTCCCCTCGAGGTACTGGATAACAAACACAGGCTAAGTTTCACAGTGAAATAGGGTCACTTCACCTCCTCTCCACTTTCAAACAACAGTGCTTGGTTACTGTAGTAAGAGGAGGCCCTGAAATATAAACTCTTGTATCAGAGGCCCAGTCTGAGGCCTGGAGCCTGAACCAAAGTAAAGCCTGAACCAAAGTACTTCCAGGCAATGTTAAGCAAAGCTGGGCTGTGAGCCAGAGGCAGGTCCCACTCACAGAAGTTGGCAAGAAAACGTTGTTAGAAGCACGTGGACACACACACATAAGCGCTAATGAGAGGAACTTGAACCAAGATGGCATCAGAACACGCCACGGACATACCAAGGAACAGGTAGGTGCATCTTAAAGACAGGGTCAAAAGGACAACATGATGGATAGATTCGTTTGACCTGTGATGAGTAATCTGTCCTGCAACTGTATAAAAATAGGCCCGGGAGCGCACATCTTTGTCCAGCCTAGGGGGCAGTGGAGTGTCCCACCACTGACTGAGCTGTGTCCATTGCCAGGGAGCACAAATTCGTAATATGCTCTGTAGCCTCTATAGGGAACTATTCCTGTGCTTCGTTTGACAATAAACCTGGCTCAGGTTCCTTCGTACCTTACTAGAGTCTGTGGTTTTGGGGGGTTCTCTCAGGGTCTGCTGTGTTAGCTATTTGCACAGAGCTGGGGCAGCACACAGAGGGAACATACACGCAGCCGACTGTTATCATCATCGAACCAGAATGGGACACCTCACCGGTAGCTACCGACAACAGTTACCCATTTATTTAAAGAATCAGATTGTTTTTTAAGGTCACCCTGGTCTTACCTCAACTCATTTTACAGGCCTCATCTCTCTCCACTCCCTCTTCTTACCCAGCACCAGCAACCCCCTTGGGCAATCTCACCATGCAAGGTACAAGAGTCCTCTCCTCTGCAATGCCTGCTGTCTAAAACAGCCTTCCTGTATCCCTCCACCCCATCTACTCTCTTCCCCTGTTTAAATTCCTCCCATGCCCATTTCTCCTGAATGCTCTCTTCCTCCCTGCTGGGAATCAGAATGTTATGGGACACAAGTTCCTACGGATGATGCTAAACGAACAGAAAGTTGTGCTGTGCTATACAGTGTCTTCACAGACTCATGAGTCCCTCAGAATGACTCCATGCCTTTTACACTCAGTCACCCAGATAGGTTAGTTTAACTCCTTGGTAAGGTCTTTGATGACTATTGTTAGTCTCTCTTTTTTTTTTTTTTTTTTTTTGCAATTCACTTTTTTAATCCATTCTCTACAATCTAATTCAGGGCAACCCATCAGTCAAGGATACAAGATTATTCTGTATCAAGCACAATCAAAAGCAAAGGAAAATACTGATTGCAGCAACTTTGGCTACACAAAAACTAAAAAGCATAACTGCATTTTCTCTCTCTGTCTCTCTCTCCCTTTCTCCAGTTCAGCAACGTGCAAATTACTTTGTCACTGTGGAGAAACAAATAAGGCTTCATTATCGTTACCATTCTGATGGGGGTAAACAAGCTTATTTACACTTGAGCACTGCTGAAGAATAAAGTCATAGCGAAAAGTTCATGGTAGGTGGCCCTGCCTTTTTCATTAGGGACAGCTTTTTAGAAAATCACTGTGAACTGAGGGAGACAGTCTGCTATTCAGGCAAACCCGGGTTAATGAAAGCACGGTGTGTGCTTGTTAAAAGGAGGACTACAACACTTGTAATCATGGGTGGTCACATTTTTATTTAATGATATATATCTTTATTCTTGCCAGCATTCGCTCTTAACTCTTCTCTTCCCTCTCTCCCACCCCCCCTCTTATTCAATGAATAATTAAGTCTTGCACAATGAAATCTGATAGCAGGTTCAAGACCAGCTAAACCCACTTGACATGTGATTTTTGTTTTTAAACGATCCTTGCATTAGTAACGCTGGGATACTGCAAAGCCCTGGGAGCTCAAAGCAGAAAGGGGCCCCAAAGGTTTAATCACTGAAGCTAAACAAAAATAAAGGACAACTGCAAACACTCTTGCAGTTAGGGAGGAAGAGCCTGTGAATCTGAGCTCCTTCCTCTCTTTCAAAGCACTAGTTTTACAGAGAGAGTAAACCCATTGGAACAGGGGCTCCTCGGAGTGAAGGTCTGATTCTGCTCTCACACACACCAGTGTGACTCAGGAGAAACTCCCCTGAAGTCAATGGAGTTACTGCAGTGAGAGGAGGCTCAGACCCAGTGTGCTTAGCTCACAGATGCAGCTAAGTCCAGAGCCAAGTACAGTTGATCCTATCTATCTGTCCATGATTGGACCTGGATACAAACATCCTGGACTTTGAACAAATTCAAATCACATCCAAACTTCCCAACTGGCTCTTATCTCTGTAATGAGGCCAAACCAAAACGTTGGCTCTTGTAAAAGTTTGAAGCCAGATCCTTAACTTTCCATCTCCTCTAGAGAGAGTTTAGAGACGCTCAGAGGCACACACACATGTATGTTTATCAGCTTCTTTTTACCAGTACAGTAAGCTACAAATTAGCCCAGTGATCACACTTAGGTTTGTGGTGTGGCCCTCCTAAGCAGGGATCTTCAAAGGTGCCTGAGGGAGCTGCCCTCTGACCTCCCATTGAGTTACAAAGAAATTTGGCTCCCTTAGGTCCCTTTGAATAGCTCCGCTTTCAACCTGACAGCATCCTGGCATCTGACATCCTGTGTTGTAACCTACCTGGTTGCTTGTTGTTTAGTTCTTTTAAAAAAATATTGAATGTGGATTTCATAGGCACCTTGTTCATGGGCGACGTTTATTGATTACATTTAGGAACTTAAAAACCTGAACGTTTCCTGAACAAAACTCTATTGCAAACAGTTTGAACACAGGGGAAAAGCTCTACACGCGAGGACCCCATGTCAGCAGGTCATCCCCATCACCTCAAGAAAGGATGGAGGGCTAGAAAAGTGCCTGAGGCAAAGCTTTGTGTGACAACATTACTCAGCTGCAAATTATTTCTTCCGTTTCTTTTCTGTCTGAGATGCTGGTGCTAAAGCTGCCCAAAGCTTCGTCTCAGGCACTTATCTACCCCCGGCAGTCCTTCATGGACAGAGAAGGGTCTGCTCTGCAGTGTGTTCTCTCTGGAATCGCAGCTAAGGCATGTGTTGTCAAACAGGAGTCCCCCAAATGGTGTTTTGCAGGATTCTTTCCAGGTCTGCACGCTCTTTGCCTTCCCCACAGCACTGTTCAGTGATGCAGGGTGACGTTAAGGGTAAATGAATTTCCACCAACATTCTGGATCTGCCACAGCCTTGGGGTGCCTTCCCACAGAGACTCCCCCTTCTGCTCTCGCTCTCTATCCTGTGCCAATGGACTCTCCCCTTCCAGCTCCACCAGGTGGGGTCTTGTCTTCTTCCCACATGAGAAGGCCCAAAACAGTCAGGAACCTTCAGCCTCACAGTCAGCAGAGTCCCCTACAAGATCCTGATCCTGCAGATCCTGCCTTAGAGCCAATCCTGATACTACTGAAGATGGGGTGACCACCTTTTCAAAAGGCAAAAGCGGGACACGTATAGGAGTCCTGCCCCCCCCCCACTGCTCCTCCTCTTCCCCTGAGGTCCCACCCCCTGGCCAGGCCAGAAGCCAGAGCTGGGTCACGGTAAGAGACACCCAGGGAGCCCAGGCCACTGTGGGGAGCCCCGGAACCTGCACAGCCCCAGGCTGATGTCCCCAGCCCGGGGCCTCAGGGGAAGAGGAGGAGTAGGGGCAGGGCCTCATGCCAAGGGGGGCTAAAGCCCACTTCAGCGCCTCTGCACTGGGAAGAAGATGGCACTGCCCCTGAGCGTTGGGCAAGTGTGGAACAGCGTCGCAGAGAATCTGGGACAGATGCTGTCCCGGAGTCATTCAGTCCAGCACCAGGACTTGAACTCTGCATTTCGGGACTGTCCTGCCCAGTTCGGGAGGGGTGGTCACTCTAATTGAAGTGGGTGGCAAAACTCTGATTGATTTCAGCTGTCCTTGTACCACACCCCTAACGAGCCTGTTCAGAACCTTGCCAGGCCAGGCGCGTACAGGCTGTGAAAAGCATGACACCATTCCCGCTGCTGTGAACCACAGCCATATAGCTGAATCCACTGCCCCAGATAGCACCTTGACCACTCCGTGTGCCAGGCCCGGCTCAGACATATTGTTTGACAGATTTAATGCCATTTACCTACCAAAACCAGGTAGCACATCCAACATCTGGACCCGTGCTGGGGGTCAGGGCAACTATAGGGAGTGCATACAATGTTTCAGCTAAGGAAAAATTTGAATGTCAACAAAGGGAGAGGCCTTTCCCAGTGGCACTAAAGCTCCTGGTGGTCCTGCTTTAACCTTTATTTAAGAAGGTGTATTAATTATTCCACCAGAAACAGCCCACAGGCTCCAAATGTTATGATAAGAGGGTGAATGCCAGACTTTCAAATCCAGGGCAACCTGAGCCTCAGCAAGAGGTTCCAGTGAGGAAAACTGAGATACAGTCTCTGAATTATACCTTTGGCTAAGTAGCGTTGTCACATGGTCTGTGGGAATTCACTCCTGCAAAGTTCCCATACTTCATGGGGGGAAGGCACTGTGTGAACCAAGCTGGACATTTGCTCCGAGGTTCCAGCAGTCATTTTGCAGTGACCTACTTGCTCCAGGTCTCTGAAGAGGCTTCCTTGGAGGGAAATGATCGGTAGCTGTCTCATTTATGCTGTTTAAAGAATGTGCTGTAGCAGATGGCAATGTTACAGGTTTTCCCTTTAAAAAGAAAAATCCCAAACCAATCTGGAAACGTTTATAGCTATTGATAACTCAGGAGAGTTTGTATAGTGTTTAGAGCAGGGTCTTTGCTCTCAGAACTCCTGGGTTTTCTTTTCAGGTCAACCGCTGATTTGCTGTCAGACTTTGGGCGTATCACCTTGGACCCAATTTTCAACTGGACACAGCAAAGGCACCTGCAGTATTTTCAGACAGATGTTTTTGTTCACAGCCTCACTTCCCTCCCAGTCAGTCACGTGTACAGGGCTGCTTGAATAAATAAGAAGAGCAGGCTATGAGTCTCTACATATCAGCAGCATGGAAATGCAGCCACCTCAGGGGTGGAGTGCACTGAATGCCATGCGCACAAACACGTACACAAATACAGGGAAGCAACGTATCTATTGTATATTATTAGAATGCTAGGATAATAGGTGTTTATTAGAATACTTTACACTTCTAAAGCACTGTTAATTTGAGTCTCTCAACATTCTTTATAAACATTAACAAGTTAAGTCAGACATTCTTGTTATTACCGTCGTTGTACCGCTTGGGAAATAGGCTCAGAGGAGTTAAGGTCCATGTTTTCAAAAGCGGTCTCAGGCTTTGGGTGCCTGATCTGAGGCACTTAAACATTGTGAATGTCAGCTCAGTGGCAAAGCCAGAGACCCAAGTCTCCAGATTCCCAGTCTGGTGCTTTGTCAAAGTGAAGGCACTGAGATGGGAAGTCCCACAGGATCGGAACGTTTTTGTCGTATTTACTTCCATGCCTTTTAGAGGCCCCATGTCCAAGGCATGGGCTCCAAGAACTACAGAGTTCTAATCTCAGCTCTACCTCTGATTCACTTTGTGGGGCCTCGGGCAAGTTTCTTCACTTCCCTCTGTCTCTTTTAGTCTTTTAGTTTCCCCATTAGTCACAAGGGGATAATAGCCATGCAGAGGTGTTTTGGGGATTAGTTCGTTAAAGGCTGCACATTGCTGTGGAAATGTACAGCATGGTGAAGTGTTATTGTTCTGCACATTTCCAATAGAGCTCCCAAGCTAGTCTGCCAGCCCCACGTCCATGAAAACAAGAATTAGTGTGAAAAATCCCAGCGCGCCTGAAAATTGTGGGATTTAAATTTGCAAGTGATAATTACAGTGTCTCCTGCATCAGCCCACGCTTTGCAATGCCTCCACAAGTGCAGAATCAAAACACCTGTTCTGGGCTCCTGTGGGCTTGTAGGTCCTTGTCTTAAGTTATACACGACTCATTCCTTGGCAGGCAGCCTGTAACCATTCAGGTTGACCACTCCCAACAAGAATTTCTGCGTGACAAGGATTATCCGGAAAACAGGCTGCCGGATGGGGATTATACGGCGGGAGACCAAATTCTCTGAGAAGGAGGGTCACTAGGGAACATTTAAAAAACTTTAGAGGCAGGATTCAGGCCAGTCGTGATCAAATGTTTTATAAATGGGAGCTCACAGCCAGACTAACTTGATGACGTTTCTATAGTCAAAGTGATTACTCACTAATGAGCAACATTTAAAGGGCAGTTTTGCTGTGAGTAGCAATTTTGTGAAAGCAGCGTTGTGAGATTTAGGTGGGATAGAGTCAGATTCTGCTCTCCATTACAATGGTGTAAATCTGGAGTAACTCATGGGCTTCAGTGCAGTTCCCCTGGATTTACACCAGTGCAAAGGATGGAATTTAGGCCAGTGTGTCCCAATGCCTTGATATTAAAATCACTCTCTGAGGGTCCAATTCTGTTCTATGTAAATCAGGCGCAAATGCACTGGAGTCAGTAGAGTGAAAACTGGCGCAAGTGAGATCAGAATCGGGACCTAGGCCTCTTGTTCTCTCAGGGCTGGATTGTGGTGGGGCCTGGAGTGGGGTGTGCAGGGCATGTCCCCCTCTTTGCACACCTTGCACAGAGTTGGGCATAATTGCAGTCCCAGTGCTGTCCTAAGTGCACGGATTGCCCCATGCTAGATGAAAGCCACACAAAAGGAATGCCAGGGGGAATGAGGGCAATGGTAGAGCAAGCCCAGCCGCAAAGGGGAGTCGTGCTCTCCCTTTCTGACAGCTGGTGCACTGTGTGTTCACCGGCAAGCTCTCTTGAGGCATAGTGCCTCCTGGTGTTCATACTAGGGCAGTGCAGTTCCATATCTCAATGTAGGACAATATTTCATTGCCACCCTCTAGCCCTCATGCTCAGCTCCAGGCAGAGGAATGGGGAGTGGCATGTACACCTTGTATGCAGTAGATTGCAGGGCTCCTACTAGCAGGTCAGGCTTCTGTACCAGGTATGGACTGGTTACAGAGCTTCCTTCTGCAGGAATATACCCGAGAGGTGTTTATGTTAAGACACTTTAATGTACTGCCAGGTATGGCTGAGGTTAGCTTAAATAAGGTCTGTTACACACAATGGCTGAACAGTAGAACACAGTTTAGCATTTCATTACCTCTCCCCATTTAAGTTCCACTTTCCTACTGTCTACAACATTTACACTATCCTGCTATCTTTAAAGTTCAGTATGTATCAGTCTGTTCCGTGTCTCTGAATTGTACTGGTTTCTAACTACATGACTCAAATGTGTAACTACTTGGTCATCTGGCTGTCCATTAGTTGCAACAACTGGCTGTAGTCAGTTTGGAATCTTTGAGTTGTCTTCTTGTTCTGCATCTGCCATTTGTAGAGTTTGCTTTGTTGATTGTTCATTCTGAGGAACAAACTGTAGATGTTGATCCATTGTTGGTCTCGATTACATATGATCTGGATGCTAAACTCTTTTTTTTTTTTTCCTATACGACAGCTGGAGCTGTCCATCCTTTTTCTCCATCCAATTTGACGCAAACATGATCACCAGGTTCTAGACCCGGCAGGTCTTTGAGTGACATCCGCTGTAGGAGTGTTTTATAATCTCTTTTTGCCTTTTGATCTGATTTGGCTCCTCTCTTCATGTCTGGCCACTCTGGAGATAGATTCTTTTCCAGAGTCAGAACAGTAGTTCTGATTTGTCTTCCCATCAGGAGTTGTGCTGGACTATATCCAGTAGCTGCTATTTGTGTTGATCTGTAAAACAGAAGAGCAAGGAATGGATATTCCTGTTGTAGGATTTTCTTGGATTTTCTTGGATGCCTGTATAGCTCTCTCAGCCTCTCCGTCCACTTGTGAGTAACATGGGCTGCTAGTAATATGATCAAAATCATATTTCATTTGGAATTATTTAAATTCAGCAACATGTTATGTCTTTCAAGTACATTATTTTTATACACTTGGAAAATAGTCCACTGCTATCAGATAATGATGTCCTTTGAATTCACATAAATCTGCAGCTAATCTCTTAAAAGGTCTGTCTGGTAGGGGGGGTTTGTACACTGCTTGATCCAGCAGTGTCTCTTAATTTTATCTGTACTAGATCTCCTTTCAAAAGTCCAATATGATCAAATCCTCCATCAAGTTCTTCCATCTTTCTCACTAAGCTCATCATGGTTGCCACGCTGTGACTGAGAAGGTTGTTGGTCTTTGATCCCTTGATCACATGCAAACCTATCATCTTTGTAAGTTGTTTCTGTGTTGAACTAGCCCCTGCAGTTCAGAATTCCTCCAGGGCTAATCAAGGCTGATTTCAACTCTGAGAGGGATTGAAGGTGATTTAAATCCCTTCTGAGAATATGATCCCATCTGCTCCTGAGTCACTTTTAAAATCAATAGTATTTTCCATCAATATTCAGTTTCACTCTCCAGGCAGGCTTCATGTCATCACACATCACACAACAATGGTTCATGTTTGTAGTCTGTAATCATAGCTAGCTCTCTCACTGCATTAATGCAGCAAACAGCTGTAAAATGCCCATATTTTGTGCATTTATTACACATTTAACCTTTAGTTGGTCACACATGTCTTGAGCTATGGTGTCACATAAAAGAGACTCTTACCATGTGTTACTGTCAAGCCAAGAAAAGACGCCCTTCCCAGATGGACAGCGACAGTTTGCCTCCCAGAGGCGGTTCTCTCTGTCTCCAAGACACCGAGATCATTACTCTTTGGTCAGCCCTTCCCCAATATCCTCCTTCCAACAACCATGTAGTAGAGCAGGAGAGGTTGAGTGTTTCATGCCTCCACATATTTTCAAGTCAAGGGAATGTACAACCAAAGATATCAGGCTGGCAAGAAAAAACTCCATGGGACCTAGCCAGGCACTATGATGAGAGCCTGCTCCAGGTAGGGTACAGATCCACCGTTATGTGGGGAGAAGAACTGAGTCTGTACAGCTCTGTCCCAAGGCCATCCTGGGATAAAACCAGAAGAAAAACACACATTCAGCTTATCAAACAAATAGTGTGCACCAAATGTGTATAGTCAATACAGATCATCATGTAATGGTTAGAGCATAGCAATGGGAAACAGAAACCTGGGTTCTATTCCTTGTTCTACTTCTATCCTGCACAAGTCATGTCACCTCTGTGTGGGTGGGGAGGGGGGCTCTCGTGGGGTAAATACATTATTGTGGGCAAAGCACCTTGAGCAGTTTACTTGGGAGGCACAATTGAAGACCCAAGGGTTATTATTATATGTCGGTTGGCATCTCACCCAGGGATGATAGAGCATGATTTATTTTAAGCTAATGAATCTGTCAATTAACATTAGGTATCGTGGTTTGTAGGAAGTGTACAAAAATGTAGCATTCAAAAGAGCATTGCTGTTGAACCTGGTCTGGAAAGCATGTGCTTTCCTCCTGGAGTGCTCTGCTTTTCCTCCCTGGGGTTTTGTTTCATAGGTTTCCATTTATCAGAAGCAAGGGTGCTGCTGTTCACTCCTTCTTATGCTACAAGAGCAAGAGACAATCAGTGAAACCAAAAGGCAACAAATTTAAAACTCGTCAGAGAAAACCCTTTTTTCCATAAAAAGGCAATGGTCTGCAGAACTCTTTACCACATGACATCATTTAGTAAGAACTTAGCAGGGTTCAAAAAAGGACTGGACATTTCTATGAAAAACAATGATATTCTGAATTATAATAGTGATGATTCCAAATAAACAAGAGTTTGCGATATAAACCTCAAGCACCAGGGTTGGAGCCAACCTCTAACTAAAGGGAGTTAGGGAGAAACTTTCCCTGGGGGACAGTTGTTCAATGTCTGCCTACTGCAGGGATACTTGCACCTTGCTCTGAAGCAGCTGGTACTGGCCAAAATCAGAGAGACAGGCGTTTCTGCTGCTTGTTTGTCTGACGCAGCAATGCCTGAATTTGGGCTGACATTGGATACCCAAGATGTAACTATCATTTACTATTCCTCTTTATTGTTGATGCTGCTCTTTACTAGCGCTAAACAGTTAGTCCTCTCAGATGTCACTGAGAGATGACTAAGAGCTGCATCTGATAATGTGCATCTGACATTACTGTGAAATCGCTTCTGTAAACTTAGTAGACAGTCATATGACGAGTCAGGTGCGCAAATTTGTAGACCCCCCAACAAATTCAGTATGTATCCTATAATCCTACTTGAAGGGCATCTGTTATAAAAGCATCAGTAAGTTTATACTGCAATCTCCTGGGAAAACACTGCACAACCCTTCTGTACCAGACAGGTTCCCCTTTAGCCAACAAGACAGCAGTCCATCAGCTATCACTCTGCTGCAGAAATGCATGAGCTGAGCCAGATTAGCCTGTGATAAAATGTGTATTTAGTTCTTGCCGGGAACTTTCCACTCATCAGTTACTGGAATACCACAAACTGTGCTTTAGTAATCTCTCTCGCTGTGTCTTTTTCACTCACTCTCTCTTCTTATTTTATACCTACCAGTCAAAACTGATGACTGATATTAGAGCCGTAGAACAAAGTACATGCTTCATGATGAATGGAAAGTGCAGAAGGAAGATTTACCTGGGGAAAAAAACAACCATCTGTGTCTGTTTTGTAATTGCTTAGATTTTAATGCATATGAAGTATATGGATTTACATTCACAACACTACTACATGGAGGTCGGATCAACAACTTTCTGAACTTCCCTCTGGAAGAGGCTGATTCGCAGTCCCAGGGCCTAAGTTTCCCCACCACAGGATGGCCCTGATTCATGGTTGAAGAGGCAGCATAGACTAGTGGTTAGGACACTGGCCTCAGATTCAGCCTGCTGGCTCTACCACTGACCAGAGTTGTTGCACTCTGTTCTCCCTCACCGCTTTGTCTTGTCTGTTTACTGTAAGGTCTTTGAGGCAGAAATTGTGTCTCACTGTGTGTTTGTACAGCACCTAGCACAATGGGTCCCAGACCCTTTGGGGCCTCTAGTTACTATTGAAGTACAAATAAGAAAAATTGGCTCCACTGAGCCTGCTGCAGCAGTACAGAGGGGATGAAGGGCAGACAGAAGCCCTCTCCTCCCAGTGAATAGTATTGATGCAGGGGGGCTTTCCTCCAGAAACTCTGTGCTCCCCTTGCTGCAGGGGGCATAGCAGAAGTATTGCAGGGTTTACTCTCTGCCTTGGCCCCAGATGTAGGGCTTCTTGCCAGCACCCTGTAGCGGAGCTCGAGTTCTTCCATGGTAAAACCTCAGGAACTGTTGCAGGGTTGGTTGAGAGGCATGGGAGGGGAAGGGTTGATAAGCACCCACTGTCCCTCACCCAGCCCCTTCCTGTGTGCATCCTGACTACAGATCGACTACAATTTGTTGTCTGACTAAAAATGATTTTCTGGACAAAACCAATATTTTTGCAGAAAAAAATTAAATTTTGGTTCAACTGTTCCGATTTGTCAATGAAAAATTGCAGTGATTATTGATTTGGCATTTTTGGTCCCTTTCCTCCCTCCCTTTGTCTGCCTTTTCCCCTCTCTTCCACAGTGGGGGAAGGATAGGAAGGAGGATGAAAGAGGGAGGGGATATGTTCAGGGTTTTGAAACCTCCCAACCAAATGACGTTCCAGTTTCATTTCATAAGGAATCCAACAAGATAAATAAATGTTGGTTCCGTTCAATGTTTTTCGAAGGACGTATATCGTGTTTTTCAAATCATGCTAATCCTGACCCACAGTGTGGGCTGTCCAGGGGAGCCAGAGAAAGAAGACAACTGACACAGTCTTCCATACAGACACAGGGAGAGCACACTCGGGAGAAACTACCCTTACAGATCTGCAAAAACGAACTCATTCTCCTTCAAAACCCTCCTTAAAACACTCCTCTGCCACGCGGCCCACAGGCACTTGACAATGGTTAGGCTGCTGGTGCGCTGAGATCATGCTGACCACTTTGTCCCATGTTTTAACTCCCCCGTCTGTCTGGATCCGGCTGTTGTCTGGTATGTAGATTGGAAGCTCTTTGCAGCAGGGACAGTCTTTCTGTGCTGTTTGTACAGCACCTAGTACAGTGAGGTCCTGCTCCGTGACTGGGGCTCCTGGATGCTATAATAATACTGGTACTACCAACAACAGCAAGAGCCATTTCAGGATGTGTGAATCTTGCTGGGGCAGATCTGGCTTCCTAGTCTAGACAGGAAGAGCCCGGTGGCCACAAAGTAGCACTCTCCTTCAATTCTTTGCCCTGCTCATCACTTACAGGTGCAATACCTGTGTTCTGCAAGATCAACCTCCTTATCTTCCCTGCTAATAGTCCCCCCTGTAACTGTGCCGAGAGACAGCTTAATCCTTCAGGGCACACTGCATTTGTCTGTGCATTGTTCCCTTAACAGGTGTTTGTTTGGAGGGTTTCATTCTATTATCGCACTGACATAAATTGGCGCACAGCAGACAAATTAATTTAATTGGTTTGTTCATTTAACTGACCTAATAATCATTAGATTTCCCTGCAGCATATGTGTGATTTCTATTCATCTGACAGTTTGTTTCATGATCAGTTATTTAGTTCAAAGTGTTTAAAAACAGAGGCTGCATTTACAAATGCTCTGTGAGTTTATTGCAATTACCTGATAATCTGTAGCCCTTTCATTTGTTTCTGTAGGTTTCACTCCCTCCTATCACCATGTTTGTATATTTCAGCTGGGAATATTCTTCAAAATTGTGAAAACAAATCAATCCTGTATAGGCTTAAAAACATTATATTGACATGCACAACATCCTACCCCTCCCACCCCATGTTTTTCTTCAGTAGTTTGTTATGGCTGAAACGCAGGGAGCGTTTAATAGACGCTGCTGCATTTTAAAACAATCTTAGTCAAGAAGATTGGAAATCACAGTCTAAACATAGCCCTGAAAAAGAATGTAAAAGAAAGTCAACAGAGACTTTGAGATAATGTTAAACCTGGTGTGGTTCCCCTTAACCACAGAAAATAACCAAACTGCAGACTGAACGCTTGGGATTGATGGACAGACTCGTGTATGAATGAATGAGTGTTACATTTATACAGCACTTTTCATCCTGGGATCAAAAAGCACTTTACAGACTCCGTGCAATTGAGCCAATGTGCAACCACTGAAGGCAACCACCCCAGGGCAGAATGCAGCAGCTGCTTATGCCAGCCCAACACACAGCACCAGCCAACTATTGTGCCCATTTTTATTTAATTCGAGTAACGGGTGGGATTTGGGCAGAATCCTTGGACCTGGTTCTGCTCTAACACCTGGTGGAAGACCATTTGCTTCATTGGAGTCACTTTTGATTTACATCAGTCTAAAAGAGAGCAGAATCAGGCCATTTGGAACTCCGACTCCGGGGGCCCCAGCACTGCAGGGATGGAGCCACAGGCAATATGGTAGTGACAAGACCTGAGGGATGGCGGGAGTGGGGGTCATGCTATGTGTCCCCAAGCTGGCTGATGTGTGTTGCACATGCAGCCATGTATCTAGGGGACATGCAGTTCTTTGGAAGGGGAGAAGATCTGGAGGAGCTCAACACATAGGCTTGTCTGGAAATAGGGTAGGAAAATCCATTTGGTGAGATATAGTCTGAGACCTACTGAATTCACTTGTGATAGGTGCCCCAGGCAGAAATCTGAGCTCTTGTTCAGAGGTGGAAGGTGACCACTATTACTACCATGTCATCTGTATCTCAGTATGCATTCTGTATAGGACATGGAGACATTCTGTGATCCAGGCACAGCTGAGCTCAAAGGACCCTAAAGAGAGCAAATCCAGGCAAAGCTGGAGAAAGTAGGGTCAGCTACAGAGGAAATGGATGAGCGGTGACATGTGGCCCATACTGTGTCCATTCCACTTTTCCCTATTGTCCTACTGGGCAATTTGAGAACTCTCCTGCATTTGAAGAGCAGGGCTGGTTCCCAACTGTAGCTCTCCCTAGTTGCACCCCACTGAAGTCACGCTCTGGGCACAAACACATGAGGTCAGAGCCAGAGCTGGTACAAGTGCATTTGGTAACACTTAGACTTCACGGTGACAGGCACTTTATAGATAGAGAGTGAGACAGCTCGCTCAGCAGCAACATAAACAGTGGTGTCAATTACACATGGGAAGCTAGATTCTCCAGTGCCCTGTACCTCGTGCAATCATTTACACTGGTGAAAGTGTGAGACATAACTATTCTGAGTTGGTAGCATTTTATACCCACATTGCCCTGGTGTAAATGGTGCAGGGCACTGGGGGATCATGCCCAAGACGTACCAGGTTTGGATGGCCAGGTTTCAATGGAAGTAAATGGTAATGTCATGAAACCTTCACCTTTTTGGCATAAAAGTGAGAGTGCAAACTGAGGGGCCAGAAGAGGAGCGGGTGACAAGTGGGAGGCACTGCATGTGGCTGACCAGCCAGAGAGGCAGATGAGGGTATAGCAGGAAAAGCAGCTAATAAGGAGTACGTAACGGAAGACAGCCCACAGCTCACATACAGACACGCTTCATCTTGCTCCTACAACATTAGTTGTTTTACTTGCTTCCTCTTTCTGCCCCCTTATGTTCATTCTGCCCCCTCAGCGGACGCTAAATTACATTAATTCCTCACTCACCCATTTTCTGATCAGTTTAAATCTGCCAGGCAGTTTTGGCCCATAATCTCGGCCAATCAATGGGAGATTCTATCATACATTCACTCTGGACGTTTCCTATGGCTTCGGTCTGAACTTAAGCACCTTGCAGTCAGGAGTCACTGCGGGAAAGCAGTCTCACTGCCCGTGTGCCAACTCCATTAATGAGCTGATCTCCAAGGTGAAATGAAACAATGCATTACAAGTAAAATGCTGTGTTGCTCTCCTTTACCTCCTGCAGTCACTGGAGACATTTGTGGTCAATGCGCAAGATGGATCTTCTCCCTATTAATTAGCATTTAAAAGTGTTTTATCCCCCACACAATAATATGGAGCTTTCCATCTCCCAGGTTGCTCCTTGAAGTGATTTACAATTTGGAAACATCATCAGGTTTGCTGCAGCCTCACAGATTGGTACTAAAATGAACACTCGCCCCGTGCATCTGGTGCATTAGTCTCTGCAAAGAATATCTCAGGACTTTATTACAGTAGGCTATCTCTCATGCCATAATGTTTCTGACCTGATGAGCAGGACTTTGCCCTTTCACATCAGTGAATGGTCTGTCCAAAACAATCAAAATATTAAAAAGGAGAAGAAACTTATCGTCTAGAAAATCCTGGGACTCATGAGATCTGAGTTCAGTTCTGAGATCCCCGACAGGCTGCCTCAGTGACCATGGGCAGATCACTTGACCGCTCTGTGTCTCAGTTCCCAATCTTCTTGTTAGTTGTTGTATCCTCTTCTCTCACCTTTTTCCTTTCTTGTTTTTTAGACTCTAAGCAATTCAGGAGAGGGACTTTCTCTTCTTCTGTGTATGTACGGCACCTAGCACTATGAGCGCCTCATGCTTATTGCAGACCCTAGGCACTGCTGTATTAAAAATAAATAAATGAATAACAATAATCCAGAAATAATAACTGCAGTTTCCTAGCCCAGCAGCACTGCAAATTTGGGAAAACATCTCCCCAGATGATCCATTTCTTGGCTGAAAAAGAAAGGATACTATAACAAGAGACAGTGATTCCAAAAACATAACTCATCCAGGAACATTTACCCCATGGCATTTGGCAGGAATTAAACTGGAAAACTGTTTTCAGGCTTGATCCTGCAGGTGCTAAGTACCCCCTACTTCAATTCAGTTCTGTTCTGTATCTATTAGGGTCAGAAAAAAGTGCTTCAGAACTGCACTGGTTCTCATCCTTCCAGGGACCTGTGCAACTGCAGTGAACTCTGGAAAGCTCCATCGTTCTCATCTCAGACTTTGGCTATGCGTCTGTCTTTTCCTTGCAATAGTTATGCCATGCAGCTGCTGTCTGATGGGAGAGAGATTGCTTTTCAGTATAATCTAATGAGCATCCCACCAAACAGCCCTTGCAAAGAACAAAATTGTATTGGCTCTTTCTGTTAATTCTTTCACCATTTAACTTTCAGTAAGTGATCATGGCTGATTTCTGTATTTAACCTCTTATTCCCTATGGCCATCATCAAGCAAAATATAAGCCCACATGGGTGAACCTTGGAAGTTTGTTTCAGAGAAGGACGTTGGACACACTGATGACCTGATTATTTTTGGTCTAGAAGTCAGTCTGAGAAATGTTCTGCATGCTTTTTCTAGTGCTTCTTGGTGTGGGCCTACTTAGCAATCTCATTCTCACCCAGTGTGGTATGTGGACGTCAGTCTGAAGAACATTTTGCATTTTGGGACTGAATGAGCATACCCTAAGTGGATAGGCCTTATTTCAGTAAATCCTTATGTAGTATCTGATAGTATCTAGCCTGGTGGTGTGCTGTGATTCCTGCTGCTTTATCACTCCCACGAACTGTGCACATAGCAAGTCTGTGCAAAACTGGACTCAGATGATTGTTACCTCATTCCGTACCACCCCTTTTCTTGTTTGTTTGTTTCATCCACCTGTTACATTTGCATTTTGATTGTAAGATATTATACAATGCCTAGCACAATGAAGCACTGACCTGACTGAGGCCTCTAGGCATGGCTGTACTGTCAATAAATAAATAAAAGAATAATAAGGATGATTGCCGAAAAGGAGGAAGCAAAAAACCAGCACACAGTTTCTTTTGAAAAGCCAACCCTGTCCTGATAAGATCTCCTAACATATAAAGAAAGTACGGAACTCACTCATGGGATTATTTTCAAAAGTTATTCTCAGTTTACTTACTATTGGACATTTTCCTTCTTTTTTCTGTATGCAGATGTTCGGCTCTTCCCTTTCCAAGATGACCTGGATGTACAGAAGTTGGAAATATAGTCTCCTACTTTTTTACTAATGGTTAAGGGTCAGTGTGATGGGGCAGCCAGGCAAGGAGGGGGTTAGTGGGGGCCTGTAGCCCCAATTGGCCTCACCCTGCTACACCGGCATCAGATGTCTGGGGTGGCGATGGACATTAAGGAAAAAGCCCAGCTCAGGTTGGGGCTCATCAGGAAGGAGAGCAGAGTGCTACTTCTCTCTTGGTGAGGGAAACCTGATTTCAGCTCAGTGTGTGAGACAGCTAGCTGCCCGGATGAGCCTCGAGGTGGATGAGATGACCCAGCCCAGGAAGACTGACTAAGAGGACTGTCTGTCTGAAGATAAGCCCTGAGTTGGGGTCCTGCCGAAGACTCCTCAGATGACCCTGTCTTTGAGTTCACAGTATTCCTTTATTTTGAGACTTTAATACCCTGGAAGGGGTGGGATTCCCATGTGCATTAGCTCGAGGGCTTAAGCACCACTGCATTGGACTGGTGGCAACTGACCATCAAAGACCCCACAACAGTGTGAGTAGCGCCCTGTTGGGCCAGAAGAGAGAACTATGTCACAGCGAGATTCTGACATCCTTATGCTGAGTGCTCTATTACTCTGCAATGTAACATACCCCTCAGCATGAGTAAGGGGGTTAGAATCTGTATCTAAGGGTATGTCTACACTACCCACTGGATTGGCAGACAGCGATTGATCCAGAGGGGGTTGATTTATCATGTCTAGATTAGACGTGATAAATCGACCCCCGAGCACTCTCCCGTCGACTCCTATACTCCACCGCCGCGAGAGGCGCAGGCAGAGTCGACAGGGGAGTGGCAGCCATCGACTCACCACAGTGAAGACACCATAGTAAGTCGATCTAAGTACGTTGACTTCAGCTATGTTATTCACGTAGCTGAAGTTGCGTAATTTAGATCAATTCCGCCCCCCCACCGCCCCCCCAGTGTAGACCAGGGCTAAGCAATGCTGTTTACCTGCACGGTTAGACTCTGCTGAATTTGGGATGTGTGGGGAGCTGTCATTGGGACATGGTGTTGATTTATAATTTAAAAACTACTATCTATCATAATTCTTTAAAATGTAAAAAACATTTTCAAGCCTCAAAATTATTTATGTTTGGTTCCGCTCTGAATATTGGGTGAAAGTCCATCAAAATGTTTCTTGGTCCTACATTCAACCTGTCTCTGTGTATAACCTTCTCCTGACCTGAGTGAACTTTTCCCCCAAAAATCTTACCAATTGTTGTCATTTGTTTGTGGACAGTTAATCACATGTCTCCAGTCCAGAGCTTGAGAAGTTTAAAAGGCCAAAGAGTTGTTAGTAAACATAACAATTTTCTCTCTTCTTAAAAATGAATTTCTTAGGTACTCAAGTAATACCATGATCCTCTCTCAGTCTGAGCTGCCTGTAGATAGCATTTGGATGTGTAACCTAGCATTTTCCACATCTGCATGGTATGAAATATTTTATCCAGGTGTTATTTCACTTATCTAAAAAAACTCTTCACTATTTGCCCGTAGTACAGATCAGATAGGACGCACCCATTTATAAGAAGCTGGGATACATTTCTAGCCACAAATCAGCCACATGTTTCTTTAGCCAGTCTGTCTATGAATTTCTAAAGTATTGTAGTATCTAAGCACCATCTACAAGAATCACTGTAGTATCTTGGCACAAAAATTAAAAGAAGCAATATTCTGGAACTCCGCACCACCACAAATTGCCTCTGCCTAATCTTTATTGCATTCACTGGGGAACATGGTTTATTCCAGATTAGTAACATCTGTAAAGACCTTGTTCATGATCTGAAATGTAAACAAAAAACAGGTTCCTTGATCATGAATTATATCACTGGAGAAAGATGTGACCCTTGAACCACATTCTTGGTATGGGACTAGGTCTGGATGGTGAGTTACATAATCTCCAATAAATGGAATCCATTTGTAGCCCAATTAGACTGCTCCAGCAGACCCATGAAGTTGATTGCAGTATTATGAAAAGGTCTTTTCATTAGCCAGAATGCCACAAAGGGAGCTCTTTCCCAGTCTTCTTTAGGATTTGTTAACCATATTTCCTTACAAGTCCAGCAGAGGATTATTTTGATGCACCAGTCAATCAGTTTCACATCTACTATCCCCTTCTCTGCTCCGATGCCACACACACAAACAGTATTAACACATTTTAGCAATCTCATTTCCACCCAGTGTGGTATGTCAAAGTTTATGTGATGTATGCCTTATTATGTGGGGGGTATATATTTAGGAATAAGCATACTCTATTTTCATCTGTACCTGTTATGGATAAACTGGTAGCCTGACATGCTCTGTCACTTACATAACCTGTGTCCGCACATTGTATCTGTGGTAATGGCTGCAGGCATGCCATGCATATGCTGTGCCAGGCAGGCTTTGGCTTAGACTAGGTTTTGTAGTCACACGCGATTTAGAAATGCTGACACAGACAGGTAGGTAGGCAGACAAGGCTGGAGGTCTATCCCGTAGCCTCTATACCAGGGATCGGCAACCTTTCAGAAGTGGTGCGCCGAGTCTTCATTTATTCACTCTAATTTACGGTTTCGTGGGCCACTAATACAGTTTAACGTTTTTAGAAGGTCTCT
The DNA here is from genome assembly GCF_965152235.1 of Eretmochelys imbricata. Lineage (NCBI taxonomy): Eukaryota > Metazoa > Chordata > Testudines > Cheloniidae > Eretmochelys > Eretmochelys imbricata. The sequence continues at coordinate 76,133,813 of NC_135581.1, read as the reverse complement.
TTCTATAAGCCTATAATATATAACTAAACTATTGTTGTATGTAAAGTAAATAAGGTTTTTAAAATGTTTAAGAAGCTTCATTTAACATTAAATTAAAATGCAGAGCCCCCCGGACTGGTGGCCAGGACCTAGGCAGTGTGAGTGCTACTGAAACTCAGCTTGCGTGCCGCCTTTGGCAGGCGGGCCGTAGGTTACCTACCTCTGCTCTATACTAATAAAGTAATGAGCCCTTCATCAGCAATGTCTGCCTCTACTTTATCCCAGACTGTTGCAATGGGCCTGCTGTTCATATTTTAGCATTGTGGACAACAATAATCATTTCCCATTAGGACTGAGGACACAGTCTGAAAAAGCTTGAGACAGAATAAACCGAACACAAATCTCCCAACAGCTGTATATTTGGGTCATTGCTGTCAGTTCATCTACCAGTTATCACAGAATCACAGAATATCAGGATTGGAAGGGACCTCATGAGATCATCTAGTCCAACCCCCTGCTCAAAGCAGGACCAATCCCCATTTTTTGCCCCAGATCAACTAAACAGCCCCCTCAAGGATCGAACTCACAACCCTGGGTTTAGCAGGCCAATGCTCAAACCACTAAGCAATCCCACCCTTAGTTATGAGGTGACTAAGATGCACAGGGTGAAAGCCTGGCCCCACAGAAGTAAATAGCAAAAGTCCTGTTGACTTCACTGAGCCAGGATTTCACCCATAGGATTATCCATGTGGTGCATGGCAGTGTCATTAAAGAACACAGCATAGGGTATAATATGCAGTCTCTAGCCTTTTCCTCCTCCCCCAAACCATGGGCAGAAAAGTCCTAGTGACCCTGGCCTGGAGTATCCAGCTAGCCAATACACACAGCACTTTTGAACTTGAAGGAAAATAATTGTAATGGTCATGACAAAGGATCACACAAGTGCCTTCAGTGCTATTGTTCTCACAGTATGCAGAGGAAGCATGGCACAGTGGCTAGAGCCCGGGAAGGAAAAAAATTGGGCTCTGGTCTCATCTCTACTACTGACTTCTTGTGTGACCTTATGTAAGTCACTTAATGTATCCAGGCCTCAGCTTCCCTCTCTTTATCGCTCGGATAATAATATTTCACAGTTGTGAATAACTCATTCGTGTTTGTTAAAGACCTTTGAGATTATTGAATGGAATGTGCTCCAGGAGGGAAAAGGCGGGGGGGAGGGGGAGGAGAACCACAGTTCCTGTTTTCCCACTGAACAGAAGTGGAACAGGACATCACTGAAAAAATGTGACAGTTTGGTCACAATGATGTCACTGAACCGAATCCTCTGAACCCTCCCATCCCCGACATTAAATTATAACTTTCTCTCAGCACGCCAAATTGGTGTCTAACCTCCTTTGGCAGAAATGACAATGCCAATAAAAATAGAATGCATTTAAAAACATCTACAGCAGATTGTCATGGCGATAAATAATTGTATCGCATTGCCATGGCAACTCTAGCTGTAAGAAAGGGACAGGACTAGCAGAAACTGAGCTAAATTTAGTTGTTGAAAAAGTATTAAAAATATTTTCAAATACTCTGTCAATTCTTTTTAAGGTTTGATAGGGATGAAAAAAATGTAAAAGCCTTCATCTTCATTCATGTCCACATTGTCTCCATAGTCCAAACAGGTTTTAATGACTAAAAGGAAAAAAAAAATCTCCGTATTCGATTTAAAAATCTTTAGACTGCTTCAGGGTGAAATAGCTCTGCATAAAATGTTTTTGTTCTTCAAATAATCTTCGAACTTGAAATTTTTAAAATCTCCTGATTTGAATTTTTAGTTTTGTTTAATTTAAAAATATTTAGATTGGAAGCTGTTTGGGGCAGGGACTGTCTTTTTGTTCTGTGTTTGTACGGTGCCGAGCTCAGTGGGGACTTCGTCCATCATTCGTGTTCCTAAGTTCTCTCACAATACAAATAAATAACAACAAAGACATCTTTGGTCTCAGTGCTCTAGTTGTTAAATAACCCAGATGGGCCAGATTGTGACTCAGTCACAATGATTTATTGTCACTCATCCGTTACTCATCCAATTCATTCCAGGGACTAATGGGAAGGGATGTACTGAATCTGCCTAAAAGTTGGCAGGGAAGGAGTTAACCTGGCCAGTGGGAGGACTGAAGATGCCAGTCCCTGAATACAGAGATTTGGAGGGAGTGGTTTAACAAGACTGGACCAGCTGTGTGAAATTAATTCTTTCCCTCTTAGCCCACAAGAAGAGGGCTGTGCATGCTGGGAACTCACTCAAAACAGGGAGAGGGTTTCTAGAAAGAAGACTGGAGCTAAGTAGTGAAAGGTGGTTCCTGTCTAGAGCTTGGCTAGATTTAGTCCCACTCTAAATAGGACTGAAGTGAGATGTGTCTCATTTCTTTCTGTTACCCTTTAGCTGAGGGAAGCCTTGTTGTTTCTGGCCCCTGAAGAGACAGACCAGTTTTTCCATTTACCTTTCTGTGTTACAATACAGCTCACTCCAATGGCGTTTACATACCACCTAGCTTGGCAGAATATTTTTCTGTTCCTGGTAACCTGCCACGCACTTAAATTGGCAGAATGCCCCTGTCTTGCAGGCTCTTCTCAGTCCTCTGAGTTCCTCAAGAGGACAGGAAGCAGCTCAAAATATTTCACTTGTGCTGAAAAGCCTTGAACTCCAGCGATTCCTCACCTTTTAATATCTGGAAAGGGGCCCCTCTTCCAGGAACACCTTCCTTGGGGGTGTATGGAAAGTTGCCAGCTGTAAGTATTCAACAAATATGAGTCAGGTCCCCCCAAAAATCATGACTTTGTCTTAAAAATGATAAATTTGGTGTTTGTTTTATTTGCCTTCTGCTGTTTGAGCCTTTGGGATTTGCATTGCCAAGCTTTTCCTAACAATCATGAGGGCTATAGAATTACCTTTTCTTGGGGGGGAAGATAAGCAGAAGCTAAGATTCTCATGTAATTACATGTCTTTCTTTTCTACAAGAGGGCATGGCATAGTTAGAACTTATTTTTCGGTATCAGTCCAGTCCTGTTTCCAGTGATGTCCAAGAAGATATCCCACTGACTTCACTGGGAGCAAGATCAGACCTTGTCTTATATTTACTTATTTTCCAGAAGCAGGTGGATTAAATGAGATGTTCTTTAATTAGCTATATCTGCAAAATAATGTAGTGAACCTCCCATTATAGCTCTTACTTATTTCACTGTCAGGTAATGACCCAGTGGGTTAATGGCATAACTAGTTATATTGGCTAGAGTAATAGCTATTTTCCACAAGCTTCCTTAAGTTTCCTAAAAGGTACTTTTTAAAAAAACCTGTATAATGTCTAGAGTTGTTTGCAGTGTTGCTGTAGCCATATTGGTCCCAGGATATGGGTAAAGCAATACCTTTTATTGGACCAACTTCTGTGGGTGAGAGAGACGAGCTTTCAGGCTCCACAGAAAAGAGCATGTCCCTCTAATATCCAATGTGTCATGAAGAAATACAGATCACAAATGAGAATCATTTTATCCCTTGACATGCTACACTTTTCTCATTGACTTCAGCCAATGACAAATAAACGGCATTGTGTTAGAAAACAGGACTATAGGCCATTAGCAGACATCTTAAATAATCCTAAATTGCCTGATTTCACTGAGGAGAAAGTAGGTTTCATTGCTCCAGGTAGCCATGGGGAGTTGTCTGGCAAGATGGGAGCAAAGCATTTTAAGACCATTTAAAACGTCAGTTTCTGTAATTATGGAAGTCCTATTCCTTGTGCACCTGGAAAACTTACTGAGTTCAACAGGAGGGCAGGAAATGCAGACTCAGATTTGAAGTAGAAGGATGGCCCTGTGGTTAAGGCCCTGGCCTTTGATTTGGCAATTTGGGTGTAATTTCTAGCTTCACCACATACTTTCTGTGTGATGTCAGGAGAGTCACATGCAAATCGATTTGTGCCTCAATTCCCTGTATGTAAAATGGGGAGAATATTTCTTTTCTCCCACCCTTGGTCTATTTTATCTATATAAATCTAATTCTTCAGGGTGGGGACTGTGTTTGTACATCACCTAGCAAAATACAGCCCCAATCTCAGCTGAATGCTTTATCACTATCAAAGTACAATGATACTTCTGTAGCTCTATTAATCAGCTCTATGTCAGTGTTATTTTCTCCACTAGGTTCCTGTTTACCCTGGGCTGAAACATCTTTACATTTCAGCCAGACTTCTTTATAATTAATGGAATCTGGGGCTTGCTACTGAGTGCATACTTAGCAGCTGCAGAAAGACAGACAGCAATGTCTCAACTTGCGACTCTATCAGTGTAACTGGAAAGAGCTGGATTTCACATCTTTGCTGCTCAGCAGATGTTTGCTCAGTCTCTTTTCTCCTGCCTGCTCTGCACGCAGTCACAGGAGTTACACATTCTACAGTATAGTCTGTATGAAAAAATGCCTTATTCTTGGGTGTGGTTGCTACTTTATACACTTGCTGTTTAACTGCAGGGACTCCATTCCAGATGAGGGTTGTTTTTTGCCTTTTTCTGTTTTTCTTTTATTAACGAACAGGGTCATATGCTGTGCTAGTTAGCTCCTACATTCCAAACAATGAAGTCCCACCCTGTAAGTGAAACGATCATAGAAACTTATTGGAACAGAATTGCAAAAACACAGGAGTGCCGGGGGGGGGGGGGGGGGAATGGTTTTTTTCTGCAGGACAATTTTGAATTTTGTGAGCAAGACAGAAGAATGATCTTTCCACATGTGCGACAACTCTAAAAAGGACTTAATATGGGGGGGGCGGGGGGTGAGGAGAAAAGAAATCCATTGTTCAGTGAACAACACCTGTGATATATGGAATATAAAGGCTTGAATATTCATTTGATTACATTAGCACTCATGTCACCAAGGGCAGAATTTGTCTAGATGCCTTCATTTCGAATTTAAAATATTTAGAACACTGCAAAGCAAAAGTCTATATCTCCCAAGGTTTTATTGTGAACTGATATTTTGGAAATAGAGTCTAAATTAGGCTTTAGAAAGCACAGTTCTCTTTTTTTCTGTTATAAACAGAAATTATCTCATGGAAATATTTGACTTGAAATGGGATCTCATCTAATTTTCTGCTGCTTTTATATTAGCCTGTGAAATATGAATGAACACAACAGATATAACTCCATGCGTTTATTGAATAGAGCTGGGTTAGCTGACTGGAAAAGATTCAATTTGGAAAAAGAACCAAAAGTTCTGATGCTTCTCTGGCCTTTAATCTGAACGATCCCAATCTCTGAGGCAAACAATATTTGGTGGGAAAACTATACAAATAATCTTTTCTTACTGAATGGCAGTGTTTCTGCTTTTGGTCCTGGCTACAACAAGGAGAGTCAGAAGCCACCTGTAAACAAGAAAATTAGATCAGGAAATTATTTTTCCCCTCATGAAATAAGTTGATGAAAATGATTTTTTTCCTGTTTTCAAGTTTTCAACAAAAAAACCATAATTGCCCAAACTGAAAATATTTGGTTTCAAATTGGAAAAGTTTGGTTTTCTGGTTTTACAAAAAAAACAAACTTTTTTCCTTCCAAAAATTCTGTTTAATCAAAAAAACATTTTCAATTTAAAAAAAATTATGGGAAGTTTTTGACCAGCTTTAAATGAAAACTATTTTTTTAAAGTTATCTGAACATTTTTGAGCCTTAAAAAAGGATTGATTTGAGTGTCTAGCAAAAGTTTGTTTTTGGCTTTTATTTGACCTGAACCAGTAGCTTTGCCATCTCAAATTCTTAGCCAAGTGAATGTGGCAGCATATAGGACCCGGTCCTCCAAGCACCTCACTGGAATCAATGTGAATTCAGTGTGATTACTTAGATTACTCTCTGGGGCAGGAACCATCTTTCTATTCTGTGTCTGTACAGCGCCTAGCACAATGGAGACCTGGCCCATGACTGGGGCTCCTGAGTGCTATTGCAATGCAAATAATACAAATATTAATTGTTAATTAATAAATTCTACAGAATAAGTGCTTGCAGAATTTGCTCCCAAACAAGGTAGCCTCTTATTTGAATACAAATTTCTCACTTAAATAAGTCCATTAGCACTGAAAGAAATGGTGCTGTACCAGATATGCACAAAGTAGGTCCTCAGTGCAAATATTAGATCCAGTAGCAGGGACACTTTCTGAAGCACCATAGATCCAGCAGATTCAATTATAAGATCAGCTCTAGAATTATACAAAGGTTTATGTGAACCATGAATATGTACTAGCTTTGACCAATTGAATTGAAATGGAAAATGTGTGTTTATAATAACTGTGTCAGATTTTCGTATTATAAACTCTGCTGGTAGATACTACTGCATTATATGGAGGACCAGATTTTGCTTTACGTATTCTCATTAAATTCACTGAAGTTGCACAGATTTAACTAGGAACATATAACAAGGATATTTTTCCTACACATTAGTATCTGGGATCCATAGTTTGAGTTTTGAATCCAACCCCAGGAAAAAAATCTTAGTAACTCAACCTTCAGTCAGTGCATTATCAAAATTGAGATTTAACCTCCTTTTCTCGCCCACTCCCTTGGTAGGTAAAGAAGTACGACAATAAATTTTGGAGACATCCCATACTCAGCTATGGGGATTGAAAATGCAACATGAGTGGGTACCAGTTAGAAACTCTGAGATTATACAGAATTTTAAGGTGTGGGTGTGAGATTTATACTTGTATAAATGAGAGGGAATCAGGCCTGTTTTTATTCAGATAAAACTCCCGTTATGATTGATGGAAGCTTTTGCCTATGTGAGGAATACACAGGCTTCCAGAGACTTTGAAGAAAACTATTAGTGAATATAACTTTTGTTCCATTTTAGTGAATCTTCACAGGGGAAAAAAAATCTAACATTTAAAGATACATTTGGTTTCTTTCCTGGGTAATAAAGGAAACTACAAATCTACAGTTTGACTGAAAACAGTGAAAAGCAGTAGTTTACTGAGAAATTTATTGGTTTTAGATGTTTTTAAAACAATTGTTCCTTTATGAAAATAGCTTCCCCTGAAGACAGAGAGACCATAATGGATACCAGGGAACTACTTGGGAATTGTTTGACACTTCTTCATAAAATGTATAGACAAACAGAAAAAAAATTCCATTGGACAATGGCAAAATTGTTCCTCTAATTACAATATTCAATTTCTTATCTGAACATTTTTCCTATTTGTCTCTAGGAGTTTCCATTCCTTCACACACCTTTCTTTTGGGACAGCACACCTATTGATTAACGTACATATTTGTTGAAAATACTTTGCCAGATTACAACAAATGTCAAATTTAGCATGCAGGCAAGTTTTTGTATTTATAGTTGTATTTAGTCTTTTTTTAATATCATTTTTTTGCAGACAAGAAATAAACAAGATAATCTAAATAATCCAATAGACATCTGAAGAACTACATAGTAGAAGAACAGGTAAGTTGCCTGTTAGACATCCTTCTCAATTGTTTATGTTGATTAGCATTTTGTAATTCTTTTTAGGATTACAGCATTGAATTTATAAATGAATGAAGTTATATTCTCCTGGTGGATAAATAGAGATCAATTCATATTGTGTTATAAAAAGAGTATATCTAGTATTTTGTTTTATTTTTAATCCTCTAATAAAAATTTGGTTAGACCCTTGTGTTTGTCTGGTTAGTAAAATAAATTAAACATATATTTTAAATTAGGCAGGAATTGCAGTCTCTTTATAGTCACAAAAATGCGGAATATTGACAGATGCACTTTGAAACCTACAAAACATTGTGATCAAACCATTTAAATATCTGTATCTCCCCAGCATAGAATTCATATTTAAAAAACAAATAAATACCATTGCAGGGAAGTTTTACAAGTGAGCAGAGGAGCATTCTGTACTATTATTTTAAAAGAGAAAGAAAGAAAAGACTTATTTGAATGTGTGAAAGCATTTTTAGTAAGATCATAGTTGGGTGTGGAATTTCATAGTCTTTAAATAGACACTTTTCTTAAACTTCTGTTTTTAAAAAATAGGTGAAATCCTGGCTTCATTGAGTCAATGGCAAAATTCACTTTGTTTTCACTGGGGTTAGGATTTGCCTAGTATGTTTTCATTTAGGCTGCTACTGCTATGGTAACAAGGCTTCAGGTTTCCCATGTGCTTCTTGTCTCTAGGGGACACCCCCAGCTCTTTAGGAGGTTCTGTGTTCTAACACTCAGATGTGCAACTACTGCACATTTCCTCCCCTCATCCATAATCCTGATTTTAATCACCCCTTTGTAACTATACCTCTGATATCAAACTTAAAATGCTTGGCTCCTCATCCACTTTACTGTTATAAACAAGACAAAGAGCATTCTAACAATGGAATATAGTGCTCTGTGCTACCATTTAGGAGATATGGATTTCATTCTGCTCTCTCGTGCTCGCTGTCTCCTGGTATTGTGCCCATCACCATGGTGTCTGAGCACTGAGGATCTAACCAGTTAAGGAGCAGTACTGATGAGCTCTGAATGGAGTGTTGTCCAGTCCTCCTGTGTAAGAAGAGCAATGTGCAAAATACCAATCCTGAACAGTAAGGTGTGTAAAGCAAGTGCAAATTAGAAGATCTCAGGACTCCAGAAAGGACTTAGACCATTCCAGGAGGGGTAAACTGGTCCCAGTAGCATTCAGCTCCACCCTTAAAAAGACTCAGATATGACAGCCTCCTGGTAAAGGAAGACACTGCACAGAACGCCATCGCATGCAGTATGGCTACTCCATCCACAGGCTAGTTACGTCTTCATTTTGGAAAGACACGGCAAGTGTTCTGTTACTTATTGTCTATATAGAATCTACAGTGCTCTGCATGATCCATGCACCACGCGCTTACGGTCCTTAGTGAGATCAAGACACCACTGTGATCCTTCCAATATGTGAGGAAAGATGCCCAAATTATCGCTCATTAGTGAAATTTTAAAAAGGAGAAAGTGTAAAAGAGAGGTTTCAGAGTAGCAGCCGTGTTAGTCTGTATCCGCAAAAAGAAAAGGAGGACTTGTAGCACCTGAGAGACTAACCTTAGTCACAAGTACTCCTTTTCTTTTTGTGTAAAAGTGAGTGCACCTGATAATTGCTGTCCTCCCCAGAGCCAAACGCGAGGGCATCTAGATGATCTCATAACTGACCAGGGCTCACCATGGCTTAACGAGAGGGGAGAATATCTTGTGGGAAGGGGCAAGAGAAGATTGCAACAAACAGATGTCAGGCACCCAAACGTGGTTTCAGTGATGGAGGTTGCTATGTGACTGCTGAAGTTTGTTGTTGCAATACTGCATCTTTAAATTGCTGAGCACCCTAGTCTACAGAGGCAGCTGTTGTTGTGAGAGGAAGAGTTGATGCAGCATGTTGCAGCACAGATGCACACACAGACACACACGGTGCTCTCTCACAGAGAGATGTTGTTTGTTTCTTTCATCTAAAATAAAAATAAATCAGGCAGAAAGACAGGGAGGGTTGCTCTTACAAATACCCTGCAGTCCCCAGGCTCCTGGAAAGCTGGCCTTCTGATGTCACCACTTGTGGGTGCTGCTGTCAGAAAAGGGATTTAAAAAGTGGTGTGGCCACTGGACTCACAAAGACTGATTTCAAATTTCAATTTCATTGGGCTAATGCCCCACTCTTAAAAAGCCACCTTCCCTCCTATTATCACGGAGAAATGACTGTAGAGAAAGTGGGGAGATCTATGCTGTAACACAGTATGGATTCTAACTGATTATATGTATATCAAAGCGATATGTGAAGAAGCAAAATATGTTAAACGACCCTTGTGCAGCAAGCGAAAAGTAATATATAACAACAGATCCCTGAAACGAAGCAGATACAGTAAGATAAGGTCTGAGCTCAATGCCACTGTGCTTTCTAGTTGTGCTAATACAATCATTCTTAACACCCTTCCAGTGGCTTTGCAAGCTCCCATGATGACGTGAAGCAAGTGCATACTCTGAGGCAGAGTAGTCTTAGGGTTAGAGCGCAGGGTTTTTGTCCCAGCTCTGCAAAGCACTTAAGCCTATGCTGGATCAGGGCCTACGCAGTGAGCCCTGTGTGGGCAGAGCCCTATTGACTCATGCTATATCCCAGCCTAATTTATTTACCATACCAACGCTAGTCCTATTTATTGTGATCAGAGGTGTCAAAATCAACAACAATACTGCATACAAGCAAGGACTTGCAAAAAATCTCAGCTAAGACATCACTGTGCCCAATCCTGTAGCTAGAAGACAGTTCCAGCTCTGACCCCCTGCCTCTCTCTGCCCCGTCCTCAGCACACTGTCTCCTCCCATACCTGCTTACGGTCTGTACTCTCAACTGGGAAGCCAATCAGCCTGCAGTCACATGGCCCTCATTGTTCTCAGTGTTGAGCACACAGCAGTTCAAGTGGGCCTGGCTGCTGATCCTCCTTTTGCCCAGCTGCTCTGCAACAGAAAGGTTTTTGTCTGTACTGGCAAAAACGGGACCCAGGACTTGCAACTGGTGCAGCTCCAAGGGTGATAATAACGCTGGTGATTAGGTGGATGGTTATCGGCGCTTGTGTGATGGTTGTAACCAGCTCTTTGGGCCTGATTCTTAGTCCGAGGCAGTGAGCCGTAGCTCACGAAAGCTTATGCTCAAATAAATTGGTTAGTCTCTAAGGTGCCACAAGTCCTCCTTTTCTTTTAGTCCTACACTAAGGTCTCTTTACACTACTCTGGCTGCATGAAGTGGCCCCTGAAAATACCCCCTGCACATAGAATTTCCCTGGCATAGGGGGAAGATCAGGGGCTGGAGTGCATTGTACAGAGGCTATTCTCTGCTTCCCTGAGCCCATAGGTGGGCCATAAGAACCAAAGCAAAAGTTAGAGCAGCCATTGGGTTACCCTAACTACACCAGGGGCCAGACTAGCTCCTGCACAACCCAGAACACAGGAGTGCAAAGGTCGCTTAAAGCTCCCTTTTCTCTTTCACCCCAACATCCCGCCCCCCCCCCCCCCCGGCCCTGTCTACATGACAGGAACAAAGTAACTGAGACGAGGAGTCTCCATGTTTAGTCCATTCCATGGAGAGTTTCTATCAAGCACTCCGCTCTGTAATTCATAGCATATGTTTTATAACTGTGTTTTCCCATAACAGTAATATTAAAATAGAATAGTTATATAAAGTCCACCGACTGTTTATGGACAGAGGTGCAGTAGTTCAACCTCAGGCATGCCCAGTACAGGTTCTAATAGCATTTGAAACATCAAGGGCCAAATCATGTTCACATGCAAAATTCCCACTGACTGTAGTAAGTGGCAGCTTAAAGTGAACCCTACAGCTACCCTGTAAAAACTAGTTCTCAGAAGCAAGAAATTAACGTACGAAATACCTTTTATTTTTTTAGACTTGGTTCCCTTATTTATTGGTTAAATTTAAAACACCCATTAGGATGATACTTCGTTCTAAAGGGGCTGTAGTTGACAGTTGTAGCCATTTGCTTAATTGACTGAAACACCAGTTTGGTGTGTGAAAAGCATTCAGTGAAATTTATAATTTTAAATTTATAGTTCCTTACTGAATTCATGTTTAGAATGAATTTGTCAAGGAGATGCATAACCTGGAAGCTTGTCTCAATACCCTCTAATACAAAATAATATTAAAAAAACTCAACCATATTTACATTTTATCTCTTAGGAGAAAAGCTTTGAAACTGCTAAAGCAAAAATCCTTCCCTTTTGTTTTAAGCATATTGCTATAGTTAGCATTAAAAGTGGTATACTCCATTGTTACCAGAATACTGCTTTCATTTCCTTGGAGCTTAGAATACAAGCTTGGACGATTTTATCAGACAATAATGGTATTTATCAAAGCAAAACAAACACAATAATCTATATACTACACTATCATTAATGTAAATAGCAAAAATGTAATAGCATATACACACAAAAAAGCTGTGTGGTATAGTGCAGTAAATTGGTGTAAAATAAACAATGGCTATTTATAGCTTAGTACAGGCTGCCTGCAGGCATTGTAGCTGTTTTTTTCCTCTTTGCTCTGGATGAATGGGGGTTTTCAATTAAGATCCAGGTTTTTTTTAAATAAAATCCACCCCAAGTTTTTTAGTGAACTCTGAGATAGTCCATATGTCATGAGCAAAATATGTGCAGCTCTAAAACCTGGAAAGGAGTTTTCTTTTGGTTGGATCAGGATCTTTAGCTCTTAACTGAAGTATGTAGGATCTATACAGCAGGCACAGATGTACAGTCAGTGGCTGTGAGAGACACGTATCTGGTTCTTTCTTGTTGATCAGTTGTCAAACAGTAAATACAGAAGTTGGGACAGGCTGGCACCTGGCTGACCTCGTTTTTCATCCTTGAGACAGATAAAGCTGACAGAGAAATTATAATGTTTGCAAGGACTCAGTCACTAAGAAATGTGAGGGTTTGTTGTTTGGGTTTTATTTTTTCAGTGTTTGAAAATTTTGATTATCTCCTCTAGCTATGAGCTCCCTGTTCAAGACAGACACACTGAAGCTACAGTGAAAATGATTTCCATGCCTTTAATGCTCCTATCAGATGTGGGTGGTCCCTCCAAAGGGAATGTGCATGATCAAGTTCAAGTATTGTCTAGCTGCCTCTCAAGTTAAACAAAGCTGGAGACCTCTTTTGGTTTTTTTTGTTTTGCAGACAAATGACTGAGTGAGTCTGTGATCAAAAACTTACAGAAGAAATTAATTTCTTCCAAAATAAATGTCTCTAAATTTAAATGGGAAGCTTTACCACCCGTGCTAGAGTAAAAACTCCTTTGAAATAATAAAGTGTTCATAAACATAACGATTCCTCTGAAATACACAATTCTACCTCTATGAGTCAGTTCTTTGCAGCTTCCTGTACGTGGTTCACATGATACTAAGTTCCTAGCTATCAACAACTCATCAAACTCAGATATAAAGAAATCATCTAAGACTGGGCAAATAGGAGAATACTGATTTTCCTGTCTAAAGATCCAGGCAACAAAGGAAACTTTCTCACACAGTGACAGGTTTCAGAGTGGTAGCCGTGTTAGTCTGTATCAGCAAAAAAAACGAGGAGTACTTGTGGCACCTTAGAGACTAACAAATTTATTTGGGCATAAGCTTTTGTGGGCTAAAACCCACATGGGCTTATGCCCAAATAAATTTGTTAGTCTCTATGGTGCCACAAGTACTCCTCGTTTTTCTCACACCGTTGAGCCAGATTCTGATCTTTCTATCACTGGTGTGAATCAAAAGTAATTCCACCGCAGTTAATAGTTGTGCTGGTTTAAAAGTGATGCTGTCTATTTAAACATTACACTTCGGTCTGATTTTTTACTGTTGTAAAAAGTAACACCCAAGTTTTTGCTAACTGAAAGAGATCAGAAAACTGAATCAGATTGCGGATTTTTCGGCTTGTTTACTGTGTACATGTGATAGCCCTTGTACACGGTATAGTCAGTTTCACTGTTTCCACCAAATAGACAGTTTCCCTTTGTTGTTTGGTGGGTCTTTCACATGGCCACAATGGAGAGGAAATTATTTAAAAATATTATTGTTAAAGCCACAGAAACTTGGCAAGAGGACTCACCCTTGAGAAATTGTAGTACCTGAATCTTTTCATGTACCCATTTATGAAGAACAACTAATTTTGGGAATTTACTAAATTTCAAATGGACAGCATCCTATCAAGTGAAATCAGAATCAGGTCTATTGATTCCAGCCTGCTTTGATTAATCTGCATTCTGACTTTTAATTATTTTTTTTAATCATATTTTTATTCATTTAAATATAGGCAGTAACAATTAAATTGTCATTACTGAGAACACAGGAAATCCAGGGCAGAATAAGACCCCCGTCCGAATTACATATCATCCCGTAGTTTTCCCAAAGCTGATTAGCAGCAGCATAAATTTCTGTTTTTGGTTTTGTTTTAAATTTTATTTTAAAGAAAGTTCCAAACATTGTCGTCACCGTGTACTTAGCATTCAGAACTTTGGGAATGCACGGTTCATAAATGAGCAAACAGACTTGGCAAAATCTCATAAATCCCTCAGATTGTTCATGTCGCTATCTGTAAACAATGTTCTTTTGTACTTTAAAAAAAATCAATATTAAAGCAAGTTAAATTTAATTCACTTGAAATTGTTACACTAAAGCAAATATAAAAGGCATATTAAACAATAAAGCACATCATCTAAATTCATTGAATAATCAATTAATAATTACATCAAACCAGTGACCAACATATAAAATAAATGATTCTACTGCTTTAACAAATATCCCTCAGATTTTCTGAAGTAGGACCTGAGCCTGTACTTTTATATAGGACAAAAACTTCCATTGAACTCTATTGCAATAGTTCTTTGTTTGAGGAATAAGAGAACTTTCTTTTCTTCTTTAAATATACACTCCAAGCATATACACATGCTCCAGCACGAAGCAACAACTTTTGTGCAGGTCCCATTAACAACACCTAGAACTGGGAAAAATTCTCAGGGAAGTCATTGAGAGTTTTGGTTAAGTGAGGAATTCAGGCTCTTGCTCCTAAATAAGTGCTTTTTGGGTATTAAAGAATGATCTTATATATTATGCTAAAAGAAAAGGAGGACTTGTGGCACCTTAGAGACTAACCAATTTATTTGAGCATAAGCTTTCGTGAGCTACAGCTCACTTCATTGGATGAAGCTCACGAAAGCTTATGCTGTAGGTCACGAAAGCTTATGCTCAAATAAATTGGTTAGTCTCTAAGGTGCCACAAGTACTCCTTTTCTTTTTGCGAATACAGACTAACACGGCTGTTACTCTGAAACCATATATTATGCTAATGAAAGGACATAGAAAAGGGGAGAAAAGCACAACTTTATTTTGCCTGTAAACCTTTTGGAAAGCTACAGAAACATTCATAGCAACATTATTCAAAGTGGTGTATGAATCAGGTAGTTTCCAGGGAAGTAAGAGAAATGAAATCACATCACATCCACACACACCTACTGCTATTGTATTACAGTAGAACCTTCAGCCCAAAGTCCTTGGCACTATGCAAACACATAATAAGAGATGACCCTTGCTCCAAAAAGCCTGCAATTTAAATAGGAAAGATAGACAAAGGATGCGAGGGCAAGTGATTTGCCCAGGGTCTTCAGTGTGCTAGTCCAGTGCCAATCCCCTGGACTACTCTACCTGTCCATATGGGTATACAAGACTCATATATACTACAATCTATTTTGTTTCCAGAAGACTGAATGATGTTTCTATTGGCATAAACTGAGCCATAGGTTATGCAGGCACAACGTCCGTTGTACCTGGCCCATCAAGTTCTGCTCTACTGGTCAGCAAAGGAACCTCCAGGGACAACAAATTCACATAAGCAAAGAAGGATCCCACCAGATTTAAAAAAAAAAAAAAATTATTGCTCACAATTCCATCCCATTCCCTGGAGCTGACTCTGAACATTCTAATCAAGCATATCGATACCCTAAATTCAGAAGCTGAGCAGAGCCCACCAGAGATTGTACTATTTTAACTAGAGAGTACCAAGGAAACTATTTACAGAGTCTTCTTCAAATCTCTGGTTTGCAGCTGCATTCTCAAGCTAATGGCGGCATCATTTAGTATGAATGCACTGGACCTGATTCTCCTGATGCTTACACTTGTGTAAATTAGGCGTATCTCCCCTGAAATAAACTGAGATACACGAGCGTAAAATTGGTGGAGGTTGAGAGGAGAATCAGGCTTCTGAATTTCTCAGGTGGTAGCATCGTGTTACATAAACACAGTTCTGATTTATGTATGGATGGATGAATTATTTAATGATCTTCAATGGGGGCGTGCCACAAATATTACGTGGAAGAAGCTCTCCAGGGACTTCGTAGTTGCTATCCAAGTCATACTCCCATCAGAGTGGGAATTCATCCCACAGCTTGTCTCCTTTATGGGATAAAGCTCCTACTGTTAACATGTTATATGGGTGCACCCTCCTAAAGCCGTGGTTCGATCTTTCTTCCATTGAACTTAATGGCAAACTGCCACTTCAGGTGGGTATTTAATGCTTGGGTCTAACACTGGCTAAACTAAGATCAGGGGAATTTGTCCCCAGTCGTTAAGGGATCTACTATGCACATGATGTATTCTTTACCTAGCTTGGATTTTTATGTATTTTAAATTAAAATGTGATGCTAATTTATTTTAATTTAATTTCATTAAACTGCTGCAGTGTTGTTGTAGCCTAGTTGGTCCCAGGATATTAGAGCGACAAGGTGGGTGAGGTTATATCTTTTATTGGACCAACTTCTGTTGTGAAAGAGACGAGCTTTTGCACTGCACAGAGCTGAAGAAGAGCTCTGTGTAGCTCAAAGGCTTGTCTTTTTCACCAGCAAAGCTGGACTAACAAAAGATACTAACTTACTCGTGCACTTTGTCTCTCTAATGCTGCTAAACTCTCATTCAAATCAAGCAAAATTCCTATTATCTAAACTGCTTAGGAGACACCCACATAGATTCTGATGGTTGGGAACCTGTTACCTGCATAATCAGGAGTCAATGGACAAGGTGTCAGCTAATGGTAGAGACTCTGGTAGTTTACCAAGGGAGTTTCAGCGAGTGGTACTTGAAAGTCGCTGTCATACTGACATTAATATAATCCTTTTCACACCACATGGTATTTGTAAAATATCTGTACCATACAGGCATCACTTCAGGCTTCACTGAAATGCAGCTGCCTCTGCAGTGAACGGCAGTAGCCTGTAATCACTGCACATCAACGCTAGATGAGAAAAGAAAAATATCTGATGTTTTGAAACTGCAAGGGAATTTAGCGAAGCAGAATGTAATCATGCAATTTGAATTTAGCTGGGCTACCTGGATTACAAAACTCTCCTTTTGTAACGAGTGACACAGAACTTTTACTGACCTCAAGCCAAGGACCCAGGTTTTACAACTCATCCAAAAGGGTAATGATGTGGAAAGCTTGTTGGTATTTCTGAGCGGGTTTGCCTGGGTATAACTCAGATCAGTGGAGATTATTGGATATTGTCTCACTGCGCTCCTGCAAATTAATAAAAGGTTTCCTGGGTTGAATTACAAATCTCAGTTGCAGACACGAATAGAACTAAAGGAGAGTGAAGAAAGCTACTGTTGCATTAGGCAGTGCAGAAGGCTTGTTGTGAAAATAACATGATGGCAGCCGTGCTGCCTTTTTAGTGGTATCTCTGTGTGGTTTTTTTCCGATCAGGGTTTCTGTATGGTGCTGAGAACATATTTTCCCTGGTATCCTACCATTCAAGTTATTAAAATATTTGCCCGTACCTCTTCACTATAGAAGAAGAGCCGTGAGTCCTCCCACATGTACTGAGTAAGCTTTATTTTGGTGTGTTTTTCATCATATAGGATGAATGTTGTGTCTCTAGTAAGACCTTCCCTCGCAAGAAGGATGGATTTGGTTAAAGACCCATCATGTTTGAAAATTATTTTTAAAACATACAACTGTGCCTTTTTACAGGATATTGACAAATATATATTGTTTTTAAACCATGGAAGAACTGGAGAGATACTGGAAGGCCAGAGAAAAAGCATATTTTGTACAATCATCAAGGAATAAAAGGAGAGTGATTCTGGCAATTATTGGTTGGTAAGACCAACTTCAATTCCTAGTGAATCAACAGAACAAATCATTCATTGTTGTTTTTTAATAAAATCTATGGGGGGAGATTCTGAGCTGATGTAAATTGTCATAGCTCCCTTGAAGTCAACTGTTCCCAGTAAAACACAATTAACTTCAAGGAAGCTGTGACAATTTATACCAGCTAAGGAGATCATCCCCTTGAGTACTATGAGATAAGCAAGAAGCAGCATGCCCATGCCAAGCCAACCTGGTAGGTAGGTAGAGAACGTTGTCTGAGTAGTAGATGAAGGAAACACAGTAGATGTTATCTGACTGGGGCTAAAGCCAGAGAAATGCTGAGCACCTGCAACACCTATTGCTAAGCCACTAAGGATTTGGCCACTAGATCTCATGAGGCATTTGATCAAGTGAGCCAAATACCATTCTCAAAAACACCAGTCCAAAGGCCTGATCCAGTTCCCATTTAAATCAATGGGCCAGATTCTCATCTCTGGCTACAGCTGTTTTGCAAAGCATCTATGAAGTTTTGGGTGGCATAGAGCCCTTAGTGTATACAGGGGGCAGGGAGAGGCCGTGACAGAATGTGTGGACCTGCTGTAGCAGGCATAATTCAAAGCAGCACTTTAGTTGCTCTTAGCTCCAATGTTGGGAGCTATTTTGTCCTCAGATGGACCAGGATTGGAGAAGTAGAAAGGTGGCCTTTGCCCACCTACTCACCCCAGCTGTGTTGAGTTTACTATTGGCAAAGCCAAAGAGCTGCCCAATGTAAAGACTTCCAGTAGCCTCCACCTTTGATACCACCAGCAAAGCTGCATCAGTAGTGAACTATAACTACAAAGTTTTCTAGTGTTGACACGGCTCCTGATTCTCACCAGACCCCCACTTTTGCTGATGAGTGGATTTTAAAGGCTCTCCCTCTCTCTCTCAATATATCCCCAAGCATCTTCATATTATTGTTTCTTTCTGAACATTATTTGGATAATTAAGAAAGTATGGGTAAAATATCAAGACCATTCAATATTCTCTAATAAAGAAAGCCCCAGTCTGTACTGAAGGTCAAATTATAAACTAAAGCGAGAAACAGGATTAAAAGTAACTTACAATTGAAAGTTTAATTGAACAGATTGATGTAGTTAAATATACCCCTTTTATTTAAAAACAGACTAGCTCCAATCAGATTATTTGGGGCACTAACATAAAAGCCCTAATCCATATGGATGAGAGTTTTCATGGGTTTGTAGTGACAAATCTGTAAGTTTATCTATCAGATTTTTAAAACTAATATCATTTGTCATCTTCATGTTATACAATTAATATCTATCTATCTAATATCTAGCAGTAGGCTAACATAGTTTAATGTAGGAATGAGAACGTTCACGTTATCTGTGCACTAATAACTTTGGGGAAGGAATAGAATATCTCTAGCTGGGGAAAAAATAGATGCTCCTTTTTATTTCAGCCAAATTCCTTACACTCTGCCCATCACCATGAGATCTGAACATCTGTACAGAATGAAAATTGTTTAAAGGCACTAGAAAACCAGGAGCAGAGTGATCTCCAGAAGAAAATGAGAAGTTCTCAGTTTTAAAAAAGGATGAAAGTTGGTATATCAGAGGCTTCATTTGCCTTTATCCATGTGTTTGTGTAACCATTTATTACAAGGATCCAAGTCTCCTGGAGTGGTCCAGCATTGTGTAAACGCTACTGTTGATCATTCATTCATGTGCTGTAGGTCTTTCACAGACATCCACACGTGGCTTACGGAGGCAAATAAGGAATGAATTGCAGGTGCACTGCTTCTTGCTCAGTAGTCCTTCCTAAACAAGGAGAGACATTTAAAATCCATTTTTCATAAATACAGTAGTACCCCATAAAAATGGCATGAGCAGTTCTGGCTAAGCGCTCTGTCCTGTCTTTGAGCATGGGGGAAAAACCAATGATCTGTAATTCATTTATTGCTGTATTTTTTGTGACATCTTCACAGATATCTGCAATGTGGAATCTTGATTTCAGGAGACACAAATACAGACCAACTGCCCAAAGGCTTATCTAGGATTAGGAAGCTTCTTTCAGGTATCGTCCTCCCATAGCTCTCCCTGGAAGGCAGAGGGAGCTACAGCTTAGGTTTCATCACTTTATTTGTCTGTGACAGATGGAAAGAGTGGGACAAATTCTGCTCCCCTTTCCCACAGTCCAGGACACAAAAAAGTTTTTCCTTTTCCAGTGCAGTAGGGAACATCACATCTGTGTATGTCATAGAGAACTGTTGTTGGCTTTGCACCAAGGCATTTGGGTCTCCTGTTGCTCATCCTGGATTCTGAACACTAGGCCCCTTTAAGGCACCTTAGGTTGGGCCCCCAAAAATGAAGGACCCAAAATCACTAGTCGCTTTTGAAAACCTTGGTCATGATATATAAAGTCTTATTCAGAAAATGTTTCCTGCTAGCTCTTTGAGTTAGGGTTAGTGTTGTACGCTACCATGCACAAGACCTGACTGAGATTCCTCCACTCGCAGACTGGCAGGAGTTGGCAGAGCTGAATAAGGATATTCAAAAGCAATCTCCGCTCAGTGACTGAGGGAGTTCCTGACATATCTACCTTCTCTTACGGGAGGACAACCATTAGAGACAAGGGCTAAGGGGGGGAGGTGGAATATCTTGGCGAAAGTCGAATGTTTCCTGGTGTAAAAAGTCATCCTCGCTGATGCAGTTTTCGTGTTATCAAGACGAGGATTGGAAACACATTTTGTTTTAGTGCTGAATCCTAAATGTAAGAGCAAAAGCCGAAGGAACTACACTGAAGCACAATTTCTTTTCCCCCAGCATGTGCTGTAGAGCCTGTGAATACACACGGATGATGCACATAAAGTAATAACTGACCTGGAGAAGTGGTGAATGTGGCCTGTGGCTCCCCTCCAACATGGGGTTTGGTACTGCTGGTTCTCACCATGAGTTATCCACTGGCTATGCCCTCAACAAGCCTACTCCTCCCTCATCTACATTGTAGTGTGGAGAGCCCCATGGAGATCTCATCCAGTGTGGGTGGGTGGGTAGGGTGGATTATCCTTATGTGGGTTTTCCAGCTGCTATAGAGGGGGGGAAAACACCCTTTCTACTGCATTTGGCCCCTCCCAAGTATGTCAGTCCAGTAGAGAGTTTGCCCTTAAACTCTGTCCGGAGATGCACGTGTGCGCGTACACACACACACACACACAACACCTGCTTATTTACTGTATACATTACAGATGCAGTCAGAAATGCCAAGGCTGCTCAGAGTTATGGCACCAGCACTATTTGTGACATAGACTGTGATAGAATCATGAACGATCCATATCAGGATGTGATAGAATCATGAACGATGCATATCAGGATACCCAAAGTCCAGGCTGCAATCGTACACTATTGCTGCATCACATGTCAACAGCAAATCTCTGTGTACGGGTCTCTTGAAGGCAGTCAATTCTTTCCCTCTTCTAATGTCCATGAAGGCGACGTCACCTTTGTTGCAAGCCTCCTGTGGCACAGAGTTGCTGAATGCTTGATTAGCAAAGATCGTTTTACATCTATGGGATAGAAGACCAAAAAGCTCTGCATTTTTCTGAGAAAATGTATTACTCATGTGCCTCAAGTTTATGGGGAAAGTATATTTCAGGGGTATAAAAATCTGAGACTCAAATGCTTTTCAGTGGTGTCCTAATTTATGCAGCACATGAAGGTGTATTTCACTATACTGTGGGTTTGCCCAGAAGCCTGTTTCTGGAGAGTATTTCCCATGCCATTTTTGTGGTGTGGTTGCTGTCTCAGTGGAAACAGTAGAAATCTTGAAAAACAAGGGATGACATGAGGTTCCTCAGCCACCACAACTTCAGTGGAAGTCTCAGGTTACGGAGTAGTGCAGACATTAAGATCCCCTTCTCCTCCTTCTCAGGATCCATGACGCTCTCCAGAAATCTGACATTCCTCTGGGCATCTTCCTTCTTTGTTCATGACCAGATAAAATCTTGAGGTGCCACAGTTGTGCTTTATTACCCTGATTGTCTCTGGTGACGGACACACTAGGGATGTGTTTAAGGTGAAACTCTTTTGGTTTTGCAGTGAATGTGATTGGAACAACAGAGAAAAAAAGTGGTTTTATGTCCAACTAACTAAAAGAGGTCTTCTTCATGGACCCATATCTTCTAGCAGCATTCTGTTGTGCCCTGGTTTCAGGAGAGTGTTCTCATTTAAACTTTTTCTCTAGGCACTGTCTGAATGTCTCTTCTGTCCTCGCTGCCTGAGAAGCTGCTGGTCTTTAAACATGTTTTAATCAATCAAAAATGTGTTTTCTGGAGATTGGATGTTCCAGTGGTTAATACAGAATCTTTTATGGAGCCTCTGTCCTCTCTGTCACTGCTCAGAGTGCAGGCCAGGCTGTCTGGGATTAAATGTCATTACCATATGTTTGTTCTATCATCTAAAAGAAAAGAGTCGACTGGTTTCAGTCTAGTTCCTAATGGTGCCTACATCACAAAACCACCACTGAATCCTTTGAAATGTCTCTCTAGGGAAGGCTAGAAGGGGACACTATCTTGATCTGCTTTAAATGGGTTTCTGTCTTCAGAGTGTAAAGTTGGTATGCTACAGCAGAAACCTGCTCTAAGGATCCCACTGGTAAATTGAGAGTCATCTGGTTCAAGCAACCACTTAAAAATCTCCCCAAAGTTTCCAGTTCAATTTTGTCTGACCTGCGATTAAAGACCCTGCTGCACTAGTCTTCTAACCTTTTGGGATGACGCAAATGAAAAGTTACAACCAAGAAAGGGAGAGCAGGAGAAACTAGTTTGGCATTCAGTGGTACTTCTGTTATAAGCCCCTGATTTTATTCAAAATTGCTCTTTTCGGACCGGAACTATCCATTCTTGGTCTCAGCCCAGGGGAGAAGTTTCAAGACATATCCTGAGCCATTTTGAGTTACAGTTTGAAATAATGTACTTGTACGCATGTATATGTATGTGTGCCTATTAAAGAAATAGGACAGAATTTTCAAAAGCACCTAAACAACTTAGAAGCACACTTTCCATTGAAAGTCAATGGGATATGTGCTTCTAAATCACTTGAGGCACATTCTGAAAATCCCACCACTGTGAGCCGAACCTCACCGGATGTAAACTGCCATAGCTCCATGGAGTTCAATGGAGCTGCAAGTATTTATACCAGCGAAGGCTCTAGTCCATTATTATTAATTTTTTTCTGAAATTCTGTAGATATGCCTTGTAAAAAGCACAAGCTCTTGCGAGTTTACACTCTGAAAGATGGACAAATAAGACATCACACTAGAAGAACCAGAGCTTCTGCTTCACCTTTATTAGAAAATGAGCTTTTTTTTAGATAACTGATTTTTGTCCCTTAAATAGTAGTCAGATCTGCCTGTCTTGTCTGTCTGTCTTGATGGGTCTAGATTAGAAGGCAGAGCAAGTTGCCAATCATTTCCCCACCCTCCACCCATCTATCAGTTTAATTAGAATTTTCAGAATTTAATCTATTAAAAGCTCTTTTGAGAACAGCTGTTATTATGAGACTATGATCCCACATGGTGGAAATCTCCTGGGAACAGCAATCAGCCAAATCTGAACCAGAGCCTTGCACCCTCGCCTGGACTTAAATTTGCCTTTAGATAAATAGATGTTGCTATCTAACATTCTCTACAGCAAATATAATAAACAAGGCAAATACTGAGGTAAAGACATTTAGGCTTGGTCAAGGAAAGCACCCCTATTTAGGACAACACTTAAGCATGGGCTTAAGTGTAGTGGGACTTGAGCATGTACTTAAGTATTATCCTAAAAAGGGATGTTCATAAGCACATGCCTAAGTGTTTTCCTGCATTGGGTTCTTTATTAGATATAATATTATCTAAGGCAATTTGAGAATTTTTAGACAGAGCAATTCTCCAGGAAAAATCACCCACCTCTCCAGGAAAGACTTTGTCAGAGCTGATTTGCATCAGAAGTAATTTTGTAATTGTCAAATTCATTTCTTGCTGCACTGATTAGTGTCAAGGGAACGCTTCACTGAACACTTAAAAAAAACATGTTTAGATGAGTGATTTTTAGGTGCATAAAATCCCTCTAAGCAGGAGAAGAGTGTGTGATAATAGGAACCTTTTTGGTAAACTCACTGAAGTACAACATCAAAAGCAACTTTGCTAGGCTAGTGTATTTTTCCTAAAGTCTCTTGAAAAGACAGATGCATCCTTTTCTTACTAGGAGAATTTCACTAAGTTGTGGTTCATTCCCTGAATTCACTGGAGAGAATGAATGGGGAAAAATCCCAGATTCTGTGGACCAGATTCAGCTCCAGCATAAACTGGCAGAATTCACCCTGAAGTCAATGGGAATTGCACCTGCTGACTCTAGAACTGCATTTAGCCCTCTCTGCGGATAACTCAAAGGTTCTGTTTCCAAGGTTTCTTCTGACTTGTTTTATGGGAATAGAGACCTGTTGCCAGCAATGTCAGAAAGTCCAGTACATTCAGTATGAGAACCTCCAAGGCAAATGAGAATGTACCTCCCAAAAACAAATTCAGAAGCACACACAATGTCTGAAGGTACGGTCTCATCCCACCCTGCTGCATGAATACTAGTGCTAGCTGAGGAACGTTTTGTGGAGAGCATCTAAGGAAGAAAATGGGGAGCATGTAGATTAGATGGATATTAGGGGAAATGCTTTTGTTGGTTTATCCAAAATAATTGGACACGTTTTTGAATTGTCCAAAATATTTGATGAGTTGTACAAGTGGAGGATAGAAATCGAAGTGTAAGTTACAGAGAAAGATGTACTGTCTTGCATTCCAGCTATTTGATGATTGGTCCCATCAGCTCTTATGCTGTGGATACCCACGTTGGACTGTTTTTAACTGTCAAATGTCTCCAAGGATAGGATGAAACACATAAGGAAGACAGATGACACTTCAGTGGCCGGAACTGATTCTCATGGGTTGAATACCCAGTGGTTAGATGAAGCACAGAATCCATATGTAAACAAGGGAGAGATATTTTTCTCAATCAGGGTTATACTTCCCAGTAATTAGGATTCAAAAAATTGAGAGATGTGGTCCAGTTCTGAGGAGTCATTTCTCTCTTCTGAAGCCCCTTGTTCACACAATAAAATATCACCTGTATTCCTGACAAGCTGTTTGTAAATAGCGTACAAATCGCTTGTCAAGAATGTCAGCATGGAGTAAAAAATGAGACTGCAATAAGGGAAAAATAATGGTGTGCTCTTGTGCAGTGCACAACCACTCACGCACAAAGAAAACAAAACTCAACACTCAACTTGTGTTGACTCACACAGCAATAATTTTGGATCCAGATCCCAACATTTCATACGATCTAAAGTTTAGGGCTATTTGGGTTCAGCATTATGGTTCAAGCCTCTCTCATTTAAAAAAAAGAGAGAGAACTTTATATTGCTGAATCAGTTGTGTAACCCCATAGAATAAATTGCCGGGAGCCCAGCAGTGAGAATAAATTAGTTCTAAAGCCAACAAATATTTCCTTAATAACCCTCAGTGACTGCCCCATGCACTGAATGCTCCCCTGGACATATGGGTTGACCAAAGAAAGTGAGTAGAGCATTGTATCTCATTGAAACATTAATGGAAAACTGTCTGTTAATGGAATGTAAGGACTTCTTACACTCTACGTAATGTGGGAATGACTGTTTAGACTCTACAACTTCCCTCCAACTATCCGATTTATGGATTTAACAAAATTCCACATATCTTTAATCATGTTCTTTTCTTTGTGGCCTTTAATTGATTTTTCAACCCACGTGTGATTACCAGCCTTCTTTCTGCCTCTTCCACTTTTAGACCAATAGTTTTTTGGCTGCCATTACACCTGTATAAAAATCCATTTTTAATAGATGTAGTCGTGTAGTACACACACACACACATTCATGGAACGATGGGGAGAAAATTGATGTCAACACCTATCAAGTTTGAAGGGCTTTTCAAAACCAGCCTTCAGAATGTGCTAATATTTGTACATTCCCACACCAACCGGAAATAAATTCCAATTGCTTTAAAGTATTGTTAGTATCATTTTAATTGTATATCCAACCACGCATGAGGGTTTCACAGGTTTTGTCTAAAACCTGAAGATCAATCAATCTATTCTGAAAACACGTAGGGCCAAATCCTGTAGTTCCTAAGGAGGCAAAATTCCCATTGAAGTCACGGGGAATTTGCCTTTTATTTATCTTTAATAATGACTGGAAACATTCTCATTCCCCATGCTGGTAATACCACTTTTCGTAATTAAATGAGCATGTTTTGCCCTATCTTCTTGAAAAATTAATTTCCAGTCTTGCACTGGATGCTCAGTCAAAACTCCCATTACACCAGACTCTGTTCTTAGTTATTCCAATGTATGTTCAGAGTCACTCGTAATTTCAGCAGTCCTTCTGGATTTACACTGGTGCAACCAAAGGAAGGATTTCACCTGATTCTCCTCTTGTGCTAGTTTTACAATAGGTGTAATTCCTTTGACTTCAGTGGACCTATCCTTGTTTGCACCTGCTCAAGTTTGAGGCAAATCCAGTCCCTTTGTGTCAATGAGAGTTTTACCCAAGTCAAAAACTGCCTGCTCGAGTCCAGTGTGTGGAATTACTGTCTAATCATTCTTAGCAGTTTATTCCATCTGGACACAACTCTCTTTTTTCCAAATGTCAGCTAATTTGGATTTCATTTGTCTTAAAGGAATGTCTCAATACTATGTCAGGGTATCATAGAATTGAGGGCTTGACCTGTACAAAATAAATCTTTAAAAAATCCGATTGGAACTTAGTTCTTTATTCCATCAAGAAATCTACATAAAATACAGTTCAAATAAGGAGTCAAAGTCTTCAGCCTGTTCTCTAACAAAACCTTTTGACAAAATCTATGTATGGACTGCAGGATTAGAATCAACAGCCTTAACTTCTTCCGCAGCTCCAGCGCTTGAACAAATTTTGGTTTTGGTAAGTTATAAATTGATATATATCTCCAATTGTCAGTGATGGGACTCTAGATGGGGAGAGCTCTGAATTACTGCGGAGCATTCCTGCCCAGGTGTCTGGCTGGTGGGTCTTGCCCACATGCTCAGGGTCTAAGTGATCACAATATTTGGGTTCAAGAAAGAATTTTCCCCCCGGATCACATTGGCAGAGACCCTGGGTTTTTTTGCCTTCCTCCATAGCACGGTTTAAACTAGAGTAAATGGTGGATTCTCTGTAGCTTGACGTTTTTAAAGCATGATTTGAGGACTTCAGTAACTCAGCCAGAGGTTAGGGGTCTATTACAGGAGTGTGGGTGAGGTTCTGTGGCCTGCAATGTGCAGAGGATCATGATGGTCCATTCTGGCCTTAAAGTTTATGAGTCTATGGATAAAAGGAGCAGAGTGTAAATTTGGAGAGAAATTTGAAGCAATTGTCTTTTATTTTGATACCCAATGTCAGGCAAGCAAATAAAAAAACCCTCTTAGGTTCTATTCTACAACTAGAATAGTGCTACTTCTGCCTTGCTTGCAATCTTTGAGCCACTTGATTGCTGTGCCTCAGTTTCAACATGTGCAAAATGGAGGTAATATTTATTATCCTCACAAAAGCGCTGTGAGGCTTAATTGTAAACACGTTGAAAGAGGTGAAAATTGCTATAAAAACACAATATAGTAAGTTGTGGTTTTCTTGTTATTTTATTATTTATGATTGCAGAACTTCGATATAATTGCTGTGTATCTTCATAACATTGAGCTCAATGAGATCAAAACTGGTCTTAGCGTGAGGCTGATGATCAATGAGACTGATATGTAGTTAGGGTTTATGAGATGAGAACACTAACAGCAGAATACAACAAGCCTTTTTTCTCCATTTACACAAGGTGAAGGTCTGATTCTTCTCCCATTGAAGTCAGGGGGAATCTTGCTGGTCAGACGTTATATTAAAGCTGATTTATACATAGTTTACAAAGGGTATATTAGGTTTAATAATACAGGATTGATTGCTGTTATAAGCATGTTGCAGACATGCAGAGTACTATGTGTTATAAATGAAAATAAGCATATCAATGGGTGGTGCTATAAATGGTTATAAGCAGCCTATTGACCTGCTGGATTCTATAACAATCGACAACTATTGAGTATTAAAGCAACTCTGTCATTTATTAACCCTTTGTAAGCTGTTTATAAATGCACCCTGAATTTAAAGTGTGACTGCTTTGCTATTGTCTTCAGGGAGCGCAGGATACCGTTCTAATTACTTTCAACCGTTTATTAATTCAGTGCGTTAATGTTACCCACATTTTGACAGCAACAATGCTGGAGCAGAGAAGACGATAGCTGCTTGAAGCAAATTGCAGCTGTTCCCATGCACCTATCACTCACCTTGTTCCCCCAAGTACATGATTCACCTTGGAGTTTTCTTTTTGACAAGTATGCCACAGTCAAAAACATGAAAGGGAAGGTAAACAAGAGAAAATGGGTGTTTGGTACAAAAGCTACATTCTTGTTGCACAGCACTGCAAAAGCCAGGTGTGAATGCACTGTGCATCTGGGACCCATATAACATGGCCAAAAGGTACATTGACATAATTTAGCCGCGTCTATTTTAGACAGGTGCAGAGGATCTCTAAATATATGCCATGTACCACTTGCTGCAGTTGCTATGGATATGAGAACTGAGGTCTGGAACTCGGGTTATAAAAGCTGTTGTATTATTGTTATTATTAGTAGTAGTATTGAACCCTAGGTTTTATAGTTATTCCTGCTTAGCTGCTGCCCCCTAAATAGTCCATTTAATGGAATATTTCTTGTTTGGATGGTGGAGGATATGAGGGCTATAAACACTATTATTTCCCCTCTTCTCCTTTCACAGGGCCTTGTTACTGTTTGTATTATATATCACAGGGCCCAGTCCTGAGCCACCTTACGTGGGTGTGTTAAGGCCAGAAGGAGTGGAAAAGTTGCATTTCTGTTGCATTGGCAGGCAAAGCACTGGAGAAGTCATCCAGGTGGTTTCTCACCCTGACATGCACTGTGGACGTGACCCGTCTGCCTCTGTCTGACAGTGTTTATAAACCTCTGCCCCTCACTCCAGGCCTCAAGTGATTCTTGCACTACTCCTCTCCCGGTCCTTGGGGCAGGGAGCAGGCTGGGATGTCCCTATACCCTGGCAACCACAAGCGACTAGAACAGATCCTTAGAGGCAGCTGATATAATGTACAGCAGCCAAGCATAAGGGGGCAGAATGAAGGCTGCATGGGCATCCACATTGCTGGCATAACAGCGGAACTGATTTGGCTCACACTTCCTATACATTTAACCTTGAGGTGGAGTCTGAAAAATGTCAGCCTGCTAATTTCTGAGCAACTGGAAAGGATGGCTTAGAATGGAAGTCGAACCTAATCTTAGCTGTAGTGTGCGCTACCTGTGTCCGCCAGAGCATACAAGAATGTTAGGGGTTATTGGTCCTTGCTGCGCGTGTGTGAGCTGCAGTGAGACATTTGCAGTGAGAGCACCTCAAGCTGATATGGCTTACTTAAATCATACCCTGCTGTCTGGCTCTGAGAAGCTGATAAATTCTGAAGGGGATAGGAAGAAAGTGAGGGACTAAATCTCACTGTTCTCCTATGCCAGTCATACAGATGGGTCATACTTTGAAAGTTTACTACTAGTTAGAGTCTGGTAAAGACGTCAGCCTGCCTTGAAAGTGCTACACAAGCCAAAATAAAGGCTAGTGAGTCCTATGTGGAGAACTAGAGCACAGGCGACGAAAATAGTTGAGCATCTCTCCCTTCATTCATGGCCCCAGAAAGCAGTGGCGAGGTTGCTGTTAAAATTAAAATATGACTGAGTATTAGGATATTTGCCAAGGGTAGATATATGTGGGTGAGAGACCAGGGTCTGTGAGTGTTTTGACTGTCTTGTTTCATCCCTGCCTCCACAGTCCCTTGATTTTTCCACCTGAGTGGCATTTTAGTAAGGATGCAAATAGGGTGATGGTATTTTGCACCACACTAGAGAATTAAATCTGCTTTTGTGTGTGTGCTTAGGTGTATCTTTCTGTTGGTCAGTCCATCTCAGGGACGATAAACCAGAGGTGGAAAGAGGGAAGGCATAAAGCTCATTGTAAACACGGGGGGGGGGGGACTTTATTTTGCAAGTCCTCCCATTGTAACAAACGGGACTACTGTCAGAGTGAGGCATAATTCAAGGTGTGAAGGAGTAGTGAGGGCTGTTGAACATTTTGCAAAGCTTTCAGGAGGGAGCCCTTCCCTGCTACAGCTTAGGAGCTGGATAGAACATAGGAAAGGTTCTTTGGAGTTTTGGGCTTCCTCCTGTGAACCTCAGCGATTTCACAAGACAAGGATGTTCTGGTGGTATCTAGACAAATCATTCCAAATTATGGAACTTACATGCATTATTGCCAATGTATTGCAAAGAAGCAAGGTGGATGAGGTAATATCTTTTATTGGACCCACTTCTGTTGGTGTGAGATAAGCTTTCAAGCAACACAGAGCTCTTCTTCAGGTCCTTGTCTCTCTCACCAACAGAAGTGGGTCCAATAAAAAGTATTACCTCACCCATCTTGTCTCTCTAATATCCTGGGACCAACATGGCTACAACAGCACTGCATACAATTTGTTGCAAGTGAGCAGAGGTGTGAAGTCTCGAAGAGTGGAGAGCTGCTTCTTTTTGTCTTTTTTCTTTTATAAGATTATTGGAAATTCCATAAAAAGCTATGTTAAGAGAGCCTCAAGAACCAGGACATGACAGAGTTAACATTACTGAGATTGTAAACTGTTCGGGGCAGGGGCCTTCTTTTTTGTTCTGTGTTTGTACATCACCTAGCACAATGGGGTCCTGGTCCAGGACTAGTGCTACTAGGCATTATGGTAATACAATAAATAATAATAATGAATGTTGGATACATAACCGATCTTTTATATCTATGTGTAATTTCAATACAGTAATTTCAATGCAGGGAGCTCAGTGGGGGGTGGTCTGGGTGCAGGGGGTCTGATTACAGGGGGTCTCCAGATGCAGGGTTGAGGTTCAGTGGGGTGGGGTTCAGGTATGGAGGGCTAGAGGGATTCTAGATGTACGGGGTTAGGCTTGGCAGGGGTGTCTCGCTATGGGAGATCCGGATGCATAGGGTTGAGCGGATGGGGGAGCAGCTCCCCATATATTGACTCCTCCCCCACAGCTGAGGAGTGATGGGGATAGAAAGCAGGAGAGGATGCTGAGCTTCCTGCATCTGGGGGAGATTTGTGGGGGTGGGTCTGATACAGACCCAGCCACTCCTTGCAGGAGAAGAGGAAGTTCCGTCCTCTCCTGCCTCCAGCCCAGCCAGGACTACCAGCTGATTCTGGCTCAGAGTAGGAGCCCGTGGCTGGGGTGTCCCCAGCCCCAAGGTGATTTACCTCTGCTGGCTGCTCCAGGTGCCTGAAAGGATGTGCCTGCACTGCTAGGGAGTGGTGCGTGACTGCTCTTGCAGCTTCCCTTTGCTTCCCTGTCAGAAAGACATTTTTCTGCAGGGAAGCAAAGAAATCTGCGGGGGATATGAATTCTGCATACGCACAGCGGCACAGAATTCCCGCAGGAGTATTTTAAAGGAGACTATCCATTAACTCTTATCAATGTACAGCCAATGGCATACAATTTAGTTCTCATTCTGTCTAATAGTGAGCAGTGATATAAACCTATACATGGACTAGTCAATTTGTTACAGTATTTTAATTAATTGTATTGAAATTGTCAGTGTATGAATGTGCTGTATTACTTTGGGGCTAAATTCTTCCTTGGTTTCTTGTTTCAGGGGAGCCCAGCAATTTTAACAGTTGCTTCCCCAACCCTTTTCTTGTCTTCTCATCTACCCCCCACAAGCCAGGAACTTCAAGCTCTGCTTGGTAGCTACCCTCTTGAATGCACAAACACTGTGGAAATCATTTAATAGTGTATACATGTAATAAATAAATAAATTAAATAAAGAATGTAAGACTCAAACCTATGCAGGACGTAGCCCCTTCTGCTTTTATGTTGACTTTTTAGCAGCTTAAAAGAAAAGTCTTTTCTGCACGCAAATTTTTTGGTAACAGCTGCAAGAAAAAGAAAAGGAGCTTTTTGAGAGATCTGTCCTGAAACTGGGGATCGTCTTTGCATTTACAATGGGATTATTTTCAATTTTACCGGCATTTTGTGTGTCAATAAGAGGCACGTAGGTGGTATGGCAGGAGAGCAAAGCAAAGCAGAGGAGTAAGAATCCACAGGGTTGTCCTGAATGGGGCATGGATGCCTTAATTTAGGACTAGTTTTTAAGCATTTTTCTTCTATTGATGAAAGATTTGTTTGTTTGTTTTTTTTGCAATCTACTTGCTTCAGGGAGACATCTGACATTTCCTTTTAACGTATTTTTACAAATCTCCCTCATTCGAACTGATCTCAGGGGACAATCCTGTACGTATGCATGTGGCGTGGGCCAGGGCCAGGTATTGCTTTGGGACGCAGGAGGGAGCCTGCAGGGCTGCTGGACGGCCTGGCAGACCCGAAGACATCAATGCCGCGGGCTGACACTCTGTTCCCGTTTTGAAGGTCTCCTTTGCGACCACGAGGACTTCCCTCCGGGCTCGCCTCCGCCCCGCCCCCCCCCAGAAAAGCAGATTCCAACGCACAAGCTCGCAGCCTCTGAAAAACAAAAACACCAGCCCAGGGAGCTCAGCGCCAGTCAGGCCCAGTGCTGTTGCTCCTCGCACGGCACGGGGACGCAGGCGACCCGGGCGCGGGCAGCTGCCGCCCGACGAGCATTGTGCGCGGGGCCGGGCACTGGGGCAAGGCTGCAGCAGCGCGCGCGGACGGCCCCGGGGCCGCAGCAGGGAGGGGGCCGCGCGCCGCGGCGCTGCCGCCTGGGCTCCGCTCCGGACGGCGCCGGCGATCCCGCGCTCCTCTTTTTGCCGCGCGCCCGCTCCGGGGCCCCCGCCGCCGCCGCTGAGCGCGAGGAGCCCGGGAGCGCGTGCGTGCGCGCGAGACGCCCCCCCCCCCCCAGCCCCCAGAGCCCGTGCAGCAGCGGCATCGGCGGCGGCCGCCTCTTGTTTACCAGCGTTAGCGCGGCCCCGTGCGAGCGAGGAGGAGCGGCGAGAGGGGCAGACCGAGCCGCCGCGCGGTGCAAGCCCTCCCGCAAAGAGCGGCCAGCGACTTCAATACAGGGCGGCGGGGCCTCCCTCCCCCCCCCCCGGCGCCCCCCTTCCCCTGGGAGGAATTGCGGACCCTTTGCAAACAGGCTGCTGGGCTTTGACCTTCAGCAAACCGGATCCCCCCCCCCTTTTCCCCCGCTACGAGCAACCCGCCCCCCTCCTCCTCCTCGCACCCCCCCCCTTACTCCTCCCCCCCCCGGGCTGGGCTGGACGAGGCGCGGGGCAGGTTTGCAGCGCGCACGCACGGGGTTCAGTTGTGTTGGGCTTTTCGTGCCATGGGGAAGCAGCAGCCAGGAGGGATGCGAGCCGGGGAGCAGCCGCCGCTGCCGCAAGAGGAGGAGGAGTGCTGAGCTCCTCCGCTCGCCCCGCTGCCGCCTTGTGTGTGTCCCCCGGATTTTTTTGTGTTGTTTTTGTTTTGTTTTTTGGGGAGGGGGGAAAGGAGCCGGTGGCAGCAGCGCTGAGAGGAGGAAGAGGGGGAAGCCTTTTCATTCATTTTTTTATTATTATTGTTCCGCGTGTGTAGGGTCTTCAGCCCCCTGGACTTACTGGTTTTTGCCTGGGGTCGGGGGGAGCTTGCAAGGGGGGGGGGCATCCCTTTGCAGCAGCCTGCGCTTAGGGGAATAATCTCCCGGCTCGGGAAGCTGTATTTCCTCCTCCCTCCTAAGATTGCTTTGGATCCCCCCCCTTCTTTTTTTTTTTTTTTTTTTTTTTTTTTGCGCGTGTGTTTGCTGCGCCTGTGTGGTGTTTGAAAATGGAGGCTGAAGATACGGGCTGCCAGCCCCAATGTGCTTCGTGCGTGCTACTTCTGTGCACATTGTATCCCTGCAGGCAGCGCTGAGGGGGGAGTGTTGCTTCGCCCTTTCTGGGGGCGCACCAGCCCAGCGTTTCCATTGTTGGCCGTGGGTGGCTTCCTCCGGAAGAACAGCAGCTAGGGAAATAATAATAATAATAATATATATAAAAAAAAAACCTTCCAATTTTCAGACCCAGAGGGGTGGTTTTTTGTGTGGGAGGAGGAGGAGGTCATTTCCCCCTCCTTCCCTCGGTCTCCCCCCACCCTCCCAATTTATAGTTCTTGTGTGTGAGTGGAGGGGGAGAGGTTTGGACTTTTTTCTTTTTCTTTTTCTTTTTTTTTTTTTTTGGGAAAGGGGGATTTTGTCCATAATTAAAAAAAAAAGGAATGAAGTCTGGCGCTGGAGGAGGGTCCCTGACCTTATTCTGGGGGTTTCTGCTCTTCTTTGCCACACTTTGTCTGTGGCCAACAAATGGAGAAAGTGAGTATTTTGCGTCTCGTTTAACATGGGGGAGAGGGGCGCTTGTTTTGCACTGCGGTGACTTTTGAGTTTCAGGGGCTGCTTGTGTTTCCCCCTGGTTGAATCTGCTCCTTAAGCACATTTAATACCCTGAGTTCAGGCTGCTCTTTTCTCTCTCCTCACTTGGAGTGGATGGCTTTGATATTCCTTAATGTAACCAGGGTTTAGACACTTTCCCGTGTCTGAGGAGTAATAGTTCCAATTGCTTCTCCCCAACCCCCTAATCTTTTCACCTACTGTGTTCATTCCTTAAAGCCTCTCCAGATTTCCCCCCAATATGCTGATGTTAAACTCCCAAGACTGTAAAGTGCCAATTAAACATCGAAAGGCCCAGGAATACGTGCTTCCAGCGTTTAGAAGGGAACATTGACTTTAATCACTGGATGCCTTTTTTTAAAATCCAGTTTTAATACCTTCTAATTGAAAGGATTTCTGTAAATAAGCAGGTTGTGTTTTTTGTTTTTGTTTTGCAAAGTGTGGCAGCCTCTTTTTGGGATGCACAGATGTAAAAGGATTATATGTCAGCATACAAAGATCACCGATCTAATATATATTTTATATAGATCTATACAACTTGGGTGGGTGGGGGGAAACACACAAATGTATTGATGATTGGAAGGATTAGAAACTTAAAGATGAAGAAATCAAATTAGAAGCTGTTTTTATACCTAGAACTGAAGTTCTGCGGTTGATTCTTTTAAAAGAGCACGAGTTGTTTTCTTCTCTGTGTGTGTGTAAATTCTGCCTTGTTGAATAACGTGGTTCAGTGTGTGTGTGCACGCTCTGCAAATGGTTAAGTCTCCAGTGCATAAAGATGTCTGGTGTGGATTCTTGCTGCTGTTTATCTTTTCGGAATCGCAGTGTCTGTCCGTGTTGTTTGGGAGTTGCAAAATCCCCGACTTTTGTTTTTGTACATTTCAAACCTGTGATTATATTCTCTGCCCGCCCCCTTTGGTTGCAGGGGAAAATAGAAGGGGAGTGGGGATGGTGGGAGCTGAAATTGACTAGATAGCAATGATCAGCATATTAATCGGTGCAGATAATCAATTTTCTTCTGTTTTATTAGTTTGGATTGCTGGCCCCTAAAATTACGGGTTACTTTGCCCCCATTTTTGGCGGGGGGGAGAAAAGATTGGGGGTGTTGTTAAATGAAAATAAAAAATGCCTTTTTGTTTCAACCATTTTAACATTGTGCTCAATCTCCCTCCTGTCTTTGTGTTTGTGTAGACAGGAGGTTTCCTTAATGCTAGATCTGTTCCTACTAGCTGAATGGTTTAACTTTTTTAAACGCTCTAACCATTGATGAACGTAACCAGTTTTTACTTTTGAAAAGGTGTGCGGAGAAGAGAGTGCATTTCATCCATTAAAATATGAGGAAAGAATTCCTGAAACTTAAGAAACAAACACATACACATGCATCCAATGAAGTGAGCTGTAGCTCACGAAAGCTTATGCTCAAATAAATGTTAGTCTCTAAGGTGCCACAAGTACTCCTTTTCTTTTTGCGGATACAGACTAACACGGCTGCTACTCTGAAACACATACAGGGAAACCTCTAAGTAGTTGTTTTACGTTGGAAAATAAGTTCTTTGGATGTACCGGCAATTAAACCAGTTGTAAAAATGTTTCGGGCAAGGCTAGGGTAGATGGAATTTGTGAGGCATGTTGAGTAATATTGTATTTCGTTAGACAGTGAATGCCAATTAACTCCTTAAAAGTCAGGGCACAACTTGGCTTTTAATGTTGTAATGCTTGAGCCAGCAAGGGCTGGGAGAGTTTTCTTTTTCGGATAAGTCGAATCTTTTAGCTAGAATTGCTTTCCAGAGAGGAGATTAATCCTTAGGGTTGAAAACTAAAATCCCAGAGCTTGCTATTTTTGGTTGTTGGTGGTGTATGCTGGTGTCTAGAAGAATCAAGGTAAACGATGATTAATAGGTTTCAGAGTAGCAGCCCTGTTAGTTTGTATTCACAAAAAGAAAAGGAGTACTTGTGGCACCTTAGAGATGATTAATAATAAATGTAAAAAATTAAACTTTTATTCCATCAGTTTAAGAGTACATTGGACCAATGTTCTTAAATTATTTTTTACCAAGTCCAGAGCATCTGCAATGGTTGAGAGGAGAAATGCTCTCTTAACAGAGGCAACAATAATACATTGGATTTTATTTTTCAGTCTTTTGAAATGTTTGTATTTGGACCATCTAGCTAAAATGACTCAGTTAATAAATCTCACATGAAATACTTGTATTTTGAGGAAGATCCAGGCATTTCAATGTGACAAAATAAGATGAGAAGCTTGTCTTAGCTGAATACTGCCTCTAATTACGTTGACTTTGTAGTTTGCAGTTTAATAGCCTTTGTTTTCATGAGTTATTACTGAAAGAACTTTACTATTCGGGGGAAAAAATGACCCCCAGACAGATGTTTTGCATCACTTTGTATTCTTTCCTCTCCCCACAGTAGAGGAAGGAAGATTTATCTTATTTTTATTTGTTGTTCATATATAATGTCATAGCTAAAAGGCACTTCCATTTCTGGTCAAACAAGCAAGGCATTCCTAAATAGGAGTACACAGGAGTTACAACAGGAAGAAAAAAAATTCCTAATACTTAATAAATCAGTAAGAGATGAGATTTAATGACCAAAAAAAAAATCTTTAAAATGCAAGTACTTTAAAAGGAAAAGATGTTCACAGTATACCAACGTTTTGTCAAAAGAGCAAAGAAATCCATTCCTGAGAAACTTTGCATGCAGGTGAGGTAGCTCATGTGGTATGTAAGATGGCCAGGTGTTGGGGGAGACCCTTTAAACCTTGAGGCAGGTTTAAGATGCACATTAAACTCAGAATGTCCTTTTTTTTTTTTTTTTTTTTCTGTGTAAGATCACAGTATTGAGCATATTGAAATTTGGCTTTTGTTTCCTTACCTTAGGTATTAATGGAAGGAAAAAGCTGAAAGGGGTGCCTTAAAATACTAGACACCCAGAATAAAAATACCATTAGTATGGTACCTGGTGTAATGCTACTTTGGACCCATGACTATGTCAATGAATCTGCTTATCTTGGCTTTGAGCATTACCCCATATGTAGAGCTTACACTTTGTTTCAAATGTTTATTAACAGTAGTACATGCTGGTATCTTAGATCCATATTTCAGGATGCATAGTAAAAAAATCCTTATGAATGTAGTCAGTGTACGTGTGTAGCATGAACATCAGTATCTCCTAATATGCTTGGTGATAGGAGTATATAGTTAGTTGAGTGAGTTACATAATTCTTTGGGCAATTTAGATACTGAATATGAAATGTTTCAGTCTTAAAGGAATTAATGTTAATCAGGTACACTGGAAATAAGAGAGAGAGGGAATATTTAGAGGTTATCAATAAATGATTAGGATTAGAGTCCATCGGAAGAAACAGTGAGGTAATCAATGCTAACCCCAACAACAAGTGTAAAGGCACATGTTAAATCATTCTAATACAAGAATCAGGACATAGGGGTGTATGAATCATTAGCTAAAAGGGTTAGGAAATGGTGGTGGTTGTGTTAATATGAAGCAGGATGTGTTAAAAGGACAGAACATAGGAACTGTTATGGAATGAGGATGCATAGTAGCTGGTTTAATTGTAGAACCAGTATTTTGGGGGAGAAAAATGTTTTTCTTCCTGTAAAGTAAAGGAAGTCCAACTAAAGAGTTTGACTAAATAACGAATGACAAAAATATTGTTAGAAGTGGAGGAGGAGAATAGGCTGAAGTGAAGAATAAAATTAACTGGTTTTAGCTTGAGTGAAACAGAAGAAATTAGTTTTTTGTTAATGGAGGAATAGTGTGGATTCTATAAACAAGTGAAAGTCGAACATGTAATTCTAATAACATTCAATCCTTGTTAAAACTAATGTTAGAATGACTCTGAAATGTGAGTCTAATAATTTGGTTTTGCCTTTGTCAGCCCACTCGATTTCTTTCCTTAAAGCCTATATGTTTAAAGTTTTCACAAGAAGAAAAACCTGCTAGTTTTACGTTTCTTTACACTCTTAAAAGAAAAGGAGTACTTGTGGCACTTTAGAGACTAACAAATTTATTTGAGCATAAGCTTTCGTTGAGCTACAGCTCACTTCACGAAAGCTTATGCCCAAATAAATTTGTTAGTCCCTAAGGTGCCACAAGTACTCCTTTTCTTTTTGTGGATACAGACTAACACGGCTGCTACTCTGAAACCTTTACACTGTTAAATGGCTAGTTTAGATCCATGTGCTTTACTTGCAGTGTAGTTAAATGGTTTCAAATGTTTTTTTTTGTTTGTTTTTTGGCTCTACTAAATTTTCATTTAAGAATATACTCTTCTGCTTAATAAAAGGTTGTCTCTGATTTAATGATTAAAATACAATACTATATTTTTAGGGATATACGTTATTGGACTGAAGTTGTAATTGTGATTTTAAAACTATATTAGCATGAATTAAGAACTTTTTTTTTCGATCAGTTTTTTATGCTTCTTCAGTAGACTCCAATTTTACTGGTGGTCATTGGAAGTTTTCATTTGGTGAGTTGAGAGAAGACAGTTAATGGATTAAAATGATGAGTAATATTGTATGCAGTTTTTCCTGTTCACAAATGGTATAAACTGTCTAGTGACCCCTCCTGGTCTTACATTTTAGGAGGCACAAATACTGTGTGAAAACAAACTATTCTTTACACTTCACTTCATGATCTTTCATGAAACACAACTTTCTTTTAACCTGTTTAGATGGTCATGTGTGATGTATGCATCAGGGTAATTTACAGACTAAATTGAATAAATGATGTAAAGCAATAAAAAATATTCCCCAAAAAGTCTGTAATAAATTTACTGAGCAAAAAATAGAAATTAGTTTGTGCCTATTTCCTCTGTACCTTGTCACACAATGTTGAATTTCATCAATAAGATGCTAGAGATATTAATTTTATCTCTTTCTGTAATATTAAGATGTCACCTAAACTGAGGAAGCACTGCAGACCTTTGAAACCATCCCTTAAATGTTGGTTTATTAACCTTAATAAATAATCTTACTTTAATTTTAGTATACATCTCTCATATTTGAAAACACTTTATGGTCTTACCTAATAACAGCTGGCTTACTGTAAAATTCAGCAGTGGCAAGTGCAATTTTGTTTTGAAAAATGTGATGACTGTATCCCTAAATTTAAAAAATGACTTGTGCTGTATTGTAGTAAGTTGTGTCTCAAGTGTTTTGAGCAATGGTTAAAGTTGTTTGCAAGTACGTGATTTCAGTTTATTACAGGTCTTTCTAACAAAGATTGGACTTAGTCTCATCACTATCTGTGAAACCTTAGAGTTTCTCAAAAAGAAAAGGAGTACTTGTGGCACCTTAGAGACTAACAAATTTATTTGAGCATAAGCTTTCGTGAGCTACAGCTCACTTGCATCCGATGAAGTGAGCTATAGCTCACGAAAGCTTATGCTCAAATAAATTTGTTAGTCTCTAAGGTGCCACAAGTACTCCTTTTCTTTTTGCAAATACAGAGTAATACGGCTGCTACTCTGAAACCTTAGAGTTTCTGTTACCATTCCTGTTTCACAGAACACTTGGAACGCAATGATGATTTTGAAGGGAAGGAGTGATTTTGCTGTTTTGCTGTGTTTGACATGAATAATTTTCTTATTACTCTAAGGTGTGTAGACAGCCTTTCTTTGTGTGTAGTAGGTTACTTGGATTGGTTTTTGTGAACTATGAACCATTTTTAAAAAGGAAGTTTCCAAAACCTTTTATTGCACAAAAGCAGAAATCAACTAACAATAGTTCATAAGAAGACACATGTGTGGTTTTTAGCTAACTTGCTTTGATACTGTTTTCTTAGCCAAGTTGCAGCAGGTGCTATCTGAGTTCAAGATCGGAACAAATTTCATAGTTCTATGTATTCTGTATATCCAAAGTGTCTGGGGCACAGTTTGAAGACAGGCAGATGAATAACAACATAGGTGTATAATATGAATGAACATTTTGTATGCTCTTCAAATGGACTATAAATTTATCAACTCCTCAAAAGTCATAAACAGACTAAAAAGTTGTTCAAGTCAGGGCGGCTAATTTTTTGGAAAGGTTTTCAAAAGGAAAGTTCAGTAATTTATTGATTTATTAGGGAGATAAATCTCTTACCAAAAGCTGGTGGTGGTGGTTTAGATTTTGTTCAGTCTTTTACAGATGGTTTAATTAACCTTCACAAATACTAAATCTAAGCAACCCTTCTAGATCTTAGTTAAATCAATGATTAATTTCTTAAACTACAAGGTGCAAGCAACTTTTAGAGTACAAATAGAAGGCTATGTAAAACTTGTTAGTATGCTGAAAGCAAAAATTGACATAAATATATATATAATCTGTATTTTATAGGTATATTTACAAAAGAGAACATATCAGTTTGCTTTTGGCAAAACTGTTAAGAAGTCCTAATGTTCAAGCCTTGATATTAATCTAAATAGTAACTGTTTTGATTTTTTAAAAAGATCAAACTACCCTGTTAAGTGATAGTGCCTTTCTTGTTTGGCTTGACATTAAGTACATCAGTATGCATCATTGTGTCTCCATGACTTTCAGGCTAGTTTTGTTGAAGACTTCCAGCATGTTTAATATCTATGAATTTTTCACACATCCACCCAGTAAGCCCCTTACCCCTGATTGATGCAGTATTATCATACTTGAGCAGAAATGCAGGGATAAATAAGCTTTGAAAGTGCTGCAAAAATACTGTCTTGCAGGAACATGGTATAATTTTACTACACATTTTAATATAACTTATTTCTTTAATTAGAGGAATAAACTGGTTAACATTTTTCTTTGCCGACAAGTTTGTGTTTTAAGTACCACATTTATAGACACTGTATTGTTCAGACTTCTTTGAATAAAGGTGCATGCTTTCTGCAAAATGGGGAGAAGCTCTTTTCTATCAGAGAATTAACATAAGCTGCTGTTATATTTCTGTGCTGTAACTGCGGATGAAATAAGTAAAGACTTTGTCTTTATGTCTTATCTATTTTTTTTGCTACTGCAGAAATTAATGCTGGTAATAGTTTAGTTTTGTAAAAAAAACTTGGTTTTGGATGAGTTCATCTCCCACATGATGCTGACAAAATGAATATTTTTTTATTGAAATAGCTCTGTGACGGGTCAGGGAGTGCGTTATCTGCAAACCTGTTATTGGTGCCATTACATGCTATAAAGATAGCTCTGTTTACTTAGAAGTGTGAATATCCGCTCTGATCAGAGCACTCTCTCTTAGGGTTTTTTAAAAAAAATTCTTGGGATACTGTACTACTTTATTTTGGAAAGAAGGAAAAAATGTGTGTGTCAAACCTGTGGAAGCATATAGATCATATAAGGGGCTCTTCTAATTCTGGAGATAAATGTGTGACTGTGTTTTTCCTTTAATTGGTGTTGTGCTGACTTGCCTGATTTTCTCCAACCACACCTTCCATTATTTGAATAATTTAGTTATTAAATGGAAGTTTGTGTAACTTCTCAGCTTTTCATGCTTAAGCAAATACTCCAATGTTTTCAGGAACAAGGGAGGATTTTTGAAGTTCAGGTGCTGGAAGTGTTCAGAGCATGATCTGAAATAGTCCCAAGTATCCCCTTGTTCCTTGGAATTCAAACTGTATCAGCACAGTCTGTTTGAATCAGATGTACTGTACCTGCTCTTAAGTTTATAAGCTAGGTTTATACAAATTACTTTTTAAATTTTTCATGATACTGTATTACAAAAATATGACAGTTTTAAAACAAATGGCTTTATAGTAAGAGAGAACATCCATAAATTAGAGCAAAGATGATGCATTTTTCTAAGTATTGTTTGTTTCAGATGCTATTGTAATATACCAGGTATAACTGGTGGGCATGCAAGTTGGAATTAGCAGAGAGTATGAAGTATGTTTTCATTGTTATATTCAAGATTTGTTCTGTTTCGACACTTTACTTGTAAAGGGCAAAGTATCAGACAGGGTAATGAGCTCAGGCTCAACACATGATTAAAATTAGTCATACACAAACCATATTGGAAAACGTTAATTAAGTGTGTATGGGGGTGCTGTACATAGAACAATGTGCAGGAGCAGCAGGATATCTCAGTAGCTCTGTGTTGTGATAAGGTATTGTGGAGGTAGCTTTGTTACCTTAATTCTGTGTGTTCCTTGTTAGTTTGTGTTGCTGTGTTTTGTGATATCTTGTTGGTAAAACATCTGTTTCCTCATATGTATGGTAGACCATTACATCTAGTTAACTTCTAGACCGGAGTGGGCAAACTACGGCCAAGCGGCTGCATCCGGCCCTCCAGATGTTTTAATTCGTCCCTCAAGCTCCCGCTGGGGAGCAGGGTCGGGGGCTGGCCCCACTCTGTGCAACTCCTGGAAGCAGTGGCATGTCCCAAAACTGGCTCCTACACGTAGGGGCAGCCAGGGGGAGCCGCACACTACCCCCACCCCAAGTGACGGGGCAGCGTGCACTGCCTGGCTGCGCCTCTGCATAGGAGCCGGGGGCGGGGGGGGGGCATGCTGCTGGTTCTGGGAGCTGCTTGAGGTAAGCGCCGCCTGGAGCCTGCCTCCCTGCCCCAGCCCTGATCCCCTCTTGC
This sequence comes from Eretmochelys imbricata, assembly GCF_965152235.1. Classification (NCBI taxonomy): domain Eukaryota; kingdom Metazoa; phylum Chordata; order Testudines; family Cheloniidae; genus Eretmochelys; species Eretmochelys imbricata. Next base: position 76,091,057 of record NC_135581.1, on the reverse strand, counting down.
CCTCAGTCCCAGCCCAGAGCACCCTCCTGCACCCCCAGCTGGAGCCCTCCCCCCCCAATTTTGTGAATATTCATGGCCCGCCATACAATTTCTATACCAAGATGTGGCCTTCGGGCCAAAAAGTTTGCCCACCCCGTTCTAGACCCTGCTGAAACTTGGATGGACCCTGATATAGGGCTTAAGTCTCCTCATTAGTGATAGTAGGAACAGGTGATAGGTGTGTCTACGGAATTTAAACTTCTGATTAAAAAAGGGCAGAGGGCTTGTTTCTGGCACTTGTGGTATCAAAAACAACTTTCCCAAACATGATCTGATTCAGTGCTGTTTTTGTGGCATGTAGGGACAGGTGCCTCATTATTTCTTTATTAGGGATACTTTGAAATTAACACCTTTCTAATCTGTTTCACTTTAGCTATTCAGAAACCAATGGGCAGCGATGAAACTGGCAAGAATCAAATCAGTTTCACTTTGGGAAAGCTATTTATAGGGAGGAAGAGATGGAAATGGTGTGGCAACCCCTGACCACAAAATAGCTAGGAGATGTTATGGAAATGGGGAGGGCCTTCTAGATGCCCTCTGTTTTCTCTCTTGATCACTGGATGTGGCATTTCCCCCCCTACTGTTTCCCCCAAGTGTTGACCCATAGTTAAATACACATCATTGCCTAATGTACCTAAATTTCCATTGGGATTAGATCCATTCCCAAAATGCCACTTTTTGGTTAAGAGGATGCAGAGAGAGACTTTTGATTTGTAGTTTTTAGCAAAAGACTCTACTTTACTACCAGAAACCCAGTTTAGGAGCAGAACATTCTTCAGTGCACTCCTACCCAGTCAGGTACCTCAGTGTCATTCTCCTCTCCAGCAGATGGGAGTCTTCCAGAATTTTGATGATATCCCTCCTCTTGACCAGGAGAATTTTTGGCTGTTCTCCAGTTGTTTCCGGTTTCTAGCAGGTGGAAGCAGCCTGTGGTTCTGTATTAGTTTGTAGTTAAACTCCCCCCCCCCCTCAGTTTCTGGTGGCTGAGAATTTTTTTCTGAACGTTGCTGCTTTTTTTTTTTTTTAATTGCTTCCCTGCAATATCCAGTCTCCCAGGAGAAACTGAGGAAAGGGGCCTCCCAGCAGTGTCAGAGGCAGATGTCATTTGCTGTTAGAAAGTGTGTTGGTGTACTTTCTTCTTTCTCCCCCTTTTGAGAGGTGCTGAGTTTGGACAGAGGGAAGCCCTGTAAGCCAGCACAGAGGAAAGTGCCAAAGGCCAGGTGGACTGCCAGTCCTATCCCTGGTAGCTAGAACTTAAAGCAGAGGTTGGCAAACTATGGCCCGCCGGCCCTTCCTGCCCAGCCTCTGAGCTCCTAGCCCGGGAAGCTAGCCCCCATCCCCTCCCCTGCTGTTCCCCCTCTCCCACAGCCTCAGCTCACTGCGCTGCTGGCTGGGGTTGTGAGCTCTTGCTGGGCAGCGCAGTTGCAGAGCCGTGGCCTGACCCAGCGCTCTGTGCTGCGCGGTGGAGTGGCTGGCTCCAGCCGGGCGGCACGGCTGTAGCACCGGTAGCCACCAGTGCTCTAGCAACGCGGTGGCGGGGGGGTGGATGGAGGGCAGGGGAGTTAGAGGCAGTGGGGTCAGGGGCATGGATAGAGGTCGAGGTGGTCAGAGGGTGGGGAACGGGGGTTGAATGGGGGAGGGGTCCCGCGGGGGGCAGTCAGGAAGGAGAGGGAGGGTTGGATGGGGTGGCGGGGGGAGTCGGGGCGGAGGGTCTGGGGGTGGTCAGGGGACAGGGAGGGGTGGATGGGGCAGGAGTCCGGGGGGGGGGGCTGTCAGGGAACGGGGGGGTTAGATGGGGCAGGAGTCCCGGGGAGCCATCGGGGGGGGAGAAGCAGGGGGGATTGGATAAGGGGCGGGGGCCGGGCCATGCCTGGTGGTTTGGGGAGGCACAGCCTCCCCTAACTGGCCTTCCATACAATTTCGGAAACCTGATGTGGCCCTCAGGCCAAAAACTTTGCCCGCCCCTGGCTTAAAGCCTACCCTTTGGTATTCTCTGGAGAACTCAGTAGAGGGGAATTTTCTATTAATGGGTTGATCATCTTTTCCTGTAGTCCATCTGTGGGCTAGACCCAGGATGGAGGTTATTGATGCATGAACTTCCCTAGCGAAATGCCAAAATTGGGAGAAATTCATCAGGTTTTGTTGGGTCGCAAAACTGAGAGTTGGCCTTGGTTTGTTTGAAGACAAGGGGAGGGTTTTGAGCCAGCTTGGGTTGTGAATCTGGGAGTGACCTAAGCTTCTGGACAGAAACTGGGTAAAAAAACTCATTTGGTTCTGTCCAGTTTCATTGTCTTTCATGTGCTAGCAAAATGCTGTTTGAATTTTCACCACAGCAAGGAAGGTTTAATAAATTTATAAACCTCCTTATTCATACCAGTTCTTATAAAGGAGGCTTATAAAATACTCCACCCTACTCCCGTCTTTTAGGCCTGCACTAAATCGCTAGAATCACGGTTAAAACCTGAGGTTGTGTCCACCTTAACAGTTTAAGTCCAAGTGTTCTGTAGAAGTGCACAAATATTCTCTTAAAGATGGTTCATTAGTGAGCTATCTTGCAGCTGTAACAGAAATGCAGAGAAATGCCCTGACAATGGGAGAATTGCAGTGTTTCTATTGAAGATGGGTCTGTGAAAGTGTCTGATGTAAAGCTATGCAGGAGAGTTCTGGCTTTGTATGCTTTTATTTTGTATGTATCAAGAAATGAGATTCTTGTTTCCTGGTGGCTCATTGTTTAAATAAACATGTTGCATTCTCAGTAGAAGACTTTTAGTGCCAACTGCCCACTAATCAGATGTATTAACATTTTATTGTTTCCAAGCCATACCAAGAGAGCAGCAGCTTTACAATTCAGTACATTTGAGGAAGATTATAAAGGAATTTGGGGTGGATCACAATGAGCACTTCAAAAGCAACAATGTCAGACTTGCTCTGCAACACAGCAGAGCTCCTGTGGAAAAATACTGTCATCTTAACAGATGCAGTGTTATTTTGGAGGGTACGCTGTATAAATACATGGACTGCGGTTAAATTGTGATGACAACAGATGCACTCTCTGTTCTCAATTCTTTCATCTCTGAACAATATGTGGAAAAAAAATCACAAACCAAAAAGCATCAAGACAGAAAGAGGTACCTTCGCTACATTGTTAGGGCAGTAGTTTTTGGGTGACTTCCTCTGTTACAGATGCATTTTCATTTCAGACAGTCCGTTTTGCAGTTAGACTAAATGCTTACCTCTGAGGAGTCTGGTAAGATCATGTGTAAGCGTCTGTAGCTATTAACAGTTTTTGTAGTGTTCTGAATGGAGCTATATATTATTGGCAATGCTTTAGAAATGCCAAGTAGACTAAAGTCAGGATTGGTTAACCTGGCAGAAAAGGTTTCCAACATTTTAACAAAAAAAAAGCCCAAGCCCAACAACATGTGTAACTAATTTCAGTGGGTGGGCCAACATTGTCTGAGGCGTTATTGGTGTTCATCTATTTAACATCAGTGACAATATTTTGAAATTACCCACAGCACATTGCAGTGTGCGTGAGAGACAGGGCACTTGGAATGTTTGAATCTGATGTTATGTTGCAATGCTGCACGGTTGCATTCACATTTGTTATCTCTCCGTGGATTTGGTCCTGTTTTAATACTACTTTGACAGTTATAAATTGTGGGCTTGTTGTTTGTTGTTTTTTTTGAACAGCAAATAAAACAACATAGCAAGATGTTGTCGTCATCAGTGTATTAGCATCTGTCTGTCCACTAGTGGGATAGAAAAGTCTCAAGTTCAATATTATAGCTGAATTTTTTAAAAAAAGGGGATTGGACAACAATATTAGTAGTCATGCATGCTAAAATGGGGGGTGGTCAAATATCATGCTTCAGAAGCTGATGGCATGCAGGGGTTGTGAAGAAATGTATTTTCTTGCATGCATTTGCATTGTAACTTCCAATTTGTAAAATATCAATAATTGCTGACCTTATAGGGGTGTAAGTGACTTAACGTTTTTAAAATGTATTAAACTCATTGGATGACTTCTTTTTTTAACCTGGAGGAAAAAGATTTTTTTTTTTTACTGTGAAGCAAGGTATTACTAGGCATTCCAAGATGTGTGCAAAACTTTGTTCTTAGCAAACCTGAGACTTGGTGTGGGGGAAGTCTTGGTTGTTAACTGACTGACTGAGAAGACAGTCTATATAATTCTTTAAAAAACAACAAACAAAAAACAAACAATCCCCCCCCCACACTAAAAGAATGTTAAGGTTGCCAAGTCAAGCACACAAGTTAGGAAATGCTAGAATTAAGGTCGTTCGTGCAACCTTAATGCAGTCTCCTTGTGCTTATGATAGTCTTTAATTACATCACCACATGTTGTTGTTTTTGTCCCAATAGGATACCTGTCTCATTTACTGTGCGAGAATGATGATTCTCACAGAACGTATAACTATTAAATATTTTTTTATGCTCATCATTCATTGCGTGACCTGAGGCCTTATTTACTGCACAACAGCTAAATCTGGGATACAGAATTAATGTCCTTATAGGCTTCTGTGACACTCATCATTGGAGTATCAAGTCAGCAGTACCCAAATTGTGGGTCGTGACCCCAAGTGGGGTTGCACTGCAGCAGTTCTGAGTGTGCAGAGGATGACATTTTACAAAACGGCATTCTTTGCACAGCGTGACCTCGCATGCACCTTATGTGCAAGGTCATGCTGTGAGGAGGATGCCATTTTGTAAAGCAAAATGGCGTCCTCAGTGCTGCCTGGGGTTGCTGGAAGCAATATATCCAAAAATGCGGTCCTGCAGGAAAAATGTTTGAGAACCACTGATCTAAGTGGTTCAAAGACATTAAGTTTCTTTATAACACCCCATTTTACAGAAGGGGAACTGACTGGCAGAGATTAACGCTTAAATTATCAATGGCTGCTAATTTTGGATGCCTAATTTTCAACACTTGGGGCCTGACTTTTTCAAAGTGCTTATAATTTTTATAGTATTTTTAGGGTGACCATATCTTCCCAAAGGAAAAATGGAACACTGCATGGGACCAGCCCGAGGACCTCCATGCGCCCACCCCGCCCCGCCCATGCAGGGGCAGCCCGGCCTGAACCGCTCTCTCGAGCCCTCCTTTCTGTGCAGGATTGGTGGTGTTTCGCTCTTCCCCCTGCATGTTCCTCTGCACCCTGCTAGGGGTTGCACCCCTTTTTTGCAAAACTGGCATTAGTCTAGTTTGCTCTGGTTCTTGCCAACTGATGATCAGTTGGTAAGAGTAAATGGGACAAATGTTCGGTTTTGCCAAAATAGTCGGGATGGCTGGGACAGGGCTTAAAAAAAGGACTGTTCCGGCCTAAGCGGGGCGTATGGTCACCTTAAGCATTTTATATCTTCAGAGCACAGTTTCCATTAAAGTCATTTGCAGCTGGGACTGCTCAAACTTCTGCAAATAACACCTTGCATGTCTCAAGTTCAAAACCCAGAAAATGAGTAACGCACAATTAGTGACCACTTGTGAAAAGTTTGGTGCAAGTGACTTGCCCAGTAACACACAGGAGCTCGGTGGCAGAGGCAGGGATAGAATTGAGTCCTGTGTGGCATTCAGGTAGTGCTGAGTGACTTTTTCTGGATAAATTGTTTATTCACGCAAAAATTCAATTGTGGCTGGTCCAAAACTGTTCGCAATTTTGATAAGAATTTCCTGAGTGATTTTTGGCCAAAAGTGTTTGTTTTTTTTTTGTTTGTTTTTTTTTGTTTGTTTTTTGGGGGACATAAGCACCATTCACAGAATGGTTGGAAGAGAAGTTGGTGGTGGTGCCGGCCTTGTAATCTTTAGTCCGGTGGTTAGGGCACTCACCTGGATGTGGGAGATCTGGATTCAGTTCACTCCTCTGCCTGATGTGGAGAAGGGATTTGAATTTGTCTTCCAAATGGCAGGTGAGTGCCCTAGCCACTGGGCTTATAGATGCATTTTCCTTGTAGCCCAGTGAGTATTTGGGTACTTTATACATAGAGGAACAGCTTCAACAGGAGAGAATGAGGGACTTGCCTCAGACTGTCTGGACCACCGGGCAATGGGTCACACCACATGCCAGGTTCAGATCCCTTCTCCACATCAGGCAGAGGAGGGGAGAATTGAACCTGGGGAGTGCCCTAACCGCTATAAGGGAGGCACCACCACTTTGTGGTCATCCTCCAGCCATTTTGTGATTCTAGCGCCTCCTTTCCTTTGCTTTGATTTTAATAAACACGGTTGTTTCATTTGACTAAGAATTAATTTTTTGTCAACTTCTTTGATTCACTGGAATTTCTAGGTTTGGTATGAACCAAATTTTTGGTTCAGTTTTTGGAACTGCCAACAAACCAAATAATCAGCTATTCACCTGGCTCTACATTCAAGTCAGTCAGCTTCTTTCTTCTTCGCACTGCCTGGGTGCATAGGTGCCGACTCCATGGGTTTTCCGGGGCTGGAGCACCCATGGGGAAAAAATGGTGGGTGCTGAGCGCCCACCAGCAACCTCCCTATCAGCTCCCCCCCACCCCCTTAGTGCCTCCCTCTGGTGGGCCCAGCGAATCAGCACTTCCCTCCCCATGCCTCCTGCCCGTTGCAAACAGCTGGTTCATGGTGTACAGGAGGCTGGTGGGGGGGGGTGGGGGGAAGGGAGGAGCGAGGATGTGGGGCGCTCGGGGGAAGGGGTGGGGTGGGGTGGAGTGGGGACGGGGCCTGGGTCAGCCATGGGTTGAGCACCCCCCGGTGCTTTGGAAAGCCTGGGTGCCAGCATCGGGAGGTGGGGGGGAGGGAATCTCTGCTTTCATGACATGGAAAACTTCAGCCTGGATAGTTAAAATTTGGCAAAGTTATAAGCAACTGAAAGCAGGGTCTAACAATGGAAAATGTTAGGTACCCTTAACTGTAGGTGGGGCTACCAGTTCCATGTATAATTCTTATGAGCACAACCGGTTCCATCTGTTACGCATAACAGCCTTTTCTTCTGCATGCACCACCGATAGAATGTGTTTGAGTTTGTGTAATCATGCTGTCCTTCAGAGCTCATGAGCCCCAATATTACTTCATCAGCATGAATGTTTTATAGTGTGTATTGATATATTATCGTCTATATTTCATGCAAATTTGCCTTCTCCCTTTTTGGCTCGGAGGATACACAAGGAGTAGAGAAATGTAATAACCTGGTCAGAGCCTTTTCATACCCAGGGAAGAGCAGAAAATTCCATGAATCGCTTTGGGCCTTGGAGTATATATTAAATTTACCTGAGAAGTACTGAGAGCCTAAAGTGTGGACATTATAGAAAGATTTTAGATAGTATAACTGGGCTACTGTCTACTCTTTCCTGTAAAGTTAATAGTTTGAATTCTAACTATGCTTGGAGGCTTTTTTGGAGGAGAATGAACAATTGTAAAACTGTATCTTCCTTTCAGAGCGCTTAAATATGCACCACTTCCTAAGCAAATCCAGAACAGTGGGCAAGGGAGTGTTAATTGTGTATAAGTCAGACTTACAGTTCAGATCTGACCTTGCTGTCACGCTCATTTGTTGCTCTTCACAGCTGAATTTTAGGCTCACTCAAGTTGAATTCGCAAAAAGAAAAGGAGTACTTGTGGCACCTTAGAGACTAACCAATTTATTTGAGCATGAGCTTTCGTGAGCTACAGCTCACTTCATCGGATGCATTCAGTGTTTTTCCACTGTTTTTCCGATGAAGTGAGCTGTAGCTCACGAAAGCTTATGCTCAAATAAATTGGTTAGTCTCTAAGGTGACACAAGTCCTCCTTTTCTTTTTGCGAATACAGACTAACACGGCTGTTACTCTGAAACCTGTCAAGTTGAATTGTGATTTACCAACATGATAGTGACTCACTTCCTGTGAAAGCCAAGCCTGACTGAGGGCTTTGGGTTGGGGAGCAGGGAAGAAGGGCAGACTGGAATGGAATATGGAAGTGATCGTATTCCAAGTAATTTGGTGCTACTACTGACTCTGGTACCAAAATGAACAGAGTGTTTGCTTGTGACAAAACAGGTGTGCGTAGCTAGTTTATTTAGTAAGGTTTTATTTGAAAATACCCTCACAAATACGTTAGTAATTAGGGCAGTCATTTGCTCTTTGTCAACAAGGAAAATACGAAGAATTTAAGTTTCTTCTATAAGAGGCCACTTGCTGCTTAAAAGACTGAAGGGATAGTATTCTCCCATTCCTGGTTACCTAAAATCCAGCTTCCCCTTTTCTTCAGGACAGACTCGCACTTCCCTCTTAACTTGCAAGGTCTCTTCTCCAAATCAGCCTGCTTCCCTGTGTGTCGTCTCCTGCCAGCTCCACCTGCTCTCTTGCATTATAGTAGCTGTCTCTGTGTAGCTGACTTGTATTCTGATGGTGAGACTGGAGAAAAGTGCATGTGGGAGGCAGTGTGGTCTTGTTGATAGAACTCCAGAGGCTTGAGTTCTGTTGGCTTCAGATGAGACCTTGGGCAAGTAAGTTGGTGTTTCTCTACCTCTTCCCTGTCTATGAAATGGGGTTAACAGTGCGTTGAGACCTACAGAATAAAAACACGGTTATGGTTATTTAAACGTGACCTGCATAAAATTGAAGTGGCGGGGGGAGGAATCTTGTGTTCTGATTTTGCTTCTGAATATATAAAGGCGTCTTGAAGTGGCTCAAGATGAGGATGTTAATTAAGTTCACTCCCCAGTAGGTTCATGACAACATGCTAGTGACTTGCACAGACTTTCTCTGCTGGGCAAAGTTCCGTAGGACAAATCTGTGCATGTACTGCTTTCTCTGCCCCATAACTATCTCCTGCACCCCTTGACCAAGATCCAGATTTCCCAGAATTTTTCAAACTTATTGAAATGGCGGTTAGCAAAAAAAAAGAGACAAGAAGAAAATGCTTCAGAGGACCATTCCCTTGTAGAACCAGTGAGGACCTGAGATACCAGGCTGGGGAGATCTGTGTTTGAGAAGCAATGAAATTTAAACTTACTGGAGGTGAAGGCAAGCGGGGACTCCCTTTGGCTCTGCCACAAAGAAGAGCTATTCGCAGTGAAGAATACGACTGTGATAGCGTATGTCAAAAAGGCAGGAGGAGCTGGATGCAGGATATTCTAGAAGGAGTGCCTACTAATCTGAACAGAGTGGCACGTGGCACAAGCCAGGGGTTGTTGCACGTGGCACAAGCCAGGGGTTGTTGCACGTGGCACAAGCCAGGGGTTGTTGCACGTGGCACAAGCCAGGGGTTGTTGCACGTGGCACAAGCCAGGGGTTGTTGCACGTGGCACAAGCCAGGGGTCCGTGGCCCCCTGGGGGCGCTGCAAACTGGTTTCAGGGAGCTGTGGGGCCTTGTGGCTGAAGCAGGGCCCCTGAGCCACAGCACCCCCGTGAGGCTGAAAGTGGGAACAGAGCTGCAAGGAGCCTCAAGCTCCTGCTCTCCCCCCGGAGCATTGGTGGAGTGGAGCTGCAGGGTTGAAGCCGGGTGCCCTGAGCTCAGGTGGAGCTGAAGCTTGACGCCCTGAGCCCCGGCGCCCCCACAGGGCTACCACCAGGAATGGAGTCACAGGGCTGAAGCCCCGGGCCATGGCATCCCCCTGCTGGGTCTCAAACCCTGAGCCCTGGTGTCCCAGTGGGGCAGAAACCCTGAGGCCTCCACCCAGAGCACTGGCAGTCCACAGGGCTAAAGCCCTGAGACCCCCCTCATTTGGTGGCTGAAGCCAGGAGTCCTGAGGTGCCCCCACTCCTCTGCTGGGTCTTGGGGTTTTTATAGTACATTGGAGGGGGGAAGAGGCCTCAGAAAGAGAAAGGTTGAGAACCCCTGGCATAAGGGGGAAGACTGATATCCCAGCAGTTTTGTGAGGCAGGAATGCGATCAACCGGGCGGAGTGGAATCTGCATTCTATCTTGTAACTGCCCGGTTCTGACCACAAACAGGGCACCTTTTGTGTCATCAGGTAATCTGAAGACTGTAGTCTGCTGTTTCGGAGGAAAGAGCCAAGTAGCTAAAAGAGGAAAATATATGCATTACCTTCTGTACCCGTCTTTTTTAGGACTACAGAAAATGAGAGGGGGAAAGGAAATGGTTGAGCTCACTGCCTGAGAGGAGAGCTTGGCTTTTGGAATTTGTAGACATGACAGGAAAAACCTCCCAGGTTTCTTAAATACCAGATGTCCAGCTTCCTTGTCCAGAAAAGCTCCTTTGCTCAAGAAAAAGTGGATCAAACGGAACATACTCAGTCACATAGTTGAAGTACAATGGAATTTCATGGAAAGGGTGCTAGTTCCTAGAGAGGCCTAAATACCCCAGACATAAGTTCCTTTGGGATGGTGAGAGTTTGGAATTTAGTTGCCATTCCTCAACCATAAGGCGGAGCATCCTGCAGGCATCAAGAAAGAGGTTTACTGTCATTTGGCTATTGATGTTCTCCAAGCTCCTTTGCAGAATCCACCACGAATATGAAGAGCTTCATGTTGGTATCTTGACACTTGTGAGAACGATATTGCTACGTTGAAATGGAATGACGCTTGGTTAAACCAATCAAATGTGTAAATTACTTTATATATTTTTAAAAAAAAAACCTTTAAAACTGTAGCATAGCCAGTTTTCCATTCGTATGATGGACCTTTCCTTGTCTCAGCGCAGAATGTATGTGAGACAGTGGCGCTTTCATAAATTCTAGAGTAATTAGTGTTTTTCATAACCAGCAGGATGCTCTTTGATGATGCACATTATCTTAGCTATGTTTTGCTGTTCGATGTTGGTGGAGGAAAAAACAATGTTAGAGGAATGGAATATTTTAAAATTTTTTGTATATCCATGGAAAATCTGTAGCCCACCATGTTTCTGCTGCTCAAAAATAATTCTAATTGCATCCATGGCCAATGATAAGCCATCAGTATGTAAAAGAATGAAAAGCTGTCTTGCATGTTCAGAAAGGAATACAGTGCATATCCTCCAGAAAATACCCTGGAGCATCAAGGTTAATTACAGCCTTCCCCTTTGCACCCCCCCTCCCCTGTAAAGTTTCAGAAAATAATGCAAATACCTAGCGTTTCTGAAATTCCTGACCCTTTCTGCTTACTGAATAAAGTAGTCAGGATTTTCAAGCTGACCATCGGAGGATCAAACCCTTCCCCAACCCCCACTTCCTGAATCTGCAGCTTTTTCAGGATTTGTAATGGGTCTAATGCTGATTGACTTTTTTCCCTTATTTAAAAGCATCCATTGAAGAGAAAAAAGCTGTACTTCCTGTTGCTCTAGCTTGAGGCTTTGGGGAATAGATTTTGGAAGTTTAGGCATTTGTTAAGGGCTTTCAGGGGAATTCTTAAGAAGATGTTTTGGATTATTGCATGAACTAAACTCCTTTCCATGGTCTTGAATTGTTCTTATTTAGCTTTTTTGTGAGAATTACCAGGTGCCAGGAATTTGAATAGCTGGGGTAGCATATAAATCCATTCTGAACTGTTTCTCTTACAACTCTTTGGATATGTTGAAGAGGAGGCTCTGTGAATTATACTCTATTTTTTCCCCCAATGTTTTTGATGTGGCTGTTTGAAGAATGCAAATTAGTGTGAGAAAGTGAGTCCCTTTTTACCCCTGCTTGTATCAAATAGAGGATGCAATAAAACTCAGATTATTGGTGGTCATCCGATAAATGAACTCCTTTTATATTTTGGGTATCAAATTCATTATTTTCATTTTCTCTTTCAAGATTCTGTACAGTTACATCCCTGTCTGCATCTTTGTGCACACCTCTCATAACCCTACCTTCACTCTAAAGGAAGCCTGCTTTGCCATTCCCTTCACACTTGCCCCATGGTCTTGCATTCTTGCCTCCTTTCATGCTGACTTGTATGCTTGGGGTGTCCTTAATTTTCAAGTGCACCAGGTACCTCCCCACCTCTTTTCATTCAAATCCTTCATGGATTTGGTCAAAATGCTGTTTTAAATAAAACAAAACAGAAAACGCTCCCCCCCCCATCCTCTTCCACCACCACAACACACGGAATCCCAGAAACAAAGCTCTTAAAGGTTCCCCAAGCCTTTTCTGTTATAAACTTTTTGGGGCAGAACCTGTCTTCACTGTCTTGTATAAAGTCAAGCATGTCATTGGTGCTTGGCAAAAACTGCACCCGCAGCATTTTGTTCGGTGGGACTGTGGATTGTAGTTAAATTTAGGTTACTTGTTCTTCAAGACAAACATATGCTCTCTTCAGAGCTTGCCTTCCCAGTTTAGTCTTTGACAACCATATGAATTGCTTTGAAAGCCTCTAGATGATTTGTCTTTGGGAAGCCTCTGTGCCCAAGATAATTCTAGGTTTCAGAGTAGCAGCCGTGTTAGTCTGTATCCGCAAAAAGAAAAGGAGTACTTGTGGCACCTTAGAGACTAACAAACTTATTAGAGCATAAGCTTTCGTGAGCTACAGCCCACTTCATCAGATTCATACAGTGGAAAATATAGTAGGGAGATTTTATATACACAGAGAACATAAAACAATGGGTGTTACCATACAGACTGTAACAGGATTGATCAGGAAAGGTGATCTGTTACCAGCGGGAGGGGGGAGACACCTTTTGTAGTGATGATCAAGGTGGGCCATTTCCAGCAGTTGACAAGAACAGCAGGGGGGGAAATAAACATGGGGAAATAGTTTTACTTTGTGTAATGACACATCCACTCCCAGTCTTTATTCAAGCCTAAGTTAATTGTATCCGCTTTGCAAATTAACTCCAATTCAGTCTTTCCTTGGAGTCTGTTTTTGAAGTTTTTTTGTTGAATTGCCACTTTTAGGTCTGTAATTGAGTGACCAAAGAGATTGAAGTGTTCTCCGACTGGTTTTTGAATGTTATAATTCTTGACGTCTGATTTGTGTCCATTTATTCTTTTACGTAGAGACTGTCCAGTTTGGCCAATGTACATGGCAGAAGGGCATTGCTGGCACATGATGGCATATATCACATTGGTAGATGTGCAGGTGAATGAGCCTCTGATAGTGTGGCTGACTCCAGCGAGAGACTGCTGAATTGGAATTAATTTGCAAACTGGATACAATTAACTTAGGCTTGAATAAAGACTGGGAGTGGATGTGTCATTACACAAAGTAAAACTATTTCCCCATGTTTATTTCCCCCCCTGCTGTTCTTGTCAACTGCTGGAAATGGCCCACCTTGATTATCAGCTCAAGATAATTCTGGTTCAATGTACAGAAGTTCAGTTCAGTTCATGTTAAGCTGATTTCCCCCCCCTCCCCCCCGCCCCCATCCAATACCTAAAATTAAAGCACAATTATCCAGTGATGCAAATGGAGTTCTTTCCTCTCATCAGTACTGCTAGCAGTTGCTTGTTTTTAAAAATGCTTCCCATTCGTTTCTGTTGTTCTCAGCCTCCATTAATTGGAGCAGCTGGAACTGCAGTAGGCGAGGATAGACTCCTAATATGGTCTTTTCTTGGCTGCAGTCCTCCATTACCCAAAACAGAGGTGTGGCCCAGAATGACTCCCCTGCTCTCCTAGTGCAGGTGCTGGGAGATCAGAAGGGAGTGCCTGAAGCTGGGAGTTTCCCAGGGGATCTGGGAAGCTTGGCTGTGCTACGTGGGTGGTTATAGCTTCCCCCTATGTTGGGTCTGAAGAAGGCGAGCAGGATGGATAAAATCTCTGCTGAGCTGACTGTCGCAGTCACACTGCTCTGCAGGACACTGACTCACTGAGCCTGAAGTCTCCTCCTGTGGATCTGTTGGGCATGCACCTGTGACAGCACTTTGCACCCCGTTCTCTTCAGAGACATCTGCTTAGGTTGCAGAAGGGACTGTATGTGTTTCGCTCCTGACATCACCCGTCCCACATCGAGTTAAAGGTGTAGGAGATTTTCTCGACTAATAAAATATTCTGACACACTTTTAGTAGAAGCATTTGCAGCTGCCAAACAATATAGATCCTACATGTTTTGCTGAATAGTAAGCTAATCATTTCACTGATCAGAAATGCAAACATGCACCTATTCATTGAATGTTCTGCTAGTGTCTAAAGGCTGCATCAGGGATTGGAGGCTCCACTCTGTTAGGCAAAGTATAAACACAATAGAACAGTGGTTCTCAAAGCCGGTCCGCCGCTCGTGCAGGGAAAGCCCCGGCGTGCCAGACCGGTTTATTTACCTGCCGCGTGCGCAGGTTCGGCCGATCGTGGCTCCCACTGGCCGCGGTTTGCAGCTCCAGGCCAATGGCGGCGGTGGGAAGGGTAACCAGCATGTCCCTTGGCCTGCGACGCTTCCCGCAGCCCCCATTGGCCTGGAGCAGTGAACTGCGGCCAGTGGGAGCTGCGATCGGCCGAACCTGTGGACGCGGCAGGTAAACAAACAGGTCTGACACGCTAGAGGGTTTACCTGAATGAGCGGCGGACTGGCTTTGAGAACCACTGCAATAGAAGACAGTCCCCAAGCCGATGATCGTACAAGCTAAAATGTAGAAACCAAGTGTACTTAAGCTACTTGGGGAAGGCCATTTCACTGCTTCAGTGAGGTACGTGTCCTACTTTTCATACAAACATTTTTTCCTACAAATTCTTACTTAAGGGGGGGAAGAGCTGCAGAGTAGAATAATTGATTTAAGATGATTGTTAGGGATGTACACTGAGAGGCCAAAGTTGCTGATTGAAAGCTCTCTTGCGGATAGGAAAACTCAGGGTTTTTTTTGCAGTTGATAAAACTCCAGGATGTTTGTGTTTGCCTGTCCTCTTTACCTCATGTTTGAAAAAATGAGTGCTCTGTGTAGAAGTACTTGCATCCTGTTGCACTCTGCCTATGTAGGTTCTGTCTCTTTGTAGCCCCATTCATCTTAACTGGCGTAGGAGATGGTAAGGGCTGGTCTACACGGGAAGGTGTTACCAGTTACACTGAAATAATTATGCAGGTATAACTCCCCATATGGTCTCTTTATGAGCCTCTTTTCTTGGCTTAGTTTAAACCCCTTCCAAAGTGACATAAGCTAAACAGAAAACGCATTTTTACACTGCAAAAAGAGTTATCCCATGGGGAGTTACATTAGTGCAGGGATTGGCAACCTTTGGCACATGGCCTGCCAGGTAAGCCCCCTGGTGGGCCGGGCTGGTTTGTTTATTTGACGCGTCCACAAGTTGGGCTGATCATGGCACCCACTGGCCACGGTTTGCTGCTTCAGACCAATGGGGCTTTGGGAAGCGGCGCAGGCCAAGGGATGTGCTGGCCGCCGCTTCCCGCAGCTCCCATTGGCCGAGAACGGTGAACCGCTGCCAGTGGGAGCCGCGATCAGCTGAACCTGCGGACGCAGCAGTAAACAAACCGACCCGGCCAGCCAGGGGGCTTACCCTGGTGGGCCGTGTGCCAAAGGTTGCCGATCCCTGCATTAGTGTGACTTCATTGGTTTAAATTCACACTCTACCTTATTGCTTGGTATAACTCTCCTGTGTGGACAAGGCCTAAATCAGGGTAGTCACTTAGTTTTTTGGCAAGGTCCAAATTTCTTGGTCAAGGTATAGTCAGGAGCCAGAAGTCAGAGAAATAGTTTTCACACCGCAATAACAATAAGTATATAAAAAGATTTTGCGGTTCATTGAGAAGCATCTGGCAGTCTGGATTTGGCCTGCAGTTCACCTGTTGACTACCTGTGGCCTAAATTATCAGTCACATTGTCTCTCTTCTTGTACCTATCCACATGTTTCGCCCTGTCCACGAGAGAAAAAGGTACTTGGTTTTCAGTCTGATTAGCTCAGTCAAATTAAACATGATTGGAAAGTCCCTTTAACACTTAATGTAGACACTGTTTTATCAGGTAAACACCTTTTCAGTTTAATTGATTGGTCATGTTGTAACCTGTGTGGGAGAACAGGCTACAATATGATCCACTCGTGGGATTTTAAAGGTGTTTCAGTGTGTCTACAGGGGTGTGAAAGGGACTTTCCAGTCTTGTTAAGCTAACTTGATCTGAAACTAGTACCTTTTCTTTCCTGTGTAGTCAGATACTTTGTTTAACTTTTCTTTTAAAACTCCAGCCTTGTGGAAGTTGGGATTAATGGAAGTTTTAGTTCAGTTTGTTTTAACCAAACATTACCAAAGAAAAGGAAAACAATCTGTTTCTTTAGGGCAGGGATAGATAGCGAAGGTTTAGTGGTCAAGTCCTATCTATTGTTAAGGTAAATCACAGTGGGACCCTCGGTCATTTATAGATTACTGGGGGAGGGGATATAAATATAATTTCCCATTGACTTTTTATTGAGTTATGTTTCTGATCATTGGAAACTCAGTGCAGTTATGTATGATGGTACTGTGCTGGCAATTTTCTTTTAATGAAGTCAGAATAGTCTGGACGAGTTGGCAGATCTAGATTTAAAACACTCTGAGGCAGCGGGCGGTAGTAGGCAGCTAAAAGCGTTGTATAGTGGCCATAAATGTGACCTGCTGAGCCCAACCACATGCTGAGATGATTTTCATCTTGTGAGAGTTGGCTACCTTACCCGTGCAACTTAATTGTATGTGCTGTAGGTTGCTGTCAGCCAGTTGCTGAGTCACTTGGATGTGTAGACAACTGTTTAAAAATAAATAAATAAATAAAATAAAACTGTACACACGACCTTTTTTTAAGGTGAAGAGAGGTCCCCTAGAGAGACAATTTCTGTTGAGCTCTATTGTCATCACAGGTTGTGAAACATAAATTCTGTTATAAAGAGCTTGTAATTTTCAGTCTTACACTTTTGCTTTAGCAGGCATTAGACTACAACTACTAGCATAGAGCTTAAACATCATTATCACAGTTTTGCTCTCATAGTTACTGATCATAATATGCCACCTACTCACTTGTGTATTGTGTCTTCCATAGAGTGACTTTTTTTTATTATTATTTTTTTTTTGGTGCTGTCAGGCAAGTGATCCCGTGGGTTAAGAAACAGCACAAAGGCTGACACATTTTCCTTCTTTCCTGCAAAAAGAGAACTGGATTTAATCCCAGGAATTAAGCGTTTGCTTACTTTTTCTGTACAAGAAAGTTTCTTCATATGTTTGGATTCTGCCCCTTTTTTATGATCTGGTTAAATTAACCATGTCTGTAACTTGGTCTCTGTGTATATAATGTCTTCTGCAGTTTCCACAGTATGCATCCGATGAAGTGAGCTGTAGCTCACGAAAGCTTATGCTTAAATAAATTGGTTAGTCTCTAAGGTGCCACAAGTACTCCTTTTCTTTTTGTAACTTCAAAAGTGATGCAGCACAGGGTATATCTTAACTGTAGAGCTAACCTAGGCTCTTACTTGGTCTTGCCTATAACCCTCCTCCTGTTCACACACAACCCTCTCACCTGAGTTTGGTGCTGGAAAAAAAAAAAAAAGGACAGACAGGAATAGTTAACCTGAAAAAGGTCTGCTATCATACACTTTGTAAGGAGAGTGATCCCTTTAGAAAAGGAGAGTGGAGTGGGGGGAGAGAGAACCTGGATTTGTGCTGGAAATGGCCCACCTTGATTATCATACACATTGTAAGGAGAGTGATCACTTCAGATAAGCTATTACCAGCAGGAGAGTGGGGTGGGGGGAGAGAAAACCTTTTGAAGTGATAAACACCCATTTTTTCATGGTCTGTGTGTATAAAAATATCCTCACTGCATTTTCCACTTTTATGCATCCGATGAAGTGAGCTGTGGCTCACGAGAGCTTATGCTCAAATAAATTGATTAGTCTCTACGGTGCCACAAGTACTCCTTTTCTTTTCACTTAAAGTGTGTATGTGTACGCGTGCGCTTTTGGGGGAGTTGAATGAAAGGGCGTTATAAAGAAACCAGCAATGCCAAGAGAAAGTTTTGGTTGATCATGGACACGATATTCAATTGCACTTACAATGAGTTAGAATAATAAAGTCAAATCAGTTTAAAGGTAGGTATGCAGAGGCTTTGTAACGTGGGTGAAATTAGTGTCCTTCTCTGAGGCTTTGGTGAGTGTAATGTATGATTCTGGGCGCCTGAGTAACAGGATGGACCTTCCGTAGGAAGTATACGGAAAAGCGCTAAGGCTAAAACAAAATACGTAGTTTGGCTAATGGATGATGTAGGGAGAATGTCAGTCATCGTTAAGTACATAGAGGATAGGGGAATCCTGTTCACTTTAACTCGGAGGATGGTCCTTTTCCTTACGCTTCCTTTTCTCACCAGAGCAGAAGAATAATTGTATAAGGTGGTACTAGAAGTAAGGAGTGTAATAAACCAAACAAAAATTAATCAGCCGGTATTTTCTAGCTGTGAGATCTTAAATTGCACAATAGTCTCCAGTCTCTAAAGTCATCTAAAAGATCACCATTTGTTAGCTTTGTCCCCAGATATTGACTCGTTAAGTGCAAAACAAGCCCCTAAATATAAACAGGAATACTTCAATGATTTAACTTCAAATGAAAACCGTTTGTTTGGGTTTAAATGTTCCCTTGCAGTGTTTGCAAACCAAACATGGCAGCATTGTGTTTGGTGCCTGAGAACCTGAAGTTTAAATTAATTAAAACAAACAAATAAAACTTCAACAGAAGTGAAAAGTGGTTCATCTTTTTTCCAGACTGAGTGTCTCTCTCTTAGCAGGACAAAACACAAGAATATACTTTGTGGAAGAATCCTGTGTTATCAGGGGATGGACTATAAGGGATGTCTACAGTCGCTGATTTCTATGAATTCTGCAGTTAACTTCCACTGCCCACAGCATGCACCCTTCAGATATCTGCAGTAGGCGGTATGACAATGCAGGTAGCTTTCTGACCATTTTAAAAGGTATCACGATTACAGAGCTGGCTGCCCCTTATCTGGGATCTCTGAGAGCATTCAGGAGTTGAGCCTGTGGGCTTTACCTCTGCTTGGGTGAAATTCCACAATTCTCCCACTCTACAAAGCCCTGGGCTATGTCAAGTACTCCTACCATGTAGGTCCAACTGAGTTCAAGAACTTACTATTGTTCTCTTTGGAAGTCTGTGACCAGTGGTATACAGTGACCAGACAGCCTTCTTAAAACCAGTGTAGCTTCTACAGATACCCCCAGCAGGCTTTTTTGTCTCAGGGCTGCTCTACACTTAAAAATTAGATTGGCCTAGCCGTGTTGCTCAGGGCTGTGAAAAATGTTGCTCCCTGAGTGCCATGGTTAGGTCAACCCAACCCCCTATATAGACGCAGTTGATGGACAGAAGAATTCTTCCTTTGACTTAGCTGCCACCTCTTGCAGAAGTGGATTAACTACATAGGTGGGAAAACACTTTCTGTTGATGTAGGAAGTGTTTACGCTGTGGTGCTGCAGCAACACAGCCTCAGCAGTGCCATTGTAGTGGCTCTAGGGCAGATGTAGCTTCAGTCTGGTACCCTGCAACAAGTATGGAGTTTCTGGAATTTGTCCATTTTAACCCTGCCGGAGTTCTTTTGTTATGTGGTTTGTGGGCTTTTTTCTGTTTGCTGAAAAAGAGTTGCGTAGGTTGGCCGGAGACTGAGGCAAAATCATCAGCGCTAATAGTTCTGACATTGTCTCTTAACAGCTCTTTAGTGTTTGCTTAGGGATGGCTATATTGAGGCATTCTTTTCCTTCTTTCCTGTTTTTCCAGACAGCCATCTATTGAGTTTACCCAGTGTAGTCATACAGTAAACATCCCAAGTGTCAAGGCTAACATACAGTATTCATAAGTTATGACAGGGCAGCTCCAAATCTGTCACACATGGTAAGCATTTCTTTCGTTGCTGTGAAAGAGAGATGGGAGTTTTGGAAATGTCTGATTTTATGAATGCTGTAAATCCGAGGCGTAGGCACTGCTGGACAGCAAATGTGCTGCTCTAGACCAAATTCTTTAATAAGGACCTCCCATGGATTTAAGCTGAAAACACGTGATGAGAAGGAAGTGGCTTCATAGGGAATAAACAACAAAACACTGTTTAGAAGTTGTACTGATCTCCCAGATGGACACATGGCTCTGTGTTGACCTTACTGAAGGATGATCTTATCTAATCGTCTTTATTAGTGGAGTTTGGGAGGAGAGCAACAGCACCATATTCAGAAGCATCATCTGCTAGCTGAATGCGAGTAATAGTTAAGGCTACGTTTTAGTCACAGGTATTTTTAGTAAACGTCATGGACAGGTCATGGGCCACAAACAAAAATTCACGGCCCATGCCCTGTCCATGACTTTTACTATATACCCCTAATTAAAAGTTGGGCCGGGGGGCTGTGGGTGCTCTGGGTGGGAGGCGTGCAGCAGTGTGTGGTCTGGGACCCCCGCTGGTGCTGGGGGACGGGGCTGGCAGGCTTTCTACCTGGCTCTGTGTGTCCCTGCAGCTCCTAGAGGGGGAAGCGGCCTAGGGGTGCTGCGCACTGCTCCCACCACAAGCGCTGGCTCTGCAGCTCCCATTAGCTGGGAACCACAACCAATGGGAGCGGCGGGGCGGCGCTTGTGTGCGCGGGCAGCGCATGGAGCCCCCTGGTCCCTCCTCCAAGGAGCTGCAAAGACATGCTGGGCCCCCAGTAAGTGCCACCCTGCACTCCAACCCCCTGCTCTAGCCCTGAACCCCCTCCCACACACCCCAACTGCTGCTGCTGGCCTAGGCGCTGCCCAAGTCAGGCAGCCCCTGAGCCGGCACCGGCCTCTGCAGAAGTCACAGAGGTCACGGAAAGTAATGGAATCCGTGACTGACACGCAGCCTTAATAATAGTTGGACTCTCCTCACTTATTTAAAGGGAGCGCGCTCAGGATTGGCCATGTTTGGCCCAGTGAGACTTTGTTTTGGCTGCTGTTGTGTGGTGGGTAGGTTCTCACTTAAAATTGAACAAACGGACCTGGGTTTTCTTTGACCCATTCTTTGTCTTTCTGAGCAGCACTGGAACAGCTGTTGGTAAAACAAGATAACGTCCACGCTGTAGAAGTCATGCAGCGGGTTACTAGCTGGAGGATTTATTCTGTTTGCTACCAGCATGTGCCAGGTTTCAGTGGGGGCAAGGGATTGGGTGGCCCATGCCTTTCCTACTCCTGCAAAGCATCTGAGCTCTCTGGGACACAAGCTGTTTCTCCCTTCCTCATCCTCAAGGAATGGTGACAACATTGATTCCCAGGCTGGTACACCTTATGAGGCTTGGATATTTTTCTGTGCTCGGTGTCCAGCACTTTTTCCGGCATCCTATCCAAAGTACCCCTTAAAATTGTATCTGAAGTACCCAGGGGAGACTCCCTGATCTGATGTGGCTAAAATGAAGCATTTTTATCAGGCTGTTTGAGTCCTCTGTAGGAAGTGTGAGACACTGATGTAATGCAGGGCCTTGGCAGGAGAGAAGTTAAAGGGGAAGAATGGGGGGAAATCCTTGGGCCTCTGAGGATAAGAGTCTTGCCTCCCTCTGTATTGACCCATTGGTACACAAAACAGGAGAAATACAAATGGGGAGTTGATTTCCAGATTACTGCTTAGTTCACTGGGCATAAGTGAGCCTCTGTCCTCAGATTCAGCTCTAATAGAATCATAGAATTGTAGGACTGGAAGGGACCTCTAGAGGTCATCTAGTCCAGTCTCCTGCAGCTCATGGCAGGACTAAGTATTATCTACCCGTGTGGCTAGAGAGAACCTGCTCGTCACAGTGTCTTTTGGGTTCAAGCAGGTCTCTTGCTTGATAAAAGGAGCTTTGCACTCAGGGTTCTGCAGCCTCAAAGAACCTCTTTTCCCATTCAGCAGAGCGACAGGAGAAGCTCTTAAAGGTGCGGTGACCATTAATATCATCTGGGGGATCACCAAGATCATTTTGTGTGTAGTACGTCTTCGATTTAATAAAATTAAAGCTAAAGCCACTGACAAATGGGATTTAAAATGAAAGGAATTGTATGTTTTGAAAAACACTGGGTTCCTTTAAACACTTTCTAAATGGAGTAACTGGAAGAAATACAAAATTTAGAAGTGAAAGCCAGGCAGTGATGAACTGATTTCAGGTTGCTTTGAGGTAACAGTCTCTTACATAAAAACAGTGAATGTGTTTGAGGTGTGGGTCATGCCCTTTAGTTCTTAAACTTGAATAAATAAGTTACCAGAAATGTGGAAGCGATGTAGACCCAAGTACTGAACAGCAAGGTTCATGCTGATTTGCCCCATGGAGATGGCCATTTTGCATGGAGGCTGTTGCTTTCATCTTGTTTTGAGTCTCTTCTTGCCCTTTACCAAGAGGCAAAGCCATTAAATCATAATTGATTTGTTAACTTAAATAACTGTTTGGCAGATGTGTATGAAGAGGGATTATAATAAGATTTCAAAGTCTCCTGTTTCACGGAAGGCAAAAAATGATGCAAAAGTAAGACAAAAACCCACTTCACAAAATAGCCATTGTGGAATGACTGGCTCCATGATTGCTAAAAATTATATTTAAATAACAGTTATTTCTAAATATATGCAATTTGGAGATTTTAACTGTATTCTTTTTAGATGGCTTATCTGTTCAAGATTGTTTTTATCTTCTAAACAGGTGATTACTATTAGGAAAGATGACTGCTTGGAATGTGATTAGGTTTGTTGCTTTGCTGATGTTCCAAGACCGTAGAAAGTTTTGAAGTTCTGTGAATTAGTAGACACAAGTTACTTGATTCCTGCCCCCCCTCGTCCCAAACCCATCATAAAGAGGCAGAAATGTAATTGGGGGGGAAAAATCCCTATTTTCATGCTTGAATATCTTACAAAACAACCAAGTGGATTTTATCAAACTTATTCATACATTTTTTTAAGGCCAGAAGGGACCATTAGATCATCTAATATGACATCCTGCATGTCTCAGGCCATTACATTTCACCTAGTTACCTCTGTATTGAGCTCGCTAATGTGAGTTTGGCTAAAGCATCTCTTCGGAAAGACATCCAGTTTTGACCTGGAGACATAAAGAGATGGAGAAACTTCTCTTGGTAGGTAGTTCTCATGGTTAATCACCCTAACTGTTTAATTAAAAAATTGCCTTCTCAGAATTGACCCCTCTGTTGAGAATAAGCATGAGAAATTGCAGCAATAGGGGAGAAAAGTTTGGAAAGTTGGAAGCAGCTGGAGGAAAATGAACGTGTCACCTTATCAGTAAACTATACTGGTTGTTATAATAGTCTACTAAAAGGAATAGCTATATTTTTAATGGAGCAATATTAACAGGCCATGCATTATTAACTGTTTTACAGCAGTACAGTGGGTTAGTTGCATACATTGTGGCAAACTTTACATCTGAATTTGAGGAAATACTTTAACTGTATTGGACGCAAAATATGTTACTCTAGGCGAATTAAAAATATCTAGTAGTGAACACATAAAGAAACCATACACTGCTGCATATAAAAATTTATAAAGGACATTGTAGTGTGTGTTCTGTCCATTTGAGAGACCAGTTTATATTGTAAATCTAAACACAGTCCCTAAATGTCGTCCAAAGAAAACACAACATGGCCAAATTGAAACTGTAGTAGTCTTTTATCTCAGATTAATTTGTTTTTCATAAAATCCCTTTCAGGACAGTGAACAAAAGTGAGGAAAAGATGATGCATTATGGAGTAACTAACTTCCATGGAAAAAGAAAAGGAGTACTTGTGGCACCTTAGAGACTAACCAATTTATTTGAGCATAAGCTTTCGTGAGCTACAGCTCACTTCATCGGATGGACGATGTGAACTTCTAAAAGAAATGAGACCGCAAAGCAAAACAGTGGCCAAACTTAAATAAATAAAAAGGTCTTTTTTCATTTATCCCCTGAACTTGGAGACATTTCCTCTCTACCTAGGAAAGGCAGAATTTGCCAGGTGTAATATGAAATAAGGTGTTTTCCCCGATACATAGTTGGTTCTCTGTGATTTCCATTATCTTCATTATTAGTTCTACAAAACATATAACTTATTAGATAACCAACTAAAAAAGCCAGTTCTTAAATTAAGATATGTCGGTGGCACACTCACACGTAAGCAATCTAATCTGACAATCTGTGTGTCACAGGCCATTACATTTCACCTAGTTACCTCATAAACTGCATTGTAAGGCCATGCTATAGATCTTTTGTTGTGCTGTATTGTGGCTTTCCCTCACAAGTTCAGAAGGAGAGGAATGGTGTTCTCATGGGGGCTTGACAGACTTGATGGGCCTTAACCAAGCAGAGACAATGAATGAAGAGCAGATCTCAGAGACTGAATCGCAGTGAAAGGGAAAAAAGGGACTAGATTGAAAATGGAGCGGAGGGATAGGTGGTGGTGGTGGAGAGAGTTGTAGAAGAATGACCAGTAAGTATGAAAGCCTAATCATTGAGATGTATGATTAAAAATCAGTATATCAGGATTGTGAAGGAACAGAGAATTGAACACTTAATTGAGTTCATCTCCCTTGCCCCCAATACTGGGGAATTTTGGTTTCTAAGAATGAAATTCAGGGTCAGACCCAAAGCCAAGTCTTTCTCTATCGCTCTAATTGCTCTAGTTGTTCCATTTCACATGATTTTAATGTTTGCCTGGAGAGACCTTTCTAAGCTGGCAATTGTAGGTGCCAGTCTGTCTGCTCATCCAAATCCTGAACG
This sequence comes from Eretmochelys imbricata, assembly GCF_965152235.1. NCBI lineage: Eukaryota > Metazoa > Chordata > Testudines > Cheloniidae > Eretmochelys > Eretmochelys imbricata. The sequence continues at coordinate 76,066,499 of NC_135581.1, read as the reverse complement.
ACATACAGTGCTAGAAACCTTGATTCATTTGCACATTCAGACATCCTAGAATTCCTCTGACAGATTTCTCCCCACCCTTTACAGCTTTTATCACAGGTTTTAGGGATTGGATTTCTTTAACTCTTGTAGTCTGGCTTCTGAATGTGGGTGATGCCAGCTTCATCAACCTTTGCTCCTCCTCTTCCCCACCGTTTCCTTCCGTCAGCTAATACCATGGCACTCGGTCTTGGCAGGACCCGTAGTTATGCTTTAGTCAGACAGTAGCGTGTAGTAAGATAGAAGGTGCCTTTCTCGTGCTGGTTCTCCAAAAGTCCAAGTGTCTATCACTGGTATCCTAGATTTTTTTTTTTTTTTTTTTTTTACAGGCTCATGGAACAAGTTTTCTTGCTTATGTATGCCTCCAATGTGGTAATTCACCTCAAAATCATTGCAGCCTTCAGTTTGCAATTTTGCAGTTTGTGTGTCTGGGTAGTACAAAAGTGATAGCAGATGATGATTTGCCCATGAAACATCAGTTTCTGACCAGACTATCCTCTCCTGCTATCTTCCTGTACTCCCCAAAGAGTAAAGTTTATATTTTTCCTCTTTGTCTATAATGCGTACACTAACTCCAGCTGATCCCTTGGGATGTTAACTACCTTTAAGTTCTTGTTGGATATTAAGGCTGCTATGGTTTAAGCATGTTCATGTTTCAGATCCTTTAACTTGCGGTAATAGTCTTAGCTAGGTGTTTTGAGACAACAAGACTGCTTTCTGTTGCTAAAGCAATTTGTGAAGCTCTGGACAGTTGGTATTTAGGTTGGATATTAGGAAAAACTTTTTCACTAGGAGGGTGGTGAAACACTGGAATGCGTTACCTAGGGAGGTGGTAGAATGTCCTTCCTTAGAAGTTTTTAAGGTCAGGCTTGACAAAGCCCTGGCTGGGATGATTTAATTGGGGATTGGTCCTGCTTTGAGCAGGGGGTTGGACTAGATGACCTCCTGAGGTCCCTTCCAATCCTGATATTCTATGATTCTATGATTCGAATTTGAGTTACTGGCTCCTGTGCTTGTGTTTAGACCACACAATCTTCTCAGAGAAAGTTGGTGGTAAAGTAATTAAGTTCAATATGCATAAAACAAGACACACAGTCTCCCCATCCAACTAGATCCACGGGTAAGCTTGCTTTAAACAAACTGTCATTTTTCTTCCTTTAGCTCACAATGCCTGATTTGTATTGTCCATATTAGGGCATCCTTTTTCCATTTCATTTCTTCCACCAAATACCTCAAAGATCAGTGTTGTCAGCGAGTTCAAGAACAACTGACTCTTGAGCTCTTATCCTTGCGCTTTGTGGTTTTTAGGTGGTTTCTTGTTCCCTAGAGAAGACCATGCATCTTTGTTTTATATTTATAGAGAACTGCTTATGTAGGTAATTCTTGTATTTATTAATACAATCTTTCAAAAAAGTATGTTCCAGTCTATTTTGAGTGATTATTGTGGCATTGGCATTGACATAATAGAGGGCTTTTTCTGTCAAGCTTCTTTTTCCTTTTGTGTGCATTTTCTCTCCAGATGTGAAATGTCAGACAACTTAAGTTGGTTATGAAGCTGTTTCCCCATATACTGTATTTTCATGTCCTATTGACAGCTGACTTCATGAGAATACATTGGGTTCAATCTAATGTTTTCAAGGGAAATTCCTCATTATGACTCAAATAAGTATTCTTGTAAATAAGTCTGTTGTTTATCCTGTTTTTCTTAGGGCTTCAGGAACTCCACTGTGGGTTTGTGCCAGAATTAGTGAAACTTGGTTCACTGGAGTGCATGCGAACAGGAACTCTATGAATTAGAAAGAAGTCAGAACACTTTCTTTTCCTAATGCTTGCAGAACAGGAAGTGCTGAGTAGCATTCTGTGTAGTTGTAATGTTGCTGATCTTTTATGTTCTGGTGTGGGGGCCAAGTTGGCGTGAGAATCTGGGAAAGTAGATTAGGTTTTGGTGTTGAGTGGTTTGGGGATTTAGAGGGTTGAAGCCAAATTACTGTGTTCTCCAGTGCTTTAGTTTCTTCTCAGCTTTAATTTAGTAACCTAAGGGTTAAAGATTTTTATATATATATATTTTTTTTTTAGGTGTAGTCCTCTCATTAAACTCGCTGGGAATCATGTGACTGAAATCTCAGCCTATCACCACTTAAAAGATCACCTCTAAAAGTTATGACCTGTTTTGTTGAATTAATTGAAGCACTGTGCATTCTGTTTTTATTCCATGGTAAAATCCAGGCTTGCTTGCAGCAGCCGTAAGAAAGCATCAGTTTTGTACCCACTGCAGAACATGTGTGCTTCTAGCGCTCTTCTTTTGCATGTAATATTAACCCTGATCAGTTAAATGAGATAAAATGAAAGTGGTATATTCAATAATAGGCCCAAATTATGTGCTTATTCTTTAAAAATTACAGTTTAATTGTGGAGTTAAAATTTTATGGCAGACCAAATGTTCAGTCAGAGCTGTTTCAATTTAATTTGTCTTAATTTTGTTTTAAAGTTTAAAAACTTGTTTTAAGTTGATTAAGGATTTGTTTTTTTTTCCTCTTGTGTTTTCAGTTTGTGGGCCAAATGTCGACATTCGCAATGATATCCATGAGCTGAAGCGCTTAGAGAACTGCACGGTAATTGAGGGTTTCCTCCAGATTCTGTTGATCTCCAAGGCAGAGGACTACCGCAGCTTCCGCTTCCCAAAGCTCACAGTTATCACCGACTACTTGCTGCTGTTCCGTGTGGCAGGCTTAGAGAGCCTCAGTGATCTCTTTCCCAACCTCACGGTCATTCGCGGGAGGAACCTCTTCTACAACTATGCCCTCGTTATCTTTGAGATGACTAATCTCAAAGAAATTGGGCTTTACAATCTGAGGAACATCACCCGAGGGGCCATCCGGATTGAAAAAAACTCTGACCTGTGTTACCTCTCCACAGTAGACTGGTCTCTGATCCTAGATGCAGTGTCCAACAACTACATAGTTGGGAATAAACCTCCAAAGGAGTGTGGGGACTTGTGTCCAGGGACGATGGAAGAGAAGCCATTGTGTGAGAAGACCTCCATTAACAATGAGTACAACTACCGCTGCTGGACCACCAACCACTGCCAGAAAAGTAAGAGTTGAATAGATTGCCAAATTCAAATGCAACTTTTTGTGTGTGTGCCTCTTCCTAAAACAAATAGCTAAATTTATTAAAGTGGCTTAATTCGGCCTTTTCATATAAGCTTTGTTTTAGTACTGCTGGGTACCACTGAAGTTAGTGTCTTCTCCAATCAGTAGTATTTCATGTAACCCCATGGCCAACTCTTTAGCTGTTTCTATAGTGAATATTTAATTTTTCACATTTGAAAGAAATTGTGATTCAAGGGTGATAAGTGGTTCAATAAAACTGGAGGCAAGAATAGCTTCTTTGCAGCAGCTGGCTTCGGCAGGATAACTAGTTCAGTCAGTAGTGTTGCTGGGTTTCTGAGTGGAAGTGCATTCCTCAAACACTGCTTAATGAGAACTGTTCTGTAACAGATCTGTCTGAATGTTCATATCTTATAATGTTCAGTTTGCAGATGATGGCTGTGGGGAGTACTTGTGCTCAGGACCAAAGCACCCCATTGCTTTCAGTGGGCTTTGGACAGGGCCCTAAGCTTTCCATCAGAGTTTGCATTTTGATGGCCTCCAGGGTCCTGTATAAAGAAGTTTCACCACTGAAAGTCTTTATTAAGACTTTACATAACTGTCTGAAATTTTCTCTACTTTAAATAATTTGAGACACCTATTCCTGTTGGTAAAATCCACTTGATAGGAATGTTGGAAAACCTTAGGGTTTTCATAAGCCCTTATTTTTAAAATAACCTTAACCTTCATAAGCCCTTATTTTTAAAAAGCTACTTTTTAAAGAGAGAGAATTCCTCCTGATTTATTTTTTTATTGTTATTGAGGGGTACAGTCATTATCAAAGATGGCTGGTACGGTACTATTAATAATTAGTATAATTATCTTTAAAGATGTTTGGTCTGTAATGTATAACTAGACAAACATTTCAAACAAAACCTCACCTTAGCTAACTCCTCTGGGAAGGGGAAAAATAAATTGCATCTATTTCCCTGTAGCTCTGTATTGACAGAACCACTTCTAGATGAGCCAGGAGTAGTCCATAGTATCATGATTTCTGTTTCCATACTTGCAGCATCACAATAGTGACATTGACTGGTGGCTAGTTGTACTTACTAAAATCTTCAGTAACAGCCAATAAGGGAGTTTCCATCCTACAGCATGCCGAATTCCGAAGGTTGAATGTACATTGTGTGAAGAAGTCCTTTCTTTGGTTTGTTTTAAACCAGCTGCCTATTTATTTCATAGGTTGCGCTCTCATTTTTATGTAATTATCAGTTATGTACATAATTTATGATTTAAAAATTAGTCATGCAGAAGTCAGGTGTATGAGAAATATTCTCAGTACTCACAAGGAAAGACGAATCTGTCGTGAAACAGAGCTGTGTGGTTATTGCTGGTCAATGGACCACAGCAACAGGAGGTCACTTCAGGTTGTATTTTAAATCCCGGTTGTTAAAGGAACTACAATCCACCATCCTTTTGAATGTCTGTGGAAGCTTCTGCCCCCCAGCCCCCACCCCTTTTCACACTTCTCCCCATGGCATAATGGTAAAATGGACTAACTGGAGACATTTTTTTCAGCAGTCTTGGGACCCGGTTATCCTTGCAAGTGGAATGCTGTGCGTGGAATGCATTCCACTGGCAGTGAAAAGATGAAAGATTCTGAGTTCCTGGAACGTTGGGGTCCAGTTGGTCAGTTTTACAGCTGTACATAATAGTAGACAAAGAGAAGTTCCATTTTAACCTACTTGAAGCCCACAAGGACTCTGTGTGGGGCCGTTAGAGGGGAGGTTAACAAAGATGCTATCCTGCAAACACATGGTGTATGTCTATACTGAAGCTGGTAGTGAGCCTCCCAACCTTGATAGAGAGACTTGTGTTGGGTGGGCTTGTGCTACTGTGTTAAAAATGGCTGTTCGTTGCAGCACCAGTGGAGGCGTGGGCTAGCCCACTGAGCTTGGACCCATGGGGCAGGGTAGGCTTGAGCTCGAGTGGCTAGCCCAGACTCCACCAGTGCCCCAGTGTCCACACAGCTATTCTTTTTGTGCTTATCTTACAAGCCCTTGGTAGCACAAGTCTGTCTGCCCAGGCTTGCTTCCATCTGCAGTGTACCCTTAGACCAGGGATCGGCAACCTTTGGCCCATGGCCCGCCAGGGTAAGCCCCCTGGCGGGCCAGGCCGGTTTGTTTGCCTTCTGTGTCTGCAGGTTCGGCTGATCGCCGCTCCCACTGGCCGCGATTGGCCGAACCTGCGGACATGACAGGTAAACAAACCGGCCCAGCCCACCAGGGGGCTTACACTGGCGGGCTGTGTGCCAAAAGTTGCCCATCCGTGCCTTAGACGTATGCTTAACTTGACTTGCATGAGGAGTCCCGTTGTGAGTTCAATGGGATTGTTCATGTGAGTAAAATTATACACATCTGTAAGTGTTTGCAGGACTCAGGCTACAGACTGGAATCTCTTTTGGTATTATGTTTTTGTCTCCTTTCCCTCCCACCCTCCATGATCTTCTACTAAGTGTAGTTAATATATGTTAAGGAATTTTTTTCTGTTAATAAGTCAGTGTTTGTAATATAGTCGGAAGTTTTAAATAGTCAATGAGAGAATTGATATGCTGGCTTGCAATGAAGTTGTACTTGTGTGTCTGTTTGCAGTCTTGTTCTTATCTGCTATGGCACCGTTTATCTCTTCTGATAGCAGGTATAGACAAAAACAAACGGCAGAACTCGGTCTCTTTGCACTTTTACAAATAGGGCAAACAAGCTCATAGTTTACTCAAATCACCACAATTGTACTGTAGGCTTTTTGAGTTTATCCTGTAAACTTCAGAAGGCTGTGAGCTGAGCCTATCGGTAGGACTTAATTACAGGCAATAATCACTGGGAGGAGAAGTCCCCAAATTTTACCTGCAATCTTGGCTTGAGTTAAAGTAGTGATGGTCAATATCAGAATGTGAGAGAAGTTTCTGTACAAAAGAGAGTTGGAAAAACCTATAGAGCATTGAAGCTGGGACCTCCACTGGGGAAGCTGAATCCCTCAGTATTTTGAATATCTTGACAGTTCCACTCAGATGAGAATTTAGACATCTTGCCGTGCAGTTCTACTCCCCGCACCGCTCAAAAATAAAAACCCTTTACAAATAGCATTGTAGGGCTCTGTTTCTCTCAGTATTTTTTGTAGAAAATAGTTAGTTTAATTTAAATAAATAAAATAAAAATCCCCAGCTGTTAGGTCTGCATAATTCAGTCTGAATCAGGGAGTCAGGCTTGGTTTGTTCCTTCTTATGTATTACCACCAATAATAATGGTTCTGTATGGCCAAATTACGTCTTCAGTGAAACCACTTAATTGTCTTTAGATTATATCCTTGGTGATTCCTGTGCAACCTCATTGCCTTTCCTGGCTTTGGAATGTGGTTTTGTTTTATTTTTTGTTTTGTTTTAAACCTCGTTCAAAAGAACGTAAGAATGGCCATACGGGGTCAGACCAATGCTCCATCTAGCCCGGTATCATGTTTTCCAGTGGTGGCTGGTGCCAGATGCTTCAGAGGGAATGAACAAAACAGGGCAATTTCAAGTGATCCGTGCCCTCTTATCCAGTCCCAGCTTCTGGCAGACGGAGGTTTAGGGACACTTGGAGCATGTGGTTTCATCCCTGACCATCTTGGCTAATAGCCATTGATGGACCTGTCCTCCAGGAAATTAAATGTATTTTTTGAACCCCGGTATGCTTTTGACATTCACAGCATCCCATGGCAACAAGTTCCACAGCTTGATCGTGCCTTGGGTGAAGAAGTCCTTCCTTTGGTTTGTTTTAAACAAGCTGCCTGTTGATTTCATTGGGTGACCCTAGTTCTTGTGTTATGTGAAGGGGTAAATAATAGTGCCTTATTCACTTTTCCACACCCATGCATGATTTTATAGACCTCTGTCATACCCCACCCCCTTAGTCATCTCTTTTCTTAGTTGAACAGTCCCAGTCTCTAATCTCTCCTCACATGGAAGCTGTTCCATCCACCTGATAATTTTTGTTGCCCTTCTCTGTACATATTCTAGTGCTATATATTTTGAGATGGGGTGACCAGACCTGCATGCAGTATTCAAGGTGTGGATGTACCATGGATTTATATAGTGACATTATATTTTCATTTTTATCTATTCCTTTCCTAATGGTTCCTAACATTGTTAGCTCTTTGTCTGGCACTGCACATTGAGCGGATGTTTTCAGGGAGCTATCCACAGTGGCTCCAAGATCTTTCATGAGTGGGAGCAGCTAAATTAGAACCCATCATTTTGTATGTACAGTTGGGATTGTTTTTTCCAATGTGCATTATTTTGCACTTACCAATACTGAATTTCATCTGCCATTTTGTCACCTAGTCACTCAGTTCAGTGAGACCCTCTCCATCTCTTTAATTTCACTCCCTTTTGCCTGTGTTAGCTTCTAAGTGCAAACCAGAGGATGAAACAGAGTACGAAAGGCTGGTGTTTATTTTCTTGAAGTTAGAAGTTCTGACTCTGAATCCACGTCGGAGGTAGATCTGTTGAAAAAGATGGTGCCATATTTACATTGTCACAATATCACCATAAGGCTCAAGGAGATCAAATCAGTGAAGAGGTAGTAGAAAGGAATCGTAAGAATAATTGTTGAAGCTCAGGTCCTCATGTGGAAATGGGAGAAGTGATGCTAGGGTGGAGAGCAGAAAAGGAAATGCCACAGCTAAGTATGTGAACCAAAGTTCTAATTAATAAAGAGCCAGAAACTTGGAACATGTTGTTTTTGTTAATTGTAACATGTCAGGGGTTGCAAGAAAGAGGACTCTAAATTTGCCAGCTGTCCATCTAGAAGAGAACCACTGTCCTTTCTGAAGGAAAAACAAAGGAAGTATACATGTTCGATTGTTTAAAAGGGAGCTTCCTGTTTATCCTACTTGATTGTTTGAGCACACTGGCAATGAACTCCTAATCTGGAGAGAAAGGATGTAAAAAAGACAAGAAGCTAGGGCCCAGGTTTTTAAAGCTATTCAGGTGTTTCTCCGCTCAGCACTGCAAGGCCTAAGTGACTTAGGGGCTTGATACTCATTTTTGAAAAGTGAGCTCTGAAGTGCCTAAGTTCCCTGTAAAAATGAGACTCAGGCTCCCGTGTTACTTAACCTTCCAGTGCTGCCTAGAGAACACCTAAATACCGTTTAAAAACCTGGGTCTTTAACCTGCATTTTTTCTCCAAATAAAGGCAGGAGGGCTACAATATTTTTCTGGTGAGTTCGTATTCTTCTTTTTATGTAATTTTTTGTAGGATGAAGATGACAAACATTGACATTCCCATTGCATACCATAATAATGCTAAATTGAACTATGGAAATGCTGTACATAGTCTTACATTCATTTAATTGCTTACTCTTTTATGTTGGTTCTAGCTGTATAGTAGGGAGCATGTATTAAGTACCTCTGTCCTTATTTAGAGCTTCCATTAAAGGATATCAAATCAATGGGTAAATGTGGTGTGGGAACGTTTAGTTCTTTCAGCAGGCTGGCTTCTGTTTAATTTTGTCATTGAGCAGAAGTCAGTTTCTGTTTCCTCTTCTTTCTTGCCACAAACAAAGGAACAGGCCTTTGCTTCCTTTGATATAACTTGCATGGGAACAATGGTGGAGGGAGGAGGGAGACCGGGTAGCAGTTCTGTGTTTTAAAGAGGCAGAGTAACACTGACATTTTGATGATCTGTAAGCTGCAGAAAATGTCCAACTTTTTAAAAGCTTCAGTGCAAAGTTTCTGTGACTTCTTTGTCAGTTCTGTAGCCCCTGGCTGGTCTATCTAGTGCACACTCCTACTTTTAATTCCCTAGCTCCTTCCCTTTACAGCTCTCACACTGTGCAGCGTTGGGCTTAGTCTTGTCTCTCTGTACACTTAGTTGTGGTCTGAGATGAAGGGTGCTAGCATGCTGCATGCACGTCTCCTGGCAGCAGAATCACAGACAGTGGTGTTGCCTTTCTGAATAGAAGTGTTTGGATTGTTGCCAGCAGCTGTTGTGAGGGATGGGTTAAACAACGGCAAATTTACAGGAGATGGTAAAGGATAGCATCATGTAAACGCAATGGTGACATTTTCAAGGGAGCGCCACGTTCATTTATGATTTGTCCAACACTGAACGCAGGTTAAGCATTGTTAAACTTTCCAGCGCTCAGATCAGTTAAAGTCATTCTGTTTTGTTCAAAGCAAACCAATGTTTCTCATTTGTACTAGTCCAGATGTTGGTTATATATCATTGAATCTAGCAGACGCAACCCATGGACTGGAATTTCAGGTGACTTCTTCCTCGGCCCAGAACTGCAGATGGACAGTTGTCCTGAATGCCCTGGGTGAAAAGGTTTATATTCTGTCTCCAGCAGGGAAAACCCCCATGATGGTGAGTCCTGGGCCTCTCAAAGACAGCATTTTTTGTGTCTAGAGGGCTTTAGCATTGGGGTTTTAGGAGGAAACTAATTGAAGCAGAAGATATCTAGGTGAGGATATGGAGGCTCTTGGCATCCTTCTCACCTGATTACTTCTTCCAAAGTGCAGAGGTAAAAGCACTTGGGGCAATGTCTTATGAGCACGTTCTTTGTTCTGAAGATTTTTTTTCCCCCTTCTTTGCATGATCACTGTAGACAGCAGTGAGTGTATGGGATTGACATATGAATCAGCCAGGACAAAGCTTGCCTTTGTAACACCATTTGAAATGACTCATGATTCCTCACCCCTTGCCACCTCATGGCATTTTGTCACCGGCTGTCAAGGTGGATAAGGTGTTAAAAGGCCTCAAGGGATCCAGAGCTTGGCTCCTGCCACTAACCTCTGCTGTAGACAGGATCTCGGGAAAGCAAGCATTGTCAGGAGACATTGCTTTTCTAATGCAACAGATCTTGCTTAATTTGAGACACATCCAAGTGGTACAGAAACTTCCTGCTACACTTGCTTCATTAAACAGTTCAGTGAGAGAATGGCTGGCCCTGGTAAACTGCACCAGAGAGCTTCTGTATCTTATCAACTTAGAGAATCAGGTGGCTGTTTCTTCCATGGCTCAGAAGAACAATAAAGCATGCAATACTTTGTCCCTGGGGGAAGAGAGATTTCAGTAGAAAACCGTACTTTTTTCACCTTACCCTTCACAGTGGAGACGCCATGGAAGGACGGATGGAGTCTTCCTGCCTTCTTTCAGCTATCTGAACATTTTGTTTCCAGGTGAAACAGCAGCTGATAGCTTTCTAGCAGACCTCTTGTGATCATACATTTCACTTTTACAGTGTCTTTCCATTGACGGATCTCAATGTGCTTTATGAGCGTTAATTAATTTAGCCTCATGGCTCCCCTGAGAAGTAGGTTCAGTGTCAGTCCAGTTTTACACTGAGAACGGAGACTCTGGGTGTTCGTGACGTCCCCTAGCTCACACAGAAACCTTGCAGGATCTCTTTTCTCCCAACTCAGTCTTGTGCCTTTAAGCACAAGACCATCTTTCTAGAAGAGAAGCAGCAACATAGCACTGGTACTAGCGATATGCAAGGCTTCATTCCTGGACTTCATTCTGTTTGCTCATTTCCGTTTATGCCCTCTGGCAGGTTTCATCTTCTGAAGTATCCAGGCTAATATATGGGCATTTTACAACCGTGTGAGATGACGTACATTGGGAGCAGCCACGCATCTTGTCACCAAGGCCCTTGTTATTACAGCAGAAATGACCAAAACTCTGTGGACTCGAACACAGTGAATAACTGCTCAATGCAGATAGTCTGCAGACATGACCAGCAGTATGACTTGCCCCTTAAGTGTATGGAAGTTTTATCAGGTGGCCATTCTAGTCTGCTGTTAAGCCCAAAAAATACTGAATCTTGGAGAATCATGAATTGCAAAACTCCAGTTCTCCTGAATAATCTTGATAGCTGCATACTAGCCCAGGAATCCAGCATTGCGAATTAACCAGTTCTCTCTCAACTCTCAATCTCAAGGCACTCCAGTTTAAGATCTGTCAAATAATCCTTATGCTTTGGCTTTATGCTCCTTTAGGTGAGGAGTCAACATGGAGGTTCATGGTCTCAACTGCTTGACCTTTATGTATTTCCATAAACTGAAAATATGCAACTCTTAAAGCTACTTGGAAGGTTAGTGCGCCTCAGTCACTGTCTCCTCCCAGTGTGTGGTTTGCTGAAGAAACTCAACTAGTACATTTGAGATATTTTCTGTTGGGGCTATAAAAAAAATCAAGCAGGGAAGTTTTCCCATGCAATGGGAAGGAAGTGCCAAAAATCATTAGAGACCAGTTTAGGCATTGTATGTCTCAGCTTGCAATGGCAGAAGCTCTTTAAGGGAGGTGGCGAATGATGTGCCCTTCCGTCACAAGGTTATGTAGTGAATACATGATCCTTCCATGTGGTTTGCAGAACTCCTTATATGGAGACACCTTCTGGCTAGATCCTGCCCTCTGATAAGTATGTGGAATTCCCATTGAAACCAGTGGGAGTTGTGCCCGTGCCACCATGGGCAGAATTTAGCCCTCAAATATTTGGAGTTCTCCATTGTTAAGACTCAACAACTCAACCTTAGACCCGGTTGGGGAACTTCGGGTCTAGCTGTCACAAACAACCCGCGCTTTCTTTATCATCAGTTGGCGAGCCTTTAACCTGTCCTTAAAGGGAAATGGCTTAGCTGAAAACCATCCCATGTGCTGTCTAGGCGGAATGGGAAGACATGAAAGCTGAGTGTCTAGATTGCTATGGAAGACCTTGTAAGAGAGTAAATTATGGTAGGTAAGTGAGAGGGATGTACTGTTTCCGATTATAAAACAAAAAAGGAGCCCTGCTTCTGCAGATAACATTGCAGCGCGTCTGTTGAAGTTTGCACGGTAAGTGAGACCCTGAAGCTAACTTTGCCATTGGCATAAGCAAGTGCAGATCTACTGACTTCGCTTGGACGTATGCTGTCTCCACATTTCTTTACATGTGGTAATATAGTTGGGTGTGAAGACTGACTTGAGATGAAAAAATGTGTTTATGTAGGCATATCAGTGTATCTACAACACTGCACAAGACAAACATGGAAAACTTCTTGCCCCAGTGTGTGAGAGTGAATGCTGTTGAAAGTGAAGGTCGCAACAGTTGAGGCCTATGAAGCTGATAGTTAAGCAGATGGCTGCTGAGGACAAAATATTTTTAATGAAAATGGAGCTTTTTGTATCAGCCTAACTGTGTTGGTGGGGGGAGGGGGAAGTGGCCTGGAGATCACTTCTATTAAAATCACTGAACGTACAAAGAAAATAACATGATGCATTTTTGAAAATGGTTGGAATCTGCTCCTGTTTGCACAGAGCCCAAAAGATTTAAACACTCTTGAAGGGCCTGCTAGTCTGCTGGTGTCGTTCAGCATAGCTTCCTAGAGTTCAGGGGCACACATCACCGGTTGATACCAGCTCTGTGGATTCAGCAGGGTGGGTGGAGTGAACCAGGTGCCTGGATCTCCTGTAAAAAGAAAAGGAGTACTTTTGGCACCTTAGAGCCACAAGTACTCCTTTTCTTTTTGTGAATACAGACTAACATGGCTGCTACTCTGGATCTCCTGTGTCTCTCTCATTTCTGCCTTCCCGCTCTCCGAGGAATATTCAGTGCATGTTCTTTGCCCTCTAGAAATATTGAATGTTTGAACTATGCAGCCATGAGCAGAGAGGGAAGGACTTGTTTGGAGCTGGAGATGCTGAATCAGATCATTTGGATTTATTATAAATGGCAACTGCATATGTTTTCTTTCAAGTTTTTTGCTTTTTAGGGACCCTGAATGCAGTGGAAACAAGCCATGTCAGCAACAGCAAAACATGTTTTAAAAAGCTTGGTTTTTAACAAGAAAATCCAATTTGAAGTAATTTGTGAATCTAGCACATGTAGGTTCAATCCTGCCGTATTAAGATTGTTTTCTGAACCTGAAAATAACCACCCTTTACAGAGGACCTGGACTCTCTTGATTAGGATGCTGACTTTCTCATAGATATGTCCTCTTATTAAATGAATGAGCTGGATGGTAGAAAACCAATTGCAAGAAGGCCCAGTTGGTGTGTCCCTGCAACAGGGTCACTTTTCGAGTAAATAGGGGAAAACTTGCAAAATCTGAACCGAAAGGAGCTGTGTCTTTAGGCATTTCGTTAGCATTTGTTGTTGTTTAAATTATTCTGAATGAATTTTCTTCATGACTTTCCCTCCCCTCCTGAAAAGCATGCTCATTAGCCAAAGGTTTCCCAGAATTTTTATTATAAGGCTGTGAGAGCATATTTAATTAGTAGGTGGGAATGACTGCAGAACCGTTCAGAACAGTCTGTCGTTAATTACTGTAGTGGTGATTTGTCATCTGAGAAAATAGGTAAAATTAAACCAACTTATATTTACTATTTTTTGTTGTGCTGTAACAAGATGCCATAACCTGATAAGAGTATTGTAACTTCCCAAAAATGTTGTTTGTATCCTAGTGAGCGGTGGGCAGTGCAAGATCCTTCTTGGCTTGTGAGTTTGTTTTGGCACAGGGATAATTGCAGTGTTTTAGAGAAGACTGTTATTTTGTTGGAGTTTCATGCGATGAAATTTCTAGTCTGTGGGATAATAAATAGTGCTTTTCAGGGGAGGTTAGTGTGCGACAAAGGTATACAATTTAGTAGAAATGCGTTTTTTATTTGGATCTTTGGCCCTTTTGTTGGCATAAAAGAGAAAACTGTAAAGTGAAGAAACCAGAGTTAAGAAATGAATCAACCCCATCTAAGAAATTTAGTTTATTCTGTTCCTTTTAAAATCAAAAATCTCCAAAGGATGCACTATATAGGCAGATTGAGTCTCCCTGTCCCTCCCCAAGAGGTAAGTGTTTGTTTATCCTCATCTTATGGTTAGATATACTGCGGCACAAAGAGGTTAAGTCACTTCTGCAAGGCCACATAGGCAAGTGAGTGAAAGAGCTGGGAATGGAACTCAAAATTTCTTACGGTTAGTCTCTGTGTTTATGCCTTTTGGTAGCCTCTTTTAAAACCAGATCTCTACCCCCTCCCCCCACCTTTTTTTTTTAAAGAATAGATTAATACAATACACAGTACATGTACAATAATAATACATAAACCCTGGTTCGAGTGAAAGTCGCGTAGTGCAAATTATAAACATTAATGCTAAATGTATTTGCCTGTTTGTTCCCAGTGGTAGAGGTGTAGACTCTGGCATCTGGAGAGATATAGAAATTACAGTTCTGATTAGGAAGAAATGGGATTGACAGCTCTACAGTTAATTTACCTTGCAACAAACATGCTCTGGCTAGAAAGTGTAAATGGGATTTTCCTTGCTTTACGTGAAAGCAGGTTGTACATGCAGTGAAAAAGAACACACTGTGATAGAAGCCTGGTCCCAGTGGGCTAGTCGTTACACAGCAGGATCCTCCAGATCAATATTATGTCTGTGCTTCATTATTTCAGGCCTTTTCCTCAGGAAATTTTTATTTTATTATATTTATTTATTGCCACTGGAACACAAATTTTCTCTGAGCATCTCCCACACCACACCAAACCACCTCCCCTCTCCAAAAAGCTACCATAAAAATATAATTGAAAACTGCAGATGTTTTTGTGGCAGGTTTTCATCCCCAGTTTTGCAATTGTACATATTTTAATTCCTAGTACATCTGCCGCTGACATTTGCTGATGAAAGGGCAACAAAGTCCATGTCTGTGTTTGCACCAGATAATATAAAAGGATTATTGAGGAGTGAATAAAACAAACAAACAAAAAACGACACCACATAAATAATTAGAAATGCTGCCAATCTGTCTTTCCAAGTTTAATACATAAATTAAATATTTTTAAGCTTTACAACACTGCCAAAATGTTTCCAAAGAGATTTAAGAGATTGGTGCTTCAGAAATCTACTTGATAACGTGAGACTGACTAGCATTGGTTATTTTCCAAAAATTTAATGCTTGGTTTTACTTGTGGTACTTGTCGAGTTCTTGTTCTCGAGAGCTTGCTTTCATGCTAGAAGAGCTTGGGGAGGATACGTCAAGTGTTTGGAGAGGTTTCTTACCTCTTGTGTAGCTTAGTGCAATGTTAAATCTGTGGAATTAGCTGAATATCTGATCTTCAAGTCATATAGATATTTAATCTGCATAACGTGGACTTCAGGCTTCACTGACACATATCCGACAAAAGGAGGACTTGTGGCACCTTAGAGACTAACATTTATTAGAGCATAAGCCTTCATGAGCTACTGCTTACTTCATCGGAAACATATCAGACAAGTGTTTGATAATAGAATTGACGATTGCTCTAGAAAGCTAGCAACCTACAGTGTAAGTCTTTTTAATTTTATGGTAAATTTGCAAAAGAACTGGGAATGAGGAATGGCCAAGGGGGTTTACAGGGAAAATGTCAGGGAAATGTCAAGTATAAAACCAGAGGAAAGCTGTGTTTTGCAAATGTCGCAGGGACAGCACAGGCGCAGCTCCTACC
Organism: Eretmochelys imbricata; assembly: GCF_965152235.1. Taxonomy (NCBI): domain Eukaryota; kingdom Metazoa; phylum Chordata; order Testudines; family Cheloniidae; genus Eretmochelys; species Eretmochelys imbricata. The sequence continues at coordinate 76,050,883 of NC_135581.1, read as the reverse complement.
GAGAATTTTCTGTGATTCTCTTAAACATTTGTGACCTCAAATTAAAAAAAAAAAAAAAAGCCAACTTTGATAAATTAAGCCCTGGATAGAATGTGAGGTTTCTGGGACTTGAATAACTGCAATTACTTTCCTTCCTTCTTTGTTTCACTTCCCCCCACGTACAGTTATTTAGGTATGAGTTGTCCTTGGCCTTGTGCACTTTCATTAACTTTTTTCATGTAGTGAGCAATGGTTTTTGTTGTTGTTCAGTGATGAAACAACCTTTGTTTTAGCCTTCCATCTAATAGTGACACATCCTTCTTGTTAAGTCTTTGTAGGGCTCCAAGAATTAACTTGTAATGGATAGATGGTCTGATAATAGTCCATTAACACAGGTTGTTGGGTTGCATGTTGTACTGAAGCAAATCCAGAGCCCAGCGCAATAGTAAAATATTTTTCCCACTCCCCTTTTAGTTTTTGGTGTTGGAAAAGATTTACAAGTTTTATCAAAGGAGCTCTAAAAATTAATCAGCAAATAGTTTGCCCACTTTGAGGTTATAAGCATGTGAGGTGGCTGCATGGTCTTCTTTCCTATTTCTTCTTTTTCTTTTTATTGGGCAGAGTGAATTTACAGTTACCGCCCCCAAAGCTTCATTCTGCCTCCCCTTGACTAATGATTAACTAGGTTTGTATAGCCCTTGACAAAGTAATTATGGTGCATCCAGGAACATGGCTTTCTGATTCTTAACCAAGAGATTTGTGTTTTTTAAAATTTGGAGTAGTACGGGTCTTTGAGCCTTTGTAAAAATCTGTTTGTGATTCAGGAGACTTCTTAGTCGTTTGCTTTGTCTCCACTTAAAGTTCAGCCCACGCTTTCAGGTGGCTCAGCTGCCATTGTCCTCTTCTCACAAATCTGAGCAAATCTTCATCTTGAGTTCCAAGCGAAATGACCTTTCTGGTTTTTTCTTAGTGCAGAATATACAGTTCACCCACTCTTTCAAGGGCAGACTTAGATGTTTCCCTTCTTATTAAGTGCTGCTATAGCTATTGCACTCTGTCAGTCTCCAAGATTCCTCTAATTTCCATTCCACTTGGGACTTACTCCAGTTTTTCATGGGTGTAACTGAGATGAGAAACTGCCTGTTCTCCCCACCTCCCACCAGTTGGGTGACCAGATATAAACTTTAAAATGACTAAAGGTTGTGGTTTGGGGAAATGATGGAGCTTAATAAGCACGTTGAAGTGTTGAGTGTGCAGAAAATCCCTTTTATATAAGTGCAGATCTTGAGAGATGTTTTTCCGTGTATAGAAACTTCTTGTATAGGATGGCAGGAGAAGTTTGCAGGGGGATTGCCTGTCTCTTTAAGTGGGTTTATAATTGGCTAGGAATTTTTGTCAGCTTAGTCACTGCAGCATTGAGCGGATGAGGGGGGAAAAAAAACCACAGGCCCCAACCGTTACGGGCCCCGTGGATAGGCTCTGTCATCCCAAAGGAATGCATGTGAACAAAACACTTTGTGCGGTGCAACCGTTGGCCTAAACAGTATTGCATTCTTAAAGCAGGCTCTGAGTCACATGGAGCAGATGGATTGTTTCACTAAAATGGAAGTTATGTATCACTGAGCACTCAGATTGAGCTTTTAAGTATAGTTCAAATAGGTCAGGATATGGGTGTGGTGAGAGGGTGTTGAGGTACCAAAAAAAAAGAAGAAAAATCAGTTCCTTCTCCCGTGGTTTGAAATTTTTTGTGGCAGTCACAAAGTTTAAAAATTTTTTTTCCCCTTGCTTTTTTCATATCACTTAAAGGCTGTCAGCATGTCAATCTGAAGACTTGTCTCTGATAGCTTTCTCGTTCCCAGGTGTGTGTTGATGTGCGCAAGACTTGAGAGTTCATCCGACTCATTTCTGAAGTGCTCCAAAAATCTACCATAGCCACGTTCCTGAGATGTGCAGTAAGCTGAAAGATTTAAGTAACTTGAAAATGCTCCAAAGATGGTTTGATTTGTAGGGTTAAAAAGAAAATCTAATAGCTTTTTTCAAAATAAAGCCAGCTGTTCAATGGTCCTCCCCCTCCCCCCCTTCAAAAATCTGTCTTCATGCTACTCTCCTATCTCATACACACTGTGTATTGATTACTGAGGAGTTACTCTGTCGTCGGAGGTGGTGCTGGTGGTATCCTTTATTTCGGGATAGCTTTCCCCTTGGAGGGATTGAAAGTGGTTAGTTACAAGCTCTCTGCTTCACCTGTTAACTCACAGAATGGAGGAGTTGTGACTTGAAGCCAAAAATATGCAGTGCTGTCTGAAATTCTGGTTTGTAGGACTCTCTAAAGTGTATTGTAGGATTTGACAGGAATTCAGGGGTTGTCATCTCAGAGTCTGGCTGTTAGGCACTGAAAGTTGTTACTGTCTGGGTGTCTCTTCTGTGCACTGTGTGAAATGAGCTTGCAGATCTGTGACAAGTTTCCCGTGGACAGGTGTCCACCTGGACTTTGTTCACCACATATAGCTTCAAGTGATGCCTTTGATAGCATCACAGAGGACAGAGAGGGAGTGGGCTCCCTTCGATTCCTGGAGTTCATTTATCCAAATCAGGGTAAAGGCACATAGACAAGTCTGTATGTGGAGAAGATCATCCAGCTCTTTTAAGAGCTGGAGAAGGATCGGGTGGCAGAAGCAGAATCTACAGGCAAGTGAACACATAATGCCAGTTGTTACCCTGAGAGCTTGTCTACATGGTGGGGTAATGCACTCTACCAGGGTGTGATTGCTAACGAGCACTAACTTGTTGGTTCATGTGGACCCTGCTGGTATTCATAAAGGGTTCCCAGGTTTGCTTTAACATAGTGCTTTTTGAAACTGGTGATCATCCCAGTAGAAAATTGGTCTCTTAAATCTTTTTTTTTCAGGGCTAGGATTTCCCCCTCCCTCCCTCCTATGCCTTAACAAATAGGTATTCTCAGCAGGCTGGGAAATGCAGTGAAAATGTTTGGCACAGAGATGCTACTTGCAGGGCCAGTGAAGTTTGTGGAGACTACAGGTCTCAGGATATAGTTCTCTATTTTCATTAGAGTGCAAGGTTACCTGAATCTGTATGGAGCATTGCATGATGGGAACAGTAGTCTGCATATGGTGTGGCTCAGTATTAAAGAGCAGTTTCAGCCTGCTTCATTGTGTTATGAGCTTTGGGCTTCTGGTAAGGTGTCACTTGGACAGATCTGACATCTTGGGTTCAGTATCTGTGTATTTCACGCTCGTGTGTGTGTGTGTTTCAAATCTACCTACTGAATATATTTACAACTGAAACTGGCCTAGGGAAAAACATGGTGAGAGAACCCTTGACTTACTAGTTACCATAAGTGGTGTGGGACTTTGTGCAAATTTTTCAAGAGAAGTTATTTGTTTACTGGAAGTGTAGTTCAGTAAACAGTTTATTGGAGCATCAAAAATGTTGGCTTCGGATGCTATGCTAATGGATTAGTCAGCCTGACCTGTGTGCTACTGCCCGCCTGCATTCAGAATACATCACGAGTAAGGGCCTGGATGGTAGCCACTGCCATTTTGTAGTGTCATCCTCCTCATTTATTCTTCTAAGTTCCCAGCGATGCTAGAAACCATGTGTGCTATGCCAGTTTAAACATAGAAGCCTTAAGCAGGGTTTGGAAAACGTGGGAGACACTTGTTAAAGACTGAAGCAAAATGGAGGGGGTTTTCTTCCAGCATGTCTGGGGCAGCTCCTTGTGCTTTCCTTATATTCCTCTAGCTACTGGGAGGAGGAGGAGGGAGCTTGGATTTCTACAAGATGCTGGCTCTGAATACTTTTTAGGAGCTCCATCTTTCACGTTGGCCTCTGCCGAACAGGCATCTGATAAATGTATAGCCCACATCCCTGCTCCTTGACACAGTCCTAATGTTGAGAGTGACATGAGCCTCGTCTCTTTCACGCTGTCTGCTTCTGTTTGGCAAACTCATGAGCAGTGGCAGAGGCTCTGGAGCTGTCCGAAGCAAATCCTTTCAGCAGCAGCTTTGTGAGAGTGAAGTCAGCAGGATTGGGGCCCTTGTTAAAATGGATGCTTTGGCAAACCTGCAGTGGACACCACTCTTTGTGAGGGAGCAGTCAGAATGGCACCAGTTTTGCTTGAGGCAGAAATAAACTGTGGGAATAACTGTACCCCACCCACTGTGAGGCTCCAAAGGTTTAAAAAAAAATCTTTGCTATGAATGTCTGCCAGGCCCTGGGTTGGCATACAGCAGCACCCCACATTGCTGTCTGCACTCACAAACCTGGCTCACAGGAAACAATTAACACGTAGGAAGCTGTTTTTATAATTGCTCCCTTTGAGCTCCTCTGTTTTGCTATTTTGAATGTGTCTGCTTGTGCCAGATGGAGCTCAGGATCTCATTGTACTGTAGCACCTACAGAATTATCTATCTTCCCAGGTAGTGCAGTATCGCAGTACCTCCCAAGTATTTAAATATAGAAATAATAACCATCTCTCTTTCTCTCCTGCTCCCCAGCCTGCAGAAGAAATAACTTAAGTGTACAGGGCTTTTGTTTGGCTTGTGTAAGTGAATGGTTGTATCCGGTAGGTGAAGAAATGTGTTTTGCATTTAATTGGGAAAGTGATGAGGTCTTTGGTCATTCTTAGCTCTTGTGAAGGTTAGTTTCATTGTCCAGGCTCCCGTAAAGGCTGTATATCCTGCACCTTAGAGCTTTCCCTGATGGCTGACAACTTCATTGTTCTGGTGGAATGTAGCTTTCATGGGAGGTTACCATGGGTCATGGATCTCTTGGGGCTAGTACTATGGAGGGGTTAAATATCAGGTCAGAGACCTTGAACTGTACTCTGTATACTGTGGGGAGCCAGCACAGAGTGCAGAGCATCTCCTGGTGACCCGCTGCCTTGTGTCAGCAGCTGGAGGTCTTTCGGGGCAGTGTGGCTTTATTTCTAGATATAATGAATTGCAGTGCTCTAGAGTGGAACTCACAAGTGTGTGGGTCACTGTGGCCAGGTGTGTAGGATAGGAGGTGCGATCTTCTGACTAGTTGCATCTGGAACATCAGGGACACCACAGTTTTTCCTGAATATAAAAGCCAGGGCCGGCGTTAGGGCGTAGCAAGCAGGGCAGTTGCCTGGTGCTCCATGCCACAGGGGCCGCACAAAGCTAAGTTGCTCAGGCTTCGGCTTCAGCCCCAGGTGGCATGGTTCAGGGCCTTGGGCTTCAGCCTTGCACAGCGGTGCATCAGCTTTCTGCCCTGGGCCTCAGCGAGTCCAACATTGGCCCTGGTTGGCGGAGCGCCTGAAACCTGCTTGTGGTCCCCCAGGGTTGAGAATGGGTGGTTTAAGTGATGTCTACACTAGCACTTTTTAATTGGTAAAATGTGTCGCTCAGGGATGTGAAAAAAGCACCCCACTGGTACACCGACAGCGCTGTCCACACCCGCACTTCTGTGTCTGCGGGAGACTCTTTCCATCCAACATAGCTACCGCCGTGTGTTGGGGACGGTTTAATTATGTTGACGGGATGGTAGTGCTTGCTTGCTTCAGTGTTGCACAGTGTAAAATGCTATATATAGTATGTGGTAAATATGATGTTAATATTCATAAGGTGTCTTTTTTGGTTTCTTCCTCTGCAGATGTGACTGTTAGTGGGGCATCCCAGAAGCAAGTAGTGAACCACTTAGACAAGGACTATGCACTGTAGTTTAGCAAGCCATTCTGAATGCCACTGATTTATCTGTTCCTTTAAGACTACAGATTTGACTTGTAATATCTGCAAACCTGTTTGTCTGACACTGTCTTCTCTCTGTGACTCCTGGGACAAGTTGCTTTTAGTTGTATGGGGGAAGCATCTGTTTAAGGTGGCTTTTAGATACGTTGGAGGGGCTTGCCTGTGGCAAAGACACAGGCATTTCCAAAGTTTGTGTTCTGCGTCCATTTCCTTCGGAAGGTCTGTACTGACATGTTTTTTTCACTATTTTTAATATAACATGCAAAAGAATTAGCAATCCTATAGAAAATATGCATGAGTCACTGGAGCAGATGTTCTGTTTTATAACATGCATTGTAGAACATGTACATCATTCAGCCATTTGGTTTATTTGCAACTGCTGTGTGTTCAGAGCTTTTGGACTCATCCAGGCTGGGTGAGGAATAGTTCAGAATGCTTCACTCCTGAAGGGTTGGATCATTTTTAAATAGGTCATTCCGGCATACTTCCGTGTTTTTATTTAGAGTTTTGGCCCGAAGGTGGAAATGATGATGATGATGATGCACAGTTAGTTTGTATGTCTGGCTTTTGCTTGATGCTTCAGCTAGTGACAGGAGCTGACCAAAATGACAATTGGAGAAACTACCCTGAAATGAGTCTCTGCTGCTATATTAAATATGTGTCTTTATGCTTCTGTGTGCATGCACGCGCCCAGTCCCTACCGTAATGGAGGATGCTTCAAGCAGTAAAATGTTTGATAGCCAGTTGAACTAGAATGGTACACAAACAACCTCACCCTACTTCAAATAAAGTTCCAACTGAGACATAACTCGTCATGTTATTGTTTAGTTGATTGAATTTAAGCCTCCAAAGCAGTTGTTGTTCATGTCACACTACAGTTTCTAGGTACAATAGACAGTATCTGACCCCATAACACAGAGTAACGTTGGTGATACTATGCACGCAGGGTGTTCCTTTACAAATGCGTTGTAAAATGGTTTCCAGCCACACACTAGGCCAGCAGTGGCAAAATAAACAGTTTATCTGAAGTACTTTATAACATTGCTCAATGTCTTTGGGAACTGCCTGACGTAATGCTTAGATGCCGAAGTTGAATTAAGTGAAGATTAATTGCACCACTACTTGTTTTTGAAACCTCTTGTGCCATTAACCTTGACTTGCAGTGGTTTTCCTCATCCTGTTGCCATAATAGCATTGCTTCCCTTGAAGCCATTTGGTCATTTTTATCTGACATCACAGTAGGATCCTTATGTTATGACACTGATGGCTTACTGCATGATGACAATGAGGTATGAATTTGCCATAGGCTGTAGGCTCAGATCTTCCTGAATGCAGGTGGTGATTAAAAAAAAAAAAAGAAAAGAAAAAAGAAAAAAGACAAAGGCCTGGATTTTCAGTGACTCGTGTTTTCTAGATGACTATCTTTGAGATACCATAAAGGCTCCTGATTTTTTAAAAAGTTCTGAGCACCGGCCCTCTGAAAATCTAGAGTTAGATGCCCAAAGCGCTACTTACTTTTTAAAACCGAGGCCAGAATGTTTTCTTCAGTCACCTTCAAGTGCAAACACTGGGTGATATTGCAAAAACAAAGATGAAAAAATAAACAAACTTGAACCAAATTTGTGTGTAAATCAGTTTTTTTTTTTTTTGCTTTAAAATTTATTTTGAAGGGGGCCAAAATATGCACATGACACAACTCTTCATATACCCAGCTTCCACATGATTAAATCTTAGGGCTGCCCACCCAAAATAGGGCTTTATGATTTATAGGAGTAACTCCAACTTCACCTATTAGAGTGGAGCTACTGATGCCCTCTTCAGTGAATCCAGGTACTGTGACAAAGTTCCTGCTCTGCCTTGGTAGGTCTTGCTCTCCTTGGAGCTTCACGGCAGCCCTCAGCTTGGCCGTTTTTCTGAATTCACAGTCCAGGTCGACGACTCCTGTGTCCGACCAGGATTTGGGGGGAACCCGGGCCCGCTCTCTACTCCGGGTTCCAGCCCAGGGCCCTGTGGAATGCAGCTGTCTAGAGTGCCTCCTGGAACAGCTGTGCGACAGCTACAACTCCCTGGGCTACTTCCCAGTGGCCTCCTCCCAACACCTTCTTTATCCTCCATAGGATCTTTCTCCTGGTGTCTGATGATGCTTGTACACCTCAGTCCTCCAACAGTCCGCGTTCTCACTCTCAGCTCCTAGTGCCTCTTGCTCCCAGCTCCTCACATGCACACCACAAACTGAAGTGAGCTCCTTTTTAAAACCCAGGTGCCCTGATTAGCCTGCCTTAATTGATTCTAGAAGCTTCTTGATTGGCTGCAGGCGTTCTAATCAGCCTGTCTTAATTGTTTCCAGAAGGTTCCTGATTGTTCTGGAACCTTCCCTGTTACCTTACCCAGAGAAAAGGGACCTACTTAGCCTGGGGCTAATCTATCTGCCTTCTATTACTCTCCTGTAGCCATCTGGTCCGACCCTGTCACAGTACTTAAACCTGATCTTGCTTCAGTGCGAGTTGGACTGGTCCTAGTATACCAGTTTAAAGCTGCAAGGCAGGAGTCTTCAATTATTGTAGCTGACTGTTTTTAAAAATGGCTAGTTAACTACTAAGTTTGGCCTCATTGAGCTCCCATTGGAACCAATGTTGACTTCCTGCTGGAATGTGATACAAGTCCTTTAACCCGTGTCTGAATGTTGTTGGTCTACCTTGGAAGCATTAAGAGATCATGATCCAGTGTGGAGCAGTCTTCACAAATTTTCCTGTTCTGAGCTGCTCACTCCATCACCATGAATAATTAATTAAGCTTTGTTTGTGGACCGCATGACCATAGATTCTCTGCCCCAACCTGTGGGTCAGGCAGTAAGCACTTCTGCTGCTTCCTATGGGCTGGAATAAGCAGCCGTGAGTCCTCCGCTCTTTCCCCTTTTGCTCTTCCTGCTGATCTATTTAGAACCAGAATGGATGTCTCAGCTGATCTTAAGCCCTGTGGTCAGTGTACGAGCCCACTGGGTACAGAGCGCTTTGTGCAGATTCTCTGCATATGGGTAAATTTCTCCCAACTACAGAGATAATTTTGGGATTGAAAACTAACTTCACTTCTTTTTCACAAGCAACAAGAAGATACAGTTGGCTTTAAGAAATCATAGAATCATAGAATATCGGAGTTGGAAGGGACCTTATGCTTAGATTTTGAGGGAACGTGATACTGGTCCACGCAGGCTGGTATACTGAGTTGCAGAACATACTATTGGCAGCTGATACAATGGTTTTGGTGCTGAACATGTTGGATTTGGCTCAGTTTATGGCTCTCTCCCACACTTCATTTATGAGACAGTCACTTAATCTCTGTGCCTCAGTTCCCCCTCTGTAGAATAGGGTTGTTACTCAACCATGAGTGTTGTGGTGATGAAATCATTCATGTTTGAGGCGCTTATGAAGGTAATAGAAATACCTAGAGAGAGAAATGAGCGATGCTTTCGTTTTGAATTTCAGATTTACTTGCACATTTATATTAATATGCACCCCCTGTGAGGCTTTAATACAGCAGACTGATGGCATGTGAGGTGTTACTTTACTGTGCTAAACTCCATTGGTGCGGTTCATATGGGAAATACCCCAATATAAAGGGGTATGCTGGTGTTCCTTAGAAGGTATGGCTTAGAGAGTAAATACTGCACAGAAAGCGAAGGAGGTTTAAATCTCTCAGTTGTGTACTTACAGCCTGCAGGAAAATACAGATCTCCCTCCCTCTCTTCCTTAGTTGTCCTCCCCCCCCCCCCCCCAAAAAAATTTTTTTTTAGATGGTTTATCAGCTGGGAGGCAAGAAGAAAAGAAGATATGTGAAATAATATCTTGGTTTTCGCTGTTGTTTAGGTGGATGAGCAGATAGATGCAGGAAGACAGGGCACATGGGGCTTGGCATGAAGGAAGGAAAGTATTCCATTTAGATAATATTCTGATTATATTAATCCATATCCTGTTATTTTGCTTTGCTCTGTCACTGCTGCTGGTGAAGTAACTAATGTAAACTAATTATATTTGCTCTGGGAAGCCAGATTTTTTTTTTTAATGCGTCTCAGCAAGAGAGGTTAATATTGTCAATTTAGCAGCATGAATGAAACATTGTAGGAACTGAACTCTGACTGTCCTGAAAGGTTGATAATAAGGGAAGCCTCTGGGGGTTTTGTAATTCATTCATGAATTGATTATGAATTGGAAACTGACTTGTTTGATATCATCTGTAGAACCCCTCCACCATACAAGCAAAGTGAATTTGGAATTGAATGCTCTCCGAGGTGGAGTAAATTCATGTTTTGTTTTGTTTTTTTAAAGTGAGAGTTTTTTGGGGGAGCGGGAGAGTTAACTCTCCTGAAGTTTTTCTTGGACATTTAAAGTACGTATTCACGCTCCCCTTTACCCCCCCCGGTCCAAAATGGAATAGATGTGTTAAAAAGTCATCACTCGAAGTTGAACTGAGATTTCCCACTTGAATTCACAAGTTATTATGCAGAGTGGCCTAAAAGCCATGGATCTCCTGTTAACTGACCTGGACTAGGCAAAGATGCATTCGTACTGAGTGTACAAGCATGGCAGTCCTACAGAAGAGAGCATATGTCCTGGAGTGGGAGAAATGACCAGATTCTATGTCGACAAAAGCTAAGAGGAGCTTGTTTGTACTGCATTGCGTGCTTCTTGGTTTGGTTCATTTACAGATGCTCCTTGAGAGTTAAATGTGTCGTCAGCTCTGCTGTAGTCCTACAGTATCCGTGTCTGTGACTGTTCTGATGTGGATGACCAGAGATGCCACTTCAGACAGATGGCCCAGGAAAGACATTAATTGATTTAAATGAAATCAGCAGGGCTGGTGCATTAGGTACACCAGTTAATTATCATGTAGGGCTCAATATTAAGTATTAACTTTCTTATTGTGGTATCTGTTTACATTTTCAATAAGAGAAGCAAGAACGATTGCTTTTGTTTAACCCTTTCTGCTCAGGAATTTGGATCTCTGCATCCAGGCATAGGTGGCTCTTAATTTGACTCCAGGTATCAAGGAAGTTATGAAATACCAATAAGGAGATTCTCAAGGCAGAATGGTTATTCTCTAGAGCCTAGAAGAACCCAAAGCTATTTTGGCATAACACCGGGGTGGCCAAACTTACTGACCCGCCAAGCTGCATATAACAATCTTCAGAAGTTCGAGAGCAGGGCACACCTGCTGGGAGTCGGGGCTTCAGCATCTCGGGAGGCCCCTAGTTCCCTGTCCTCGCTGGGCAGAAGCCCCTATCCCACCACCCCGCTGCAAGGCAGAGGTCCCGAGCTCCCCTGACCCAGTCTGGTAGGTGGAATGTGTGTGTGTGGGAGGTGGGTGGGGGGGAGGAGGGGCTCAGCAAGTCACACTTCAACCGTAAAAGAGCCACGGTTTGGCCACCTCTGGTATAATAAATCAAACCTTTGGTTATTGGTCAACAGAAGAGAGGTCTTCAGACTGGGGCATTCTCCCTTGGTATTGTGAGACTGAGGATAACTGGTTTGCTAGTTGTAAATTTCAAGTTTGAGTGTCCGGGTAGGAGAAAATGGAAGAGTGGGAGAGTTCTTGTGTGCTGCTGAGGATAATACTTGGTACTTGTATAAGGCCATTGTTCAGAGAATATCAAAGGATTTTACAAGTATTAAGGGCAGAAACTGGAAAGGGAGAATGTAGTTTGAAATGAAGTGAAACAGATAATAAATGATTCTGGAGATGTATTTGGCTATGGAATAATCTCCCTGGGGAATAGGGGGAAACTGAAATGCTTGGTGCATTTAAAACTAGGCTGGTTAACATCAATAAATGCACTGTAGGGTACAAGCCAGCACTGGATTGGGTGACCTGCTAGGTTTTTCATCATTTAACTGTATAGGTGGTTAGTTTAAGACTCAGACTACTGTAAATCCTCATCTGTGTAATGGGAAACTGAGGCACAGAAGCAGTAAATGACTTGTTTATGTCCATGGTAGAGCTTGGAGGAGAATCCAGGAATCTAAAGACTTCCCGTCTCCTGGTTTAACCATAGATGATGTTTTGTCAACTTGATACCACGGGGACATTGACTTTTGTGCAAGTTGTTGCCCTTGCTCTTTCTCAGGTGAAGCTTCAGTGACTATTGATTTTAAGATAAAGCAACCTTTTTTTTTTTTTTTTTTTCCCCACAGAGGAGGCCAGAACGCAGAGAAGCTGGCAGGATTTTGTTTTCTTTACTCATTTGCTCACTTGTCATAGTTAGTAATCGGCCAAAGTTTGTGTATAGTAAGCATTTCACTTGTTGAAACTAGAAGAAGGAAAAAAGGGCGCAGTAACCTTTTAATTCTGAAGTTTGTGTTTTCAGATAAATCCCGCAAGGAATCCTGTGTGTGCACTGCACTGACGGGAAGAGATGGACTCAGTTAGGTTACTTTTGCAGAAGCAAAATTATTTTCAGAGACCTAAGTCATAATTTGTAATGCTTCGTTTCTAAAGGTCCTTTTCTGTGTGAGCTGGATGGATCACTAAGCAGTCTATTTCCTCTTTCTCCATTTCTGGGTTTTCATGGTGGTAATGACTGTTGCTTTTGCCTGGATTATTATCTTCTGTCTGATCCTCATCTCTTCGTTTACTTTCAGACAGAGCCTGATTTAGACCATGCAACAAATCCATGTGGCCAGCAGAATTCTGATCAGTGTGGTGTGCAAAAACACTTCTGCTTTTCTGCTTATTTGGATTTGTTTACATCAGCTCCTGGGAGGCAAACAGAACTGATTTGGTGTATACAGCGCAGAGTTTTCTCAAACTGGGGGTTGTGACCCTGGAGGGGGTTGCGAGGTTATTACGTGGGGGGGTCACAAGGTGTCAGTCTCCACCCCCAAAGCCTGCTTTGCTGACAGCATTTATAATAGTGTTAAAAATAAAAAGTGTTTTTAATTTATAACGGGGGTGGTGGTTTCCTGTGTGAAAGGGGTCACCAATACAAAAGTTTGAGAACCACTGGTCTAGCAAGGAGGAGGTAATAATGTTGCTATTCTCACGTTGATAGACACTCCTGTGTTGACTAATCCATATGTACTGAATTCTCTCTTTACCTGTGACTGATCCACCTTATTCTGGGACTAGATGGTGCAGGATCCAGAGCTGCAACTAGTCTCTGATGGCTCTTCCTTTGTGTTGTGCTGAGTGAAGCTTGGCCATGGGAGAATTTACCCCATAAACTTTGAAAATACCATTAAAATGTTTATTTTTCAGGGTTGGTTAGTGGAGTAGAGCAACGCAAATTATACTTCAGCAAAATCAGGCCAACTTGAGTAACTGTTCTTAGCGCAAACCATTGGAGGTCATCTTTTCGTAGGTGTGTGCTGTTTTCAGGCATAATTAAGGCTATGGTGTTAACAGAGAAAAGAGTGCCTGAACTTCACGGAGAACTCCCCCTCTGTTTTTACAATTGTTTTTCCTTACCTAAATTGCATAGCTCAAAATTCAAACATGAGCAACACCTAACATTGCAAACGTCTGCTTTGGGCAACACTTACAGAATTGTAAAAGCGGCAAAGAGTCCTGTGGCACCTTATAGACTAACAGACATATTGGAGCATAAGCGTTCGTGGGTGTATACCCACTTTGTCAGATGCATGTAGTGGAAAGTTGGCTAACCAACTACAAAAGCAGTTTCTCCTCCCTTGGTGTTCACACCTCAACTGCTAGAAGAGGGCCTCATCCTCCCTGATTGAACTAACCTCCTTATCCCTAGCCTGATTCTTGCTTGCATCTTTATACCTGCCTCTGGAAATTTCCACTACATGCATCCGACGAACTGGGTATACACCCACGAACGCTTATGCTCCAATATGTCTGTTAGCCTATAAGGTGCCACAGGACTCTTTGCCACTTTTACAGATCCAGACGAACACGACGACCCTTCTGATACTTACAGAATTGTGCATGGAACTACTAAATTCCCCTTCTGTTTGCCAAAAGAAAAATGCCCTTTAAAAATTTGCATAGTGTTGCAAGGCTCATACTCTGAGATGTGTTAGGCAATAAAGTTTGCATTAAAATTTTACTTATGCCATAGGCAAATTGGTGCTTCTGGTCTGCTGGCTTACTACCTTGGGCTGTGATCTTGTCAGATCTTGCAGGGTCAAGCCTAGTCAGTGCTGGAAGGGAAAACTCCAAAGGAAACTTAAATGTTAGAGGAAATGGTGTCTGATTAAAATTCAGTCTTTCATCAGTTGTCAATGCTAGAGCATAGCATAGGGCAGCTTGCTGTTAGAACATTGGTTCTCAAACTTTTGTACTATTGACGCCTTTCACAGAGCAAGCTTCTGAGTGCGACACCCCCTTATAAATTACAACCACTTTTTTATATATTTAACACCATTATAAATAGTGGAGGCAAAGCGCGGTTTGGGGTGGAGGCTGACAGCTCATAATGCCCCACATAATAACCTCACAACCTCCTGAGGGGTCCTGACCCCCAGTTGGAGAATCCCTGCATTAGAAGCTCTTTTGACTAAGCTATAAAAATTTGTCTTGACTGCTAGCAAAAAATGATTTGGGACTTTATACCCCTACTCTTGCATTCAGTAAAACTCTAGGTAAATTCTGATCAAGTATGTAATTATCCAATCTAAATACTTCTGCATTTTCCGTTTAATACAGTATTTGTCTTTCCTTCCTAGCCTAAATTGTGGTGCAGTGTTTATCACTGTTAAACAGCTGCTGTGTTCCACCCCAGAACTGGGTGAGAGAAAAGCGTGGATGTCATAAATATAAAGGGAAGGGTAAACACCTTTAAATCCCTCCTAGCCAGAGGAAAAACCCTTTCACCATGTCAAGGTTCCTTCCCCACTCTGAACTCTAGGGTACAGATGTGGGGACCTGCGTGAAAACCCCCTAAGCTTATTTTTACCAGCTTAGGTTAAAATTTCTCCAAGGTACAAACCATTTTACCTTTTGCCCTTGGACTTTATTGCTGCCTCCACCAAGTGTCTAACAAATATATAACAGGGAAAGAGCCCGCTTGGAAACGTCTTTCTCCCCCACCCCCCCAATCCTCCCAAAATCCTACACCCCCTTTCCTGGGGAAGGCTTGATAAAAGTCCTTACCAATTTGCATAGGTGAACACAGACCCAAACCCTTGGATCTTAAGAACAATGAAAAAGCAATCAGGTTCTTAAAAGAAGAATTTTAACTGAAGAAAAAGTAAAAGAATCACCTCTGTAAAATCAGGATGGTAAATACCTTACAGGGTAATCAGATTCAAAACATAAGTGAATCCCTCTAGGCAAAACCTTAAGTTACAAAAAGACACAAAAACAGGAATTTACATTCCATTCAGCACAGCTTATTTTATCAGCCATTTAAACAAAACAGAATCTAATGCATATCTAACTAGATTACTTACTAAGTTCTAAGACTCCATTCCTTTTCTGTTCCTGGCAAAAGCATCACACAGACAGAACCTTTGGTGCCCTCCCACCCGCTTTGAAACTATCTTGTCTCCTCATTGGTCATTTTGGTCAGGTGCCAGCGAGGTTATCCTAGCTTCTTAACCCTTTACAGGTGAAAGGGTTTTTCCTCTGGCCAGGAGGGATTTAAAGGTGTTTACCCTTCCCTTTTATATTTATGACTGTGGAGATATACTTTATAAAGCTCAATGGGATCTTTTGAGAGGAAAAGCACTTTATGAATGTAAGATTATTCCTCTGATCATTCTGTCTATTATGTATTTTGTTGAGCCCAGTGCTGTTCTGAAAGTAGAAATTAGTCTCAGAATAATGATAGCTTTGCAAGAAAAAAATATTCCCTACATCACAGAAAATATTATTTAACAGAGAGAGGATAGTTATACATGGGATCATGTTAAAACTCTGCCTCCACAGAATATTGCTTTGAATCTCTCATGGATTTACAGGTTTCAGAGTAACAGCCGTGTTAGTCTGTATTCGCAAAAAGAAAAGGAGTACTTGTGACACCTTAGAGACTAACCAATTTATTTGAGCATGAGCTTTCGTGAGCTACAGCTCACTTCATCAGATGCATACCGTGGAAACTGCAGCAGACTTTATATATACACAGAGAATATGAAACAATACCTCCTCCCACCCCACTGTCCTGCTGGTAATAGCTTATCTAAAGTAATCGTCAGGTTAGGCCATTTCCAGCACAAATCCAGGTTTTCTCACCCTCCACCCCCCCACACAAATTCACTCTCCTGCTGGTGATAGCCCATCCAAAGTGCAGGAAATGGCCTAACTTCATTATCATGCACATTGTGTAAAGAGTTGTCACTTTGGATGGGCTATCACCAGCAGGAGAGTGAATTTGTGTGGGGGGGTGGAGGGTGAGAAAACCTGGATTTGTGCTGGAAATGGCCTAACCTGACGATTACTTTAGATAAGCTATTACCAGCAGGACAGTGGGGTGGGAGGAGGTATTGTTTCATATTCTCTGTGTATATATAAAGTCTGCTGCAGTTTCCACGGTATGCATCTGATGAAGTGAGCTGTAGCTCACGAAAGCTCATGCTCAAATAAATTGGTTAGTCTCTAAGGTGCCACAAGTACTCCTTTTCTTTTCATGGATTTACGTAGTTGAACTCTTAAAATGGTGGAAATCACACAAATGCTTTCATGTTTTTTTTTTTCAAAAATAAGTGAACATGTTTTAGCTTATATGCAAAAATGCCATGAACTAGTTGAATTTTAAACCTACGAGTAAAGAAAATTGCTTCAGACAATGAAATATTTTAGGAATTGGATTTACATAATCTGGCAATTTTTTGCTTAGAAGAAATGGAAGTATTCCTAAAATATTACTGATGAGTTAAAACAATCTTTTTTGAGCAGCTTCATCTGTAAAGCACATAAGTGTTTCTTTCTGGATTCATCTAACTATAGTGTACATTAAAATTCCTCTTCTATATTTCTTTCCAATTGCACAAATAAAATATAAGAACAAGTTAATTTCTTTAGTTGGTGAGCTATTAAAAAAACAATGCGGAGTCACATTTTTCCCCCCTTCAGCTTTGCCACACCCACCACAAAATAAATTCCTTAATTCTGTGCTGTGTTGCAGCATAATCACAGACAAGCATGCTCCAGCAGCTGTATGGATTCAGTTGCCTTTTTAGTGACCACACCTATAAAAGTCCGTGTTAAATCTGAGAATAGGGACAGCACTCCAAGTAGGCCAGCTTCATCAACCAGACAAAGATATTTTAAAAATCGTTTTGGAAAACTACTAAATTTTCTTGTAGGCAACACACAAACTTGTTATGTAATTTATTCTCTCAACATATGGCATCCATAGGTAGAACAGAGACCGAGAAATCCAAGAACACAAATCATGAACATGTATACACTCTTGATTACAAATAGATTCCTAATTCTGCTAACACTTACACACTGAATTCAGTTGGGATACCCACATGCATAAAGTTACATGCTTGTTAGCTTAGGTCCTGATTCTGCAGATTTTTAAAGAGCAGATATGAAGGAAAAATGGTTTAATCTCTTCTGATACACTGAAATAGTGTCTGTTTTTCTCCATCTACTTTGTGACTGCCTGAAAAGAGATCACACATTTAATGATTCTTCAGAATTAATTTCTCAAGATAATTTCATCAAAAAGGCTGAGTTTCATTAGTGATTGGAACTTTGAGCATTTGTTTGTATCATACCAGCATGTCTCTTTATAGAAGCAAGACTGAACTAATTATGAAAACACATTATTACCCTGAATGCTTATTTGCATTAAAGTACAGTCCATAGTTAATGGGATAAAAATGCCTTTCAGAATTCCTCTATATACATTTGTGGGAGGTCTTAAGTGCCAGTTTACCTAAGAAGTTGTAAGAGCTCTGAAGGGGACACCTCAGTCTCTTTGGTAAAGAAACCCACTATGTTCTCTCCTGCTTTATGACAATAATGGGAATCCTAAAATTCACTTTAATGTGATATCCTTATAAAGTATAAACTGGGATTATTGGGTTTGTTTGGTGGTCCTTTGTTCAGTCTTAGATTTAATCTAATGCCAGCAATGGACAGCATCTTTAACAATTTTAACTGTTATGCATTAGTGACAAGCAGCTGTGCTTATTTGTAAAACCACATTAAAAGGCAACAGAGTGAGGAACCTAGTGTGACATCTTTGATGACCTTGGATTTGGGACAGTAATAGCTGTGTAACAGTTTCACTGATACCGTGGGGCGAGGGATAAATAAACTGGAATAGTCCATGGAATCCTAGGTTACTTATACATTAAGGTATATTTATGCCTTTATGCATACATATAAAGAGAAGACATGCACAATCCATAATTGCACTTATCAGTTGGATCTGATGTGCATTGCTGCAGCTGTCAGATAAATCATAGGGTATGTCTGTGCTGCAGCTGGGAGCGAGCCTCCAACCTAGGGTAGACAGATTTCTGTTTATAAGGCTCAAGCAGTATGGACGTTGCAGCCTGGGCAGACCCAACCCCTGACGCTTGAGAGCCCGAGCTCCGCGTGAGCCACAGTGTTCATGCTGCTATTTCTAGTCTGCTGGCTCAAGCCCGGCTAGTGTGAGCTTAACTATCTGTGTTAGACTTGCTCCTAACTGCAGTGTGGCCCTCTCTCGACACAACCTTGTCGCTAAAAGTCAGCCTGTGTAAATGCTCTTTTGCGGTATTTTGTCTGCAGTTTTTCAGGAGAGCGCTCTGACTGACAAAGCCCTGTTCACACTGCCACTTGCGTTGGCAAAACTTTTGTCTGTCATGGGGTTGAGGGTAGGGGTAGGAGGGTGCTTTTTAAAGTACTGTGAAAGACAAAAGTTTTGTCACAACTTTGCAGTGTAGACAAGCCCTTAGGAACGGGAGTAGATCAAAGCACACTCAGGAAAGCAGGGAAATGGACACTTAGCGAGCTGCATGTTAATGCAGGATAGATTTAAGTCTGAGTTTGCTGCAAAGTAAGTGTTCGTGTCTGCAAGCTCTTTGTCACTGCTCATCACTGTGTGAGAGACAGGAGATGAAGTGTCATATTGGGCACATCTACTTGAACGTTTCCCAAAATGTAGGTCTCTTGAAGTGGGTAAAGGACTACCCAGTCCGGTGAGGAAGACGTGTAAATAACGTCTGCGTGGACTACATGGTCTCACTTTGATGAAGGAGAGCTCAGCGTTCAAAAGTTTAGAAAGTTCATGATGTTGCATAGACTTGGATGAGAGATGCATGAAAAAGGTACCCACATGCCAATGCACACTAGTGCAGAAATAGCAAGCTGGTCTGTAAGCTTTCTAGGTTTAAAAATTATGAGCAATACCCTTTGGGAGTCTGTGTTTCATGTCTGACTTTTCTGTTACATTGGTAAATTTTTTTGGACTGGGACTATATCTTCCTTTATGTCTTCTCCAGCACTGAGGTCACATTTAACTCTTTATAAAACACAATAGTCAGTGTTGACCATTTTAAGGATTATAAAACTGCATACATCTTGGCATGCCTGGAAGCCAGGGTAAGGTAGCCTTATTCGAGTAAGTTACACTCCAGGTTATAGCTTCTGTCAGAGTGATGTGCTCTCTGGGCTATCCCGTACACAGTAGGCTTGGCAGGCAGACATGAAAACACATCAGCTTTGCACTGTTTTCTAATTGTGGGCAAAGGCAGAGATTTAGGAAAGGCCTCCTCCCTTCCCTCCCCTGCTGAGAGCCAGGTTTTCATTTTACAGGGCAGGAGTGAGAGTGCCTTGTTCAGTAAACTGGGAAGCCCCCATTTAGAGGTTTGTGTAACGTATTATGAGAACATCCTGTCCAGCAGAGCTCAAGTGAGATCCATTTTCAGGCCAAAAAGCCTTCCAAAGCCAAGATTTTGAAAAAGCGATCTTTAATAATGTTTAAAATCTCAGGTCACTGTTAAATCATTTTGTGGAGTTCTGTAAACTGACTAGGTTTAAGAAAGACTGTCTAAATACAGTACTTGTGTGAAGTGTGGGGCGAGAGCCAGCAACCTACTTCAGATTTGTGCCCTAGTCCTAAGCCTTTAATTTTAATATGGTTTGTGAGTTTATAACCAGAGTTTAAAGGAGCACCATCAACTTAAAACTTGTTCCTCTGTCTTGAGTATTTTTGGCTACTATCATTACAGTTAATTCAGAGGGTTAATAAAATGGAGAGAATGAAAAATGATTTCTTTGTTTTTCAGATCTGTTTATTTTTGTTTGATAGCACTCCTGTACATGATCAGTTTCACTGTTTCCCCTATATAGTCAGTCATGTAGTTCCTCCTGAATTTGTGGGCTTTTAAGACAGCAGGGAGGAAAGGAATACAAAATAGGGAGAAAAAGATTGCAAGATCACAAACATTGGCAGATATAGTACTTGAAAGTACTTTCACCCAATATTTTGAGTTAATTATCTGATTACAAATTGATTGTGCCCCTCTAATATGAACTAGTTTACTATTGTCATGTTTTCTGCTTGGACATTTTTAATATCATGCAAGGTTAGATACAACAACTTTCTCACTTGTCCTCCATGTTTTTTCTGAATGTTTTAGTGGAGTTATCTTAATAAAGGAGATGGCTTTCTAACAGCATAACCTAGAATCTCATGGAGTTATCAGCACCTTCCCTAACAGTCACAAGGGACAGTGTAGTGTATTCTTTTCTGGTATGCAGCGGATCATTGTAGGAAAAGGTGGGATGCCTTACGAGCTTATCAGCCTGGGACAGAATGCCATGCCTTTTACAGATGTCAGATGACTGCTACTGATCTCAGTAAGAAAAGGAGTACTTGTGGCACCTTAGAGACTAACAAATTCATTTGAGCATAAGCTTTTGTGAGCTACAGCTCACTTCATCGGATGAAGTGAGCTGTAGCTCACCAAAGCTTAAATTGGTTAGTCTCTAAGGTGCCACAAGTAATCCTTTTTCTTTTTTGTGAATACAGACTAACACGGCTGCTACTCTGAAAGCTGATCTTAATGTGTCATAAATTGGTGAGCGTGGGTGTGAGCACATGCTAGCCATTTCATTGGGTTTTCCACTTCATTAGTTGTCTGTCCATTCTCTCCTGTCACCTGAGATGGTTTTCTTTTTCTGTATGTGTTCTACTCCCTAAACTGTATAGGGTCACCTTTTGGCCCTAAGAATTATAGAGATTATTGCAGAAAATAAGTATAATCTGGATCTGTTGGATATTCTCTTCACATCCAGCAGGTGGAGACTAAAATCTTTTTGGACCAGAACACTCTTCAGTTTCCTGTTGCCTGTGTTCAACTCAATTTCCATCTCCAGCAGGGGAAGATCTTCTGCACCTTCATCTCTTTATGATCTGAGGTAGTTGCTAACAAGAGTGGCAAGGGTGGGTTTTGGTTTTTTAGGTTGTAAACTCAACCTTAGAGTTGTCCAACCTTAGAAAATTATTGGGTTCTAAATCCAGCCTTCTCCATGTTGTGGAGTCTGCAGAAGTAACTGAGTTCTGACCGTACGGGGTTTTCCTGTTCATTTCCCTTTGTATGTCTCAGAAAAAGAACCCATCTAGTCCAGGAAGATCTAGGTCCGTAGCTATGTATGGATCAATCCAGTGCTTGCTTCTTATGCTTTACTAGCTGTGTTCTTCAAGTTCAGGACGTAGGTTTGGTCCCCATTGTTGGTTTTTTTTTTAAGAAGTTGGTTTCTGAGAAGTCTGTGGAAGTGGTCTATTGTAGTAGACACCAAAACTATCTTGAATGTGAAGAGATTTCTCAAGGGGTCTTACTTTCTTTGACTTGTAAGGAATGAGTAGCCACCTTAAGGAAAATGCAAAGCCAGGTGGTCACTAATTCAAGTTTGCCCTAATTCCAGTTCTTACATGTCATTGAGACGTCCATTTTGGGCAGCACCAGTGCTAGCCCTTTGGGAGACCTAAGCAGGAATGTTTTTGGGGTCCACCCACCCAACACATACTAATAATTAATAGAGGCCTAAGCAATTGCTTAGTGTGCTTATGCCTAGCGCCGGATCTGGTTGTGGGTTTTGCTGGTTTTCTTCCTCCCCACTGCAGTTCCAGTTACACTTTGGGGAAGGGGTAGTGTCTGGGACATTAACACTGTCCTCACAGTGAAGTTTAGCTACTGATCATTGGGGGCATAGGTGCTGGAACTAGGGGTACTGCTGCACCCCCCTGGCTTGAAGTAGTTTCCATTACATACAGGGTTTACACTTTTTGGTTCGATAGCTCTCAGCACCCCCACTGTAAAAATTTTCCAGCACCCCTGATTAAGCGGGGGGCACACAGAATCTACCTTCAAGTTGGCTTTCTGTACTTTGAACAGCGTAGTTCCTGTTGCTTAACTTATTTCAGTGTGGACTTCTGATCCGTGACCTATCTGTGCCTGAGCCCTGAGCTTTAGGGGCCTCCTCTAGGTTTGAGGAAGTCCCACGGTCTCCACGATCCATTCCGTCTTAGGCTTTTCTGAGGTCTTGTCTACACTGGCACTTAACAGCGCTGCAACTTTCTCGCTCAGGGGTGTGAAAAAACACCTCCTCTAAGGGCAGCCAGTTTCAGCCCTGTAACGTGCTCGTATACACAGTGCACCAACGCTGGGAGCTGCCCCCCTCGTGGAGGTGGTATTTTTAGAGTGCTGGAAGAGCTCTCTCCCAGCTCTGTGTCGCGACTACTTAAGCCACATTAAAGTGCTTAAACACTTTAATGTTGCCAGTGTAGACCAGCCCTGAGACCGACGGAAGGGCTGTTGATGTTTTTTGTGGTGTAAGGTTTGGCCAGGTATGGTGATTTTTTGGATAGGAATGAGATTGAAACTCACTAACTCCATTTCTTGCAGTCTACGTAACAGATGTCAGATGGTGACATCCAGTCACTACCATCTTGGGTCAGATTTGAACTAGTGACCTAGAAATAAAAGGCCCCGTGTCCTATTATAAACCCACATACTAATCCTGCTTCCTATATGCTGTCAGATTCATTTCAAGTTCCTAGTTGTAATCTGCAAAGCACTCAGTGGGCTCGGGTCCTGGTTATCTTGGAGACCATTTCAATCTGCATTCCAGGATAACAGCTATATTCAGGGACTCTGAAGCGGACAGAGCCTAGGGCAAAGCTGTCTATGGGTGAGAGGAATTTCTTGGCAGCCCTTAGCTATGGAAATCCATTCTGTGAGATAGGGGACATAGCCTGCATCTTACCACCTTCAGAGTGAAATGTGAGAAAGGTCTCTTTACCAAGGACTATCTGCAGTGATAGCTGGGATAGAATGCTTCCAGGGAGATAAGGGAAAAGAGGAGCGAAATTCCACATGGCCAATCCCCTTGATGCAACCACTCCCTGAGTATATTTGAGGCTTTAACTTGTTTAGATAACTGACTCCTTTCTGTTACTTCTCCATTTTTGTTTTCCTTTGTATGACATGTTGTCCCATCCCCCCAGAAGTATCCGTATTGCTGGCAGAAGC
The DNA here is from genome assembly GCF_965152235.1 of Eretmochelys imbricata. Lineage (NCBI taxonomy): Eukaryota > Metazoa > Chordata > Testudines > Cheloniidae > Eretmochelys > Eretmochelys imbricata. Next base: position 76,027,737 of record NC_135581.1, on the reverse strand, counting down.
TAGTGTTGTGAACATATGGTAAGGTAATCAATTGTTACAAATAAAATATAAATAAAAATCCAAGCCATTTTTTGGATTGCTGTTACTGAAATAATATACGTTTAAAATATTTCTTTAGTGTTCGAAGCCTGAAATATGTCTAACATAAAAAATCTTATCAACTGTAGATTCCCCCCCCACACCCCCAATAAAATCCTTAAAGACTGGTGCATAGCATTGTCTACACTACACAGCTTTTAGCAACAAGGCTGTGTCGACGCAGCCTTGTTGCTAAAAGTCAGTGTGTGTGAACGCTCTCTGTTGGTATTTTGTTGGCACTTTTGCTGACAAAATACTTCCAGCCCTGTGAGCCGCGTTAGCTTTCACAAAGCCTCATTCACACTGCCACTTGCGTCGGCAAAACTTTTGTCTTTCGCTGGGAGGAGGGCTTTTTTAAAGCACCTGTGAAAGACAAAAGTTTTGTTGACAACCGTGGTAATGATTTCCATGAGAGTTTGGCCTGTGTATTTGTCAGTGCCACCATGGTTTTGTATGTTAAACCTCTCCCAAAACTTTTTAAAACATTTTTTTCTGTAAGCATCATTCCTGTATGTGCTTTAAAAATTGCTGTGTGGAGCGTTTAGATTCTTTACCAATATTAAGGAGGTAATTCGTCAATTGTTATGTTCTGGCTTGCGGTGTGATTTGCAACCTCTTAAGAGTCCTAGGTCCTTAACAGCCATCTCGTACATCTCTGTGATAACTCACCACTTCTTCATCTAATTTGACTAAACTGGGCTTCTAATTCTGCTGTGAAAAGTTCCATTTTGGTGTCCTGAGCTCAATTTTGTGCTGGTCCTTAGTAGGGTTCCAGTGTCGGTTGGACGTATTCCTGGGGGTTTCATCACGTGACACAATCTTCAATTAAAGATTAATCTTTAATTTCTGGAGATTCCAGGACAGTCTTGGAGGGTTGGCAACCGTAGTCCTTATGCTAGTTTTAAACTATTGTGTGAGCCTCTTGCTGACCAGAGCCTTTTTTTAACCCGGGAGTTTTGGGGTGACTGCAGGTCACCCACGATGTGCTTTAAATTTGTTGGAAGGCTCTGTTCTGAGGTGTGGGGCATTTTAATGCTGCCTTCCCCCTCTGGGGATTTAATGGAGACACACAATAACTCAAAAGGACTCTTTACCCTAGCTAAGTATGAAATGCATGGTCACACCAACTATAGCCACTCAGTTGCCTTCTTGTGGCTGGCCCAAAGAGGTGGGCACATGAAGAGAGCTTTGGTTCAAGTGGGGTGAGGTCTTTTTTTATTACAGCAGTGCCTATGACCCATTTGAGAAAGGGGCCCCATTGTACCAAACCCTGTACAAACAGAGTGAGAGACAATCCCTGTCCTGAAGAATTTACTAGACAAAAGAGAGACAGGGTGGAACATGCAAGCAGAGTTAACAAATAAGTAGTAGCAAATGTCCTGTTAAATTGTTTTATTTTAAATCCTTTTGGTGGGGTTATGTTAGGAAGGGATTAGCTAGCTGGATAGAGAAAGGAATGGAGGGGTTGGAGAGACCATGGGGGAGGGAGGTCAGGAGTGGGAGGTTGAAACAAAAGGCCAGTCAGCACAGGGGATGGTATGTTCTGAGTGAAAACTGCAGAGAACAGTTAGGGTTGCCAACTCCCCAGGATTGGCCTGGAGTCTACAGGAATTAAAGGTTAATCTTTAATTAAAGATCATGTCATGTGATTAAATCTCCAGGAATACATCCAACCAAAATTGGCAACCCTAAGAACAGTTGGGTATCATCGGTGTCTGCCATCAGTCCATGCTTAAACTGCTCCTTCAATTGCTCTGCCAGCTTCAGTTAGCTGCAGAGTTTTTGGGCTCTTTACTTGGGTCTTGCCCCTCACGCAGCTCCTGTTCAAACACAGTCCTCTCACCCAAGTTAGGTGCTTTCAGTCTCGGGCTGGCTTGGCCCATCCTGGTGTGTAGGCTTAAAGCTTTCTTTGGGGCTGGTACTTAGCTGCTTTGCAATGAGGACATGGGTTAAACTACTTCAGTGCTGATAGACCTCGAGTGCCTTCCCACAGGTCCCCTCCATGTGCCCAGAAAGAGAGAGAGTTCACTAGGAAAGAATTACGGAGCAGCTTAGCTTGCTGCAGGATAAAGCTGTGGGTCTGGGACATGCCACCAGGAGTCCTAGCAACACACATTGGGGACTGCAGTGCCTGTAAGGACATGGTAACCCAAGTATGGCTTGGCAGTGTGGCTCCTTACACCTGAGCTAGGCAGACCCACGTGCTGATCACCTGGGTTAACTCTACAGTGATGACTTACCCCCAAAGGCGATCTGCCTGGGAGGGAGAAGGGGGAGGAAGGATGCTATATGGGTCCTAATGCCCCAAGGAGGGTGTCTTCTCTGCGGAGTGCTGGGAGTAGGAGGTAGGCCTGACTAGGCCCCATTTTACCTCCGTCCCCAAGTGCAGCAGTAGGTTGGTGTTTGAACTGCTTTCTGCCTGTGCTGTGCCATAGCTGAAGAGTTAAGAGTTCTAGTCTTGGCCCCCCCCCATTGGGGTAATGGAGTTTACACAGTTTATTTGCATCAATGGACTCTTTTTATAAGTAGTGACTAGTTTGTCTGGGTGTTCCTGTTTCACATGAGCTAAGTGCTATGTAACTAATTGGGCAAACAATTGAAACAACAAGGTTATGTAACCTGGAAAGTTGTCTTGTTTAGATGAGTTTGCCCATCTTCTCAGTTGTTCACTTGGGATTAGTCTCACACCCATCATTAACTCTGAGAATTAACCATAACAACTCTTGGGTCACAGAACACACCCATTCTTTCGGCCATACAGCACAGGTCAAATACTTGCTCTTGTACATGTAAACTGCAGTTTCTTTGCTTTGAAGCAAAAGAAAGTTTGGCCTGTTCATATGGGTTTTTAAAAACAAAAAAACCCCAAAACAATGGGAGCGCTGTGCTTTTGTCAGAGAAAGGGAAGTCTGTGATTGTAAGGTCCTGTTTCATTAGGCAAACCATGTTTGTCTTGGTGCAGAAGAACCTCCAAAATATTTGACTATGCAATGGATTCTCAAATATTTGTTAGTGAAAATAATGGATCCCACGACCCTTCTAAATACAGATCCTTTTTGTAGTTTTCAGAGTGCACAAGCAGTCTGTGTGATCCTTCTGCTCCCTAAGGAGCACTTTGAACTCAGGGTTGGAGTCCATAATGGGATTAGCCTATGTAACCTGAAGGCTGCTGTTGTATTTCCTGCTCGATCCGTACTTGTATTAAAAAGGAGCGAGTCTAAAACAAAGACAGTAAGTGTTAAGGACTTCTAGGCTCATTTCTACTGGTGCTCTCTGCTGGATAGGTCACCTTCAATTTGTCTTCCAGTATAGTATTAACACTTAATCTTCCTAAAATAAATATATGTTTGCAGTGTTGTGGTCTCTGTTTTAGGGCATGCTCGTAGTTTAAGTATAAGTAGGCAGAGATGTGAGCTCCATTTTTTACATTCATCCACATGATGGATAGTTCCATATCTCCTAGTTGTTGGGGTTTTTTTAGAGCTTTAAAAGGACATGGCAATCCTTGGGTAGCATATTCCTTGTTTGTAATGGTGGTTTCGCCCATTTATTTTTTCTGCACCAGTTGTGAGAATAAATCTGCTCATCCTTTTATCTTTCTGTAGGTGCAGCTTTTTATCCTTCCTGCAAGTCTAGTTACTTTGAGCAATGGGGTGAGCTGGTACTGCCAGTGGCTGTCAGCTGTTCTTGCCATCCCTTATTTCTCCTTGCTCTCCCTGAAGACGTTGAAAAGCATGCCTGAGCTCCCCACATCACAGGCAGTGAGACACAAAGTCACTGCAAAACCTGGATGTGCTGTATTGGAGCATTCTGTGCTGCTTGTCACCAGCCTGGCCAAGAAATACACAATTCCCTTACTGCTTGTTCTGACTACTGAAAAACCATGCTTTCCCCTGCCCCAGATTTACAAGGTGAGATTATGAACCAGGCAGATGCAGCTACTAATGCATTTTTAGGATGGTTTGAACCACGCAGCTTTTCCCCTTCCCCCATTCACCCATGTTTATGAGTATAGGAGCAGTTTTTCAAAAGAATCGCTCTAATTGGTTACTTTGGACTTCCTTGCCATTTCAAATCCTGCGGCTTCTGTTGAATACGAAGTTGAAGATTGTTTCCTTACTTCTCTGCAATATTGTGTGCGTGCGGGGGTAGGAGGAATCACAATGCCTGTTTTTTGTATGTGTCAGTAAAGCTGTATCATGACCAGCAGCTAGACATTGAGCGGGACGCAGTGATAGCCTGCTTAACAGTGGGGAAACATATTTTTAGTGCATATGGGTTCTGCACCAGAGATACGGTGAACTCAGGTCATCGTGACATTTTTACCTTAGGAAAACAATGCAGTTGAAGTGTTTTTCTGTCAAGAATATTCAAGCTAGGTTTTCCAGCAGTGCTAGGGTAAAGAGATTTAATATCCCTTTAGTCCCTTAATAGTTCTGGAAAAAACTTCAACGAAATAGGCTTTCTCAGGGCTGTCACACTTGTATTGTACTTGGTACTAACATAAAATGGAGGTGGCAGAGAGAGAGGGGGAGAGACGGACCATGATTATGGTTCTTTGTTAGTCAGAAACAAGAGTTTATTATTCTAGTTTACCTGGACAGCTACATTCTTACCAAAGACATGAATTTCTCTCCTCCCTCAAGGATGTGTCATGCTTTAAAAAAATAAATTTAAATAAATTAACACACCCCTTTACCTTAGCAGCATCTGTGTATCAATTTTCTTCTCACTTTAATGATCAGCTTTGAAACACTTTCCACCTGTGGTATTAAGGGTTGTCATACTGGCAGGGTTGATGTAACCCTTCTTCCTTCTGAAATACATTGAGTGCATGTATTTTGCTTTGCTTGCATGAGGCCCTGTCTGGCACTGAGATCGGTGTAACTGATGTCGCTCAAGGGGTGGCTTATTCACATCCCTGAGTGACACTAGTTAAGCTGACATAACCTGTAGTGTAGACGAACCCATAGCGGCGATCTGTGTGCATAGTTGTGACGAGCTTTTGGAACCTTCAGGGTGAGGTGCTATAGAAATAGCCATACCTATGCTCCTGTTGATCTCTCGCCAACAGAAATTGGTACAATAAAAGATATTAACTCACCACCTTGCATCTCACCTCAGAAAGCAACCATGCTTAGGGGATCTCGGCCCTATTCTTTTAAACAAATACCCCAAATCAGCTTAGCATGGATTTCTTTGTTAATCATTAGTAGTGCCTTACACATCCCTTCTTCTTTGCGTGGTCCTGTTTGCCACTAAATGTTTTAAGGATTGTGAATCTTAAATGACAATATTTTAAATGACAATATAACAAGCACCCCTCAGACGAGAAGACTTCATAATGTGAAAGTCAATAACAGTTGTGCCTAGCAGAAAAATTAAATATGTAGACATATTACACTTAACTGTAAAATGTTCTTCTATTAAGCAAAGTAAATCCAGGCATTATCACTGTAGAAATGTCATGTTTGTCTGGAAGTAGAATATCATGATCATTCCTGAAGTCCAGTCAGTGTGATGTGTGGTGATTCCAAGAAAACCCCTGATAGATTTTCCAAATTGATTAGCATTAGCACTGGGGCAGCAATTGGTTGTACTGGGAGTTAAAATTTATCCCTTTAATGTAGCCAGCAGGGGTGGGTGTCAGTGCAACACATTGCTCTGTCAGTTTGTGTTGAGAGTCAGTTAAATTAGCTCTGGCCCCGTTTCCAAGCTTTTCTTTTCCTGCTTCTGTTCTCCTTTTACAGTCTTATTGTAACACCAGTTTGTCACAAAATGCCTTCTCCTATTTTGCCAGGTGGGTTAGAAATTAGGGCTGACTGCAGTACGTCTAAAAGCTTTCTCTCCTTTAATGAAATGTTGTATTTTTTCCTGCTTTTTGGCTTTTTTTTGTTTTGTTTTTTGGGTAAATGTAAAACTCCATGAACGTAGAGTTTTGTGGAAGTATGGATCACATATAACACTTGCTAAAAACAAGTGTAATGAGGCTGTATAGGCATCTCATCTATGGATGTGCAGCCTCTTATGGCATGGTGATATATGGCAGTGGTTCTTCCTTTTGTTTTTCTTTGGGTGGGTCTTACACTGACCCGCCTTGACTCCAGTACCCTCTGGGTTGAGAAAAATCCTGGATGCCCCATCATCTCAGGCATTGGCACCCTGACAGCAGGATTGTCTGGCTATGTAGACTCCCTCCTCAGGCCCTACGCTACCAGCACTCCCAGCTACCTTCGAGACACCACTGACTTCCTGGGGAAACTACAATCCATCTGTGATCTTCCTGAAAACACCATCCTGGCCATTATGGATGTAGTAGCCCTCTACACCAACGTTCCACACAAAGATGGACTACAAGCCGTCAGGAACAGTATCCCCGATAATGTCACGGCAAACCTAGTGGCTGAACTTTGTGACTTTGTCCTCACCCATAACTATTTCACATTTGAGGACAATGTATACCTTCAAATCAGCGGCACTGCTATGGGTACCCGCATGGCTCCACAGTATGTCATATCATATAATACCTCATCTTAATTAATTAACCTCTTACTCCACTTTTTCATGTTCTCTGTATGTGTATATATATCTTCTTACTCTATGTTCCATTCTATGCATCCGATGAAGTGGGCTGTAGCCCATGAAAGCTTATGCTCAAATAAATTTGTTAGTCTCTATGGTGCCCCAAGTACTCCTGTTCTTTTTACAAAGAAATGTAAACTTTTCCCTTCCCACAGGGAAGTCCACATGCGCATCTGTCTTCCCCTGTTCCTGGCCCCAGCCACAATTCTCTTCCGCAGTGGGAGCTCAAAGTCTGCTGCCCCTCCCAGCAAGCCAGCAACTGAGCTGGGCTCTCCCTTTTTAGCGCTTCCCTTGAAGCCTCACACCTGCTCCAGGTGTTGCAGGTCACATGCAGTAGGAGATGAAAATCCATCCTTGTGCAGTTCAGCCTGTGTACGTAAAGGGCTGTGTACACAGAATTATTTGACAATGAAATAATCTGCAGGTATTGGGAGTGAGGAAGCAAAAAGTTCTGTTTAAGTAACCTTTTCTGATTACTGATAATAGCCAGGGCTGGTTGAGGATGCTTTCATTCTGCTGCCTATAGAGCAGTAAGGTCTGGCTTGCATATAAAAAAACAGAGCTGTCAAGTTTGTTTGAGAGCCTTGTTTTTAGCTTATTTGTTGGGTGTTGCAGGCCAGTTACTTTAACCTTTGCCATTGCTTTTCTTTCACAAGAAAAAATCTGTCTCTGTTCCCCACATCTAACCTCTCTCCCCCCCCCCCCAAAAAAAACCCCTCAAAACAAAAACATGTCTCTAGTCTCTTTGTCAGCTGGATGGATGTTCGGTAGCATAGCTCCCACTTTGAATAGCCTATGTAGTATTCACATTAACTTTCCATTCTCTGATAGCGAGGGTGGTCCATGTGAGACCAGAGGTTTCCGGCTATCTCTCTATTCTGATACAGCAGATAAGGTTAACTACTCAGTGCTTACTGTGTAATGTTTTTAGGGGATGGGTGGGTTGGAGTGCTTATCACCCCGTTGCTGCTTTCTTGCCTTAGGAATTTAGAACTGGTCAAGGTTGATTGAAAGCCTCAGGAATTTGACAGGTTTCAGAGTGGTAGCCCTGTTAGTCTGTATTAGCAAAAAGAACAAGGAGTATTTGTGGCACTTTAGAGATTAACAAATTTATTTGGGCGTAAGCTTTCCACAGTACAGAGGTCTCCTTTTGTTCTTTGCTTGCATTTCTAAAGGAGGCTTACCTGATGGTGCCTAAACCTCTAGGAACCGGTACCCAATATGTCCACGCTTTACCTCTCAATACTGTAACTTTTATATGGACTAACAAAAAGACCATATACAGTAGAATGTCAGAGTTAAGAACTCAACCACACACCTCATTTGGAACTGGAAGTACGCAATCAGACAGCAGCAGAGGACCCCCCCCCCCAAGAAAAGCAAATACAGTACAGTATTATGTTTAAACGTAAACTACTAACAAAAATAAAGGGAAAGTTAGAATTTTTTGACAAGTTAATGAAACTTTCTGTGCTTGTTTCATTTAACTTAAGGTAGTTAAAAGCAGCATTTTTCTTCTGCATAGTAAAGTTTTAAAGCTGTATTAAGTTCATGTTCAGTTGTAAACTTTGGAAAGAACGACCATAATGTTTTACATTTGAGTTACGAACAACCTCCGTTCTGTAGGTTTCAGAATAACAGCCGTGTTAATCTGTATTCGCAAAAAGAAAAGGAGTACTTGTGGCACCTTAGAGACTAACCAATTTATTTGAGCATGAGCTTTCGTGAGCTACAGCTCACTTCATCGGAGCTTATGCTCAAATAAATTGGTTAGTCTCTAAGGTGCCTCACTTACTCCTTTTCTTTTTGCATTCTGTAGGTGTTCGTAACTCTGAGCTTCTACTGTATACTTGAAGCTCATGTTGGATATAAATAATTAAAATCACAGTAGTTGATACCGGTAGTTTGACTTTGCCTAGTGGGTAACCTCACTGATCTAGAATTTTCCATGTTATAACTCATCTTTCAAAGGGCTGATAGCTGTCATCAGAGTTTGCAAAATTAACATTTTATATTTGTAGGGGAAAAATAAGTTTTTGCCCTTCCAACTTTGCATGATTTTCTGGGGTCTGATTCTGAGAGGTATCATAGAATATCAGGGTTGGAAGGGACCTCAGGAGGTCATCTAGTCCAACCCCCTGCTCAAAGCAGGACCAATCCCCAATTTTTGCCCCAGATCCCAAATGACCCCCTCAAGGATTGAATTCACAACCCGGGGTTTAGCAGGCCAATGCTCAAACCACTGAGCTATCCCTCCCCCAAACATCTTACTTACTGAACATCTTACTTCCATTAATGTCAGTGGAGGGTCCCTAGCTTTTTGTAGGATGATGCCTTTTGTGGTGATGGAGTGAGACATACTAGCAAATGCATAGCTCCAGCATTAGCTGTTTTCTTTCGCTCTACTCCATTTCTCTTTTTAATCATATGAGACTGATAAGGAAATTCAGATCTGATTAATTCTTCAGAGATTAATTTTTTTTCTCAGTTAATAAAACCTGCTTGTGTGCATATTCTGTGCTCAGAAAATGCAGATAAGTATTTGACTTGGAAGGCAGATTTTCATAAGCACTACTTTGAGGCAGTCCTTGTGCTTTATACATTGAGGGCAGAGTGAGGCCAGTGCTGAGCACTTAAGAAAAATCCCACCTATAGAGGATAGATTCTGCTCTTTGACATTCACAAGCATCTCCTGTTGAAGGCAAAGGAGTCGTAATAGTGTTGAAAACTTTCATGAAAAATGTTCACTGTATTTTGAGCAGCCCTAATTACACTTGCAAATGTGAGGGGAAAGGTTTGGACCTACAAGTTTTTCTGTGACTGTTATGGGTTTGAACCATCACAGTCTGCTTTTCAGATGCAGCACGATGATACAAGTTGGAGATATTTCAAAGGCCCTTAGTTCATGTGGAAAACTATTGAAATGGACTTTTGTCTTAGAAGTGGTCTGCATGACTCAGATCATATATAGACATTATTGCGGCTTAGCTTGTAGCAGCAGTTGCATGCCCCTCCAAAATTGCTAGTCCAAGTAAATACCAGGAAGCTGTGGCTTTCCACATTTATCATGCTAGTTTTTAAACCCTTCACTATGGTACGCTCAGGGCCATTTAATGTCTATATGGTATGAAGTACAGTTTACGTTGTTGGTACTGGAGTAATAAATTCCTAGAATCTTCCTCACATTTTAGATAATTAGATAGAATCTTGTTATGGAGGTTTAAGACAGTCAATATTTTTAGGACATTTGCTGTGACTTGAGGTCCAGCTGTGGTTTACCTTCTTCTTCAAGTGCTTGCTCATGTCTATTCCGTGCTAGGTGTGTGCATGCCGTGTGCACCATTGCTGGAGATTTTTCCCTTAGTGGTATCCATTGGGCGGCTCTAGTTCCCTATGGAGCTGCACACTTACGCACCGGTATAAGGGGTGCCGCTGGTCCCACACCCTCTCAGGTCCTTCTTACCACCCGTGACGGTTGCTGGAACGACCCTTCTTGCTTCATCAAGACTTCTTCCTAGTGGTTTTCGGACTTTTTTTTTACATTCTTAGTTATCATAATGTAGTGCATATAGTTTCAAGTAGTTTCAGTGTATATAGTTAGTGTAAAAAGTTCCTATCGTAGAGGAACTTGCACTCCAGGGGCTCAAAGGGCCTGGGCGAAACTCATGTGAAGGATAAGTGCCAGATCTGTCGGGACTTGAGACCCCGCACCAAAAAAGACAGGGACGTCAGACTGAAGGCTATCCTCATGGAAGCTGCCCGAAGATCTGTCTCAGAGCCGAGACGCTTCGGTTCAGCGTTGAGTACTTTGGCATTGGCGCGAAGCACTCCCCCGGCATCAAGCTCTTCCCAGCACCGTTCTGTCTCCGGTGTTGAGGAAGAAACCTAAGAAGCAGCGCACTGAGAGAGGGCACTCACTGGTGCAAAAGAGAGACAAGCAGGGAGAAGGAAGTTCAGTGAGACCTGTGCTGGGGGGGTGGTCACTCTTCTACCCCAGAGCTGTCGGCACTGTCAACTCTGCCAAGGGTTTTGAGTCTTGTGTGAGACCCTCCGCCGACACCAGGAAGCCACCGTGGTGCCAGCGGACTGATTGGTACCGTCGACACTGAAGGCTTTTCAGGCTGCTAGGGACCTTTCTCTTCTGGTCCTGCCAACCCCAATGGTGCACCTACCAGCCCTGGTGCCCGGAAGCAGGAGGGAACAGGGTGTGTCGGGCACTTTCCTGGCACCAGGTCCCCCGACACCATCTAGGGGCAAGCTCTACCTGACCCTAGCATCCCGATCTCTAATACGCCACCGGTCCCCAGAACCCAGCACTGTATGGAGGTGGAAGTGGATACCACTCCATTGTGGTCAGCTAGAGAAGAATCCTCTTTGGACTCTGAAGGGAAGCTACTGCCAAAAGCCTATCATCGGTATCCAGCCTATGCTCCACTGAGCTTTAGCGCCAGTCCTCTGGTGGGCACCTGGCCCACAGGTCACAGTGGAACCCCGGGGTTTTTCCCCCGGTACCGGGTCCTTCCTCCCACAGCTCCTACACTGAAATATGGATGGGCTACTGTTCCTTTCCACTTGGCATGAGACCCCAACCTCTGTACCGACATCCAGGAGATGCCTCCCCTGGACATAGTCAAGGTAGAGGAAGAGGAAGGAGACCCTCCTTTGGTGCAAGCACCTCCTTGTCCTCCCCAGATGAGTCAGTTCTGGGTCCCACTAACCTTTAGCTACTGGATGATTTCAGGGCCCATCAGGACATTTTGAAGTGAGTCGCCACAAACCTGGGCCTGGAAATCGGGGCTATTAAAGAGACTTTGCACAGCCTTATTTAGCAGCTCCATCCAAGGTGGTCCTGCCCATCAGTGAGGCCATGATGGGACCAGTTAAGGCCCTGTGGCAAACACCTTCTCTGGCCCTACTTCAGAGAGCGGAGAAGTAGTATTATGAGCTGGTAGGCGGGTTCGAATACCTGTACTTACACCTTGCCCCGCTCTCTTCCTGGGTCCTTGGTGGTGTCTTCAGTGAATGAAAGGGACAGGGAGGGCCAGTTAAGTGCTACCCCGAAATAGAAAGACTCCAAGAAACTGGACATTTTCGAAAGAAAGGTTTATTCCATGGGTAGCCTCCAACTGCATGTCTGCAACCAGCAAGCTTTGCTGAAGAGAGATCATTTTAATCTATGGGACTCCCTGAATAAATTCAGGCGCCCTGCCCCAACAGTCAAGATAGGAGTTCATGGCCCTCTTGGAAGAGGGTAAGAAGTTGGCCACGACCTCTCTCCAGGTGGCTCTGGATGCTGTTGTCTCGGTGGCCCAGACAGTGGCCTCCCTGGTCACCATGAGGTGCTGTTCCTGGCTCCAGTCCTCTGGTCTTCCCCACAAGCCCAGTAGTCCATCCAGGACCTCCTCTTTGAAGGCTCCTCTCTTTTCTCGGAGCAGACAGACATGGGACTTCATGGACTGAAGGACTCGAGGGCCACTCTACCATCCTTAGGCCTGTATGCTCCATCTGCTTCCAGAAAGCACTTTAGGCCCCAGCAGCCTCCTCAGTAGCTCCAAGACGGGAGCCCTACAAAAGAAAAAGGGATGGCTTCTAAATGGCACCAAGCACTTCTGCCCACCCCAGCCTCCTGGTTGGGGTCTTAGAGATACTCTGGTAGCCCACGCAGGCCTTTTGAAGGTGCATCCGAGGGTGTGGTACCAGTCACTGTTTCAAATCCACCTCCCCTTTTATTTTTGGACCATGTGTTGCTCTTTAGTCCAGCATGGTCATTCATAACATCAGACCTTTGGGTCCTGAACACAGTCAGTTATCCCCTGCAGTTTCTATCCACCCTTCTCTCCAGTCCCCTCCATCCTGTCCTTCTTTAGGGACCCTTCTCACAAACAACTCCTATTCCAGGAGATGCAATGCCTCTTATGTATGGGGGTTGTGGAGGAAGTTTCTCAAGACTTGAGAGGGAAGTGGTTCTACTCCTGGTATTTTCTAATCCCAAAGACCAAAGGGGGCCTCCGGCCCATCTTGGACTTGCGTATTCAATAGATATTGAAGGAAACAGGTTCCGCATGAAGAACAGATTCTGCATGTGGCACCTTAGAGACGAACATTTATTTGAGCATAAGCTTTTGTGATTATAAGGTTCCGCGTGGTCTCCCTAGCCTCTATCATTCCCTCCCTGGACCCAGGAGACTGGTACGCTACCCTTGACTTAAAGGATGTATACTTTCATATTCCTATTTTCCATGGCCACAAAAGATTTCTCAGGTTTATAGTGGCTTAATGCCACTATCAGTTCACCACCCTCCCTTTCAGCCTATTGGAAGCCCTGTGTGTTTTCATGAAATGTATGGTGGTTGTAGCAGCCTTCCTTATGCGGCGAGGTGTACCTTGACGACTGGCTGATCAAAGGCTGGTCGCAGGCTCAAATATAGAACAGCAAGCCACCTTCAGGGTTCTGGGCCTGATGATGAAGGAGCAGAAGTCAACTCTTGTTCTGGTTCAGAGAACAGAATTTATTGGGACAGTATTTGACTCGACCCAAGCTAGGGCCTTCCTGTCTGAGGTCCGTTTCTAGACCATGTCAGACCTGATATCCACGGTCATGGCTCACTCAATCATGATTGCTCAGGTGTGCCTCAAGCTACCGGGTAGCATGGCAGCTTGTACTTACATAGTTCAATACACAAGGCTGCACCTTAGAGCCCTCCAGATGTGGCTTGTGTCAGTTTACTTCCCCAGCAGACACCACTTGGACTCAGTGCTCCCGGTCCCTCCTCTGGTCTTTGCCTCCCTGGACTGGTGGAAAGATCCAAGGTCGGTAATGATGGGGCTGGCCTGGGTTACCCCACAGCCATTGGTATTCTTAGTCTCGGATGTATCAGACCTAGGGTGGGTTGCCCACCTCCTCAACCTCTGGGCCCAGGAAGAACTCTCCCTGCACGTAAACATAAGGGAGCTCAGGGTGGTGCACTTAATATGTCAAGTGTTCCTGCCCCAGATCTCAGGCAAGCTGGTACAAGTCCTGACAGGCAATACTGGGCCCATGTTCTATATCGACAAGCAAGGAGGGGCTTGATCTTCTGCCCTGTGTCAGGAGGCCATCCGTGTATGGGACTTCTGTGTGAGACCCTCCCTCCCTCTCGAGGCGTCACGTCTCCCAGGAGTCAGGAATGTGTCGGTGGAGCACCGCAGCAGATCGTTCTCCTTTGACCACGAGTGGTCCCTTCACCCAGAGGTCACCAGATTTATCTTCCAATAGCGAGGGCATCCCCAGGTGAACCTGTTCACCACCAGGGAAAACAGGAAATGCCATCAGTTCGCTGCATGGGTACAGCCCAGGCTCCCTCTCCGACACCTTTCTGCTCCCATGGGCAGGCCACCTACTGTACGCCTTGATTCACAATGCGGTTCTAAAAATCAGATGGTACAAGCAAAAGTTATCCTGATAGCACTGGCGTGGCAATGCCAGCATTGGTTCGGCCCACTCCTGGACCTTTCGGTGGCAGCTCCTCTCCCTCTGGACCTGATTTCCCAAGACCGTGGCCGGTTACTTCACCCAAACCTTGTCTCCCTGCACTTAATAGCAGGGATGCTGTGTGGCTGAATCCTGAAGAACAGGCCTCATCTAAACAAGTTTGGCAGGTCTTGCTAGGTAGCAGAAAGCTTTCCACGAGGACAGCTTACTTGGCCAAGTGGAAACGTTTCACTTGTTGGGCTTCCAAACATAATCTCTCTCCCTCTCGATCTCCCCTTCAGTCTATATTGGACTGTTTGCTCCACCTATAACAGCAGGTTTATTAAGGTTCATCTGGCAGACATCTCAGCCTTCCGTCCCCTTAGTGAACGGCAGATCAGTGTTCTCCAATGAACTAATGATCCACTCTGAAGGGCTTGGAAGGACTCTATCCTCAGGTTCGCGAACCAACCTCCATCATGAGACTTAAACCTGGTTCTGTCAGAATCCCCCTCCCACTCCCGCCCCGAGCCATTAGCATCCTGCTCCCTCTCTCCAATCACCTTGGCCAGAAGGGTCTCTGAGATCAGGGTCCTTACGTCTGAACCACCTTACAAGTTGAACAAAGTCCAATGGCGCCCCCATCTGGCCGTCCTGACAAAGATGGTGTCACAATTCCTTAACAACCAGGTCATATTTCTACCTGTCGTCTTCCCGGAACCTCAGGAGAACTCTGAGGGGCGACGGCTTCACTTGTTGTATGTTAGTCCTGCCCCATGCCTTTTATATTGAGAGAACTAAAGCCTTCTGCAAATCCGCACCACACTTTGTAGCAATAGTAGAAAGAATGAGAGGGCTACCTGTGGCAACCCGAAGGATCTCGTCATGGATAACTGCCTGTATTCAGAACGAGCAAACAAATGTTCTGCCTCCATCATGGCTCATTTCACAAGAGCGCAGACTTCGTTAGCTGCGTTCCTCGCGCAGGTCCCAATCCTGGACATCCGCAGAGCTGCAATCTGGTCTTTGGCGCGTACCTTTGCGTACCACTATGCCATCACCCAACAGGCCCCAGACGATACCAGTTTTGGAAGGGCAGTGTTGCCATCAGCCCATCCGTGAACTCCGAGCCCAGCTCCTGGGGTGCTGCTTGTGAGTCACCTAGCATGGAATGGACATGAAGGAAAAACGGTTGCTAACTGTCCGTAACTGTTGTTCTTGGAGATGTGCTCACGTCCATTTCATGACCCACCCTCCTACCCCTCTGTTGCAGTCACTGGCAAGAAGGAACGGAGAGGGTGTGGGCCGGTGGCACCCCTTCTAGTGATGCATAAGTGCATGACCCCAGAGGACACTAGAACAGGACTAATAGATGCCACTAAGGGAAATATCTCCAGCAGCAGCGCATCCAGCGTGCACACTCCTAGCATGGAGTGGACATGAGCAACACTTGTCGAAGAACAACCGTTACGGAAGGTTAATCACTGATTTTTACTGTATCTTCTGACCACAAGACAAATCTACCTGAGCAGTCCAGTGGCTACAGAAACGAGCTGCAAATTGAGAATCCCCATCAAGCTGTGTAAGGCTGTCAGCTGTTGCCAAGAGCTCAGTGCTATCATTTTCCTCTGTTTTAATGAAGCATTAAGGTTAGTTTACATAGTGATAAATATAATAATTATTGTAGTTATGGCTCTGTGCCCGTCGCCTTGAAAACTGAACACGAAATCTTTTTAATGGCATCATAATGGTCTTTATAAGTGCTACAGATTTCCTACTGTTATCTGTAATAAATAATGCACATTATTTACCAGTGAACTTGTACCACTTGACAGTTTGTATACATACAAAAAATGAAACAACTCATCTTTCATCTCCTGAGAAACTAAATGTTTTTTATGGGAACTTTCTCCACTTAGACAGCGTTGCTTTGTGGAAATGCATTAGTAGTTACTTTGTTTAAAGTTTGTTATTACATTAGAGTTTTTTCTGGTGGGAGTGGGGTTGTGGAACAGAACGAAAAACACATACTGGACTCTGGGGAATAGAACTGATAACCGAGCTCCTTCCTTGCCTGGTATCATTATGTGTTTTAACTTCTGTTTTGTAAATAATCCATTTCACAGTAATACACAGACTTCACACAGCATGACTTCCTTCTCTTTTCCTGCTGAAACTCCCAAGGGGAAAACCTCTTGCCAGTGTGAGATGCTTGTTTGTGGATTCTGCTCCACTTGACAAACTATGATTTTGTTTACTGTGAACCCCACTCCTGGCAGGGTCAAACATTTAACCACAGTAATCAGCAGGAAGTTGCCTGGACCAAGATTCAACAAGAAAAAGAAAAGCTGGCTTTTTGGAAGGGTGCGTGAGCAGCTCCAAAAGATGGAGGTTGGTTATTGAACTAGTGAATTGATTGAAATGTTACTTAAAGGTGAGTGTTTTGGGGTTTAAAAAATGTAATAAGCAAAAAAGCCCTTCAGAGAAGAAATGTGTGTACGTTACAGATGACCTCTTAGATCACTCAAGGTTGAGTTCTAATTTTGTGGTGTCCCGACTCCTGAGAGGTGCCAAGCACCCTCTGCTCCTGTTGAACTTGGGGGAGGGGATTCTAAACGGCCCCACATCTCAACAAAGAGATGCTACCCATCCTATCCGTATCTAACTAAAACAGAATAAAAAGCCACATATCTGCAGCAATGGCAATTGGGCTGTCTTATAGAATCAAAAGGAAAAAAAAAAAAACCATGTGCTGCTCAGAACTGCTGCAAACAGCACCTCTCCCTTCTTTCTATGCTTTTTAAACTAAATTTTAACTTGGATTATAAATTATACAAGCAAAATCTGCACTATTGTCCAAAGCATTTGCCATGTTGTTAGTTTTGAAAAGGATATACTTGTCCATAAATGGGATAGTACTGGACTTTTTAACCAAGTGGTGGTGTCCTTTCCTCCATTTTGGAATCTTCTCTCTTTTCTGGGGTGGGAGGTCAGTTAATGAGGGAGATATGGGGATGAAAATGCGTGTGCCTCTAGACTATGAAAGCTTTTTAGGTGCCATAGTGTTTTGTCTGTGTGTAACAGAAAGTTTATGGATTACCACCTCCTTCTCGCAAGTTCAAAAAGTAGTAACAAGGAGATTTTAAGTCAGACAGTATTTCTACTATCTAGTTCACCAGCTCCTTCCTAATGCACCTGTAAGTTTCTTTGGCCTACTGAATTCTCCACAGCTGCTATAGTTCAGTGCATGAGTCACCAGCTTTCTTTGGTAATATTTTTACCTTTATATAGCTTTAACAATTCTTCTTTCTGAGCAAGGACTTGAAGATACCTCCCCCACGTACATCTCTCATTGCACAATATTGAAGAACAGTAGTTACCTTGACGCTTCTCTGTTTTGCCCAAAGAACAAAAGAATTAAAATGTCAGCTGTGAAGCAAGAATTGGCAGCCACCTTATCTGTCTGTATCCTTAAGTGTGTCTTTCTCAGAGATTAGCCCCAAAACATCCTATTAAGTGTAGAAAAACTCGTACATCCCTTGAGACATTCTTGATGAGGTATTTGTCATGTTTCTGCCTACAAATAACATTTCTTCTTTTTTTCAAGACATAAAGTACTTACTGTATTTGCGTATGTGTCTATGCATGCTCATTTAAGATATTTAGAAGAAAAATAAATGCACAAAAGGCAATTAACACTTCCATGTGTTACTCATGTTTAATGATGACACTTTGATGTGTATTAATGTGATTTATCCACAGAGACACTTGCATTGTTCTTTTCAGTTACAAATATCTGTACATTTCTTTTGGTGGTGGTCTTCCCCACTTCCCACCCAAAAAACTCTCTACTAGTTTATGGAGCTAAGCGATTCAGGATGATGATTCAGAATAGACATGATCTATAACTCAAGGTTTCAGAGTAGCAGCCTTGTTAGTCTGTATCCGCGAAAAGAAAAGGAGTACTTGTGGCACCTTAGAGACTAACAAATTTAGTTGAGCATAAGCTTTTGTGAGCTACAGCTCACTTCATCGGATGTTACTCTTTTTAGCTGTTATTTATGCTATATTTATAGAGTTAATTAAAGGCCCCTCCAGTCAACAGAAGGAGGCCAGATTTCATTTGGTAGCAGGGTTTGACATTTTCAGACGCTCTCTTCAGCGGATGCTGGCTTCTTGTCTCAGCAGCGAATAGGAAAGCTGAGTTGAATATGTTGTCATGTTGTGCTGAGCACTGCAGCGCTGGCTCTTTCTCCTTCTTTCCTTCTTTGTCTTGCACAACTGTATAGACAGAAGCACTATGAACACAATGAATGGTTTTGTTTTGTTCTTCTGGATTTTCATTAGAAGTTGGAGCCTGGTTAAATGTTGGCAAGATCCCTTTATGCTACTTTTCAAAATTTGGACTGAAAATTCATTTTCAGTTTTGCCTGGTGGCAACTGCAATTAATTCCTTTGAACAGCATTAAATGGTGTCTTTTCAGTCTTTGGAAATGCTTCTCCTTCGGAACCTCACTTAATTATATATCTCACTTAATTATTTCCCCGCCATTGTGGGGGGCCTGAAACACTGGTGCACCTCGGTCCCTCCTGTTCTCATAGTCTAGTCTCCTGTCGGCTATAATACCTTGGTATCATTTTGGCTGTTGGGTTTAGTGTGTGGGTGTTGGGAGGGGTTGGTGGCCCATGACGTACAAGAGGACAGACTGGATGATCTGGTGGTCTGTTATGGCCTGAAACTGTGTATTTGGACATGTTACTGCTCTTTTGTGTGTCCTCATTTCCCCCTCTTTAAAATGCGGATAATATTCCCATGAAGAAGAGTCTTTCTCTAAGTGCGAAGCATTTACAGTTTAAAGGCAACAGGTTGGTTATGAACTAGATCAGGATCTCAACCATCTACTACTTTGCAGTGCAATAGAGATGCCCCTATTCAAACAATAACTTTGCCATGAGAGACCTATTTCCTGACTCTCAGGAATGTGTTTTTACAAATGTTACGTTTTGTATGAAACATTTTTTTAAAGAGACCTGAGGACGTTTCCATTCCCAGTTCTCTGGGTATTTTGTGTTTGTGTGTGTGTGTGTGTGTGTGTGTGTGTGTGTGTAGTCTTGAAAACTAAACCGTGTTGATGTGAATGCTTGACACTATGTATCTGTGTTGTCTTGTTGCTGCTGTATTAGAAATAAATAGATATTCAGTTGGCATATTTAGCACTCCTTCTGCCATCAAACAACACCTTGTCCTACAGTGTGATTAGCTTTTCATTACTTGGTAGGGCTTCTGATTACACAGTGATTTTATTTCTTAATTACTGGGGTGTTTCTTTCCTATAATACAGGACTATTCATGAGAAAATAGTATCTCTCTCTCTCTCCATTGGAGAGATTTTGGGCTCAACTATAAGACTAAAGAGAAGCTTTTTCTAAAGAAGACATGGAAATTCATCAGCATCATTGGCTGCTGTAGAATTGGCTGCTGCTGTTAATTGAACTGCATGACACAGAGCAGTTGTGCAGAGGCAAGTGCAACAAACTATTTGTAAGAGGGAAAAGGGAGATAAAAACGCATGAAAGCAGGTGTAGCTACTGCAAGTACTGTTTGTAGAGGCAGTGTGGTCTAGTGGTTCAAGCAGAGGGATAGAAGCTAGGAAATCCCAATGTAATTTGAGCTAGATCATTGATTGTTTCTGACCTTAGATGAGTCATTTAACCTTACTGTTTTACTTTGCAGTCTGTTTTCCTATCTGTAAAATGGGAGCGATGTTTGCTTAAAATACCTCACAGGTGTGCTAGGATTAATTAGGGTTTGTATAGCACTTAAGAGAAGAGAAGTACATAAAAATACTACTGTTACTAAAACACCATATGCACCCCCATTTTGGAAGTTTTCAAAATATCAAAGCACTGGAAAAAATAATCATAAACTGATGCAGCTTGGTTTAGAAATACTAGAATATTACCAAAAAGAATATAAAACGTCTGGGTAGAGAGTAATACCCTAATGAAACTGTAATGTAACGGGAGCCTTTACCATTGTAAATATTACTAATGCACATTTCCATCAGTGTGCATATGTGCTTATTAGGAGCAGAGATTACATAGTTGCATTTGAGTGGGAAGAAATTCAAGTTGTCAGTTTCAACTTCTGGACAGAGTTCTTGCAGAGATGGGTAGTGCATGCAGATTGAATAACCTCTCTGAAATACTTGCCATCCAATAGGGATATTGTTTCCCTCTGAACAATGTAGTAGTGAGGGTTAACTATCAATGGAAAATTGGTCTGATTCTAATGGCTACCTCTGTTTGCTAAGTAAGATCTGTGAGATAAACTCCTCTCCCCTACCTCTTCAAAGTTTGAAATTTTACAGAAATACCTTTTTTTAAAAAAAAACAAAAACTACTTGTTAGGACATAAAGAAAAAGAGTACTTGTGGCACCTTAGAGACTAACCAATTTATTTGAGCATAAGCTTTCGTGAGCTACAGCTCACTTCATCGGATGCATACTGTGGAAAGTTTAGAAGATCTTATTATATACACACAAAGCATGAAAAAATACCTCCTCTCACCCCACTCTCCTGCTGGTAATAGCTTATCTAAAGTGACCACTCTCCTTACATTGTATATGATAATCAAGGTGGGCCATTTCCAGCACAAATCCAGGGTTTAACAAGAACGTCTGGGGGGGAAAAAACAAGGGGAAATAGGCTACCTTGCATAATGACTAAGCCACTCCCAGTCTCTATTCAAGCCTAAGTTAATTGTATCCAATTTGCAAATGAATTCTAATTCAGCAGTTTCTCGCTGGAATCTGGATTTGAAGATTTTTTTGTTGTAAAATAGCGACTTTCATGTCTGTAATCGCGTGACCAGAGAGATTGAAGTGTTCTCCGACTGGTTTATGAATATTATAATTCTTGACATCTGATTTGTGTCCATTTACTCTTTTACGTAGAGACTGTCCAGTTTGACCAATGTACATGGCAGAGGGGCATTGCTGGCACATGATGGAATATATCACATTGGTAGATGTGCAGGTGAACGAGCCTCTGATAGTGTGGCTGATGTGATTAGGCCCTGTGATGGTGTCCCCTGAATAGATATGTGGGCACAGTTGGCAACGGGCTTTGTTGCAAGGATAGGTTCCTGGGTTAGTGGTTCTGTTATGTGGTATGTGGTTGCTGGTGAGTATTTGCTTCAGGTTGGGGGGCTGTCTGTAGGCAAGGACTGGCCTGTCTCCCAAGATTTGTGAGAGTGTTGGGTCATCCTTCAGGTTAGGTTGTAGATCTTTAATAATGCGTTGAAGGGGTCTTAGTTGGGGGCTGAAGGTGACGGCTAGTGACGTTTTGTTATTTTCTTTGTTAGGCCTATCCTGTAGTAGGTGACTTCTGGGAACTTTTCTGGCTCTATCAATCTGTTTCTTCACTTCCGCAGGTGGGTATTGTAGTTGTAAGAATGCTTGATAGAGATCTTGTAGGTGTCTGTGGCTGTCAACTCTCTGGCTTTGGGGGGAGGGAATCCCTCTTTCAATGTTGTGTTTTCTTTCCCTTTTTTATTGTGGTGTCCCATGTACCTGGGGTACTTGGGGGGAGAGAGTGAGTCCATGCTTTTGTACATAGAAGGCTTTACGTGAAATTTTCAAAAGTGTTTAAGTCCCATCTTCAAAGGTGATTTAGGACTCAGACTGCTGAGCACTTACTGACTTTCAGTTAAACTTAGAACAAGTTTCATTTGAAATTCCTTAACCCTCTTTCTGTTGCTACTGAATACACTCTCTTCTGTGGGTGAGAAATAGCATATGCTAAAAGCTAAGGGGAACTGCTTCTTTACTCTGAGAACTAGGCCAGCCTTACCCTTATGGGTGAGATGGACAATTGCCTTGGGCAGCAAAAGTTTAATGACCGTTTGTGAGTGACTGTGTGGGGTGTATGCGCATTTTCTATTTTGCCTTGAGCAGTGAAACCCCCTGAAGCAGCAGAGCCTTACGTACTGTAGAGGAAAAACAAGTGGTTGTCTGCCATGGAGAGTGGGAGTTGCCAGAAAAGGGTGAAGTGAATTCATAAGGATTCAAGGTTCTTTCTTGGAAGTAGTTTACATTTTTCCAAGTAATACTTTGGCCTCCATGAAAGCCATGTTTGACCAGGAGGATGTGAGTCTCCCAGTAGATTTGGAATGGAAAAAAACAAAACAAAACCCCTAAAACCAATACTTTTTACTAATCATGGACCTTATTGTGCCCCGAGACACTTGTTGGAGACTTCTGCTTCTAAATTGTTATGGTGTGGCCCCATATTTGCACTTTACAAAATGAAGAAAATGGTGATCTGCATCTCCCATAAAGTCTGATTTTAGTTATCTCCTTTGGAGTGAAAATGTCACTAGGTGAGACAAAATTATTTTTTTACCCAGAAAACTATGTATATGACTCTCTCGCAAAATCGTACGTTAAAGGTTTTTTAAAAATGGCACCTTTGTCAGTAACTGAAGGTATCTAAACCAAGCTTATTTCAAAGTACAGTGACGAGATCCCAGAAAAACGTTTTTTCTTAAGTGTCAAGGTTTTATAAAAACAGACAAATAACCAAACAAAGAACACAAACTAACACACAGATAAAAATGAAAGACCCACTTTGAATGCAAGGGAGTTAAGAATTGAGGCTGAAACTCTATCTTCTACTCTACATACCCGAGGACTTTGAAATGTGGTGGTCTTACAAACCATTTGTGCTACAGTGCTTGAACACAATAGGGGGTAGAATAAAAACAGAGTTTTAGCTTTAGCTCTGAAGTCAGATCCTTGACATTGTTTGTGGGTGGGGGTGTGGGGGTTAATCCTTCTAGAAGAATGTTGTCAGAACAGAAATTCCAGGAATTCCTGCAATTTAGCTCTTAAATTCTCAATTACCTTAACTTTAGCTGATGTGGGGCTGATATCCAACCTGGTAATGGTTGTAAACTGTAGGAAGGAAAATTTTAAATTGAAAATTAGGGGAGAACTTTCGCTGTCAAACTGTTCTTCTAATAATCTGTTTTGCCATCAGAGTTGAGTGAACTTGCCAGTGGGTAGATTCAGAGGGTAGACTTCTGCTAACTAAGCCTCCCAAAAGCTTTGGTTTGAATACCTATCCACCTGTCTACATTATCATACCACTTGGTCTAAAAATTTGGTTGGAACTTCTGTGAAGTTCTTTTCACAGCATGTTCTGTAAGTACAGTAACTCCTCACTTAACGTTGTAGTTATGTTCCTGAAAAATGCAACTTTAAGTGAAACAATGTTAAACTAATCGGATTTTCCCATAAGATTTAATGTAAATGCAGGGGGTTATGTTCCAAGGAAATTTTTTTGGGGCAGACAAAAGGCATTATATACAGTACTGTACTGTACTGTGGTTGGGAAGTGCCCCTGACTTACCCCGCATAGGCAGAGCCTGCTAGGAAGCACCTTCGCAGCAGCAGTGGCAGCTTACTCGGAGAAGAACAGGCGCTGACTTTGCTGGGGGTTGCTCCAGGCCCGCCTCTTCCTGTCCCCGCTCCACTCCAGGCCCACCTCTTTCCCACCCCCACTCCACCTCCTCTCTGGAGCACACCGCATCCCCGCTCCTTCTCCCCCCTGCCTCCCTCCCAGAAAGTCCTAAGCACTGCCAAACAGCTGTTTGGTTGTGCTTAGGACTTTCTGGGTGGGAGGGGGAGGAGCGGAGATGCGGTGCTTCCTCGCTCCTTCCCCTCCCTCCCAGCGCTTTGCGCTTAGGACTTTCTGGGTGGGAGGGGGAGGAGCGGAGATGCGGCGTTTCCCTGCTCTTCTCCCTCCCTTCCAGCGCTTACCTGCTGCCAAACAGCTGTTTGGCGGTGCTTAGGATTTTCTGGGAGGGTGGGGGAGGAGTGGAGATGCAGTGCTTCCCCGCTCGTTACCTTCTCTCCCAGAAAGTCCTAAGCACCACCAAACAGCTGTTTTCAGTGGGGGAAGCACTGGGAGGGGGGAGGAGGAGGAGGAGGAGGCGGAGAACAGCAACTTGTGCAATGCTCCCTTGTCAAGTCGCTGCTCTTCCACAAACTCTTGCAAGCAGTGGACAGGCAGCCAAATAATGTTATAAGGCAGCATTGCACAACTTTAAACAAGCACGTTCCCTAACTGAGCAGCGACGTAACTTTGAAACAATGTTAAGTGGGAGGAAGTTAAGTGAGGAGTTACTGTCTAGTAGTAGTAGTACCTAGCTCTTTTCATCAGTAGAGCAGAAAGGGCTTTACAAAGGAGGTCAGTATCATTATCCCCATTTTACAGATGGGGAAACTGAGGCACTGATGGGATGTGACTTGCCCAAGGTTACCCAACAGACCAGTGGCAGAGCCAGGATCATAATCCAGGTCTCCCAAGTCCCAGTCTAGTGCTCTAGTCACCAGGCTTACTGTTCTGTATAGCCTCTAATCCTGCGTGAAGCACAGTGTGTGTGGAAATGGTTCTAAAAAGAATGGGAGTACTTGTGGCACTAACAAATTTATTTGCGCATAAGCTTTTGTGGGGTACAGCCCACTTCAACGGATGCATAGAATGGAACATATAATAAGATATATATACATACATACAGAGAACATGCAAAGGTGGAAGTAGCCATTCCAACTGTAAGAGGCTAATTAATGAAGATGAGCTATTGTCAGCAGGAGTGATAATCAAGATTCAATGTCTGTAATGACCGAGCCACTCCCAGTCTCAGAGAAACTATTTCCCCATGTTAAGTATCCTCACACCTTCTTGTCAACTATCTAAATGGGCCATCTTGATTATCACTACAGAAGTTTTTTTCTCCTACTGATAATAGCTCATCTTAATTAATTAGCCTCTTACAGTTGGTATGGCTACTTCCACCATTTCATGATCTATCGATCTATCTAATGTTCCATTCTATGCATCCGATGAAGTGGGCTATTGCCCACAAAAGGTTATGCTCAAATAAATTTGTTAGCCTCTAAGGTGCCACAAGTACTCCTGTTCTTTTTGCGGATACAGACTAACATGGCTGCTACTCTGAAACCTAAAAAGAAAAGTTAACCAAACTTATTTTTTTAAGACTACAGGATGATGATGTTTTTATCTGAACTAATGTTCCAATTTCTAGACTTGTCACCACTCTTTTAGAAATAAGTATATAGAATAGACCCTGCCAAAGTGCAGGGGATTTGGTTAGGGCAGGGCAATTTAATAATTTTATTAAGATGATGTTGAAATAAAAAGAAAACCGTACAGAGTTTAAGCTTAGAAGTTTCTGGTCATCAGGGAATAAGGTACAGATTATCAAGGGGTGCGAAGTTCGGTTTAGGAATGGGTGGCGTAAGGATAATCTGCAATCTCCCTGATTGGGAGTAAAAGGTTAACAGGTCAAAGTACAGACATTGAGATATGTGGGTATGTTTGTTGTTCATATAATGGCTGTGTTCAGGTGTGGAGTATAATGAGTGGATACGATGATGAGGATGAATTTACCCTCATTTGGTGAGATTTAATGTTTAGTGAGTTTGTTTCCAGTTATTTGGTCCAATGGAAAAAGTGTCTCGGTCCCTTTCTCATAGTTGATGCACGATGTCGTACCGGCTCACACCTCCTGGTACTGTCAGTGGCTTGTGATATGTTCGTTGTAGGTGTTCCTGGACCATCGGATGGTGTCCAAGACCACGAGGCGCCGCATGAGCCATGCGTAGCATCGACCGATCCCACAGGTCCGCAGCACACGCTCATTGCAGGGGTCCCAAGTGCTCAGGGCTCCGACAATCAGGGCATCCATCTGTACCTCATAGCCCTTCGCACTCAGGGTGTTGGCCAGGGGGGTGTATTTTTCGAGCTTACGAGCTCGGGTTTGTCAGAAGGCCGGGGTCCTGTTCTCAAAGGAGACGGTGATGTTGATGAGGATGATCTTTTTCTGGGCCTCGTTGGTGACTACCACGTCAGGTCGCAACTGGCTGTCAGTACCGGGGATGGTGCAGTTCACGGCGACCTCCCCCAGGTGTGGTGCAATGGCTTTCACTTTCTGGATGCCATTGTGGCGCAGCTGCCAGGCTCTGGAGTGGGGCTTGAAGCTGCACAGGACGTGGGGCGGGGTCTTGTTGGAGTTGCAATGCTTCTTGCAATGCTTGTCTCGGTTCCCGTTGAATGGGATGCAGTTGAGCCGAGCACGGTGGATAAACTGCCAGTTGGCGAAATGGGTGAAGCCGCCCCCGGCGAGGAAGTGGTTGCTGGCGTTCCACTTGCTCGTCAGTTCGAAGGCTTTATCCTGGTCCGGTTTACGCTTCAGGGTTTCCATGTACAATGAGTGGATGGCTGCCTTCAGGGTCCTCTCCAGCATGCCCCTGGTGCTCAAGGTGACAATGGTGTTGTCGTTGGACCTGATCTGCGGCACCAGGACTCACAGCTCCTGGTGCTCCTTGCACCACTCCCAGTGGCAGCCGATGTGTTTCCCCAGGTGACTTGTGGCATTGCGAGCGCGGGACCACAGTGAAGTGATGTCGCGCCCATCCCATCTGAATTTGCCATCCAGGGAACGGCTCAGGAAGGTGGCGATGTCTTGGTTGGAGGGGGCTCTGCCGATCCGCTTCCTTGTTGCATTATGGAGGGCGTTGGCTGCGATGTTCCTTACCTTGGCATCGGGACACGTCAGCAGGTGGAAGGTGTGGGTGATCACCGCGATGTGTCACAGGTCACCCATGAGGGGGGTGTTGGCACCGCTCTGCCTGTGGGCGATGTAGACCAGCTCGTTGCTGGCTCTCTGGGGAAGGAACAGCCACTTCTTCACCAGCTGCCGGACAATCTTGTCTGCCTTGTTGAGGGGTACCTTTGCCATGGCGGATCCCCTTAGGACGAACGAGATGCGGGGGATCAGGAAGGTGTTCAGGGCGTTTATCTTCTGCCACGGTACTAGCAGGGAGGCGTCGATCTTGGCGGTGTCCTGCAAGATCTCCTGGATGGTGTCTTGGGGTGTCTGCCGGACATGGAAACCCGTCGGTGTGCCGAGGTGCTGGTACGCCTGCCCCTCTGCCAGGGGGATGACGGGCTCGCCCTGGATCTGGAACCCCGTTGTCTGCACCGAGTCCCTTTTGCTGCTGTCGATGTGGAGGGTTGCGCACTTCTTTGCATTGAAGCGGCAGTCCCATCCAGTTGGCAGCTCTACTGGTGGAATCTAGCATACCTTGGAGGCTCTCTGGGTTGTCCACGGTCAGGACCAGGTCATCCGCATAAGCCAGAACGCTCACGCTCTCCTCATGGAGATTGAAGCCACCTGTGCCATTGGAGATGGCTCGCAGCAACGGCTCCATGGCGAGGATAAAGATGATGGGGCTGAGGGGACAGCCCTGCTTAACTCTGATCGGGATCTCGGCAGTCTCCCCTTCGACTGAGCGACTGGTGGTGCTGCATCCCTCGTATACCTCTCGGATCACACGAAGGAAGTTCTCTGGCATCCCAAACTCCTGGAGCATGGCAAAGATGTGGTGGTGGGGCATGGACCCAAAGGTGTTAGCCAGGTTGAGCCATGCTACCATTCACTGCCTCCGCTCCCTTCTGGCCGTTTCGATGGTGGTTTGGAGGACAAAGTTGTGTTCACAGCAGCCCTTGCAGGACATGAAGCCTTTCTGGATGTAGCTGATGGCTCCCCTGCTCACCGACTACTCTGTGATCCTCGACGCCAGGCAGCTGGCATAGAGCTTGTACGTTGTGGAGCGGAGGGAGATGGGCCTCCAGTCGCTGGGGTCATCCCGCTCGCCCTTCTTGTACACCAGTACCATAATGGCCTTCTTCCAGGAGGTGGGAGTCCGGCAGAATCGCTTGCACTGGTTGAAGAACGTGGTGAGGACCAGGCAGCTGGGATCTTGCTTTTTCAGGAGGCAGTAGGGGATGCCGTCTTTCCCAAGAGCTGTTTTTTTTGTTTTTGAGAGTTGCTGTTTGTTTTTTTTTGACAGGTTTCAGAGTAACAGCCGTGTTAGTCTGTATTCGCAAAAAGAAAAGGAGTACTTGTGGCACCTTAGAGACTAACCAATTTATTTGAGCATGAGCTTTCGTGAGCTACAGCTCACTTCATCAGTGAGAAAGCTCATGCTCAAATAAATTGGTTAGTCTCTAAGGTGCCACAAGTACTCCTTTTCTGTTTGTTTTTTGCCACTGTTGCTACCCCGGCACAATTCTGTTCACAGCAATGGAAGGAAGGGTAGTCTAGATGAGGTGCTAACAGGCTTTTAGATATTAGCTGGTTTATGGGACACAGTGCTTAAAAACATTGGCAGCTGCTTGGAGACCTGCTACCATTGGTAGGTGCTAAACCAGTAGGGAAACTAAGGAAAAAGCTAGTGCAGACACTGTGTAAGAGTTGCTAAGGTTTTCTGTTTATTTAAAAAAAAAAAAAAAATCAGCAGGAGGGCTGGCAGTCCCCAGCTGATTCCATTAGCTCTTGATACACTTCTTTTCCCCTCCAAGTGAATAACTTGGTCCCCTCGTTCATTTTATTATAGGGTCTGTATAGTATGGTGTGTGAAAGCGCTGGGCATGGTGTTTTTTGGAGACTGAAGCTATTTCTCACCCACCTTCTCTTTATTCTTTTGTTTTTCCTGACTTTTTTTAAAATCAAGAATATATTTAAGCTCAGATGAGCAGATGTACTTAAGATATAAGGTTGGAACGTAGACTCTTGGAAGCCACAGGTTTCTCTTGCCGAGGTAGGTAAATTGATACATACTATATAGTACTCACTTTTGGTTAAAACCTTGAAAGCCAGGGACCTGTCTATTCAGTGTGGATGTTAAGTCCCACAGAATTTTTTAAAAACAGAACAGTTGTTTTCCTTGGTGACATTTGTTTCTCCTGCTATTTTGCTGCATTCTGAGAGCCAGACGGATGATGTACCTTTCCAGCCTAAGTGTGTAGCTGTATTTCAGTGATGTGTATTCAGTTCACGAAACATTTTAGGATTTGTTGGGATGAAAGTTATGACTATAAAAGATTATTAAACCTAGTCAAAATCTTCTGAATTTTCCTTCAGTGTGTGGGAGGGGGGAAATCTTGAAATGTTTGAGTTCCCCATTTTTTTTTCAATCACCTGTACTTTTTACTATCCCAGGGTACATCTGCCATGGATCACGTTTTAACTTAGTGTGGCACTAAATTCAGAAATTCTTGTTGTGCATGGTCTTTTCTACCTTTTCCCCTTCGTTTAGTCTTTATTACCAACTAAAGTTTCTGAAGCTTGAAGTTTAAATTGCATGTTTTTTCAGAGTGTGAGAACTTGAGATGCAGAGCTGATGTCTCACTTTACAACTCCTTTGTAATCAATACTGGAAATCAGACCACTGTTGAAATGCAGGAGGAATGACATTCCATTGCTAGTCAATAACACACTTAGCTACTGAACTTGCTTCATAATAAAACCTTCCATAAACAAGATTTTCTCCACTGTGTATCTTATTTCTCTTGCACCACTTAACTACAGAGAAGAAAATATTCTATACTGTGTATCTTAAAAGAAATCTTTTTGAACCAAGCTTTGACACTAGAATTAAAATACTTTCTGTGAAAACGTTCATTTAAGAGTAGCCAAAATGAAGAATATATTTTACTAAGCTTATACTTTTGGCTTTGGCTTTTGGCTTTGCATATGTACTGCGTATGTAAATGAGGAAGGTAGAGGCCTGATTACATTGCTTAAGTCTCTTTTGCTAATTTGATCCAGTCTGTGTTGTGTTGTGAGCATGGGCTAGGAACATGGAGCCAGGTCTTCTGTATATAGTGGTAGACATTGGCAGTTAACTTGGCAAATAAATACATTATTCTGCCTTTTATTTTCCGTTGGGGAAAACTGTTGGAAATGGGAAACAGGGTGGTGGTGGGAAGAGTAAGGAACTTTTGTTTGTTGTGTGGCTCAATTACAAACTCTGTAATCTGATACCAGTAAAACAAGCTGTTGTCTTTTGGCTTCAATTGATATTTGTTGCTAGCAGTACTATTATATCAATTTAAAAAAAAAAAAGCTGCAAAGGAGTTGATTTTGTGAGGATGATATAGATGGCTTGCTGCTTTGAAATGGAGGCGCATTTAAACAACAACAACAACAAAAGCACAATAATCTTCTACAATAATTCTGTTAACTGCTCTCTGTCTAGTTTTGGGCTCGCATCAGCTTGTGTAAATCCTGCGTAAACAAAAGGCATTACTACTTGAGGCCAAATCTCTTCTAGCTATGAAGGGAGAGGGAAAGTGAAGATGGAACTACAGCATCCTTTATGGCTATTCTGCAAATGCCGGCTGTGTCCAACTGTTTGGTATGTGCAGAGAGAAGGGACCTGCAGTAGGGAGCTGTGCTTTTTTTTAGGGAGTTGTGCTTTTTAATAAGGTAGTTGGTGTTGGTTTGGGGATAATGGAGGGGAAGGAGGATTTGGGATTAAAATTAATTGACACCTGGTATGTGCTATAGATAGGTGTGATATAGTGCAGTTGGTTCAGGAGCAGCTTTGCTACCTGAAAATAGAAAATAATCCAGGAGTGAAGCTGTCTCGCCATGCAAATTTAGTGAATAAAGGAACCTTGTCCGAAACATCAGATGAACCTAGGAAAAGTACAGGGCAACCTTTGCCTTCCATACATGATCACAGGCTTGTGCTCAGCCACTTCCCTTGTGGGATTCCAGTATTTTCTGCAGTTGAGGAAAACAAAAAACAAAAAAAAAAACTTGAAAACAAATGAGAACTAGAGATGCTTGTTCAAAAATGAGACAAAACAAAAAACTGTGTTCAACAAAGATGTTTAAATTTTGTTAATTCTGTTTCTTATTTGATTATTATGCCTGTAATGAAATTAGTTACATTTAATTTAGTTCTAATTTGCATTGTCTGGTGGTACTGAAATAGCAAATTCCTTTTTTCACGTGACTTTACTGCCTTTATCAACCCAAATTTGGGGAAAAAAAATTAGAATTTAAGTGGGAGAGAGAGAGAGTCCATGCTTAATATTTCCCCATGTTTAACTTGATTTCTAAATAATATTTTTCTCTTATTGAAAGCTCTGAGGTTTGCTTTTGAAATCGTGGCGGTTCCTTTTAGTGGAAAAATACTGCTTGCCCTTGCCTTGCCTTTCTGGTCAAGATGTGTGAGGTTCAAAACCAAAATATACACCTCCCCCCACCCCAGAGCAGTGGTAGTAACCCCCCTAATATGTATGGAAATGTTTTTCATTATTTTTTTTAATTTAAAACTTTTTCAGTTTACATATTCCCCTGCAAGAGCATTGCAATTGGAAAGTGAAACTGACCCAGTGTATTTTTTTTGCCCAGTCTTACTGAAAGGCCAACTGAAAGTATAAGCAATGAAAAGAGCACAAAATGTATTTCAAGTTTTAGCTGTAATGATGTGCTACAAGTAACGTAGGTAAAGAATTTCATTATAAATAGCCATTCTTAACACACAAGAGTTCCATACAAGAATTTAATACCGTATTTTGATGTCCTTTGCATATTTGAATCTTATGAAGGGTGGACGACAAATCAGCTTAATCTAACAGAAAAAAAAATCTACAATATACTGAGAATTTTAGTTAACATGTAATAAATGTATCCCATTGTAAAAGCATGTACTTATCTTTTGGCAAAATAATACTTTGCGCATCAAGTGAGGATCTTAAAACTATTTAAAGCAGAATCCAGTAGGGAACATAAAGGTGCAGATAGATTTAAGTGACTTGTTCAAGGTGTCAGTCATTGGCAAAGCTTTGAAATAGAACCCAGCTTCTTGACTGCCTCCCTGTTCTTTGCTAAATCTTTACTTTTCCCACATGCATGCTCCAGCGGTGACAACTAGTCTAACTGGGCAATATATCAGAATCTTGGAGGGTAATTATGGAATTTCCACCTTCAGATGTCGTTTACCCACTGGGTGCTTTCAAGGAGCCCCCTCAGTATATGAAGTATTAGAGTATAGTTGTGGTGAGGTGATAGAGACAGGAGTCATATAGGATGTGTGGTTTGTCGGAGGAAAAGGTTCAGAATGAGGGAGTTGGGTGGCAGGGGGATGACACTGTTTTCTGGAGAGATACTCATGTTACGTATGGCAATGCATCAGTGTAAAAAAAATAAAAGCATAATCAATAATAGTGTAAAGCATGTATGACGTGTCACTGCAGCACCATGTTCTCAGAATTCTGGGTCATCCAGCTGAGGGGTGTGTGTGTGTGTGTGTGTGTGTGTTGAATGGACTTGATCCTACAATACGAAAGTATTGTAAAAAGGACACTGGCTTTTAAGGCAAGCATGGGAAGCTGTGGGAGTGTCATAATTGCTGTTTACAGAATTTGAGTAGGTGTCTAGGATGAGTGTTTGTCTTTTTGCTAGGTAGACCTATCCTATTATGCACTGGTGGGGAGATAGGATGGACAGAAAACTTGTCTCTTGTTTCACAGGGGTTTTGTGCAAGCCACTGAGTTCCTCCTAAAAAGAAAAGGAGGACTTGTGGCACCTTAGAGACTAACCAATTTATTTGAGCATAAGCTTCGTGAGCTACAGCTCACTTCGTCGGATGCCTACTGTGGAAACTGCAGAAGACATTATATACACAGAGACCATGAAACAATACCTCCTCCCACCCCACTCTCCTGCTGGTAATAGCTGTAAACGATGGATCGTGTGGTGCGGTCAGGGTGAAAGCTGGAGGCATGTAGGTAGGAATAGCGGTCAGTAGGTTTCTGGTGTAGGGTGGTATTAGCACTGTAGTGTCCAGGAAGTGGATCTCTTGTGTGGACTGGACCAAGCTGAGGTTGATGGTGGGATGGAAATTGTTGAAATCATGGTGGAATTCCTCAAGGGCTTCTTTTCCATGGGTCCAGATGATGATGTCATCACATCTTACACATTGTAAGGAGAGTGGTCAGTTTGGATGAGCTATTACCAGCAGGAGAGTGAGTTTGTGTGTGGTTTTTTTTTTTTGGGGGGGGGGGGGGGAGAGAAAACCTGGATTTGTGCTGGAAATGGCCCAACTTGATTATCATACACATTGTAAGGAGAGTGATCACTTTAGATAAGCTATGACCAGCAGGAGAGTGGGGTGAGAGGAGGTATTGTTTCATGGTCTCTGTGTATATAATGTCTTCTGCAGATTCCACAGTATGCATCCGATGAAGTGAGCTGTAGCTCACGAAAAGCTTATGCTCAAATAAATTGGTTAGTCTCTAAAGTGCCACAAGTACTCCTTTTCTTTTTGCGAATACAGACTAACACGGCTGTTACTCTGAAACCTGAGTTCCTCCTGACTTCTATCAGTGAAAAGCAGGCCTACTCAGCTCTTCCCAGGTTCATCAAAATGCCCATGAGCATGGGCAGGAACCATTTATTTTTTAACAAAATGTGATGATGTAGATTTTTCATTTTATAACTGGATTGTGTTGATGCCATATACTTCACTCTCTTATTGCACGTAGATTATATCAGTGTGCAGAGCTGGAGGTAGGATTTAAAACTGCCAGCATTTCAACTGAAATTAAATACCTTGTTTAATCTTTCATAGATTCGTAGAGTTTAAGGCCAGAAGGGATCATTAGATAGTCTGATCTCCTGTTTATCTAGACCATTAAATTTCACCCAGTTACCTCTGAAATGAGCACAATAATTTGTTTGACTAATAACATGGGATGTTTGTATTTTGTTTTAACATTGGTAGCATCATTTGATGCTAACGGAAGTAAGAAACTCTGTTTAATACAAAACATTAACCAATTTTTATTGGCAGATCCTCTACCTAGATAAGTTTCTTGGTAGGTGTTGTTTCATAGGATACTAGGAAATTTTTTTCGTGACAAGTTAAGGGGTATTGCATCTTTTCAAACATGTTTTAATCAGAGATTTACCATTAGATGTTTGGAGGCTTTCTGTCCTGACAAACAAGGAAGAGTGTCTCCCTAATTTCTAATGTTTTTAGAAAGATGAACTAAAAACACAGGGGTTGCTGTCTCAGCAGTTAAAATGGATGCAGCGGATATTTGTTTTTCTTTAAAATCATTATACATTTGGATGTAAATTAAAAGGCCAGTTCCTTTTCGGTTTTTTATTATAAACACTAATATACCCCCCCCAAAAAAACCCCTCAAAACATGTATGTAGCGTATTAGCAAAAGCTAGCATTGATGTATTATGTACCAAAAAATGTTAAGAAAATGTTCCGTTTCATAGCTGAGAACTCATGTCAGGAATATTTTGTACACATAACCATAGCTCTCTTCCTTATTGAGCGAGTATTTCTCAGTTTTCTTCATGCTGCTTTTGCAGTTTTAGATATGCATGCCAGTGCTGTGTATTATTATTCTGAAGGCTGTGTAGTCCATTTGTCACTTACATGAAAGTTATATAGTAAAACATTCTTGTATAACATAAAATAGGAAAACTTTAACTGATGGTGAAAATTTGTTGGAACTAAATTGACTTCACAGATAAATGTCTCATATGATGTTTGCCTAAGGAAGTCTGTCTTGCTGGGTTTCAGAGAAGTTGCATGGCAGCTAACTTAGAGAGAAGAGAGGTTATAAAAAAGTCACCAAATATATGCTGAACCATCACGACAGACAAACTTTTGTACTGTAAATATATAAGAATACTGCATATTTTGCCAACTTTTGAAAACTTATAAAGAAATGGAAGGAGCAGTTAGCATGTCCGGGGGGAGATTTTCTAAGGCAGAAATGGGAGGTAGGTGCACACTGGCTTTCACTGGGAGTTGAGTGCCTAACTGATTTTTGTGCTTTGGAAAATCTCCCCTGTAATTCTTACATCACTTTTAACTATGGTAGTCACTATTACTCCTGGTATAATTTTGATAATACAATAATGGTAACATAAGTTCTTTGGTAACCTTTTTGTAGATTTTTGAACATTCTTATTTCCTTGTTTTACAAGAATGTGCACAAAGGTGGCTTGCATGTTGCGTTTATTTTATTAAACTCTTCTGCTCTACAGAATCTGATTTCTATAATGACTACTTCCTGCTGGTAGTCTACTTGGCTCAGTAGCTCCAGCTGACTTTTAAGATTTGTCCATCTCTTCAAGAATTCTGGTTTGCTTTATGGCCATACTAAAAGTTAAAAGAAAAGGAGGACTTGTGGCACCTTAGAGACTAACAAATTTATTTGAGCATAAGCTTTCATGAGCTACAGCTCACTTCATCGGATGTTGTTAGTCTCTAAGGTGCCACAAGTCCTCCTTTTCTTTTTGCAAATACAGACTAACACGGCTGCTACTCTGAAACCTGTCACTAAAAGTTAAGACCCTCTCCCACCTCCCACAGGGGGAGTGTGAGTGAGTGTGTGTGTATTCAGCAACATAATAAGTTCATGGGCAACCAATAAGTATATGGGCAACCAATCTGTATATCTTTGATGTCTTCTAATTTTACCTGACTGAATTTAAAGCTATGCTTTTCTCTTAGTTTGTAAGTTTAGTTATGATTTCAGAAATATATCAACTATTGTTAGTTGGTGATTAAAGGTGACTTCCAAAATAATAAACTAATTGGCTGCAAGTAATGTATTAAGTAATATTTTCTTATCACCTGGGTCTAGGCAAACCCCAAGTTGAATTAAATGTTGCCGAAAACTGACACGTGTCTCTCTCTCTCTGTTTTAAGAATGACAAGATGGGTGAGGTAGTATCTTTTATTGGACTAGCTTCTTCTGTTGGTGAAAGAGACATGCTTTTGAGCTACACACAGCTCTTCCTGAGGTCTTTATGAATGGACGATTTTTATAATCGTTGTTCACTTAAAAACATTACAAGGATCTGCCTCTTCTTCTAGCCTTTATCAGGCCAAGACTTTTTGTTCAATTATGGCTAATTATACCTCTGTTAAACGTGCTCTTGACTCATATTGGATTAGTTATTGTGATGATTTCACTTAAGCTCTTGAAATAGGGAATGAAAGGAGAGTGTGTGTTCTCTGAACAGCCATTAGTTGTTTGTTTTGCATGATGAGCTGTGTCGAGTTGTATTTCACATCCCTGTTCATTAGGTCCTGCACATTTATAATTACTATTTATTTTTAAAGAGCCCTTTAAACCACCCAGATAGAATGTGAATCATAGGGTCTCCAAGTCTCTCCAAAATGTCACTTTTGTTTGTATGAAGGTAAACTTAATCTGAAGTGAATCCCCTCCCAGGTCCCACACCCCCTAAACCAACCTTGGGGAGAACGGACAGTATCTAGTTTGTTAAAAAGTATGTTTGCTAAACAGATGTCATGTTTGTGTCTAGGGGTTGATTTTGTACATAACCCTGTAAGAAATCTCCTATGAAAAACAAATAGCCTGACTTAGTTCTGGTCTGACTGGCCTTTTTAATAGTTTGCTAGTGTATGTACAGTATGTGAACAATATCAAATCATGTGGAGATGGGTCACTCAATGCTGAATAAAGGAGCTTATGAAACTTTTTTGCTTCAACAGTCTCAGGTTTTGAAAGTTCGGTTTTTTGATAGGCTCTTCCTAATATCTTGCAAGGATCTGCCTGGATAACGCCTCCCGTCCCGTCTGAATAAATGTAGTCATCCAGTTCCATTTAGGTGCGTGTGCATGTGAAAATGTTCTTAGTGGGTAGTTTTCCCGTCCGGTGGCAGAGAGCTTTTTCTGACCATGTGAATGGCTGCAAAGCTTTTCCGAAATGTGTCAATGTGCCATTTCAACACATTTGTCAGAGCAGCAGTGGGAGCTAACAGTTGCTGGGGCTTGGAAGCATACCTGATGACTTTAATCACAAGCTACATCTGAATTTTGTATTTTTGTCTCTGGTGCTGGAGCTCTGTGGAGGAGTAGACAGACACTACAGACAGCAAATGAGCCACAAAATAACTTAAATCACGGACTTGAATTTCAGTTAGGGAAATAAGGGAGATTTACAGACATCACATCAGCTTAGAAAACTGCACTCTTGTCTGAAAATATTTTACCTGCTATTGTGACAAGTAGATCCTAGTGCTATGGTAATAACTACCCAAGGTTATTTTTCTCTTGTTAAAGGTTTTGTTTTGTGCATTTGTGCATAGTCTGCTGAAGAGGCATCCATGGCTGTGAAAGACCAAAACCTGCTTTCTAAGCATCTTTGAAGGGGGACAGCAACTCTCTCATGGGGCATGGGTTCTCTGCCGCTTCTTGGCGGGAAAGGGGTTTCCAATGCAAGTCCACCAATGCAGTGTCAACACTGCACCTTGCCCCTCCCTTTCCATTCTCTCCCAGCTAATGAACCTTTCTTAGCTACTAAATCTGTTTGGGAACCCTCTTCATTGCTTCCTTGAATATTTCCCTGAAAGCCATTTGGGTGTTTCCTAGGGAAATCCTCTTGGTTTCCTCTACAGTTTCTAGGAACATGTCTGCTGCAAATTCTGCCCTCCTCCTAGGGGAAAAAAAGCACTCTGCCCAATCCCTCTTGGTTTGAGAGTGTTTCTGCCTTTGCTTGCTTTCTCCTCTTTGTCACTCACTCTCTCTCACTCTTTCTCTTCCCCCCCAAGTTATCCCCTCTGTCTCTCACTCCCTACCTATAGGTACCCATGAATTGGGCTTGGAAATCTTACGAAACTTCTGGTAGCCAGAAGACTACAGATGGATATGGAAGATGAGGCACTGCCCAGGTGAAAAGCCCCTTCCCTCCAAATGTTGGGGGAAAGAGGAGAGTGCTGCAATTCTTAACAGATTGCAGTTTCTGGATCTTCCTGTCGGCCCCTGACTAGGAGGTTATCTGATCCATTTGAATTCCTTCAGCCTCCAGGCTACAGGGATAGGTGAGGTCTCTAGGACTTCATGATTCCACCCGGCTGCTGAGTTTTTGGTACCTCTTCCCTCTGATCAGTAGCTTCAGTGCCTGCCAGTGATCATAGCGTTCCCGAGCTGAAGCAGAGTGAAACTGATCTGATCACTTGAGTTTCACTGCTACCTACAGGTTGGCTTTTAGAAGCAGAAGGACTGCAGCTCTGTATGTAGGCTTTCTACTCGGATTGTATGTGGAAAGTTATCTTTTTGAAGCCATAAGTGCTAGAAACTTTTTTGGGTGACAGCTTAAATTTTGATGATTTCCACAGATACATAACCTACCAGGTCAGGGTATGACACGGTAACAAATCTGTTGATAATTTACATTGCAGATTAAATAATCAGCTTGTCTCTTTGAGAGAACATCTTAGAAATGACATAATTTCCTTTCAGATATTTACTTTAGCTTTTCTCTCTTATGTCTGATTTTTCTGTCTTGGGTAGTGGTCTTTTCTATAAGACATCTACATGGTTTATCCTCTTTTTGAGAGGTGTAGAGGGTTACATTGTATTTGGGAAAGTGTTTTATACTCCATTCGTTTTAAAACTAATTGTAAAAATATTACTGCTACTGGCAAATAGGTTGTAATTAGTTAATACGCAACACAAATGTTTACTTTGTTCTATATTAGTAGGAAAAGAAGAAAAAATTAATAGAAATTCACTAGCTTATGGTGATGACCTGTGGGTCACTACTAGATTTAAGGAGTTGGGGGCATTCTCAACTACAGTATATTTAAGGCTTTTGAGTTCCCATAGCTTTGAAGTTAAAAATAATAATTTTTAAAAAGATAGCATGTGAAACTTTTGTTTCACCACAGGTCAAGAGTCATTACTTGCCAATAAATCCTTAAAAACGCATTGTTTCAGCTGACAACAGTCTAGACAGTGGTCCAAGAATCCCCCCTCTTCTCCTCCCCCCCTTCCACCTCCATCCATGACAGTTACAGTGTTTTGGTAAAGTCTGAATAACCTTACTTTTGTTGGTTAGTCTGATATGAGCTGTGTTTTCTTCATTGTTCAGGAAGTCAGAGTGGTATAGTTAACCTTGTCTTGAGACTGATGAAAATACCAAAAAGGTTTAAATTGATGTATTTTTCTGAATAAAAGTCTGCAGTCCTCAGGGAAGTTATACAATAACGGGGAATCACCTTTTATTGGAAGCAGAAATAAGTGGTTAGGAAAGTGTTAATATTTCTTGTATAAACCTTTGTGGAGATTTTTAAATAGATTGTGCAATTAGATGAAGCAAAATAGCTTAAATGCACACTTTATAAAGTTGAAATTTCAAAATGCAGAGTTTGTAACACCTTGCCATGTGGTAACAGAGAATGCCTGTGTTGGGAACTCTGTTAACTTTTCACTTGATAAACATCAGATTGTGTGTATGTGGAGGCAGTGGGGTGCCTATCACTAAATCAATAACGAAGCCCTCCTGCTTCCCTTCTTCAGGAATCACCTTTCGTTGTCTAGAGTTGAAACTGTGCTGGCCTGGACTTTGCATATAGGTATAAATATATGTGACTGGTTGTCTAGATATTTGCAAGCACATTTATAATTTATAAATTTCCCCCGTTAGCAAGATCTTTTGGGTCCCTGGGGTTGATCACAACCAGCTTGCATGTCTTTGACGATTTTAATCAGTGTCTACACTAATGGTTAAAAGCACGTTAGTTTAAACGTGTTGGCTAATATTTTTAAACTATTTGGGAAATTTTATCCCCTCACAGCACAAGCATGCATTATCTCTCCAATCTTAATAAAACAAAAACCAAAAAAGGCACCACCCTTGATCCCACTTGTCTTGATTCCAATTACAGCTCCATCTCCCTGTCATCTCTAAGCTTGTTGAATGCACCGTCTATAATCGCTGTCTGGAGTTCCTCTCCTCTTGTTCTACCCTAGACCCTCTCTAGTATGGCTGTTGTGCCTTGCAGTCCACTGAAATGGCTCTGTAATGCAAAACCAAAGTCTGTAATGATCTCTTCCTACACAAGGCTAGGAACCAGCATTGTATCCTCTTTCTCATCATCGACTATGCCCCTCTTCTGGAAGTTTTGTCCTCCTTGACTACCATGACTGTGCCTTCTCCTGGTTTTGTGGAGGGCGCATAGAGACTGTCCTTGGATGTCTCTTCTCCCTCTACATCTTAACACTGGGTAATCTCATGCACAGACACACATTCAGCTACCATCTCTGTGCTGATGAGACTCGGATTTACCCATGTCTTCCAGGCCAAATTGAGATCTCAGCCTGTCTCTCTAAATTTCCTTGTGGATATTTAGCCATCAGTTCTATAAGCAGGGTTAAAACAGAGATCTTAATCCTTCCCTCTTGTTACCTTGGCCACCTTGTCTGTCGCTCAGGCCTGTAACCTGGGTCTCCTCTTTCACTCTGACCTCTCTCTAGGTCTTCACATCTAGGCTATGTCTAAATCTTGCTAATACTTTCTGCATAACATCTTGAAGATACGGCCTTTCTTAGCCATCTACCCCAGCTAAAGCTCTCATCCAAGCTGTCGTCATCTTGTGTCTCAGTTGCTTCAACACCCTTTTCTCTGGTGTGAACAAATGTAGTTTTGCTTCACACATATCAGTTCAGAATGCTGCTGCAAAGACCATTTCTTAGTCTGTCGCTTTGACCACGTCAGCCCTCTGCTGGCTCCCCCTTCCCTACCTACGACATCAGATATGAACTACTAGTCTTTACTGTCAAGGCCCTTCACAGCCTGTCCCCCACCCTACCTACCTCTCATTCACTATCAGTATGTCAGCTCCCGCCTCTGATTGGCCCATGATGCCCCAGCCTCCATCCACTTCTTCAGTTTTTCAGCAGGCATGTTCATGCTTTTTCCTTTGTGGCCCCTCACATGCTTGGGAGCAGCTCCGCATAACCATCCACAAAACTAGTGCATTATTCATCTCAAAACTGACTCATTTTCTTGAGGCCTACAAAAAAGCTGCTAGGCTAAGGTTGTTCTGAGACCACTGCCCATCATGCTGACGTATGTTGTCTCACTGTTTCCTTGTATTCCCCCTTCTATCTGTATCCATCTGTCGTCCCTGGTCTTATACTAAGATGGTAACGTCTTTTGGGGGCAGGGACGGTTCTATCTGTACAGCATCTATGACAGCCCATGACTAGGGCTCTTAGGTGCAACCATAATACAAATAATAAGAGGAGAAGGTGTAAAATTCATGGTTTTATCATATCTGTTTTTCATCCTACTGATAAGTAGTGTGTATTGTTTCTGTGGCAAATAAAATTAACAGGAATAAAATACCTTTTATGATCAGTTTGACCATTTTCCATGTTTTTGCATTACTTACAAGAATCTTGGCCACTGCTTATACAGTGTGTAATAGATGCATGGGAAGCATCTTTATTTTTGCTTCTTGGATGGAAGAGGTAAAGGTTACACATTTCTATTAAATTTGTTAAATTGTGTCCTGGGGTACATAATATGGTATTGTTGTAACTTTAATCATTAAAATGTAAGTAATGAAACACTTTACATAAAAGGCAGCATTAGCAAACATTAGTGGCCAAGTTGACTTAATTTGATACAAAGGGAGGTATTTGAATGCAAGGTAAGAGAAATCTTAAAGGAAGAGTGGCATAAATATTTGAAATCCTGTGTAGAAAAACTATAATGTCATGTACAGAATAGAGTCTGAAGTGAATGCCATTCACTACCTTCCTTGGTTCAAAAAATCTTGTCATTGTTGCTTCTAACAAATGCAATGTTAAATACAGTTTATATCTCCCATATGTATACCGAGCCCTCACCATAAGATTAAAAAAATGCAGTGCAAGTTACTATACTTCTGTCTTCTGAAAGACACATTTGGAGAGGAAAAGTAGGGACACTCTTTTAAAGCCATCGAAAGCTTTGGGAAGGGATAAAGAAGAAAAACATGTTTTGTAGAGGAATGATAGTTGGCATGTGTGGCTTATTCTGCATCCATCACTTACTCATTGGTGCCGAAGTACTGAAAATGGTTTATAATCAGGGTCTTTACTCCATATGGTATGGTAATCTCTTTAAAAGAGCCACTGTCTTTTAATTGATTTTTAAAAATTAGGAGTGGATACTATTCTGCGTTGAGTTAATGGCCTGTAATATGCATTAAAACAAAAAGCTCACAGCTAATTTAAGCAGAAAACACATTACACATCTCACACACACACACACTCCCCTCCTGTGTTTGCACTCTTCTAACTTAAAAATGGCATATCTGATTTAAACCAAAGATTTTGGGTGGAAAAATGCTTTTGGGCCAAGACTTTGCAAAACAACTTCCAGCCCAAAGCAAATCCTCACATGGCTGAGCAACAAACATCTTAAAATAGGGTTAAAAATGGAAATTCTTAACTATAGCAACATTAGTGGTGCTTGTTAACTTTGAATATGGTTTTGGAAAATACTCGTGTTCATACTAATAGGTCAGTTGGGCAAGATAGAGAGAGATATAGAGAGATATATTTTTAAACAAATCAACTGCCCTCCAATATTGTGTTTTGCCTGAGGAAAATGGTTAACCACAATTAAGGAAGGAGGAGGAATTCCTCACAATCTTGCATTAGTGGCATCTAGCAGAACTAGGATTGTTGAAATAAGGTATTTAATGTGGCTAAGCAGCTGAGTATATCTGGCCAAATGGAGGTCTTATCGCAGCCTGACATAGTGTCTCATTGTCTTGCAAGGGCAAAATGACAAATTATCCAGCACAAATCTTCCTTGAGTGGCGGCCCTGTAGCAGCAGCCTGTGCCTCCTGTTTGGTTGCTGGCCCCTTCCATAAACAGATCTGAGTCTGGCTCTAAGTAGTGGCAGTGTGTTCTCCAACAGCTGCCGCAATCGGAGATGTCTCTTTAATAGGCTGGCTGGGTGGTGGAAAGTGGGTGAGAGGGGTGCACAGACATGTAGATACCTGTGCAGGTTGAACAATGTAAAAAGAATAGTGTATTTTGGGCTATATTTTGGTGGATAAGAGACAGAACAAGGGATTGATAGGACCCCAAAAATAAAAGCAAATATACTAAAAAAGTTCTGTTTCCAGTGGCTCCCACAATGTACTAGATGCTGTACAAACAAAAGAAATAATAGTGGCTGCCCCCAAAGAATTTGTATTAACAAAAACCAGCTGCTGAGTTTGGGGGTGAACTGGTCCAGATAATACAGGGTCAAGTTTAAAGTTCAGTTGTGTCCAGGACATGTGTACAATACGATTCCATAGAATTCTGTGAAGCAGAGAACATTTCTACGAATCAAAGGGGGATTTTCATACTGTAGGTCCAAAATCTTTAGGCTTGGAAGAGCCAGCTTACAAAGAATTACATGGAAATGTTGTGTTTGCCCTTTAATCTTCTCCTCCACAGTTGAGGAGGATTCTGCTGTCTCCCACCCACTCTGACTGTTCTTGTCATGTCCACCATCCTTGAGGACATGATGGTTAATGCACAGGACTGGAAGGAGGGGAGGATCTGTGGGTTCTATTCCTAACTCCCTGACACTTGAATTGTTTGAGGTTACACAGCATGTCACATCTGTTGCCCCGTCTGTAAAATTGAGAATTCCTGCCTTAGAGAGGTATTTTGTGGTCTAATATTTATAAAATGCTTTGATATCCGCTAGAAAGTGCTGTAGAGGTTCATTTGGCGATCAACTGTAATTTCTTTAAAATAATTTTAATATGCTATTTACAATACAGTTTGTTGCGTGCTTAAGAGCAGAGGTTTCGATGAGCTCTGTTTATTGTACAGTCTCTGGCTTGCTTCCACTTTTTTTTTTTTTTCAAGGGCTGTCTTTTTATGCAAGAATCTATTAAAAAGCATTGGTAAAATGGTGGTTCTATCTTCTCAGAATTACCATTTTTGTGAAGCTCTAAATAGGGTGCTTGTTTAAGCTTGAAAGCCAAAGGTGCAAGCTCTGCTTTAGATGTCTGATGAAGAATCTCTCTCACAGTACGTTTCCAAGTGAGGGTGTTACGTACTTGTAACAGAACACACACAATGTTTGCATGCCCTGGACTAAAAAAATAATTGGTGTGTTTCTTTTTAATTCCAGGGTGTGATTTATAGCCAAGTGGTTTCTTTGTAGTTATGCGACGGAGGTGACAAAACAAAACAAAAAAAAAATAAGGCAGCGTTTGTAGCCAACTAATAAGCGAAGCGACGGGGAGGCACAGGGTATATATGCTTTTCAAAGTGGAGACTAGAGAGGGTAACTTGGTGCCTCTTTTCTCCCGCCTTGATGAGGCCCTGGGTCTGTTTCAAGCTGCTCCAGGCACTGTAACCTAGTCTCAGCGAGCATGTCAGTGAGGCACCTCGCAAGGGGGAGGAGAGGGGTGGTCTGTTTCCACCCTGCCTATGTGTGGGAAGAGGAGGGATACAGAGCACTTGATTTAAAGCTGTACGGGAAGTCAAAACCCTCACTCTCTCAATATTTCATTTAAATGAAATGCGTATTAACCACTAGGCCAGCAGTTCTGTTTTTTGCTGACTGTCTCCTGGAGAGGGATTTGTTCCGAGCTCTGTCCATGCCCTTTGAGCTGGTTCTGATGAGCGGGGGTGGGGCAGCATCCCGTGAGCTTTCTCGACCCCTAATTGGATGAGAATAGGAAACCAAGGTGTCTACCCTCTTGGTTGTAGAGAGGGTTGCAATTGTGGTAGCTGAGTGGGTCTGAGCAGGGTTTTTGGTGGGGGAGGCTATTCGGAATGAAAGGAAGGGGACCCCTCAGTTTCTTAGAGCAAGCGAGTGCCCTCTGGACATATTTATCCTTGCTGGAGCTGACAGGATGGGACAAAACTAGGATTATTACTTGTTTGTACAACAACCAGAAGTTTGCTCGGCACTTCCCAGGTCAGATAAAAAAAATAGGATCTCTCCCCTGTGCAGCTTTCAGTTGGATAGCAGACCTGACCTGGCAAGTCGGGGTAACAAAATGGTAGTAAGGAGAAGGGGTGAGGCAAGAGGAGGAAATGACCCCA
This sequence comes from Eretmochelys imbricata, assembly GCF_965152235.1. Lineage (NCBI taxonomy): Eukaryota > Metazoa > Chordata > Testudines > Cheloniidae > Eretmochelys > Eretmochelys imbricata. The sequence continues at coordinate 75,982,837 of NC_135581.1, read as the reverse complement.
ACATGGTACCAGTGCGGGCACATGTAAATCTTGGTGGCTCTGCAGAAATGTATGTAAGTTAAATGTACACACACTCTCACAATGTAAGTGTATACCATTGTTGAGTGACCTGTTGTGGTCGACATGCAAGAATTGAGTCTCTAAGGAATTTGTAAAATGAGAAGATAATGGCATGGGGGGAACGTTGTTGAGGGCATTCCATAAGGGCGGCACAGAAGAAAAGGGGATGCCTTAGGAACTTCTGCTGGGAGTTTAAGTATAGTTAGAATTACTCTGTAAAGTGAGCAGGGAATGTAATGATGTTAAAGAGATCTCTGAGTGACATCAGAGAATATCTTAGGTCTAGAAACTTAAATCTTTTAGCGTAAGGGTTGAAATCTCATTACTACCATAATCCAGTTAAAATTTAAAACATTCCTTTAAATAAAGTTGGTTTAATAAAGTATATGTGAATTTGGGCCTGTGTCTAGCAGATCACTTAAGCACATGCTTAACTTTAAGCTCATGAATACTTCCACTGAAATCAGTCTCCGCACTGGATCCCTGGAAAGTGAGTGGCTGACTAGAACAAAACATCATCTACAGGCAGTTTTGCAAGCTGCTACTTGTATATAAATGCATGCTTACCTCTTTATGGATGTGTTCTGTTACTCCAGTATGAAGTGGAGTGGTTAAGTGAGACTGATAGGTGCCAGCCAGTGACTGACACATCCCAAATCCCTTTCATTTGACAAATGAGGGCTTTTGATCTGATTTACTTGTGCAATGAAGAAATATAATGGTGGTAGGCACTACAAGAAAAAAATCATATCGATTGGTAGGTGAGGGAAAGGTTAGAGCACTAAATCATGGACACTTGTGTCTGGCTAATTTGTCATAATGTTTGTTGGAGCAGCAAAGGTGTGTTTTGTTTTTTTTTACTCATTTTTTGTTTGTTATGAGATCTTTGCCTTTGATTCATCTTGAAACTTCAAGGCTTCAGCTTTGTATTTTAAAATACATTTAGACATCTACAAAATGCTGTCAGCAAAACACTATGAAACCTAAACAAAATTATCATTCTCATGCAAATCCGAATAAGTGCAGAGGAAAACAATGACAAGGCGAGCCTTTCAGAAAGGATTGAGGTCTTGCATTTTTCTGTTGTTAAATGTAGCTCAGACATAAGATTTACTGACAGAGTGGTGCATCTCTTCCTTTGTAAGTTCATCATGAGTAGATTTTCCTCTTGTCTAGGCTGCCAAAAATGTTCTGTTCGCTGTACAGAAAACAGATGAATGAACAGTGAGCATGGTTTCAATTGATTAATTTTTGTAGTTTAAGATAATGGATTATAACTCTTGAGTATATCACAAATGAGAAGTATCTGAGTAAGAGTTGCAATACTAATTTTCATCTCTCTGTAAAACTGAAACTTGAGTTGAGGCTAATATTTCTAAAATCCAGATTAGGATAGTACTTGTCTAATGAGCTATTGTACATAGTTTTTGAACAGTAATGACTTTACACATTTTTGAGCTCTCCCCCAATGACCTGGTTCTAGGAATCCATCTCCTGTCCTTCATTTCGTCAAGCTCATATAATTTGCTGGCAAGGATTTGTGCTTTTTCCTACCCTAGAACTTTCTAGCTTGTATTGTCCTTCCTCTAAATTAAGGAATGTTAGTGAGGGTGTGATATACAAGAAACAAATTCTGGTCTTCTGTATGCAACAGTTGTACTGATGAGCTCCTTCTGTGTTATAAGAACCTATTTATATTATGGTTTCAGCTACCATTTAAGGTCTCTCTTCTGGCTTGTGTATGGCTATGTAGTAGCTGATTTTACTGGCTGTTTTTAGAAGCACAGTAGGTGATTTTGTAAAATTATACCACAAAGCACCCTCTAGACAAGGTCTAGTTTTCTGAATGCGGACCATTTTAAGCTAATATGTTACTATGTTGGCAGGGAACGTTAATATAGATGTCAACTGCTTCCTTCATTGTTCAATATTTACAAATGGAATTGTTATGCACAGTTCTTGTGTCAGCAAACCACCTGTTGCTTCAAAGCTGATCCATATTTCTAACTTCAGCCAGTAATTTACACTTGAGTCTAAATGGAAGAAGACTTGTTAAGCCCTCTAATCATAGTAAGATGGAAAACGCCTTCCCCCCAAAGCCGTATACTGTTTCATGTTGAGTTAGTTTGTTTTCAAAATGCCAGGTATAGGCTTTGCATTAGTTCCTTTTGGACAAGCTGACCTGAGATAAAACCCAGTGTGACTGAAAACTCCAGTTGTGTTGGGCAGGCAGACTTTCGGATACGTAGTATGTATTGTTTCATCCTGCTGGTATCGTATGAGATCTTGATCATGACAAAGTTGCAAGATATTTATTAAGCAGTGTTAACTGGGAGGAAGTTGTATGAAGTTTGCTATCTGCTGGTAAAACGCCTATTTTCAGACTACACAATAGACTTTGAACTGAAAGACATTAGGAAAAATGTGTGGGTTTTCATAGTTAGACACACATTATTCTCCCCCCCCCCCCCCCGCCCCAGCACTGAAGTAGACTTCACAGAATGTCACTTTAAAAAGAAAATCAAAGTGTATGTTGGGGAATAGAAGGTACTTTACAGGTAGGTGGGTGGTAATTCTTGCTATTAAATTTGGATTAGAACTTTCACATGTGAACATCTAATGCTCAGTCATGATGTCTGAGACATCCAAACAAGGGGTAGTGCTTCAGAGGTGCTGGGCACCTGCTACTGTCATTGGTTTCAATGGGAGCTTAAGGTGCTCAGCACCTAATGGAAAATATTGGCTATGAGCTTTCTGAAAATAGCTTATTTAGTGTGTCAGGAAGGAACTAGATAGACTTTTTCTCAATAGATCAGGGAAAGAAGTGGATGGGAAGCTTCCCTGTACAGAAGATGAATCCTCTACCTCCTTTTAAAGTCACTGGTTCAAGGTGAAAGGGTTATTTTAATTCCATCCTCAGATTGTTCTGGGCCTCAGTGTGCTGTTGAGATTTCTGAGGCAAGGCTTCCTGTAGTAAGACACTATTTCCTGAGGATGAGTTTTCATGGGACCTAGAGTGCAGATATTTTGCATTGCTCATTGTACAGCTATCATAGAACAAGGTCAGTCACTACTAATCTGTGAACCTAGAAAAAAAGCTCCATTTTTAATTAATGATAGGCAAAATTGTTAATGCGTTTGATCTGTTCTTGGATAGTTAAGACCAGAACATAGTAGAGGTAACTAATGTTTTGTCTAATGGTTTAATGATAAAAAGTTATTGTAATATGAACAAAGTACTAGATTTATATAATTTATCATTTATCTCTGGGTCTGCTTGCCAGAGACTAGTTTTTCCCATCTTTCTAATACAATCCCCCCCAGTCTGGGAATTAATTTTAGGACATCAATTTAAGAGTCAGGGAATAAATTGCTTGCTTTTCTTTATTAGGTTGGTCTCAAGTTATTGAAGGCTTCATTTAAAATATAGCCTTATATAGGGCCATATAAAGATAACCAGAAGTTTAACAGTCACCTGCCTTATAACAAAAAACGCAAAACCTGTGAAGTACCACAAGGAAGACTGTTCAGACTGGTTTAGTTGTTCCCAATAAAAAAGTTGTTGTGGGTATAAAGAGTGACACTGCTTTGTCTGTCTGTTAAGAAGTAGTGATAAGATTTTTATTCTTTTAGGTTTTTATATTGTATAGTCTGTCAACAAAAGATTGGCTTTTGAGGCATGCTGCTTTGTGCATTCAGGCAGCTTCACTGTTCAGTGTGTCTCTTAGCCAAACTGAAAATTCAGTCTAGACAAATCAGTTTCTTGTGAAATAACCAGGTAATATATGGAGGAGGGAAGAAAGCAAGTAGCTAAGTAAATTTTGAAGCAATGCCCATCCCCCGTTCTCCTCGAAGCAACTTAATGGGGAAGATGTGACTATATGTGGCTTTGTCACTTGGTTACGTACCCTTTCAATCATTACTTAAGTGAAGTGCTCAGGACTGTATAGGACATAGATGGTATACAGGTGTCGACTTGCTCAGAACCATGCATGCTCAACCTTGCTCCGTGTCTGGCCCCACCCCCACTCCTTCCCTTCCCCCAAACCCCCACTCCCACCCAGCCTCTTCCTGCCCCCTCCCCCTGCCTCTTCCTACCCACTCTTTTTTTTTCGTGGGTGTTCCAACTGCGGAGCACCCATGGAGGTGGTGCCTATGCCTAGATCCTGTACAGACAATCCTTGCCTCAGTATGTTTTTGTGCTTCCCCACGCTGTTTTTGTTAACTAGTGCTGGTCAGAAAATATTGATGGAAACACCATGTTGATGGAAAAAGAGAAACCGAAGTATTTCACAAACACATGAAAACGTTGTCAATTTTCAGACCAGGTCTGGTGCCAGACTTGTGGGTCAGAAGTCCTGACTGACAAGTGTAATTGTGAGTGTAAAATTTGAGGGAGATCAAATCTACGTATGAACGAAAGCAGGAATAACATTTGTCATCAGCACGGGCGCTGTTACGTTGTAAGCTGCTAATGAAAAATTGCCTCAAGAAACATGGAATCTGTTTCAGAGAGAAGCTGCTGAGTTTAGAAGCCTAGCTTTTCCATACTTTAGTGATCACGTTGTCCCCTGGGGTATGTATGTGTATGTTAAAGAATACGTCAGATGGAGGTGATGCGCACACATAGCTTTTCTCTCCAAAATCTACTGATGTTTGATCAGGGTCTAAAATAGATTACATAAAGGGGGGATGAATGACTATTATTTTGAGTTTAACTTTACATAGCTAATGTTTGTACAGTACTCTTAAAATCCTTGGATGAAGAGTACTGAAATCCTTCAAATCAGGTAGTATTGCATCCATTTTTCAGAGAGTGGTATGAGGCGCGGATGTTGTGACTTCTTCAGGGTCACCATGCAGCAAGTTTTGGACAGCTAGCAAGGGATCTCAGGTAGTGAGTCTTCTAGCCAGCCATCTTTGATGTTTAGTGCTGCTCTTTGGTATAAACCAGTCTTCTCTCTATTAATATATAAACAATTCCACTGTCTGCCTTTGACAACTCCATGGAGAGGTTGGTCAAATGCAGGAAAGGGTATTTGACTAGGATTTAAAAATGGCACCTCTTGCCTTAGAATACTCATGAAATGATGGATCATAGCTATAGACTCTGTTTAATCTGGAAAGAATGGTGATGTTGCATAGACACATTGATAGGTAGCAGTCTTCTAAAATACGACTTGAATGAAATACTGCCCACAGTGTGGCTGTTAGTGTGATAGGTTAATCAGTTCAAAAGCTGCAACCTCTGGACTTGGGAAATAATTATTTTCATTATAAAGACACGACTGGGCCTTGAGCAGTGTGTCCAGATGATCTTTTTACTAGTATAAACATGGTTAGATTCTTTTTGTTAAATGATGTAACCTGAGTGGGTTCAGGAAGTGAGGATGTCTTTCCTTTCTGTACTCTTGAAAGGGTCAAATGACCTTCCTTATCTGCATGTTCCTAATGCTCAGAGCTTTTTTGGAAAAAAATTATATTTAGCAAGGTAGGAGGAGAGTGATGCTGTAATCTCTGCTTAAAATTTCAAATTACTCCAGCTTCTGGGGAAGATGGGAAAGAAGCGTCATCTTCAAGGTAATGATTACTGAGCTAAGCAGATAGGGAAAAAAATTCATTAAAAGTGAATTCATAGTTTCAGAAATGGTTTCACAAGAGATTACACTTTTTATGATTTTTTTTTTAAAGCAACTTCCTACCTGCTTGTTCTCAGCTGGGAGGTACAGTTAAAAATTTGAGTAACTTTATAATGTTGGGAGCAAAGTTCTACTTCTGATAGTTTTTGGTTTATAATTAAATGAGATCTTTTGTCATCTATTGGTCAGCCCTTGGCTCCTACGGATTTAATTTCCGTAGTTAGTTTAAAAACTTTTGTGGATTAAATGTTAAGGTACATTTTGATTTTTCCATGTTAACTGTAATGTGACTTATAAATAGGGCCCTAATAATGCAAGGGGATTGTTCCATGTCTCCTCTTCTTCCCTGACTGACACACACTTTTTTAAATAACAGATTTTGGAAAAGTTACTTCCCACTTGTACCTACAAACAAAATGCAAGGCTGCGCCCGTGACGTGCTCGTACAAATACGTCTATTTCGAAGTCATACAATACCTTCTGAAGGAAAGTTGGGATATAAACAACAACACAAAACATATATACCAACAGATTTACCTACGTAGTAATGTATATGACAGGTTAGGGGAAGCAGATTAATTTTATTGCTCTTAAGAAAACATAATTTGAGACTGTTGCTGTTCTTCTTTAAATCTGATACTTTTCTGCTTCTCTAACCCGTGAATGCATGACCCCAGAGGAAGGACAAAGGCAATCTGTGAAAAGTAAGGCTGGCTGGAGAGGTACTGCGTGAAACCCAGCCTTCAGAATTCCTCTCGAATGACATGCAGGCACCTCAGATTGCTGGGCGTCAGAGTTAAAACCCCTCTTGGTAAACAAGCTTGCAAAAGACTCAGTTTTTCTGAAACACCATGAGGTTGAGCAATAAGTTCGGAGGAGGGGACTTAGAGGGGGAGGAGCTGACTGTGGAAAAGGAATAAAATGTGGGTGTTTTTTCACCCTGATTCCCCCAAAGCCACCCCCTTTAAAAACAAAACCCACCATACACTCTGTCTCTCCTGTTTCTGCAGCTAAGTTCCTGAGCAGCCATTTATGAATGAGGCACCAGAAAGGGGAGGAGGGGATTTCGGTTACAATAACAGTCTGGTACTAGGTTTCATTCACTGGTCGTAATCTGAGTATAATTGATGCTTTATTTTAAAGCATTATCACATTCTTTTATTTTTCAAAATCAAACTGCATTCTGTGCTCTCTTCTGAGTGCGATTGCTGCGGCCTCACTTTGCTGCCACCCTCCAAGTTAAAATATGTGCAGTGAGGGAGAGAGGAGACCTGACAGAACTCCTGGTTTTAAACCCCCCCCCCCCCGCCAACTTCTTCCCCCCAATTCCCCAGTTATGAAGCTGAACTAAAATTATGGACTTCACAACACTCCTCCCCTCCATGCCACCTATAGCACTGTCAACAGTAGTGTTCTCTGTGCCTTAAATTTTCATTGCAGCAGGAGCCTCTGGCATGGTTCTTGTTAAAGCAAGCCTCCTCCTTCTAGTTTGAGGAATGGGGTGGGTGGAGGGAGGGAGGGAGGACTGTGGCTATTGCAAAGTCCCCATCCTTCTCCTTTCCAGCTACTTTAGGTAGCCCATTATTTGTGGCACTTCAGACCCCTTTGTTGTTGTAACTGAATTGAAGCCCTGTGACAATGGCACCCTCGCTTCCTATTCACAGCAAAATGAAGAGACAAGCCATTGTCCTGAGCATAATTGAGCCTCTATCAAAACAAACACACAAAGAGATGGACAGCCCAGTTAAAGCTGCTTGTTTGAGCTCTAACAGTGATGACTGCATAGGACTAGAAACCTAATTACTAACAATAAGCTCTTTAAACCCAGTGCAGCATCCCCTTTTTAGATAAGGACATGCAGGATAACTGATTTATTTTAAAAAATTAACACGTTTTATGTCTGCATGTTTGAAGACTCCTCAGCCTCACGTTTTCAAAGCAGGAAATGTCTGGATGTAAGAGTACATGTTACAATCCTTGTGGTCTGCTGCTGTCTCTGGGGAAGGGGAGTAAATTTCTTTCTCTGATCCAGTAAAAGGTACCATCCATTTTATCTGCTGTCTTTCCTATCTCTTGGTGTGTCTCAGTGTAGAGCATCATTTTGCATCTGTACTCTATAAACAGTGTGTATGCATACTTGGAAGAGCTGACATGAAATGGGGAATATAGTGCAAAAAAAGCGTATTTAGGAAAGTGTTCCCAGTGTAGACGTGAGTGCTATTAACCTTTTTTACCTTCAGTCACTTACTTGTTTGGCCCTGAGAGATGGAGAAGAGACCCCTAAACTTATCAGCTAATGATTCCTGGGTTTTTCAAATTGTATTTAAAACAAAAAATTTAATTTCACTATTTTAAACAACCTAGAGATCAGTGGTGGGGTTTCTTTGACTAAGATTGTTTAAAATAAGGCTAAATGAAGGATGTCCACCTGGTTGGTTGGCCGGGGTTGGAATTGTGGTCATGTGGGAAATGGGGTGTTTGCATATCCGGTTTATTGTCAGGTAGACCAAGAAATGACATTATTCTGAATGGATAGTACAGCATTATTACCACCTTGTAGTCCATGGGATCTAAAAATGGGAAAGACCTATTAGGAGTGGACACTAGTAAGTCTCCAACTAGCAGATGCTTAGAGTAGAATGAAAAGTACTGAACATGGCTTGAAGCAAACCCTGGCAGCTTATATGAGTGCGTGAGGCACTAGGTATGTGAATAGAGAACTGGGAAGGATTTTCCACACAGATTTGGTGATTCATGTGTGTTCTGAGAGTTTGATTCAATGAAAGTGAGTTGACTTGGGTAATGGGCATCTTGTAGTTTCCTACATAAAATGTTTCAGAATAAAATGCCATTTTATCAAGTTTAGAAACATTTATTTTACTCCATGGATATTTGCTGTCTGGAACTAAATTCCAGACTTAGTGGTCAGTGGAGTCAGATCGTGAGTAACTCCCAGATGTTTATGGCAATCTACTTTGAACAGGGAAAAAGAAATTGCATGAGAGTTTGGCTGGGAAGGTGAAGTCTTCATTTTCCACTGCTGAAAATGGCAGTTTTCTAAGCTTTAGGAAAATCCTGGCCAAATTATTTTTGTAGCCTTTTCTGGCATTTCTTCAGATGTGTGTAAAGTGATTCTGTGGCTGTTTCAAGAGAATTGGTGTTCTCAATTAGATCAGTGGTTCTCAACCTGCGACCTAATCAGCACGCAGCTGCAGCCCATGTCACATCCTCAGGGACATACAGGTAGTAGATATATTGTGTTGATACGGCCCATATAACACATAGAGAGCTGCATATGTTGCCCACACTCGTAAATAGGTTGAGAACCACTGTGTTAGATGCACTGGATTTTGCCTGTGGACATTACTGTCTTGTTTTGTTACCTTCTTCAGAGCTCTGGAATTATTTTTCCAACTCTCAAATGCAATTAATGAATAAACTAATCACATGTGCAAAGGTTAAAAACCAAATAACCTCTAACAATATAAAACTAAGGGGTCTAGTTCTCTAGCATAGATCCATATTCTCCCTGCAATATCAGAGTTAAGGGCTTCTTTGTGAATCATCCACTAATTTAGACATACAGTAGAACCTCAGAGTTACAAACACCAGAGTTACGAACTGACCAGTCAACCACACACCTCGTTTGGAACCAGAAGTACGCAGTCAGGCAGCAGCAGAGACACCCCCCTCTCACCCCCCACCCCCCCCAAAAAAGCAAGTACAGTACGATGTTAAACATAAACTATTAAAAAAAAAAAAAGGAACACAGCATTTTTCTTCTGCACAGTAAAGTTTCAAAGCTATATTAAGTCAATGTTCAGTTTTAAACTTTTGAAAGAACCATAACATTTTGTTCAGAGTTAGTAACATCTAAGAGTTACGAACAACTTCCATTCTCGAGGTGTTCGTAACAGAGGTTCTGTTGTAACTCCTAGTCGATATGGTAAAGCCTGGTTCTCAAACTTTTGTACTGGTGACCCCTTTCACATAGCAAGCCTTTGAGCGTGACACCCCCCCCCCCCCCATAAATTAAAAACACATTTTTATATATTTAACACCATTATAAATTCTGGAGGCAAAACAGGGTTTGGGGTGGAGGCTGACAGCTTGCGACCCCCCATGTAATAACCTCGCGATCCCCAGAGTAGTCCCAACCCCCAGTTTGAGAACCCCTGCCTTATGGTGAACTAATTGAGATGGTTTTGGAGAGATTTGTGGGCTATGAAAGGCTGGTTAATAGGGACTGGAATGAGACATCAGGTTGCTAAAAAATACTTTGCAGGTTGCATTGATGTTTTCTGATTGAGGAACAATGTCCAGATAAACTAGTCGGTCAACAGAAACCAGTTTGTCATGCGACAGCTTATGTATTTGGAGTATATATACCCAGCTGTGATGGCCATAACTAGTATTTTGAAATAGGAGCTGGCAGTAAACCTGTCCTCTGCTTTTGAGCATCAGAACAGGACAAACCTTTGAGTTTCCAGCATAGTTTGAGAAATGTAGTTGGGAGTCATAGATAGTCTTACTTGCCACCATATAAATGTAGAATGGAGGGCCGTATGTGACCCGAAGTGGGGTGTGTGTGAGCATGGGCTCCTACAGGTGTTGCGCTAAATGTTTTAGTGTATTTCCCAGTTTTCTGGATGGAGTTTTAGACACTGGCTGTGACCGATCAATCTCTGAGTGGCTTGGATCCTGCCTACTTTAGAGACCATCTTCTCTCCTTGTGTGATTCTCTCCTTGTATAATCATTGGAGTCCCTTGAGTTAACAAGCCCACTGGTTTAAATATTATGGGTTTGCTGTCTCAGCAAGTTTAGTGGACCAGGTGTCCTTGATTCTGGAGCTATTGGTCCGGTTTTGGGATGTAACATAAGAATGGCCATATTGGGTCAGACCAAAGGTCCATCTAGCCCAGTATCCTGTTCTCCGACAGTGGCCAATGCCAGGTGCCTCAGAGGAAAGGAACAGAACAGGTAATTATCAAGTGATCCATCCCCTGTCACCCTGTGTTTGGAGATACTGTTTGGGGAATAGATGGCTTGTGAGTTGTCTTTGGCATTGTGCCTAGTTGTAAACTTATGCTTCATAATTATTTTTTGTACATGTGCAAAGATAGGCTAATGGGCAGCCTTATAAATCTAAATGAAATAAGTAAATCTACAAAAAAACCCCTCTCCTTGCAGTCTATTAGGTAGCTCTCATTATGGAGATTAAATAAGTTGACTCTAAACTCTACATGAATCAAAGCCACACACACTTAACCAACCAGTACGTTTGGAGGTTTAGCTCCAGGCACTCCACAGTGGTTGCCCTCGAACGCTGAGCTCTCTACTAATAAAACTTCTCCCTCCACCTCTGGGGATTGTTGAGCATCAGGCATTAGTACTTGGGGAGGGGAGGGGATGTTTCCATGGTGTTGCTGTTTCAAGCATGCTCTTCAGTGGCTTTACAAGTTATTTAATGAAACTGAACTGAAGGGAAGGGAAATTCCCTCTTAGTTTCCTCTGTTGTTCAAAACCAAAACCCCAGACCCCAAACAGTAGTGAACCCCTGACCTTTGCTCATGATACTATGTTTAGGACAGAAATACTATTTGGCGTTGTGGTTATTCCGCCTTCCCCACTCCCCCCAAATAAATATTTGTGGTGTATCTGAAAACACTCTATTGTGAACATTAAAAGGAAAAACACGACCCTTTTTAATCTTTGGATCAGCATGAGCTAGGCCCATGTTAAAATAAACCTTTGCAGTTGTTTGGCACCTTTCATCTGAGTAGCTCTCATAGAATATTACAAAAATTAATTAAACTTAACAACATCTCTGTATAGTAAATCGGCCTAACTGATTATCCTCATTTTACAGATGGGAAAACAGACGCAGAGAGGCTAAGGCCAGCCTTTTAAAACCTGCATATACAACTTGTGCAAGCACACGTTAAGTGTGCAAAGCACTGTCTTTGTACAGGTTAGAGTTGTTTGTTTGTGCGCAAAGGCATGCAAATCCTTGGCTTGCACACGCCAGGTTTTCTGTATGCTGTGTGTTTGTGGGACTGTGCACGTGCACATTTGTGTGTTCAGTTTTCTAAAAACATGGGCTTAAGGGACTTGACCAAGGTCAGTGTGTTAGTGGAAGAGTTGGATATAAAACTTAAGATCTCTCGAATCTTGGCCCTGTGCATTCAACTCGAGATTTCATTCCTGTCATAATGTATAGGACGACTTTGCAATGCTTCAAGGTTTAGTTGTTTTTGTGCTTTGACCATAAAGAACACTGATCTGAATCTGTTTTCTTTTACTTACAAACGTTTGAGTTTTGATATAGGAGTTGCCCTCACTTGTTTGTGTCAGTGCAGGACTTCTGTAACTACAGCTGAGCAGTCTGGGAACGATAAATAAAAGGAGACTGCATGATGGTATATTTTCTTGATCTAGTTTTTAGTTGGTACTGAGCTACTGCAGGAAATTTTTAATTGGCATTGACTGGAACACAGTGGAAAAAAGTGGTCGTCTGCTGGTTTCCCCCTCCCCCCCCCTTCTTTTTCTCTGCATGCTGGAATCTGGCTAGGAGGTAATTAAAAATGTACTGTTATCAATAATGGGCTGCAGTAATACAGCTGTGGCTTATGCTAGCACTGCATGCATAGGTGCAGCTGGTCAAAACGGAAAAATATTGAGATATAAATAGCAGTGTGTTCAGTGGATTGTTTTATTTGAGAAATTGATCCATCAGAGCAATCTGGACAATACTTTCACCAGGTAGCCTAGATTACTTTTTGAAATGGCCACGAACAAGATGTTCACAATGGGAGGAAATTAGAGGTGCTGGTCCGGTCTATTTAAGCAGAGAACATGAGAACTTTGTCAGAGGGATAAACAGGTCATATTACCATTGGTGTTTTTGGACATTTTCCTGCCCATATGTTTGACACTGGGGAGAAGAATGTGTGAATGAGAAAGGAGAGTATTTAAATACATTAAAACCTTGGCCACTTTCTGGAGATCTCCTCGCTTGCGATTGGAAACAATCTGCTTTGATTGAGTTTCCCTCCCTGTCTCCCATTAGTTTGTCCAAGTTATCCTAATCCTTTGCTGATGACTTCACAACTTGCTGCCATTTGACTTCACTGCAGGATTAAATGGGGAAGGGTGGGAGGAGACGGGCGACCCTTGTCTAAATAGCGAAGCTTTGGCAGTTTTCATACGGGCTAGTAAAAATGAAGGCAAAGGGGAAAAACATGATGTTTGTGGTTCAGACCGAAACACACATCAAAATATTGCATTAGTCTTCCCTAGGCACGGAAATATTTCATAGTATTACATCAGTGGTTCTCAAACTTTTGTATTGGTGACCTCTTTCACACAGCAAGCCTCTGAGTGTGCCTCCCCCCCATATAAATTAAAAACACTTTAAAAATATTTAACACTATTATAAATGCTGGCAGTGAAGTCGGGTTTGGGGTGGAGGCTGACAGCTTGTAACCTTGTGACCCCCTGAGGGGTCACAACCCCCAGTTTGAGAACCCCTGTATTACATGATCCTGCTCTCTTACTGAGATGGCAGAGGAGGGCTGTCTTTCTCTCTGTGTATTCCTGAATCTCACCTCAAGAATTCTCTGGTCTCCCAATATGTTAGTAACATTCTGCATTTTTAGCTGTTTGGTTGGTTGCCTGGTCCATAAGGGTAGAGGAGTGTTTTTTGGGAGCGAGCACATTTTAGAGGTCAAAACTGGGAGTCAGGAAAAAGGTATAATCCTCACTCTGCTAATATGTCACTGTGCTACTTTAATCTCCCTCTGCTCCGGTTCCCACCCTATAAAATGGGAGGTGTGGCTGAGGTGAAGGGACTTCCCAGGCTCACAGGTGTGCTAGGAAGGGAAATGTTTGTGAAGTGCTTGGGATTATAGGTATTCCTCATGTTGTGTACTTACATCCTTGCTAGTGTGTAGCCTTCAAGGAGTCCTCCTGTAAAAATCTTAAAATGGGAATAGATTTTTTGCTGAAACAAGTAGCATCAATTGTGTATCTCCCCTGTCCTTCATGTTTGTGTGTCTGTGTTTTTTCTGGCAGCGCTGCCAATTCAAAGCTCAACTGCAGAAGGATTTTAGCTGCCCAAGGCCAAGACTCAGAGTTCTTCTATTTGTTCTGCAACTGTGGTAGTGATGGAACCTACATCAGTACAGGAGTTGCATTCCTTGCACTAGTGCAGTTTGTTAGGCTGTGGCTACACGAGCATTGTTCGGGGAAGACTTCCACTGTTGTAGATTGTGTAGATTCACTTCCAGTGTTTGCCACTATTGATTAGCCCTTCACTGAGTATAGTTCGTAAAAATGCCAGCATCTGGTCTACACTCGTGCTCCCACCAATGGAGCTGTATTGATGTTCGTGCCATAAGATATACTACCTTAGAAAAGATTGTAGAGAATATCATCTGCTATTTTACAAGAAATACAGTGTGCTAAAATCTGCTAGGGTGCACGAAATGAAAAGACCTGTCAATACTGGATGTTTGTACATTTTATGTGACTGATTTTTGGGGTCTTAAACTGATTTTTAAAGACATTCCATTACCTTTTGTGCGAGAGGGTTTGAGTTAAACCTGACACTTTCCCAGCGCAATAACTGTGTCCTGCGTGCTGTTGAGCCCAGCTGGGCGGCCTGGAAGAGCTGCTCAATGGTCAGTCTTCACATGGCCCTGCCTGTCAGAGAGGCCTGGTTCAGGGGAAATGCTCTCACAAGGCTGCCTGCTTCCCAGCTGTTTTGTTTCCAAGTGGATGAGCGTTCTAGGAAAAGATAAAGCACCCAAATCCGAGCAGGAGGGGTTTTGCAACTTCATCTGGAAGAGGATAGGCATTAAGATATAGTAGATACTGGCTGTGGGTGCATCTCTGGGGCAGCTGTGGGAGGGGAAAGGAAGGAGAGAGAAGCTTAGACTGTAGCACAGTCAGCATTTAACATCCACCTGATGCAGATCTTCAGCTATTATCACCTGGTTTCATCTCAATGATTTATTTCTTGAAGACCAGTTTAAGGTTGTGGTAGCTAGAAGGTACCCCCTACACTGTGTGCATGGGGAGCTTTCTGTCTCTGTAGTAGAGAGTAAATACCTAGACACCAGTGACTAGGTAATAGGGCTATGGGTGCTCTAATAAAGGCCCATGAATAGAAGCCATAATAGGTTTTAAGGCATGAGCCCTTGCAGGCCTTAATGCTTATCAGTTGGACACCGAGCAATGTGAACATAGAAGTTAGGGTGGTTTTTTTTTGACTGCACTATAATACTGAATGTACTGCATCAAGTACTACATGCTGTTTTCCCTCCATCACCATCTGTTATCTTCCCTCTGGTCCTTATCTTTTACTCTGTAAATCCTCTTAGAATTTTCTTCTTGAAAATCGTGAAGGGGGAAAGCTAGCTGTAGGGTAATATGTTGACTCATAGGGACAAACATTTTTCTGGGAAGCCTTCCTTGTACATGCCACTCTTTTTATTTTATATAAGGCGCTCTCTCGTAATCCCGTCTTTGATATACGGCTAGTGTGATCTGGTTTGCCAATGACACTCAGGCGGCAGAGTCATAGAAAGAGGAACAAAACGCAAAAAGCACTGAGATCCACCAGTGCCCACCCCCTCAAAAACAGAACGCTGATCATGGGGGACATGCCCATTTAATTCCAACTCTTTTGTGGTACTTGATGTGTGCCCCAAATATGACGATGTAGCAAGAAGCAAGGCCTTCTGCCGAAATGCACACACCTACCGTGCCCCCAGATTTGACCATCTCTGCAAGTGAACTGCGATCCCAGCGGTTTAGCACTTAGTCCTATTTATACGTGGAGACTATTTTGATGTCCTAGTAATGGTCAATATGTTAGTGAATTCTGTAAAGTCGATTCTGCAAAGGCAGAGAATTCCAAACATGAGTTGTCATCCTGGAGACCCCTCAATGTATTTAACTTGAATTGTGTGGGGAGGGGGAGGTTTTGCTGATGCTTTGCAGTTTCTGTATTTTTTTGTTGTTGTTGATGTAAAATGCTCTGCCCCTGAGGTTCAGAGGAGTATGAGTAATAGTACTTTCTTAAACAGACCAGGCTATGTGTTAGAGTATTTTTAAGGGTGTTAAGCACATGAAAGGCATGGGATTTAATTCATTTTAGGGTAAGCAATTCCTCTCAAAATTTACAGGTTCTTATGGCTGTAGAGCTGTTGTGATGTTTCTAATTAAATCGTCATTTCAGAATACTGTTTTATGAGGGGTTTGAAAAGAGATTATTGGTGTGCGCCCGCCTGCATGCATGAAGAGCAGTATACTTCTTTCCACAGGTTTGATCATTAAGGATTTTATATGCATTCTCAAAATGAAGGTGATTATATGATGATAGCTGAGTACTTTGTGTTCCGATTATAACAATTTTGCTTTCTGTTCCTATCTAGTAGCTTTCTGTGAGTGGGAAGCCAATATGTTTGGCCTACGTAACTGCTGTGTGGGCTGCCATTAGGAGATGTTTTGAAGAAGCTATTGAATCTTACCCTTTACCTTATTATAAAGACAGAGCATACAACTTTCTACCCATAATCAGATGGCGCCATATATTTGGGCCTTAAATTGATCTAAAGACTTAGGTTGTCAAGCTTGCATAGTAGCTTGACAAGAATTGCTGCACTTGCATTTGAAGTCTCTTTTAATTATTAGTTAGGTATCTGGCTTTGAGAGGGGCACCTAGTTATTGTGAGAAATAGTAACTGGCATTACAAAGCAGGATTTGCAAATTCCGTTAAGCCAAAATACATGATCCTAAGTCTTTTCTGTCTAAATATCTTATCTTGTGATTGGAAACTTTTGAGTAAGCTGGAAGGAAGCTAATAAAGGGAAATGTGGTGAGTAGTTGGAATGTCAATACCATGAAGAAAGATAAAGTTATCAGATCAAAGAATGCAACTGTAAGATACTGTACTTAACAGGAAACGGTGAGAAATATCTTGACATGGCAAATGTCTAGCTCATCGCTCAAGATCTCAAGAATTGGAGCATGCCAACAGATTAGTGCTTAGCTCATCAAACTCAAAATGAAGTTGCAGAAGAAAAACAACGATCGTGTTTAAAATCTCCCTCCCACCTCCGCCGTCCACAAAAAAATTTAGACCATAAGGTGATTCTACCCTTAATGTCTATGCTAGGAATTGTAACCCCTCCAAAGTTTAGACAGATATGCATGTCGGAGACATACAAAAGATCAAAGAAAAAATCAGCAGAAAAGCAACTAACAGATAAGCGTTGCGAATGTTTAGATTCTTATCTGAGTCTTTTAGGTTTAGAAATGGGATTGGGAATATTGAGAAAACTTGTTCTTATGATACGAACAATTCCTTGAAAAGTCTAGTGAAATCAGGAGTTTACATGTGGTAGGTTGATTCATTATACAGAAAATAGGCAGAGCAGAATTGCACACAAGCCAAAAAAGAATATCAAATATGGTTTTACTTGCAGCCTGTAGAAGAATTTGAATAATGTATAGTGTAATTAACTGTCATTTGGCCATTTCTGTTGTGCTTTGTGATAAATGCATTCCTAATGAAAATAATTTGTTTTGGAAACGCAACAGGAATTGTTGGAAAACTAAGAATCAGTTAACCCAACTATTAGTGCAGATAATGAGATTGGCTTTAAGTTATCACAGAAGGTCCTTTTTGTTCAAGCCTCAAATTGGGACTTAGATTTCAGTTCGCTTCTAATATTGCAGTATTAGGTGGCATGACACAATCATTGGTGCTATTCTTTAGCTGTGGTACTCAACAAAAGTCCCATCCACCATTCACTGGATGGTGTTCAGCAGGAAGTTAAAAGATGTTGTTGTCTTGTCCTGAGTTTGCATTTGCAGTTACTTTGTAATCACCTGTGAAGGCATTTTGTTATGTAGGATTATTTGCAGCAGTAAGTCTATTATTTAATAATGACTTAACGCACAAAATTGAGATCGTTGTATGTTTTAGTAAAGCCACTTTAATTTACAGTATTTAAACAAGACACAGTATTGCTGAATTTATTGGACTTTAATAATTAACAGCTGGGTCATTGCTCATCCTAGGTAATGCAGCAGCATCAACAGGAAAATGTGCCATCTTAAGGAAATTTTGCCCTGGCCTCATAATTGGGCACAGTGATCCATGCATTTGTCACCTCCAGTCTGAATTGCTGTAATTCTCTGTATCTGACAGCAGTGCAAAGAGTCCATCTTGTGCATAACATGGCCACCCTTAGGTACAATAAGATGTCCTGCCATAGACATGTCACCCTTCAGGTACTGTCCCCTTGGCTCCCATTTTGTTTCTGTTGCCAGTTCACTGCTCCCACCGTCCTGATCTTCAAAGCTCTTAAGTCAGAAATCAGCTATTTCAGTGATTACACCCAGGATTCTCTCAATACCAATTTTGCTTCTCTAGGGTTATATAGTTTACAAAGCCCAGGGCGTAATCTGTAACAGAAGAAGGTGTTCCTGGATGAAGTTATTTGATTGGCGAATGAACTTCTGGAGGAGTTCAGATGAATTCTGAATTTGACTACCTTCAAGAGCTTTTCATAAAGCTTTTTCACTGTCACTGGAATGAGTGACAGAGCCAAAAAACTGAAACAGAAAACAGCCGCAAGGAAAACCTCCTGTAACCAGGGAAGAGAGAAGAGTAGAACACTCAATTAGGTTCTCTATGTGGTGACTGTTGTGGAGAAAGTAAATAAGGAAGAGTTATTTGTTCCTTCTCATAACACAAGAACTAGAGGTCACCAAATGAAATTAATAGGCAGCAGGTTTAAAACAAACAAAAGGAAGTATTTCTTCACACAACGTACAGTCAACCTGTGGAGCTCTTTGCCAGAGGATGTTGTTAAGGCCAAGACTATAACAGGGTTCAAAAAAGAACTAGATAAGTTCATGGAGGATAGGTCCATCAACGGCTATTAGCCAAGATATGCAGGATGGTGTCCCTTGCCTCTGCTGGCCAGAAGCTGTGAATGGGTGACAGGAGATGGATCACTTGATGGTTCTGTTCATTCCCTCTGAAGCATTGGCCACTGTTGGAAGATGGGATACTGGGCTAGATGGACCTTTGGTCTGACCCAGTGGTCTTATGTTCTTTATGTACCCAACTGTGGATCTAACATATCTGGGAAGTGTTAGATACTATGTTGATGGGTGCTATAGAAAACCCTAAGATGTATAAGTTGTATTTTCAGTACCCCAAAAGTAGGGTAATTGGCTTACCGTTTATCAAGTTCCCCTTTATTTATAAAAGAAGAGATTGAGATTTTTTAAAAAGTTCTACCCTAGAAACATCTAATTGTTGGAAAGTGGGAATTTGATATGAAAATAGCGCTCATGGAGAAGACTTTCTAAAATTTTTCTGATGAAAAATGTTTAAGGCACGGATCTACTTAGTGTGTGCTCTGTGAACTTTTTGCAATGGCGACACTAAACTCGAAGTGAGCAGTAGGCCATGAGAAATACATCTCTGCCCAGAGTACTTGCGTATCAGTGATTGAGTCATGGATCCACAGGAGAAAATGCTCTCTTTGCTGTGTCTGTGTTGTGAGGAAAAAGCTGGATAAGTCCTATAGTTTTAGGAAAGGAAGATACTCCTTTTGAACCTCATCAGGTATTCTATGTACAGCATGCTCGTAATGTCAGAGTAGTGCCATAATAAGGAATTTTTTTTTTTAAAAAAAGACAATTTTAAAGCCAAAAGTGCTTTGAGGGCATTATATTGTACTGTTATACGATCCGATTAGGTTATAACAATGTCACGGGTGTTTTGCATTCCGATTGTGCATGTGCATCATTAGAGTAGTCTTCAATTACATGATCACACGCTATTTTTCACATATGATATAACCTGCTACATTTTTTCCTACAACCTTAAATACAAACCTATAGCATCTTGGCATATTTTTTCGTGCTTAATATACTTTTTTCAGTATCATGATGATCTTGAGTATCTCGATCACCGTAGACATTTTATGAGAGAAATTCTCTCAACTTAAATAATTTTGACAGAGCCTGTCTTTTATGCATTTTCTCTTTAACCATCATGGTGGGTTTTTCCTTAGGTGCAATTCTCAGAGGATGAGGCAGTTTGAGATAATTTACTTTCACATACATGCCCACTGCAGCCATCTTTGGTGATTTCCAGGGACTGATGCAATTAATCTCAAAGCTCGCATAGCTGTACATTTGGGTGGGCTAGATACACTAGCTCATTTTTGCAGTATTCCTTGGCTGTATTTAAGCTGCTGTGTGTTTTATAAGAACAATTTTTTACTGTATAATTTTTACACAGATGGTTTGCATGCATTGTTTGGTTTACAGAGTATGCATAGTGCTGTCATATGCGAACTGTGCACGTTAGATTGCAGAAAAAATATTGTATGATGCTAAGGTGTGTCTGAGGTGGTGGTTAATAATGTATTTAAAAACTTTTTTAAATACTTTACTCCCAAACTGGGCAGAGTTAAGGTTACATGTGTTACTTGGTCATTTTCTGGCTTGAGTGTTTATTACTGGAACCATGACATTTTCTTAACATAGTATTTTTTATGTAATTTACAAGGAGAGGTAAACAGGTGAATGGTGTGGGTGGAAGAAATGTTTTACTTTTGGCCCCAATATGGATAGAGCAATAGTTTGACTTGAGGTAGTCACTAATAGGATGTGAGCAAAGCTGCATGGAATGCCTTTAATGGCGGTTTAGTTGCTAGTGAACACTGATGTATTTGATGTTGCTCAGGCAGATTGTTTTCTGATTCCTGACATGGAGGAAGGTGAATGAGTAGGGGTGAATTACAGCTTTCCAATTTCCCAACTCAGATGAGGGATTATTTCAAAACACTTTATGAGGAGCAAGAAGACCTTTTTTCATTGTTTTTTTTTAAACCCTTCTGTAAAGGGAACGATTTTGTAGCCTATGGTGATTTGTCTTGAAACAGCTTTTGTCTTTAAAAGGGGGTGGGGTGGGAGAGGGGAGGAAAGAAACTAGTTTCACTGAGAGAGACTGTACTAATTCTGATGGCAGTGATTTAATTCAGAACATAGTATGAAGATATCCGAAGTTGATATCTTCATACTATGTTGATAAGATTATAAAAGCAGGAGCATATTAAAAAGCTAGTTATTCAAAATCACCAAATAAAATTACCCCCCCTCCGACTTTTTACATTTGAGCAAGGGCCCCCTGCTGGTGAGTTATGAAATTGTGAACTGTGTGAGGTCTGCAACAAAAGCTAATTTTTTTTTCCATAGCAGGAGCCTCCAGTTGCTGCTGCTTTAAAGTTACAAAAGAGGGCGGGGAAAGCTGTTTCAGGACTGGAGAGGGGGAAAACAATGCCCAGGGCTCAGTAGTGAGAGGACCCAAGCTCTGAAAGCCAGTCTTTGTGTCCCCCACTCCTAGGGCTGTGCCTGTGGCAAAACATTACACAATCCGGCTATTGTCTGTTTGGGAAAAAACTACAGCATCCTATTGCAATTATTTATGGAAGAAAATATTTGATGTTTTTGTAGGAGGTGGGAAGGGGGTCGAGAAGCTGGTTTTACCTCTCCTGTTCTTTCTAATCATTTTCCTTTTGTTAATGATGCAGGGAACCCAGTCTCCTTTTCATCTCTCTCACCCCCACTCACCTTAATTTGTGCTGTATTAATATTCGTGCAATGAAAAATATTTGTTAAACAGCTCGTGTCACCATTAACAAAGGTGCTTCATGAGCTGTCTCTGGGATCTGGTTAGGGTCCAGTTCTGCGAGATTTGTATGGTGCATTTCTTTAACTAGTGTTAGCTTTTAAAAAAAAATTAACTCTTATTCCAATCTTTCCGATAAGTCTCACTGTAGATTCCAGCATGACTGATCTATTATTGTGTGCTATCAGCAGGTTACAATAGGTTGTTTTACAATAGAAACTTGCTCAGGATTTTTCTTAACTATTCAAGGTAGTTCACTAGTTCAGTTGTAGAAAGGTTTTTCCTGTATAATCCTAATTTTTCCCCTGCTGCTCCCACTCAACAACTCCTTAGGACACTTCTGTTTTGCAAGTGGGTCTGGAAATGTCTCCAAGACAGTTGTCACCTCTAATCTGTGAGAGTGATTCTGGGTAAGAGAATGGCGGTTGTCTCTGCGGGATCTTATTGTGATTCCTGATGAGTATATGTGTTCCTGCAATTGGTTTAACAGTAACGGGGTGGGTAACACTTCATACAGCTGTGGTGGACAGTGCTAGCTTTGTCGTTATATATGAGCAGGTTGGGACTTTAAGTTTAGCAGTAAAAAATGGTGATACCAGAGGGAAGGCAAACATGTTCTGGGCTCTCCCCGGTGGCAACTTTTAGCACAGCTGTGGAGGGTTTGTGGTGGATTAGGAAATATTTTTTAAGACTTCTGCTTCTTGGGCCTGTAGAACTAAGGCAGGTTATGGATTTCTCTTTGGAAACCGTGATGGGTG
Organism: Eretmochelys imbricata; assembly: GCF_965152235.1. NCBI lineage: Eukaryota > Metazoa > Chordata > Testudines > Cheloniidae > Eretmochelys > Eretmochelys imbricata. The sequence goes on along the minus strand of NC_135581.1, from coordinate 75,960,654 downwards.
GTACTGGAAACTGGGCTTGCAATACATCTGACTCCAGAGAGAGTCTTGATGGGGAGGTACCTTTTTCCTAAACAGATGGAAGGAGCTGTGAGCTACCTCCTCCTCAGAGTTGAGGCAATTTAAATGTCTATTTGGGAGCGAGTGTGACTGCATCCAGAGCAAGCATACTGTTTTTCAGGTGGTCCAGGTTTTTGTAGTAGTACTAGATGTACAGGCAGAGAGGCCTGTAACAGAATTGGATGCTGTTGTAGTTGCTTCTGGTAGCTTGGTGGAGGGGAAAAAAATAAAGCAGATGCACAGATGAGTGAGGAATGGTTTAAGTTTAGGGGCAGGATTATACCTTGTGTGTCAGACTTACTATAATATGTTAACAAGGTGCTGGCAAGTATACAAGGGGTGAAGGAAAAGGTAATGTTTAAGTTGTGCATCAACTATGGGAAAGGGACAGAGACTTTTTCCATTGGACCATATGAACTGGAACCATAAACTCACTGAACATTAAATCTCACCAAATGAGGGTAAAAACTCATAATCGTATCCACTCATTATACTCCACACCTGAACATAGCCATTATATGAACAACATACCCCCATACCTCAATGTCTGTACTTTGACCTGTTAACCTTTTACCCCCAATTGGGGAGATTGCAGATTATGTATTCCTTATGCCACCTGTTCCTAAACCGAATTTTGGACCCCTTGATAATCTGTACCTTATTCCCTGATAACCAGAAACTTCTATGCTTCAACTCTGTACCGTTTTCTTTTTACTTCAACATCATCTTAATAAAATTATTAAATCCTTTAAGAATGTCAGCCCTGTCTGCTGAGGTCAGGAAAAGCTCAATAAAGCAGAAAGTTAGCTACTATGCTATAAAGACGTGTACTATCCGTTGTGATGATGGAGGAGAGAGAGCATGTATGTTTTCCAGCATCTGTATCCTACCTGATGTAGGAGACGAAATTGTTTTAACTTGGAGATCTGTGCTGCTGCTAATGTATGTGGGGTTTACACTAGTAACTTCCATTAGCATGCACGGATGAGAGAAAGCTTTGCTTTCTAAATCAACTTCTTGCATAACAGTGGGGAAATTTTAGTTACAGAGCACATGTTTGGCAGAAAATGTCCATTGTTAGCTAGCATGTCCCAAACCACACAAACTAACCAAAATAAAACCACACTTCAGCTTTTGCTTATGATATTTTCACTAGCTTTTCTTTTGCACATCATTGGTCTACTGGTTGCAATAGGGGCACTGGGGATCAGCAGGAGAGTTCATTCCACCTATTCTGTTGGTGACTGTCACTTAAACACGATAGGTTTCAGAGTAACAGCCGTGTTAGTCTGTATTCACAAAAAGAAAAGGAGTACTTGTGGCACCTTAGAAACTAACCAATTTATTTGAGCATAAGCTTTCATGACCTACAGCTCACTTCATCGGATGTCATTCAATTTTCCTACGTTTAAAAACAAGACTATAGTCCTGTTATCCACCTTGGTAAAATGTGCAGAAAGCTGTAGGCTAAAAAGCAGTTATATAAAAAGCAGTTGTGTGTAATGTCGTATGACTAATGTACTGTTTTACGAAAGAGTTTTTAAATGCTTTTGATCCATTAGTATAGAAGACCATAAAAAGGTGTCACACCTTGCAAATGGACAATCACACTGGTATTACCATGTGAAGTAAGGTGACTGCTAGAGTTTATAATTGGCTTGGGTTTGTGGTAGCTTATAGAACTTGTCCTTTTATGTACGAAAGCACCTCTCAGAATGTTTTTCTCTGTAGCATACATTAAGATAGCAACGCTGTCTGTCTGGAAGTTGTATACTTGCATAACAAGATGCCAGGCTCTCTTTATACATGGAAATGAGACAGGAGAATGTGTGCACAAGACTACTGGAATGATCATCCTTTAGTGTTTCACTGTTTTGTGGTTCTTAGATGGATTGCATGGTTTATGTGAGTTACATTTTTCAGTGCATTGTGCCGGAGATGTATGCAGAAAATCCATTGTGTAATTACAGGAATTGTTTTTGTGTGCACAGATCGTATTTGCTTAATTGGCTTTGTGTGTGAATCATTCATACAACATTTTGAGATTTTACCCTTGGTATCTGCATTTCGATATATTAAAGGATGAGTATGCTAGAGTTTTGTTAGACAGTTCCTGCTGGGCTTGGGTTCATATTTTGTGCTTATTTGAGCCTCTGATCTTCTCTCCTATTGGTCTATATTTTTATATACATGAAAATCTCTCTCTCACACTCTCTCTCTCTCTCTCTCTCTCACTTTGGTATGCATATTAGTGCTAAATAATATAATGTAGAAGATACATGGAGTGAGACAAGAAGCAGTTTTTTCAATAGAGTGTAAATTTTCAGACATTTTCTTGTATATTAATATGTATTGGAATATAAGATGATTTTTTTCCCCCGGGGGGGTTGGGGGAATATTGAGCTATCTCCATTTTGTGCTTCATTAGGAAATTGCTAAGGAAACTAACAAAAAACGTTCTTTTTGTATCAAGCTATAGATTTACAAACTTAGTGTGAGACTTCGCAAAAAGCAAAACACTCAGTCAAGTTAGAACAAAAGCCAGCCATGCGGTTATTAAGGGGAAACTAGAGGACGTAAGATCATGTTAGATCTGTTCCTACTTTAGCAAAAGCACGGGGTATTCAGTTACTTAGAATGAAGTATTTATTGAAGGAATTTGCCCTGCCGGTGCACTTCTATATATGTGTTGTATTGGTGTCTGTGTATATACATATATGTAATTTTGTGTGTATGTGAGCTTTGTTAACTGAGTCTCATTATTATATTCCATATGGTTTCCATTTTCCAGTCTTCAGGTCTTTTTTAAAAACAAACTTTCTAGGTTTTTACTTTAACCGTAGCTGAGTTGCAGTGAAGCGCTGACTTCGTTTGGTTTACCTTACCAGCAGTATCCTCTTTCCCCATCTCACAGACACCATTTAAAAAGAGAAACATAAGGCCCTTCCATTTTATTCATTCTTTTGTTTAATAAAAATCCCAAGATAGGGAATGCGGCTCCCATATCTTTGATGTTGCTGCTTGAGACATGCTTCCTTGCTCTTCTAAACTGCCTTGGCTAAGCTGTGTGAGGTCTGGAGGTCCCTGAAAGGGGGAAGCTGAAATGCAAGCACAAAGATGAATAATAAAATGATGTCACTTCCAGCCAATTAGCAGAGTTGATGTCACATGCCTGGCAGCCACTTCAATGCCCACAGAACAAGAGTAACCGCTTAAATTGTCCCTCTCTTGCTACCAATCAGATGGCAGCTGCTAGGGATCAGGCTTTTTGAAGTTTATTATATGAGACTTTGATGCACATTGAAAAAGGGATGATGCATTTTTCTGTTAATGAGTTATTAACCTCTTGGAGAACATTTTAAAAAAAATAGTGTGGCAACCGTTACAGCTACTTGTGAATGTTGCTTTTCAAACATATTAAGAGCAGACTAAGATTTTTCTAGAGGACATGCTGTAAAGCTCTGTGCCCTGAGTGGGGTGTCAGTCTGTATACGTGTTTCCTTTATGACATGTATGAGAATCTAACCTTTCATTTTCTTATTTGTTCTTTTTATCCCCTTTGGATAAATTAAATTTAGATCTGTTTTCCTGTTCTTTAAATAACTCTTGTTTAGCAGACTGCTCAGATTGGCAGCAACAGCATGCAGAGACCCCCTCTGTTAGATGTGTATTTGTTCCCACCCCTGCTGCCCTCTCTTTTCTCAGCTGATGACATTTAAACTCTGCATCTAACCAGGGTGATTGTAGTAGCAGGTCAACCCACTGAAGGCTGAATGAACTGTTTTCTGTTGATGGATCAGATGAGATGACATGTCAGGCCAGAAGAATTATGGGTGTCTGGCTGATGTCCAAAACCAAGATGCTACACGTGTATTTTAGACAGGATTAAATTATGTATGATCCTATACTGAACTAGTTGAGGAGGTTCAAACAAAGATATTCAGATGGAAACCTACTTTGAGATGTTTCAGAGTAACAGCCGTGTTAGTCTGTATTCGCAAAAAGAAAAGGAGTACTTGTGGCACCTTAGAGACTAACCAATTTATTTGAGCATGAGCTTTCGTGAGCTGTAGCTCCTTTTCTTTCTACTTTGAGATGGCGTGACTGACTCTAGGAAGGAAAGAGGCACATGTCCAAAATGGTTTTTTAGGGAGTAGCACATGAGTCTATCTTCAACAGACCTTTCCCTTCATGGTGTACTGCTTCATTTTTTAAATTTTTTTTTAAAAAGGTGTGTTTCATCACCCCTTTCGTATAGTAACCCAGGCAAGTGAGTTTGTTTTTATCATCCTATTGTAGGAAGAGATAAAGGACAAACCTCTCAGAAGTTAACTCCCCCTACAAAGATGGTTTAAGCGCATAGTTCATTTGCTTTCTGTCCTCAGGAGTTAAAAACAACCATTGCTTACTGAGGAGCAATTGCTGAGCTTGTGGTCTGTGCAATTCTTTTTTCATATCCAGACTAAGAATTAGGAGGAGAAATCTGATGAATAGGTGGTGAAAACCCATAGTTACAGAAAGTAAGTTAATTTATTTGTACTTTTTGAGGGCACTGAGTGGTCTACAGAGATGCTTGGATCACAATGAAACATCTGACTGTATTCAGGGAAAGATGATTCCTTGTAGTTGTAGCCCAGTTTCAAGGCTTTTGACTGACTCATTTAAACTCTCTCTCTTTCTGTTCTCCTTTGTCCTCATTTGGGTCCCTCAGAGGAAGAAGAAATTTCAAGTGACTTCAAATTTAGACCATACCGCATTTGAGAGAGAGATAAGATGCTTCAATCCAGACCATTTAAAACTGTTGGACTGGCTTTAGTGGAATTTGTCACAAAGAGCTGAGAGGTCACATTTTAGTCCTTGTAGACCAGACAAGAAGATTCAGCACAAAATCGTCTTGGTTATTTTCTCTTTGTGATATAAAGAGTTTTATATTCTGCGATTCTTAAAATTACCATTGGGGTAGAAGTCAGTTACAACGCAGTCAATGTTTAATTCATTCAAAGGTTATTGAAGTTAGCGTGCTAGTTTAATTTCTTAAAAGAAAAATGATTTCTCCCCCCCCCCGCCAAAAAAAAAAAAAAAAAAAAAGAAATGTCACAGGCTGAAAGGCCATGTCCCTGTTGACAGTTGGAGCATACATTTGATTTGCTGCAAACAGGAAACTCAGTGGTAGAACTGGTTGCATATTCTATTGGTAACTCTAAGAGCGATCAGTGTCGCGATTCAAAGGTTTTTGTCTTCATAATGCAATATAAAAATGATATAATGTTCAGTAATTATTTTCTTGATAGCAAAAATCTTTGTGAGGTTCAGTGAAAGATGCAGCAACTGTAATTCATCTCTGAAGGACTCTGAATTTTAAAAATGTTTGGAACAACTAAAGCTAACTGCATTAAGAAGCCACACTGGAGCTATAAATCAGGAGGCATCCTTTGCATTTTTTCTGTTTTTTGCAGCCAGGTGTTTGGAGATCTCCAGTGTCCTTAACTGTGCTGTGGGAAGATTTAAGATTTCAGTAGTATATTTATAGTCATTTTAAAAAATTTGCCATTGTTTGTCAATGACAAATATACATATATACAAATAAAATGCTGAGTAGGAAAGTGGGTAATGTTTTTGTAAACACTTCACTTCCTCTTGGTTGTTTGACAACCACTGTGCCCAAGGTAGAAAGCAGTACCCTATTTTACAGCTGACAGGATATCTCAAGTGTTTAAAACATCCGAAGATATATATGCGTGGGGTGTGTGTGGGTGTAAATACACACAACACAGATTTTCCTTCCAAAGTGAGGCTAAAAATTAAATGAACACACAGTATGTGAAACCAGTCATGTGAAGTGATGAGGTGAAGAGGAGAGATCCACCTGAATGCAGTCATTAGCTTTAAAATGTTAATGGTATTTCCTGCTCTTAGCAATAGCAGTTGACTACCAAGATGTTGGGTTTACCTCCTCAAGCAGTGAAGCAACAAGAAGCCAAATCAGATTTGAGCTTCCTCACACACAAAAAAGTATATGTGTGGGCAACAGAAGTGGTAACTTTACATGCTCTTGCAAACATGTACTCATTACAAGTTGATATTGGAATATGTGAATTAAGAAATAAATGAAGATTACTGCAAACTCTTTATATGACATCTTTCATACAGTGTGTCCCAAAGGATTTTGCTATCTGTAAAATAAAAAATTCCCAAAGAAAATCCCATATTAAGTTTAAAACAGGTAGATAGTGTCTCAAGTATTATGTATACATGTTTAAGGTTATCTGTTTCTTAAACAACATGAAGAGTTACAGATTTTAGGAGAACAGCTAAAGACTAGACATCTTAATGTCTTGAGCTTATGCCTAAAATTTTCTAGAAGTCCTGCAAATATCAAGCCTGGGTTGGTACATGGGGACTCAAGGTCACCTTTGAATGCGCTGGAAAACGTCCCATTTAATTATAGCAAAGATTGTTTTGGAGAGTGTTGAAGTTAGAAGCAAGGAATGCTGAAGTCACGCATGGGAGTTTTGTTGAGCCTTCATTTGGCTTCTAGTGAGTATTGGAAGAAAAAATGATTTTGTGACCAATAGGAATTTAAAAATAAAAAGCAGTGTTAACACTTGCAGTGTTAGCCAGTTCTCTTGACAGGCACAAAGCTACCAAATTAAGTCTGTACATTATCAGTTACTTGAGTGTCATGCGGGGCCTTGAATATATTTCTCTAACCTAGGGAAAAGGGAATTTGTGATAAATGGGGAAAAAATAAGTTTGACTTGACTGGCAAAGAGAGTAGTTGCAGGAGTTTAGAGATACGCTATTAAAATGCACAACCTGTGTTTCCCGACTAGGATAACTTACATCATTACTTTTTTGGCTGCATTTTGCATTAGCATATCCAGTTAGGCCATGATATCATTTTCAAAATGCCGAATAATAATCTTACATTACAGATAAACCACTTGCTAAGAAAAACTGTCAAAACCCTAGTATACTTCTGTGGCATAAACCTGTTAAGGCTTATTAAAACAGTTGTTTTATGTTCCTTTGTTGCCTATGTGAACAGTATGAATTCGAGAACATGACAAGAACACTGATAATAGATCTGGGAATTTTTGGTTCGTGCATCAGCAATTCTGAGCTGTTACTAGTGCTGATTTTCCTAATGCTAACTTGTTACATGGCCTTGTGTAGTTTTTGTAGTTAAACCCATTGACTAGTGAAGCAATGGTTTGTCCTGTGGTAGAACTAGCACCAACGTGGGCTGTTAAAATTGCTCAGTAGAGACTCTTCCTTTTGCCAGGTCATCATACTTACTTGTGCCTCCTCTTCAGTTATACTTATAGTTAACAGGAAAATGATCCCTAAGAAGATTTTAATGGCAATGAGGTGGTGGGACTCAGCTCATCTGAAATTGGGCCACTTTTATTTTGGTGCCTAAAAGCAGGTTTAGGAGTCTAATATTACGCACTCAAGAGGGGAATGTTGGCCTAAGGTGACATGGAAGTTTTGGCCACCCTGTGTGCTTTATCAGCACCTTTAACGTGTTGCATGGGCCTTAGTTTTAAATGCTAGGAATTCAACCAAAGCTGTATTCTGAAGTTGGACTTAGTTTCTGGATAGTCCTTTCTGATGTGACGCTCATGGAGTGAGCAGCCCAAATGGCTTGCAATATATTTTGGCTGTCCCCATTTTTTATGCTTTTGTTTTACTTCCTTCTCTCTCCCATTTCTCTTTGGGTTATAAGCTTCAGTGACACCACTTGCAGACATTTCCGCAGAAGAGTGGCACAGCTGACAATTATCCAGTCACTGGGTGAATTGGCTGAGTGCCACAAGATTGCTCAAATGTTTTCTCTCTCCTAAACTTTGTCTTACCTTAGGGCATAACTGTTCTCTGGAAGGGCCCCATGGTCTCGGGTTAAGTTCTGGTTGCTTCAACTCGCACTGTGAAAAGAGTGAACAATGTATAGACAACTATATAGGCTGATCATATTGTCCACAGTTTAGTCTCGTGTTTGCCACCTGTTTGAAGGTTCCCGGCTGCAGTCCCATGTTGCTCAGTGACACAGGGTAGTGTGTTTGACAGTCACTGTTTTGCTTTACTTTGGTGAGAGCTGCTGTTTCCAGAAATTTTTTTTCTCTTTCTGTTCTGCAGGTGCTATGCAAATAGATAATTAAACTGTATTCTTCAATGAAGATGGTAAACGGAGTCCGTTTATTTTAAATGCATATTTTGCAAGCCGCCGTATCGCATGTTGATGAACTTGAAGGGTGTTTGCCTGTAGAGGCGTGGTGATTGCTTTAATTTATGTTTTTTTAAGATTTCTGTTTAGCATGTGTGTTTTGCTATGTAGAATCTAAAAAGTATTGTTTGACCCAAAAAAATCGTAGCTCTTGAGGACTGCTTGCTGTTTTGGAACATTCTGTGGCTGTTACATCTTTTAACGTGTACTAGTTCTGACCTTAAAAGAGGGAAGCTATATTGGTATTAGCCCACCGGAAATTTCTTCCTGAATGTGAATGTTTCAGAGACCAGAATAATTTCAAATGGACCAGAGATGACAGCTGCCCTGTTAGAAGCTCAGTGCTGCTGCTTCACTTACACCTTATTTGTGAATGATACTTGAAAATAAATGAAGAAAAAAGGCAAAAGGAAGCTGTCAATACATATCAATACAGAGGGGATCTCATTAGTAGCACTGCAGTTAAAATCAGCAAGTTGTAAACTCAGTTACAAGAGATCAGCGTGTGGAACCTGATTTCTTCCCCTCTTTCTCCCCCCCCCCATATTAACATTCCAAATATTGAAGTAAGTTAACACTGTTTTTCTTAATTGTTGTTTTTAAGAGATCATCGTATCATGAAAAGATGCTTCATTTTTTGAAAATAAAATTTCTTACGGAATAGCAAAGTTGTATCCTGGATTTACCTTAAGCAAGAGCCACTAAGCCACCTACCTCTCTGAGTAGCAGTTTTCTAAAGCCTTTTAGCTAGGATGATTTTTCCTTAAAAGAGGGATGCGTGAATTTGTAACATTGTCAGGCAGGTGAGTGGCTTACTAAAAAACTGAATGTAGGGATTCCTGCATTCTAGGAATGTTTTCTAATGTAACTCACACATGTATGGCATTGGGTATGTATATCTGGATAGAGGTTGATATATGTGTGTATAGGTGTAATATTAATGCAATAACTTGCACAGCCTGCTTAAAATTGGAGCCAAGACTAAACAGAATGAACACTACCACAACTCTGTTACCTTGACAAATATTCCAAGGTACGCAATCCATTGTAAAGTCCATTTATTGTGTTCACAAATTATTTGCAGACCATTTTCACCTTTCAGTGTTCAGAGTGCATCATTTTAATTTTACAATAGAAGATCTTTGTCGATTTCTGTCTCGTGTGAGATTCTCTGTGGCATAGTATAATGAGCCTGAGAACTGTGTCTGCGGAGTTCAGCACCAGAATTCAATCCATAATGGTGGTCATTGAGTAATGTGCTGCTCACAGACACCTACCCTAGTCAAAAGCTAAAATGCTCACATTCAGCAGTCAGACATTGGAACTTATTCACCAGTGTGTTGAGAATTGAAGGCCCTACTTATTTGAGTGTGGTCGGCCTTTGAATTTTGGTTCTGAATGGAAACTCAATCTCAAATTGCTGGTTGGTAGTCCATATTGAAGCGTGTGCTGCCACGTCTACACTATTATTGTTTCTATTATTATTAACACTAGTGTTAGCTAGATTAATGCTAGCATGGATGTGCCTACCCATGCTACAATCACCCCTTCTCTTGCAGCATAAGATCTACCCTAAGATTCATGACTACGGTTGGCTAAAAAGTTTCTATCAAAATTGTTTTTCAATGGAAAATTGGACTTTCAGCTAAATCAAACTTTTTGCAAAGTGTCAGCTTTTCACAGAAAATATCAACTTTTCACTGAAAAATGGAACACATGAAAACCTGTAAAGATTTTGACTATAAACTGAAAACTTCTAGCTGAAACATGAACATTTCAATTTTGAAAATGCTTCCCCCAGTGCATCATGAGATTTGTAGTTCAGATGCCTCATGCCCTCATTCTTCTCTACAGGCAGGGGTTCCTCACCTGGACTAAATCTCCTATGATGCACTGTGATGATGGGTCTCCCAGGGGCATCTGGGTTACTCAGCAAGTGGGAAGGCTGGTGCATCCTGGGAAATGTAGTCCAGATAGGGGGCCTGTTTTTGTTCCATCTTGTGTTGAGTTAAATTTACTATGTTTGGTAGATTTGTCAGCTCTTATTTGGGACAGAATCTATTTTATAGCACAGTTTATTTACATTGTATTTATGTGAGTATCAAATAATCATACACTTGCAAATAGCTTGCATTTAAGTAGCACCTTTATTAGAGGACGTCACAGCTATTTGCAACCAATTAATTAGTGTCTCAACACATGTGTATGTGTTAGGTAAGGTTTTATTTCTGTTTCATATTAGGGGGAACATAAGCACATAGGTTATGACTTGACCAATGTGTTATAGGAAGTCATTGAGCTACGAATCCTGACTTTAGCCACTAGGCCATTCCGCCACTGTTATTGATTAAGTAAATAAGTAATCACTTTTTATATCAAAATAAATAAAGATTCATGTCCATGAGCCATGTAAATTCAGTTCCATGTAAATTCTTGATGTGAGTTTGTAAAATGTGGATTCTTAATATTAGTAATTCAAATTATTACTTGGCTCAAAAACCTGTAAAGATATTTCCATTTGTTTGTAATGGGTCTTTTCAAATTAGAAACTGTCTAGTGAATGAGGGAGTCTCCTGTCGAGTTTGACAGATGAGCTACAATCACTTATTATGGCTACTGAGATGAAACCAAAGACCGATTTTGGACCTGCAGCTCTGTTTGCAAGTGCCACAGTTGAAGACAGTTATAAATGAATGTGTGCTGCTTTTAGCTTTATTCCTCATGTGTCTCTCCTTGGTTGCAAGCTGTCGAAATCTGTCAGTTGAAGGTGTCAGAGCTGCCCTCATCGGGTCTTGTGATGGGCTAAGAGCTCTCAAGTGCTGAGGTCAACACTACAAAACTGGAGGTTGGCCTTGGAAGTGTCTTCGTAATGCTTTCTTCATCTGCCACTAAAACAAGTTCTAGTCTCCAACTCTCCATAAAAGATGGTGAATATTGTGTCGTTTAAAAAAAACCCAAAACCATCTGAAAACTACTGAGCATGCAGAGAACTCTCCTTTTATGTTAATCAACAAATGTTAAAGATTTGTCCTCTCTCCAAATACTAGAAGCAGACGGTCCAGGTTTTGAATTAGCTTGTACACAGAAGTTGTGGTGTCGTAAATGAAGGTCTAATGCTTATTCTTGGACGTGGCCCCTTATTTCTAAGTCAGATGAGAGCTGCACATGCTGCTACTCAGGAACTGCTCTCAGACTTGTGAAGGGACTTGTCAGCTGCCATCTCACTAGCCAGGTAAGGACTGGTTTTGACTGGATCTAGAGTCTTGTATAGTGTTCAGCTAGAAGGATGCCAGTCATGGTGAGGGCATCTAGATAGTTGCTGGGGAGTTTGAGAGAAACATTAGGGGTTGTCCTCCACCACAAGTACTCCTTTTCTTTTTGCCATCAAGTCAGTTGAGCTGTCCCCCATATTAAACTACTCCATTTTTTAATTTTTTTTGCACTCTTGAAGCCCACCATTTGGCTAAGCAGTTTTTTTCTTGAAATTTTATAAAACAAATTTATATTACGGACCCCTGTGCTCGCTGAGATCTTCTATATGCCAATTGTCAGCCTAGGCAAAATCTTCTAGCTCATGTTATAAACGTCTGCAAGAAATAGGTTATTAATGGGAACACAAAGACACATAACGATGGTATAATGAGAGGCAGCAATGAATTGCCCCTCTGAAGAGAAGATGCAGAGCCTCAAGGTAGAAAAACATATTTTAAAAAGGCACTATTTCAAAGGCTGAGGTTCGTTTTTAAAAGAATTTGGTGCCAAAAGCTTAACTAGTTTTTCATAAACATGGTTGCCAGTTGCAGCCAAAATAAACAATTAGGGTCCTTAAATGAACCTAAGTATGGAATCATAGTTACTGAAGCAGACCGCTTATAAATTATAACTGTAGTTAAGCATGATTCCGAAAGCTAGAAGTCAAAGAGCAGGATATTCCGAAAGCTAGAAGTCAAAGAGCAGGATCCATGTGGTTTAGGAGGCTTTTGTCTCTCCTCAGCATTTGTTTTCATGGAGGTGTGCAAGGAGGGTTGCTTTAGAAGTGAGATTTGACATAGGTCTCCTATGGAGACGATCTAGCATAGAAAGTAAGGTCAGTCATTCATCTTACAAAAGTGAGAAGGGGGCCAGTATTGACTGGATATTCATACAAAGGTCAGGTATGTGAAGTAACAAGACATTTTGATCAATTTCTCCTGGTAGCTGATCTTCACTTATGTGCCCCTGATTTCCATGCCGCCTCTCCAGAATCGGTCTGCCCAGTTCTGATTTGATCCAGAGCTCATTGAACTCTCTGGAAAGGTGCCCATTGACTTCCATGGGTTGTGGATCAGCCCCATTTTGGGTACATCTATATGGCGATGGGGAGGGAGCCTCCCAGCCCAGGAAGAGAGACTCATGCTAGCAATGTGGACATTGTGACTCAGGCTGCAGCTTGCGCTCTCAAGCCCACCTGAGCCCCTAGTCTTGAGAGCCCGAGCTCTGGCCTGAGCCACTATGTCCATGCTGCTATTAGCATATGCTAGCTGAAGCCCTGCTAGTGTGAGTCTGTCTGCTCAGGCTCACCCCCCACGGCAGTGTGTAGATGTATTCTTTGTGAGCATCACCATGAATAAACACCTTTTTGGGGACTGGTGCCTTTCGCTCTGTCTGTGAGATACTTTAATTACTTTCCAAGATATTGAGGACCACGTGATAGCACACACATTAAAGGGTTATCAGCATTGAAGTTTTGAGAGAGTTTTGTGTCAGTTTGTCTGAAATCAGTGCTTGGCCATGAAATATAATCAGCGAATATTGTTATTTTCATATAGTTTTAACAGTAATCCTCCCATCTTTCCCTCCTAAATATTATTTATATTGCATTATAGAGCGGTATAACTTACTTCCCTGTTGCAAGACTCTGGGTGAGTCTTCTGCAGCTTTGACAAAAACCTGACTCCCCTCAAATACCTCCTGTATTACCTGCTTGAATTCTCTTATTAATTATCTGGATGATGGGATTAATTGCACCCTCAGCAAGTTCACAGATGGCACTAAGCTGTGGGGGAGAGGTTGATACGCTGGAGGGTAGGGATAGGGTCCAGAGTGACCTAGACAAATTGGAGGATTGGGCCAAAAGAAATCTGATGAGGTTCAACAAGAAGTGCAGAGTCCTGCACTTAGGAAGGAAGAATCCCACGCACCACTACAGGCTGGGGATGGACTAGCTAAGCAGCCGTTCTGCAGAAAAGGACCTGGGGATTACAGTGGACAGGAAGCTGGATATGAGTCAACAGTGTGCCCTTGTTGCCAAGAAGGCCAACGGCATATTGGGCTGTATTAGTAGGAGCATTGCTAGCAGATCGAGAAAAGTGATTATTCCCCTCTATTTGGCACTGGTGAGGCCACACCTGGAGTATTGCGTCCAGTTTTGAGCCCCCCACTACAGAAGGGATGTGGACAAATTGGAGAGAGTCCAGCGGAAGGCAATGAAAATGATTAGGGGGTTGGGACACATTACTTATGAGGAGAGGCTGAGGGAACTGGGGTTATTTAGTCTGCAGAAGAGAAGAGTGAGGGGGGATTTGATAGCAGCCTTCAACTACCTGAAGGGGGATTCCAAAGAGGATGGCACTCGCCTGTTCTCAGTGGTGGCAGATGACAGAACAAGGAGTAATGGTCTCAAGTTGCAGTCGGGGAGGTCTAGGTTAGATATCAGGAAACACTATTTCACTAGGAGGGTGGTGAAGCACTGGAATGGGCTCCTGAGGGAGGTGGTGGAATCTCCATCCTTAAAGGTTTTTAAGGCCCAGCTTGACAAAGTCCTGGCTGGGATGATTTAGTTCGTGTTGGTCCTGCTTTGAGCAAGGGATTGGACTAGATAACCTCCTGAGGTCTCTTCCAACCCTAATATTGTATGATTCTTTTGGATGAAAATTAAAACTTAGAATCCTGCTATGTTATGTCACTAAACTTTTAGGGAAATTTATTTAAAGAGTTAGGGGTTTAATCTTGTGTCCTGCCCAAATTCTGACCCAGTTCAGACAGAGATGGTGATCTTCATTTCCCAGTCTATTACTGATGCTTATTCTTATCCTGCACCATTAAACTTTTCTGCTCCACCCAGCGATGGTTGCATTTCAGTGGGTGAAGCAATTTGTGGGCTTGTATTGTAGGTACATTATGATGAAAACTCTTATTCTCTGGTTTTCTACTGGTGTTGAAATAAGTACTAAAACAAGAAGGGAACTGGTGAACTTGGGCTGTTGTACAGCTTGGCTGACAGAATGAATCATGTCCTTTTTACATCAAGATGCTGTCATTAGCAGGCTTAGAAATATCAGCGCTTGATTAAAACTTTTTTTCGTGTGGAAGAACATTTTGAAATGTGTGTTTTTTCTGTGGGTGGTTCATTTCATCAAGTGAACTTCCAGATTGCGGTGTGGAGCAAAATAGGGCTACAGATTTCCTGTGAGTGTTCCTTCTGCTAAGAGGGCAAATTATTTAATCCAGTGAACAACCTTTTCACCTGGCGTGTTGACACCTGGAAACTAGCCGTGACCACAGTTTTGACACGATGTCCAGTATGCTGCCAGCGTACCAGGTTGCTGTGTAGTGTAGGACTCAACTTTTGTAAACCTGTGCTGCCTTTTCATTATGGGTCTGCTCTTAAAGTGGGAGTTCCAAGAGGATGAGATGTTGGCTTTATCCTTCCCTAACTGGCAATTATTCGGATTTTCAGATTCCCACGAGAGATGGTAAGATTTTTCAAGTTTGTGTTCTGTTAAAATTAAGGCAAGAGGGAGGTTTTCTTGTTGATGCAGCTGCTGCCAGTGCATTCTTGCGTCAAGAAGTAGGTGTAGAAGACAGCTCCTATTAACATGCTACTGATGATCATGGGCAGGATTCTTTTCTTGAGTGATGGAAATAAATGGTTCTCCAGAATAATGTATGCTGGGAAGTCTTCACTTCCAGCTTTAAAAAAAAAAAAAAAGGTCTTGTAGCCTAATAGAAAGGTATTCAGCAGAACAAGCACCCAGATATTCTGCTCACAACTCAAACGCTGAAGTATCTATTACTTTGATTATTGTTTGTATTACAGTTGCATCTAAAAGGTCCAGTGGAGATCAGGGCTCCTTTATGCTAGATGCTGAACACACCCATAATGAGAAACAGTCCTTGCCCGCCCCCAAAAATATAGTTTTAAATAGCCAGGTCAGGAAAAGGAAGGATTATTATATCCATTTTACAGATGGCAAAATTGACACACAGGCTAAATGATTTGCTGACGGTCACAGAGGAAGTCTGCAGCAGAGCAGGCAAGTAAGCCCACTTCTCCAGAGTTCCAGTCGAGTGCACTAACCAGGAGACCACCCTTTCTGAAGTAGAGGAGGGAATGCATTTTAGCTAAACTCTTGCTAACTGAATGTCTGTAAGAGATAGCGCTTTGGTCCTTGTGGCTTTTACCATCTGTATTTTCTCCAGCATCTGTATTTTTAAGATGATGCTATAAAGCTGAATGGCATCTATTGTTTTATATTATAGAGCCTTTTGGGGAGGGGTAGAGGGCCAGCTGTGTCCCAGGGAACAGGGTTGAGGGTTTAGGAGAACTGGGTTACATTCTTGACTGTCACTGACTTTCTGTGGGACCTCATGCAAGTCACTTCATCTTCTGGTGCCTCAGTTTCCCTGCTGTAAAACAACACCTATGTTTTATGATGTGTTTTCAGATCTACAAATGAGATGCATGTGTTTACATATTTTTCTTACACATAAAGTTTCATATATTTCAAACATTGCAAAAAGTAAATGGGGGAGGGCTTGTCAGTCTCGGTCCTGAGCTAATGCACATTGGGCTTGCTTAAAAATGCCTTCGTTTTGAACTGTGCAAGAGGCAGAATCAAAGTTGACCATTCCAAAATTTCACTTTAGCCTGTTCTTTTTTTTGTTGGTTTGTTTGTTTTTTTGTTCTATTGTTCTGTTCCAGGAAATCATCCCCATCTGTTTCTGAAATGAATGGTCTGCAATAAAGCAAAAACCCAGTCTCTGTTGGGTAACTGACCCAAAGGCAGTAAAGCCAATGGTTGGGTTTCATTGGGATTGCCACCAGCTCTGGCTACACCAGAGAGCTTACAGTGGTGTAGCTTCAGTTCTCTAGTGGAGCTGCTGTAAGCCAATGGGAAAGCGCCCTCCCATCAATTTAATGAAGCCACCCCCAACGAACATCGGTAGCTATGTTGGTGGGAGAAGCTCTCTGGTTGACATTGCTCTGTCTACACCAGCGCTTACATCAGTGTAACTTACGTCGCTCAGGGATGGCTTATTGACACCCCTGAGTGACACAAGTTATACCAACGTAAGTGACAGTGTAGCCGTAGCTATGGTGTCTTGCTTCTCTGCCTGCTCTCTTTTGAGCAATAGGGGACACTGGAAGTAAGCATCCAGCTCTAGGAGGTACCAGGAAAGCAGCTTTCTTATACATTTCAATACCCATATGCACAACGGGGTGGGTGGAGCTGACGGTTGTTCACATCTGCAAAAGAAAACAAAGTTTGTGAGGCTAATTTTAGGTCTACCAACCTGAACAAGACCTTTTTTAACGTGGTGAAGAAGTAAGACATGTCTACACTGCACTTCCATCGTTAACACTTTTGTCTCTTGGGGTGTGAAAAAAACATCCCCCGGACGACAGAACTGTTAACAACAAAAAAGCGCTTCATTGGCAGGAGATGCTCTTCTGCCGCCGAAGCTACTGCCCTCGTTGGGGGTGGTTTTATTTTGTCATCAGGAGAGTTCTGTGTACCAGCGCAGCTGCGCTGTTGTAAGGTGCGCAGTGTAGACATAGCCTAATGGTAACTCCACATCATAAATGCCTTATCGAAAAAAGAGGTATTGTTGGCTCTTTTATTTTGTAATACTAAGGCTCCCATGTATGTGCCCTGGTTATCTAACTTTAGCATGGAGCAACCTGTGGAAGCCTAAAGATTGCTTCAGTGAACTCCCAGGAAGCATTGTGAGACAGATCAGTTGGCTGTGCATTGTTAACTATAAACAAAATATTTGTCTTTAAACATGAAGTCCAGAGGGAGTGAGCTAGTGAGAGGAAATATTGGCAGTCCTCTTTAAAGTGAGAATTAAACAACATTGGTGTTCTTTCAAACACAACTCTCTTTTTTTCTTCATTTTAAAAAACTAATCCCTACATTTGGAATGCACTTGGGTTAAACCTGCTACATGTTCATGCTTGTTGCATTGCTGTTGTGTTTTTTTTAGTTGAAACCACTTTCTCCGAATTCAGTAGTCAAGAACTTCTAGTTTCAGTGTCTAAGCACTGCTGGAGAAAATATTGCCTA
Source organism: Eretmochelys imbricata (assembly GCF_965152235.1). Taxonomy (NCBI): domain Eukaryota; kingdom Metazoa; phylum Chordata; order Testudines; family Cheloniidae; genus Eretmochelys; species Eretmochelys imbricata. The sequence continues at coordinate 75,943,041 of NC_135581.1, read as the reverse complement.
GATAGAGCAGATTGAGAGAGAGAACCGGAGGTGGTAGGAAGAGCTATGTTTGCTGTTTCCCCTGAGAAACACCAGTGGGTGTGTGAGACCGTTTGGCTGGTAATGCTAACGGTATCTTCAAAGCCCACCATTTTGGACTGATAGGGCCCCTTACTTGGAGTGACAGGCAGCAGAGATCAGTCAGTGGCCAACTGACTTCCTCCTTCCTTCCAGTCACCTCTTTATCTCTTACTGGAATTGCCTTCTTCTACTCACTGTGTCTTGGCAGGGGAAATGGAGCATCATGCTTCTTTCTAAAAGGTTTGTTTCCTTATTGAATTTCCTGGCATCACTGAGGGTGGTGGAAAGGGTTGCCTTGCCTTGAGTGCTCGTAGAGAGGTCATCTTGTCTTGAGAGCTTAGTTCCTCAAAGATTCGGGGTCTCTGCTATAAAGTATTAAAGTTGTTGTTTAGTACCAGGAAAGCTGTTTTTGTACATATTCAATACCCAGATGAATGAAGTAGTGTTAATGTCCTGAAAGCTATTAGACAACAAAAGATGGTTGATTTTTTTGCATCTGAAATTTTACATCTACCTATCGAGATCAATTGCGTTTGTTATCCAGAAAGAAATTACCTTTCTCTCATAATAATTTAAGTTCTTGTTCTTACTGGATATCCTAAACTGAGACCTGTCTGCTGTGTGGATAAGAATCTAGAATCTCATGTGCTGCACAGGGTGGCTCTGGATTACTTGAATAGTTTTGTCTGAGAACAGGATAACTCCAGTGTCCAAGTTTGGCACTCAGGGGCTTTTGTGGTATCCTCAGGTGAGACGTATAACCAAGGCCTGGACCACTTGTGGCTACTGAAGACTGTATGGCACTTTTGCAAGGGGTAGATACAGTAAGCACACTATCATAAATATAAAGGGAAGGGTAACCACCTTTCTGTATACAGTGCTATAAATTCACTCCTGGCCAGAGGCAAAATCCTTTACCTGTAAATGGTTAAGAAGCTAAGGTAACCCCACTGGCACCTCACCCAAATGGCCAATGAGGGGACAAGATTGTCTCAAAGCTGGAGGGTGGGTGGCGGAAACAAAGGGGTCTGTCTGTCTGTGTGATGCTTTTGCTGGGAACAGATCAGGAATGCAAGTCTTACAACTCCTGTGAAGTTAGTAAGTAATCTAGCTAGAAAATGCATTGGATTTTCTTTTGTTTAATGGCTTGTAAAATAAGCGGTGCAGGAGGGAATGTATATTCCTGTTTTTGTGTCTTTTTGTAACTTAAGGTTTTGCCTAGAGGGATTCTCTGTTTTGAATCTGATTTACCCTGTAAAGTATTTACCATCTTGATTTTACAGAAGTGATTCTTTTACCTTTTCTTTAAATAAAATTTAAAGTGGATGATCGAGGTGCTAAAAAAGCATCCAAGGAAGACACGAGTATTGCAGAGAAGCTAAATGAATTCTTTGCATTGGTCTTCACTGCAGAAGATGGGTCAGATTCCCACACCTGAGCCATTCTTTTTAGGTGATGGAGCTGTCCCAGGTTGAGATGTCAGTAGAGGAGATTTTGGAGAAAACTGATTAAGTTATCAGGAACAGATGGGGGTTTACCCAAGAGTTCTGAAGGAACTCAGATATGAAACTGTAAAAGTACTAACTGTGGTATGTAATCTATTGCTTAAATCAGCCTCTGTACCAGATGACTGGTGGATAGCTCATGTAACACTGATTGCAAAAAAAAAAAAAAAAAAAAGATTCCAGAGATGATCCTGGCAATTGCTGGCCAGTAAGCCTAACTTCTATACCAGGAAAATTGGTTGAAACTATAGTAAAGAAAAGAATGATCAGACATAGATGATCATGATATGTTGGGGAAGAGTCAACATGGCTTTTGTAAAGGGAAATCATGCCCCACCAATCTGTTAGATTTCTTTGAGGGAGGACAGCAAACATGTACAAGGGTGATCCAGTGCATATAGTGTTCTTGCACTTTCTGAAGGCCTTTGACAGAGTCCCTCACCAAAGGCTTTTAAGCAAAGTAAGGAGTCCTGGATAAAAGGGAAAGTCCTCTCATGGATCAGTAACTGGTTAAAAGAAAACAAAGGGTAGGAATAAATGGTCAGTTTTCACAGTGGAGAAAGGTAAATTGCAGGGTCTGCCAGGGATCTGAACTGGGAACCGCTGCTGTTCAACATATTCATAAATGATCTAGAAAAAGGGATAAACAGTGAGGTGACAGTTTGCAGATAATATAAAATTCAAAGCAGACTGTGAAGAGTTACAATGGGATCTCACAAAACTACGTGACTGGGCAAGAAAATGGCAGATGAAATTCACTGTTGATAAATGCAAAGTAATTTACATTGGAAAACATAATCCCAGCCATACATACAAAATGATGTGATCTAAATAAGCTGTTACCACTCAAGAAAGAGATCTTGGAGTCATCCTGGATAGTTTCTCTGAAAACATCTGCTCAGTGTGCAGCAGCAGTCAAAAAAGCTAAATATTAGGAACTTTAAGAAAAGGGATAGATAATAAAACAGAAAATATCATAATGCCACTATATAAATCCATGGTATGCCCACAACTTGAATACTGCATGCAGTCCTGGTTGCCCTACCTCAAAAAAGATACTTTAGAATTGGAAAAGGTACACAGGAGTGCAACAAAAATGATTAAGGGTATGGAACAGCTTCCATGTGAGGCGAGATTAACAAGACTGGGACTCCTCAGCTTGGTAAAGAGATGACTGAGAGGAGGTATGATGAAGGTCTATAAAATCATGACTGGTATGGAGAAAGTGAATAAGGAAGTGTTATTTACCCCTTTACATAATACAAAAACCAGGGGACACCCAATGAAATTAATAGGCAACAGGTTTAAAACAAACTTAAGGAAGTACTTCACACAACATATAGTCAACCTGTGGAATTCATTGCCAGATGTTGTGAAAGCCAAAATTATAACTGGGTTCAAAAAAGAATATTAGATCAGTTCCTGGAGGAAAGGTCTATCAGTGGCTATTAGCCCAGATGGTCAGGGATGTAACTCCACGCTCTGGGTGTCCCTGAACCTCTGAGTGCCAGAAGCTGGGACTGGACATCGGGATGGATCACTCCATAAGTTGCCCTGTTCTAGTCTCTCCCTCTGAAGCATCTGGCAGCAGCCACTGTGAGAAGACAGGATACTGGGCTAGATGGACCATTGGTCTGACCCAGTATGACTGTTACGATCCTGATATGTACTATAACAATATTAATAAAAACAGTGATTTGGGAAGTACCAACTTTTATGACAAAGGGGAACGTATGCTGTAAGACCTGATTATCAAGCATGGATTTCTGATTTTACTGTGGAAGAGCAAGGAGTGTCTATCTAGTTGCCATAGGCTTATCAGAAATAGTAATTCCCGACCCTGTACTGGAAAGTTATAAACCAGATATATGCTGAGGTTAGTACAAATGTGAATTTTATGTTGAGCTCTGTTTGCAGTTGTTTCAAAGAAACAAAATATCATGCATTTCCTATTCTTGTTCATCCCACAGCCAACAGATGTTGCCCTGCTTGCAATGGCAGAGCCATGCGAGGGACAGATTGAGACTTGGCAGCTCATGAGAAAATTCTTGAAATACTTACCATTTTTTTTTTCTAAAGCAGCGTTTTCATTTTGTTTAGCAAATGGTTGGAGGGCTGGGTTCTTAACATACAGAAGCAAACAAATGACTGGAATAGTGTAGAGGCCAAATGTTCAGCTTCTAATATTGGACTAGTACTTTGTGGTCATTGCTATAGCAGTTTTTTTTCTCAAAGGGGAAAGATGAGCTGCTTCTTTTCTTTGGCACCTGGTGCCAGTGACACAGAGCATGTAAATAATAGTAAAATTGTTCTCCCACCTTGGAAATGGAAATAAAACATACTTTCCCCCACACGTAAACACATACACACGCTTACCTCCACATATTTGCTTTATTAACTTGAGCTGACTGTGTGCTCAGAAGAGTGTGTCTAGACATGCCCTCTTTCACAAGGTGGATGCTCTCACTTTTAGGCCATTTTAGTGCCTGAATAAGAGGGCCATGGTCCCTTCCCCCCTTGAATATTCAGAGGAGTAGGTCAGACTCCTTAAATAGGAAGTGCCCCAGTGTAGTGCCTAAAATGACCTTCTTAGGAAATGCCATACATGCTGCAGCACATACCTTCCTGCTGATCACTTCTCTTGCATAGAAGGGGCAGTGGGGTGCAAAGTAGTCTGGGAAACCAAATGAAAATTCACGTGTACAAAGGAGGCTCAGAATTCCATGATGTACACACAGGTCTTTCTGCCTTCCATCTTTACATTTTTTTTCTTCGCACTGTAATCAGAGGAACTTTTTCCATTAATAATTTTACTGTGGCTGGAGGGAAGGGAAAGGAGAAGAATCTGTTTAATGGAGAGTCAAGACCTTGGGCAGCAAATGAGCCATGGGTTGGCTGAAATTCCAGTTGTGGGACTTGGAGGAGGAGCAAGAGGAATATGTACAAAAACAAACTTTACCCGATGGTGTAACAATCTTCCTTTGTTTACCTGAACTTGGGCAGTTGGAGGTGCTTGTTTTTCCTGAAGGACAATGAGCTGTAGTGTTACAATTATAAAAGGATGATGTCATTTATGTGTTAACAGTATTTGTTTGTGGGGTGCTCCCCCCCGCTCCCAGTTTATAGGACATGGAGTTATTTTTCTAAAGCCAAAATCAAAACTGTCAGTTGAAGGCAGAAACAGGCTTCAGGCAATGCTGTTTCTTCTGGCAGCAAGAGACAAAGATCCTTGTTCTTCAGGCCAGTTTTTGTGTGCGTTCCAGAACAATAATAATAATTTCAAATACACTGATTTTTTTAAAAGAAGCATTCATTACAGCAGCATGTTAATAGAACTATAGTTAAAATTGTTTTGCTCCTTCCTTCATATACATTTTTTTATTGAGGGGTGTGACGGGGCAAGGCCAGATGGCTATAGAAAAGTAGTGGGAGACAGATATAGTAGCTCCAGGCTAAACAAATCCCTGGTACCAGGATGAGTGAAATGGAAGCTGCTCCAGGTCAGTTAAGACACCTGGGGCCAATTAAAAACTTTTCAGAAGGCAGGGAGAATGCTAGGTTGATTGGGACACCTGAAGCCAATCAGGGGCTGGCTGAAACTAGTTAAAAGCCTCCCAGTTAGTCAGGTGGGTGTGTATGTCAGGAGCTGTGGGAGGAAGTTGCGCTGTTGGAGAGACTGAGTAGTACACACCATATCAGGCACAAGGAAGGAGGCCCTGAGGTAAGGGTGAAGTGGAGCTTGAAGTGAGGGCTGCTGTTGGGGAAGTAGGCCAGGGAATTGTACGTTTCATGTTTCTAAAAGGTCAGCTACCATAGCTGATACTATTAGGGTCCCTGGGCTGGAGCCCGGAGTAGAGGGTGGGCCCAGGCTTCCCCCCCACCTTTGCCCCCTGATTAATTACTGAGACTGGGAGACAACAGAGACTGTGCAAGGAAGGATAACTTCTCCTCACGTCCCTCGCTGGCTTATGATGAAAATGGCTAAGTAGACTGTGACCCTTGTCTCTAGAGAGAGAAGGGTTATGTGGAGGGTCACAGTGAGCCTCTGAGGCTAGCGAAATCCGCCAGGAAACGCGGGACCCACAGAAGCAAGGACAGAGCTTTGTCACAGGAGGTTTTAATTGTCATAAAAATTACTCCATATTTACACTTGGCAGAGAGGTAGGGGTGTGTGTGTGTAAAATTTTGAAGAAGCTCAGTTCTGCTGTTGTGGAGTTACACAAATTAAAATGAGAAAGGAGAAATTTAGAACAGGTTGAAGTGCCTTTCCATCCCTCCATCATTTGTCTCTCACATTGAGTGTTATACAGAGCTCACAGCCTTTAAGGTAGTAAAGCAGTCATGCTTTGCCCATTAACTTGTTAAACACCTCTTAGCATATCTAGTAATTCTAGATTCCTCAAAATATCCTTAATATTTTTTCTCCTTTGCACTTGCTGTGCATGTGCTGACCAGTTATTAGCCCACCAGGATGGTAGTTGGCTGATGCACAAAATGTCTGACCAGCAAAACAGTAATTGAGATTTTACTCAGAGCTACAGGTAAACAGGGACATGTATATTAATTATTGTTAAGAGAAGTAGAAGAATTCTGTTTTTCCATGGTTTTGATTTCTTGTTGTGCTGTGTTAATCTCTAAGATTGACTATTTGCTTTGGGTGTCTTTGATTTGCCCCTATTCCGACTCTCCCCAACTTATATCTCAAGGTAGAAAATGTGACATCTCTTATCAATATGAATTTGAGCAGTGCTCTTTTTTTTTTTTTTTAACTTTAGCATCCACATGCAACCTAGTTTTTCATGTTGTAACTTACCAGAAGAGTGATGTCAATGAATGGGAATCAGCAATATGTAAAAGATATTTTCCTCCCAGTCACACTGATATTATAGGGGCACTTGTCTTAAATGGGGCAAGGAAAGACTTTTTTATTGATGCTTCTAATTTTTGTGGGCAGTTGAGATTTAAAATGCTTACTCCTCTTCTTCCACAGTGGAATCTTTATTATTTTAAAGTAAATAATCATGTTTTAAAATAGTGGTTCCCAGAGGAAATTAACTCTGGCTATAGTTAAGTGCTCTGTCAACAGTACTGCATTGTCATAATAGCAGGAAAGGAAAGACCCATTATCATTATCTAAACTAGGCAAAGCTAACACCGAAGAAATTCCCATGAATAGGGCTTTCTGTTCCCTCCCCTTTTTTTCCACAGATGGGTCTGTTTGTTTTTGATTAAACATTAGTCGGAAATCAATTTATGGCTTTTGGTAAGTGTCATTAGATAATTCTCTCTTTATCCAGGGTAAATAAAAACATTTATCAAATGTGACCAAACAGCAATATTGGCTGGAGTTGAGTTTAAAAATAGACAAAACCAGTATTTGGAGCTATGATTATTAAAATTACAGATTGTATAATGTGATGCGTTCTTGATGCATAGGAATGTGGTAAAATGGTTTAACTGTGCAGGGAAGGAATGCCAGAAGAATTAAAACTCTAATCTCTGAAAGATCACAAAAATATGATTCCATGAAATCTTTCTGTAGTATAAATCATCCTATTTTATGAATAGGGAGGGGGTTCCTGAATAGAGAGAATGTGTAACCTTGAAGATTATGGAAAATTAGGACAGCCCACAGCGTATTGGGCACTGAATACTGTGATTCAGCTCAGGGACGCTATCACCTAGCCTGACTGCTCTAACAAACAAATTTGTTCTTCAGTACAGATGATAGTTCGGAGATAACTGAGGAGATGCCGTCATAACCTTCATGCTGATATTTTCCACTTTTTGACTGGTTTACCAAACCACTCCAGGTAGAAGTCCTTATTATAGAAGTACTGTTTTGGAAGTTTCAGAGTAACAGCCGCGTTAGTCTGTATTCGCAAAAAGAAAAGGAGTACTTGTGGCACCTTAGAGACTAACCAATTTATTTGAGCATGAGCTTTCGTGAGCTACAGCTCACTTCATCAGATGCATACCGTGGAAACTGCAGCAGACTTTATATATACACAGAGAATATGAAACAATACCTCCTCCCACCCCACTGTCCTGCTGGTAATAGCTTATCTAAAGTAATCGTCAGGTTAGGCCATTTCCAGCACAAATCCAGGTTTTCTCACCCTCCACCCCCCCCCACAAATTCACTCTCCTGCTGGTGATAGCCCATCCAAAGTGACAACTCTTTACACAATGTGCATGATAATGAAGTTAGGCCATTTCCTGCACAAATCCAGGTTCTCTCACTCCCTCACCCCCCTCCAAAAACCCACCCCCGTACACACACAGACTCACTCTCCTGCTGGTAATAGCTCATCCAAACTGACCACTCTCCAAGTTTAAATCCAAGTTAAACCAGAACATCTGGGGGGGGGGGGGGTAGGAAAAAACAAGAGGAAATAGGCTACCTTGCGTAATGACTTAGCCACTCCCAGTCTCTATTTAAGCCTAAATTAATAGTATCCAATTTGCAAATGAATTCCAATTCAGCAGTTTCTCGCTGGAGTCTGGATTTGAAGTTTTTTTGTTTTAAGATAGCGACCTTCATGTCTGTGATTGCGTGACCAGAGAGATTGAAGTGTTCTCCGACTGGTTTATGAATGTTATAATTCTTGACATCTGATTTGTGTCCATTTATTCTTTTACGTAGAGACTGTCCAGTTTGACCAATGTACATGGCAGAGGGGCATTGCTGGCACATGATGGCATAAATCACATTGGTGGATGTGCAGGTGAACGAGCCTCTGATAGTGTGGCTGATGTTATTAGGCCCTGTGATGGTGTCCCCTGAATAGATATGTGGGCACAATTGGCAACGGGCTTTGTTGCAAGGATAAGTTCCTGGGTTAGTGGTTCTGTTGTGTGGTATGTGGTTGTTGGTGAGTATTTGCTTCAGGTTGCGGGGCTGTCTGTAGGCAAGGACTGGCCTGTCTCCCAAGATTTGTGAGTGTGTTGGGTCATCCTTTAGGATAGGTTGTAGATCCTTAATAATGCGTTGGAGGGGTTTTAGTTGGGGGCTGAAGGTGACGGCTACTGGCGTTCTGTTATTTTCTTTGTTAGGCCTGTCCTGTAGTAGGTAACTTCTGGGAACTCTTCTGGCTCTATCAGTCTGTTTCTTTACTTCCGCAGGTGGGTATTATAGTTGTAAGAAAGCTTGGCAGAGATCTTGTAGGTGTTTGTCTCTGTCTGAGGGGTTGGAGCAAATGCGGTTGTATCGCAGAGCTTGGCTGTAGACGATGGATCGTGTGGTGTGGTCAGGGTGAAAGCTGGAGGCATGCAGGTAGGAATAGCGGTCAGTAGGTTTCCGGTATAGGGTGGTGTTTATGTGACCATTGTTTATTAGCACTGGACAGTGGGGTGGGAGGAGGTATTGTTTCATATTCTCTGTGTATATATAAAGTCTGCTGCAGTTTCCACGGTATGCATCTGATGAAGTGAGCTGTAGCTCACGAAAGCTCATGCTCAAATAAATTGGTTAGTCTCTAAGGTACCACAAGTACTCCTTTTCTTTTTGTTTTGGAAGTGTAACTGCAACAAAGGGGATCTCTTACTGCTTGAGGTTAGAGTACAGAGCAGTAAGATTAAAAAGTGTAAGCATTGCAAAGCAGCCAGTTTTATATTTTTACTGCCAGATGTAGAAGTTGCTAGAGTAATTTCATTAGGAGTCACAGAGCATGGAGGGCTGCATAACTGATGATGACTGAGCTTTCCAGCAAATGTATATTCTAGCCATTTGCTCCTGGGACCTGGATTTTTGGGTTCTCTTAGATTGGGTTTACCTATTAATTTATCTAGCCTGCTGTTTTGAAAAAGTCAGAGCTGAAGCAATTTCAGCTTGGTCACTGTGGGACTATGCAACTTTAAAGTTTAATGCCTAGCACTAAGAACCCTGGGAAGAGGTAACTATAGGGGCTAAAGTGGAACACTTGAATCTCAGGTGTAAAATTTTTCACATCAGGTGCTTGCTCCAGCTGTGTTTTAGTGGTGCTAGGAGATGCTTGGGAGCAAGGTAGTGTCATTGTACTAAAATGATGGAGAACCCTACCGTCATAGTAGATTCTGATTTGAATGGGCTACGGGCAGGAGGATAAGTCTTCACTGCAGTTAGCCAGTGTGATCAGTGCCTGGGTTGAAAACAGCCACACTGCAAAGGCATACTCACTGATGCTGCACTCCTCTGTGTGTGTTGCTTGGACTTCGGTTGGCATATCCCATCGTTCTTTCATGCTGAAGCAAGCTGAGTTGCTCTGATTTTTACTTAGTGAGTTGTAGGAAGGTATTGGAGGACTACTAGCACTTGTCCTCGCTACAAAGTTGGTGTGTTACCAGCCAAAGTGAAACTGGCACCTGAGCTCCAAGCCATACACCAACCGAGCCAACTAGCCTAGGTTGAAAGCATCACTGAACTCGAGTGAGAACGTCTTCTGTGGGAACAGGAGGGGTATTAGGAGCAACATCCAAGTAAGAGCTGAGGCTAATTCTACATTGATGGCAAACCCTGAGGCATTACTGCAGGAAGAAATGTTCTTGCTCAGTTACAGCCTGTAACCAGTTTCTTGGGAGTGATCCCTTTAGCATGCCGGACCCACAAGGATCCACACAGTTCCATTGGGGCAGGCCCATAGCCTCCATGACTCCAAAACTGGGCTTTCAGGTGCCAGCCATCCCTGTCTATCTCTGTGTCTCCCTGTAGTGAATCCTGCCAAGCCAGACTCCTGAAGGAGACTTTTCACAACCCCTTCAGGGTGCAGTGCTCTCAGTATCTGCAGTGACCTAGGTAGCCTTTTCAAGAAAAGGAAATAATTTGTTGGTCACCCGGCATACAGAATCTGAAAGTCCTTAAATTATCAGAGAGAAACAAAAGTTAAGACATAGCTGAGACTGGCCCAACCCCAGGGCTCCCTTGAGCCATGCTGGTGTAGGAACCATCTGTGCTTCTTCTGTCTACCCCTGTTCCTTTATCCCAGGTCAGAGGCTGAGGACCTGTCTCTTGGTGGGATCCACTCCTAACACAGCTACGCACCTTTTCCCTTTGTCCTCCAGCTCGGGGGCTTTGCTCTACTTCTTTGCAGAGAGGTGGGGAAAAATCTTCCTCTTCACTGTTGGTCACTAGGTATAAATATCCTGAAAATTGGGATGTCCATTCTTTCTTCTGGATCTTCCATTCACAAGTGTAGACTTCAGTCAATTTGTTAATGTCACTGGTCTCCAACCAGACAGCTACGGGAGTCCAACACCTCATCCCTTCCCATTATATTCAGTGCATAACAATACACAGCCCAGAGGGAAACTGAGGCATGCATAGGAATCATAAAACTATTACCAAAATTCTACATTCATCACATACTGTCCTGTTTATTTTTCATACTGTCCAGCTATTATATTAGCAAGTCTTCTTTAAAAAAAAATCTTGGATTACCTGCTACTGTGTTGTTTTTTGGGAGTTGGTGCGTGGGAGGCAATTTCAAAATGTTGATGTGAAGCAATCACTGGAGACACGATTGTTTTTAAAGTTTTGGTCATGTTGGGGTGGGGGGGACAGGACATATTAATTAGTGAGAACCTTCGACATCAAAGAATCTTCTGTGTGCAATTTTTGTAGTGGTAAGGAGCTTCAGAAGGGTTTGTCTTGATCAGAAACATGTCAGTCATCAGGCTGTTGAGCTGGTAGGTTTCACAAGGCTTCTAATTGCGCCTGGTGTGTGAGATTGCCTCTTCCCTGTAGCTCTTTTAGGTAGCTAGCTATTTTTAAAGAAGGTTATCTTCAATGATGTCACCTTTGGTTTATTCAGTACAATGCAAAATAACAAAGTTTTGTTAAATTAGAAATAAATTTCCTGAATTTGAGGTTCAGAGTAGATACACTGGCTTAGTGGGTTGGTATGGAGTTAAGATGGTTGCTTTATTTCAGTATATTTTATTCAGAAGTCATTTCCCCCAGTAATCTAGGGCTTTGCCTCAGATGACATCAGGAAACAAGAGATACAGAAATGGTGTCTTTATTGTTAAGTATTGTGTATATATATATTTTTAAGTTAGCCAGTTTGAAGACAAACTAGCCAAAAATTGGTCCTGACTTGTGCCCCTTCCTTTCCCCTTCCCGCTTTCATATAAATATATATTTTTGTGAGGGGAAGGTGAAGAATGAAGTGTCCATGTTGCCATATCGGTCATTCTTTATATTTGATAAATTTCAGACGTTAAAGGGATATAAGAACATTGTCAAGGCAATTTTTATTTTAAACTTTAAGTGTTAAGAAACCCAGACATAGTTTGAGTCTCGGAGGCTCTAAAACAACAAGATAAATGAAACCCTTTTCCATTATGTAAAATATTTAACTCTTGTGAGTGGCAGGATTTTGCCTTGGTATTCTAACTATTCTAGCACCTTCAATGAGTCCTGCTAAGCTAGAAATGAGCACTCGCTTGAATGCAACAGCCAATACTCATCTGTTCTCTCATTTGGAGTAATCTGTGACTAAAGTCGATAATCTCTCGCCTTTATGACCACTGTATATCTACACAAGTAATTTAGTAACAAGAGAAGATCCTTCTAGCAGTGTAGAAATTAGATCTTCAGTAGTCTATATAAACAACGAGGAATCCTTGTGGCACTTAGAGACTAACAGATTTATTTGGGCATAAGCTTATTTGGGCATAAGCTGGAACCCACTTCATCAGATGCATGGAGTGGAAAATACAGTATCAGGTATAAATACACAGCACATGAAAGGATGGGAGTTGCCTTACCAAGTAGGAGGTCAGTCTAATGAGACAATTCAATTAATTCTTAGGTGAAAAGACTATAGATCATTCTTTGGTTTAACTAAACTCTTTGTGAAGATTGGTGATTAAGAGCACTGATATGAAATTGACTGTAGAATGGGGTGAAATCTGTGTACAGGATTCGTTTCAAACTAACTGAATGTATGCATCTTGGAAATTAACTATGGAGAAAAGTCTTGACTGTGACATGAACTGGGACCTCTAGCTTTCAAAGCAGATGCTTATGCCATTGGGCTCAAGCCGGTTGAGTCTCTGGATTTGTCTTCGCTACCAAAAAAAGGTGCGTTTTTTGCTGCAGGATAGCTAATGTGTGTTAATTGTCCTTCTCTAGATCTTAGTGGAGAGAAGGCACCTGTAGTTTATACCAGAAGGCAGCTAGGCGACATCAGCACTGTGCTATGCCCCGTCCATGGTCCATCTTTTCATAAAAGCTACAAGTGTCTTCTCTCCACTAAGATTTTTAGAGAGGGATAGGTAGTGCATGTTAGTTAACCTCCTGTAGTAAAATCCACCTTTTTTCAGGGGAGACATAGTCTCCATTACATTTTAACACCAAATTCTGCATGATCTACGTAAGCACAGACCTCAACTTATATACAAATTTGTTTACTGTAGCATTGCATGAGTAATGCAAGAACATCATCTTTAAATTCAAGTAATTACAGTGGCATTTAAATGTTTATTTAGTAACAAATATGGATATTTTATAGGTATTTCAGTTACTATAAGAATAAATATCAATTTCATTTCTCAGTGAAACTTCAAAGATTCTTAAGGGATAACTTTCTTCTGTGTTTCTGGGAGCTATACTGTATTTGTTTGGCCAGATCCTCATTCGTTGACTTGGGTGGAGTTACACCAGTTTATACTACCTGAGGATATGGCTCATGGTAGAAAAGGCACTTTTGTGTTCTATGGGCTGTTTTTAGTCACTTTTATAACTCATTTTGGTCTGGATTTCTTGTGCTTGTTTTTCAGTCTAGAAGATAATTGTTTTTTTTGCTAAGTTTGAAGAAACCACTCTTTTATCCCTTTTTGAGTTAAATGGAAGCAAAATCTACTTGAAATTAGTCATGCGTAAAAAGAGTAGTTTTGGGTACTTCACCTACCTCAGTATCTGTCAGTTGTGATTTTTACAATCACATTTATTTTCCTAACGTTTCATACATCAGTTTCTCTTCCCTTTGCTCTTTAAAATATTCACAAATAGGCAAACCTGATTATATCAGGGAAACTGTGAAACTTATTCTTCACAAAATAAACACTGACGAAAAAGAATTTTCCTTGTATTTTTTCTCACTTTGATGCATTAATCCTTAATGTTGCTTTTAAGTATAGTAAATAAACAATTTTCCAAGAAATGACTTCTAAATTTATGATGCCCTGTCAATTGAAAACAGAGAAGAAATAACGTGCAACAGTAAGATTGGTTACGTTTTCCGTACTTTTTTATATGTAGCTTTCTGTAAGGAATGAATGTCATATTTATTGGGTACAAAGCATGCAGAAAAAGCATCCGGAGATGTGAAATGTTGCCCATTTACGTTTTATTTTAATTGTGATTTGAGTGCGGTTTCCTTTGATATGTGTATGTTAGATGTACACACATCTGCATATTGATTTAGTGAAAATGCACAGTTATTTCAATGGCAAGATGTTTAAATGTTTGGTTTTTTGTTTCATTTGGAGCCATAATGGCATCACTGCAATTCCTGAAGACACACATTCAAAGGAACACACTAGCACATTACTTGTTTTTGTTGTTTAATTTGAATGCAAAAAGTACAACCCTGTAATGCAAAATTAAGGTTAAAACATTGCATTAAAGTTGTAAAATTCAAAACTGATTCTCAGTCACTTTACCATCTTGTGCCTGTAGATTTTTTTATTACTAGATAGTGTTAACTTTAACGCTTATGGATATGTAGGTGTAGAGCTATAGTACCCTGCTTAATGCAAAAGACTTGGGGATGCAAGAGGATCAATAAACTTCATGGGCACCATACTTGAAATTATTTAGGTTCTTTAGCGATTTAAATTTCAGACTTAAAGTTGCATCGAACATAGTTGCTCTTAAACAAAACAAAAACAATCCACCCCACCATCTTTTTCTTGCAGGGATACAGAACAGGATGTCCTTTACAAGAAGATGTTGTAAACACCGTTTCTTCAGAATACAAACAAACTGTGTGTGTGACTTTTTGTTTAAAGTAGGATCAGCAGTGAAAGCAGCATAATGTCAACAATGTGGTACAGGTTGGCACGCTTTCTCCCGTTCCCCACCCAAATCCTAGAGATAAGCCTGTGTACCTCTGTTACCTAACAGCGTACCTGTCTGTACACATCTGATAAACTTCCCTCTCTGTGTGTGGTGTGTATTCCATCCTTTCAGCAAGGGTGTCGGATTTCTTTGGAACTGTTTACAGAAGTGTCCATATCCTATAGCACTGCATATAAAGTCCTCACTTTTGGTGAATGAGTTTTATGAGGCCATCTGTTTGTGTACAGGGCAGCCTCTTTGTTGTTGCATTGGTTATAGATGTGGCAGGAATAACACATGTAGGCATCTTGGTGATTTCAGGCCCTGTGACTCTGTTTAAATGAGTGCAGTTACTATGTCATCCATTTTGCAGTCATTATTTATTATTGCATTGGAGGATTTTTCCCACATTAGGCTTTTCAGTTTAATTGTCATTTTGCTTGTGTTTGCTGCTGAGGAAGTGGGAAGATAGTTAAATTCAACTACAGAATCTTTATAGCTATTGGGCCACGTTCTACAGGTACTTCCATTAAAGGTTTGTGGGTATAAGGACTGGAATTTGACTCAATGTACAATAATTGCTTCCAGTGAGATTTGGTAGTAAATTGGATTTTCAAAATACAGATCATATTATAGTAGCCAAAATAGCAGTATTTGAATATTCCTCTCCCTTGAAGCAAAAAAGAAGAGGTGTATGCCTGCTGTGGTGGTCCATATCCATAGCGGATTCCTGAGATCTCCCTTTTCTCCAGTTTCACCTGTGAAGCCTGGCATTATAGGAGATAGGAATTGTGTAGTAATTCAGACCAGAGGCTCTTGTAGTCTAGCGTCCTATCTGGTAGAAAGAAAAGGAGTACCTGTGGCACCTTAGAGACCAACCAATTTATTTGAGCATAAGCTTTCGTGAACTACAGCTCACTTCATCGGATGCATGCCTCTGATGAAGTGAGCAGTAGCTCACGAAAGCTTATGCTCAAATAAATTGGTTGGTCTCTAAGGTGCCACAAGTACTCCTTTTCTTTTTGTGGATACAGACTAACACGGCTGCTACTCTAAAACCTATCTGGTAGAGTGCCTTACAACACCAGTTTTTAGTCAGAGATTGGACTCTAGAGGTTTGCAGCATGACTTAAAAACGTCTTAAAATTCTTAATGTAAATCTTGTATGTTCTCATCGAGTCCTCCTAATCTCCTTGCTTTTATGATATCTTGTGGCACTGAGTTCCATGAGCTATCTCTGCATTGGAATTGGAAATATTTTTCTTTTTATCACTTCTTAATTTATTTCCATTTCCTTTACTGTCCACTTGTTTTTGTAATGACGAGAGAGGTAAATGGAAGTACCCAACATATTTTGTGTGTACCGTTCACTACTCTGGCCACTACCTTTCAGCCTGTGTGGCACGGGAAGTGATTCCTTTTGTAGACCCTCAGCAATGTATCTTAGAGGGAGTCGCTCTGACCTAGCCCTTTTCATCTGTAGATCGCAAAGCACTTTACAAAGGAGTTCAGTATCATTGTCCCCATATTGAAGATGGGGAAACTGAGGCACAGAGGATGGAAGTGACTTGCTCAAGGTTACCAAGCAGACCAAAAAAAAAAAATCTCAACTCTTTTGAGTCTAAATTTTGAGTCTTCTTTTGAGGGGGTGGTTTCATGGCTTTCTTTTTTTTTTTTTTTTTTTTAAATACCTTAGAAGGTGATTTTCTTCTGTTCAAGGGAAGGGTGCATAGATCCCCTCTTGTGGATCTTCTCTTGTTGCAGCTTGCTGAGCAGCAGAACCAGACCTGTCAATCAGGGTAAGATGGGAGTAGCCACCTTCTTGGGTTATGTCAGTTCTCTTCTGCTTGTAGCTGCTGCAGGCAGCTGCAACAGGCCTCCTGCTCAGAGTGACTGCATTTAAAACAAACAAACTCCACCTTCTAATCTCTCTCTTAGGGCAATCCTTTGTGCGGAGTGCCAGTCGGGGAGGAGATGTTTTTTCTTCCCTGCACTTCTCAGCTCTTAGCTGGCCAGAGGCCCTGGATGTGGCCCCTCCCGAGCTATGTGGCCACTGCAATGGTGGAGAAGCAGAAATGCACGGTAAAAACTCCATTTCGGGTGCTTTACTCCACTCATTGTTTCGATTGGGCTCTCTGTGTGATCTTTAGGGATGAGCCTGCTCCCATTCCCCAACCCAGCAGTGCTCTCCTGCGACTGAAATATGTGGGAGGAGAGTCAGTATCTCCTTTGTTTTAATTAATCCCAATGCTCAACTCATGGATCCCCACTAGGCCTCCAGTAAAACCAGGAAAGACCTGATGATGTGGTTAAGAAAAAAAACAAGCCAGAAAAAAGCTTTTGAAAAGCTTCAGACCTTCATTTGACATTATAAAGAAGCATAAGAAAGAAACCAAACCGCTCCCCCTTCACTTTCCCCAACGGTGCAAGTTACCTTTCATAGGTAGCTAAGCTATTGTGCAGCATGAGGCACTCCTTTCTTTTGGATTGAATGTAGTCCAGGGGTGGCCATCCTGAGCCTGAGAAGGAGCCAGAATTTACCAACGTCCATTGCCAAAGAGCCACAGTAACACGTCAGCAGCCCCCCCATCAGCTCTCAGAGCCTCCTACCCACTGGCAGCCCTGCCAATCAGCGCCGCCGCCTCCTTCCCTGCATCTCCTGATCAGCTGTTTCCTGACTGTGCAGGAGGCTCTGGGGGAGGGAAGGGGGAGGAGCGAGGGCACTGCAGACTCAGGGGAGGGGGCGGGAAGGGGGGGCAGGGCCTGTGGCAGAGCCGGGAGTTGAGCAGGGAGTGCCCCCCGGGATATTGGAAAGTTGGCGCCTGTATATCCAGCTCCGGAGTCGGTGCCTATGCAAGGAGCCGCATATTAACCTCTGAAGGGCCGCACGTGGCTCCGGAACCACAGGCTGGCCACCCCTGATGTAGTCTCTCCATGACAGTCCCTCCATGACTGCCTTAGTCCTTGCTACATCAAGGAGAAATGGCCTCCCATTTGGCTAGCTGGAAAAAAGTGAGTCATTCTCTGGGCCAGAGAGAGGCAGGGGAAAAGCACAGTGTTTAGTATAAGGTATGTGTGGGGTAGCTCTAAAAAAGTGCTCTTGGCATGCACACTATGCTATTCTATGGGATATTACTGTTCTGTGACTCGGTACAGATAGCATTTCACTACACAAGACAGTGTCAGTCCCCACAAATGATTGACTTTGTGAAGGATTCTGCATCATGTGACCTCTTCCTGGCCTCAGAAAGCTATTGCGCTCCTCTCACAGATTCTGTTGAGACCACTAACTGCCTTTAGCTTTATGGAAGGGAAGGTTATATTTCAGAAAGCCAAGGTCAATGTCTTAGGAGCCAGGCGAGGGCTGGAATTGTGTTTGGAAGGATTTGACAGCTGAAATACCATTCTGTCTTCAGGAAGCTTTTTTTGTTTTTTGCCTACCGCCTTTTAGGATTTTTGGGGGTGGGGGGGGGGTGCAGGGAACCTTTTTTGTTTTTTTTTAAAGAAAAAGAAAAAAGGTTGTATCCTGACCCGGAAGTTGCTTTCTCCATATAGGATTGTTGCCGTGTACTCCACGTAGGGCTGCCATTAAGGTCTGTTTTGAAGCAGCAGCTAGTAAAGAAATACAATAACTCACTTGCCCAGGCCTCCGAGGTAGGCAGGTGCTTCAGTGCCTAGCTGAATGAAGCACATGAGTCTGTCCATTGAAGTAGGTGGGACTCTTTGTGTGCTTAAAGTTAGGCAGGTACTTTGGATTCGGGCTTTGGTGGAGAGCACAGTATGCCAGTTCTCCAAAGACCAGGCTGACTTCCTGCTTGCTTATGGATGCATTTCGATTTTATCAAAGATCACTGTTCTATTTTATATATTTATCCTAATAGTTTGTATCTTTGCATCCTGAGACCTTTATGTGTGTCTGTCTCCATCTCTCTTGCCCCTCATGGAGGTATGGGGTGGGGAATCAACTGGAGTTTATTTTCCTCATGTGTCTGTCAGACCCTCCAGGCATGGTATAGAGCAGGGATCGGCAGCCTTTGGCATGTGGCCAGCCAGGGTAAGCCCCTTGGCGGGTCGGGCCGGTTTACCTACCGTGTCCGCAGGTTCAGCCGATCGTGGCTTCCACTGGCTGTGGTTCGCCGCTCAAGGCCAATGGGGGCTGTGGGAAGTGGTGGCCAGCATGTCCCTCGGCCCATGCTGCTTCCTGCAGCCCCCATTGGCGGGGAGCTGGACGCGGCAGGTAAACTGGCCTGGCCCGGCCTGCCAGGGGGGCTTACCCTAGCGGGCCACAGGGCAAAGGTTGCCGATCTCTGATATAGAGCCTACTTGTTTACTTAGGTTTTTGTTTGAGAGGGTGCATATAGAGGATATTGGGGGCACATTTGGTTTAGATTTGGTTTTTGTTCTTAAAATTTGTTAATTTCAGATTTTTTTTAAATGTATGATGCTTAGTGACAATGGTGAAAGCCAAGTTATTATAAATGTGATAAAAATTAAGAAGTGCTATTGTCCACTGAAAAGAGAGGTACTTGAAATATTAATTTGAGGGCTGAATCCTGGTCCTGTTGGAGTTCTGTGTTAACCAAAGCCATTGACTTCAAAGTAGCCAGGGTTTGTGCCTTTGTGTATTTGTGGAAAACTTTTGCTGCCTGATACCAGGGTTCAAAAGGTGGCAATAGCAAAGGGCCAGTGGGATTCTTAACCCATGGGTTTGCTTTTCAGAATTTCTCCTATGGATACTGGGCAGCTGCCCTTTTTTTATTTTTACATTATCATATAATATGAATCACTTTTAAACATGATCTGAAGTCCATTGTACCTAGAAAAGTCTGAATGGTTTCAAAGCTAGCTAGTTACAGCAAAAACACAGCTCTGGACTTGCCAAAAATAGAAACCTGAATTTGAAGCACAGGAGATGAAATTGAGCTGCTGTTTCAGTATATCCTGCCTAGCTGTCTCCCCACACAGTCTTTGCTTGCATGCCCTTAAATCTGGGGCAGGGCCTCTTGAAAGCAACCTTTCAGACTCTTGAAGCTACATTGTGTAAACATCTTCAGCAATAATTTATCCTCCAGAAAGCAGCCAAACTAATGCTCCCATCCTGGTTAGGATTGCCTTAGATCTTAGTCTAAGCCCTACATTTTCTGTGTGTCTGCTCATGTGGCACCACACAATTAGAAACATAATGTGATCAGAAACATCATTTTAATCCTCTAATATTGACAGCTGAACTGCTAATTTTCCTCCCCGTTGTCTTTGGCCATATGTTATTAAGCTAAATACCAAAACTTCCACTTTTTGCTGGATGGTTTCTATATATGAGGAAATAATGCCAGTTTCAACACTTAAATTCTTCCCTAATCATCACAATTATGTCTCTCTCTTTTAAAATTGATATTGAAAAAAAACAAAAATCTCTGTTGAAAAGGGGGGAATCCTGGTTTAATATAAACCTAAATGCAGAAAGTACAGATGAAACATTTTCAGTCTAGAAAATTCAGAGCAGCTACAAAAATGCTTTATATTTAAAGTGACTTATAAAAGCCTTCTGGAGGAACATATGACTTTCATATTTTTAAACCTTTGCTATGTAAGCAGCATTTTTGAAATATAGGCTCATTTGTGTTTGCGTTTTTTGTTTTTGTTTTTACTCCACTGTGAAAGGTTCTCATTGATTTTGTCTTGTAAAACTCCAGCCTGAGCAAGGTAAAGGGACATGCCCTCTTCGGATATACCTCTTTCTTCAGCCAACACAGAGGTTGTTTACTACTTTCTACTCTGAATAACATGCCAATCATCTGGAACCTCCCTTCATGCCACCCAATTGGTTCCTTTTGAAATTCCACCTTTATGCTTAGCTTTGCTACATGACTGGCTTATGGGCTTGTCAGTCAAATGGGCATCCCACCAAGATGCAGTAGCAGTATTAGGAACACAGTTGTTAACCAGGCTGCGGAGAGGTTATCCTTTCCTGTAAACAACAGGATGGTATATCCTGTTAAATAAATAAATAGATTTATAAAGGTGATGGGGGAATAGAGAAATGCACCCTCCACTGCGCCAAGAATTCTGTGCCAGCATTTAATTTTAAGAGGACTAAACAGTTGAAACCCTTTCAAGACCTTTTTGGTTTGAATCATATTTTTGTTACAGGTTTTCTAAAGCTGATTTACCCTCATTAATACAGGAGCTGTCTTAGTTGCCCTTTAAGAAAGCGCACCAGGGTGACTGTGGCTTTCCTTAAAGACGAAGACCTGGGTGGAGGGGGAGGAGGGTTTTTTGTTGTTGTTGCCCTTTGTGTGGCTCTGCTAGTTCTCGGAGCTCACGTACACAATTTGTATGTGCTATCATCTGTTCATCTCAAATTATACTAACAAGGGGAGTACTTGAATAGGATGGTACTAATTTGATATTAATAAAGGAGGTAGGACAGGCATGGCTGTTGAAATGTGCATAACGCTTTTTTTTTGTTTTGTGGGTGGGGGAAGTATTATATTCTGTTCTTCTTCTCTGTAGAGGCAAAGCCTTTTGTTTGTCTCCACTAAAGTTGTAGGTTTGAGATTGGGGAGCATTGGGAGAAAACAGGGCAGCTTTGTGTGAAAAAGTGTTTTTCTACCTTTTGCTGTGACCCGAATCAGGTTTCCCATTTCCAGTAGCACAATGTGCTCGTATTCAGCGTGATAGAGGAGTAGTGGACATGAATTATTTGTGACAAGGCTGCCTGGAATACGTGGAGTGGAGTTTTACATGGAATGGAATCCCTGCAGTATTGGAGGCTTCTGTGTTTGCTGCGAGACTCAAAGTAGGAAGCAAAGCTGACATAACATGGTGCATTGCACAGATAAGATTTTTTTTTTTAGGTGGTGCTTTCTGTGCTGTGGTTGGTCCCTAATTCTGTACTTGGATATATTTATCTTGCATGCCAGATTGGTTAATTTACAAATATCTTCCTTTTATGACAGGGTGAAGAGTCACTGACAGTAGGTCAGTTTCCTAATTAAAAGCCAATGATTTGAATGTTTGGTAATTAATG
Source organism: Eretmochelys imbricata (assembly GCF_965152235.1). Taxonomy (NCBI): domain Eukaryota; kingdom Metazoa; phylum Chordata; order Testudines; family Cheloniidae; genus Eretmochelys; species Eretmochelys imbricata. The sequence goes on along the minus strand of NC_135581.1, from coordinate 75,921,404 downwards.
CTGTAGGGCATGGCTATGTAATCTGCCAGTATTTTTCTAATGGCCTCTCTGGCCATTGTACGTATCTAACTTTGATTTGATGACTGGCAGAGACTGGTGTACCTGGCAAATTTGCAGAGTTGACTTGATGGCGCAGCGATTTAGGAGCAATCAGTGTGGATCCCTTAGCAGCTCCTGAGCAGGCCACTGGCAAAGGTAGATGGCTATAGCTCTTCAAATGTGTCCCTGATAAATTCAGGTAGCTAAGAAGCAGGAATAAGACAAAACGTTTAGATAATAAACTGAAAGTCCAGTGGGGGTATTGTGATAAAAGCAAGTGCATATAATGTACCAAGGGCTTTCGGAACTAAAACCCCCTAGGAAAGGAACAAAATTGAGTTAGTTGTGAAACTTATTCATTTTGTTGACCCTAGCTATTAGTCATTTTAAATTATTTGAGACAGAAATAATAAATTGGAATTGCTAATCCTTTTTGCAATGTTTCAGGGCACCTACTTGTTCAGTAATTGGACTTCATTTACCCCCATTTTATTTAAATGTTACTTAAACAAATTCAGTAAAGCTTTGTTGCTGTTTTGTTAGATTTTTAGAATACTTCATTGTTCTAAAACGATAGGATACATTTTTGGCTAAAGGAAAAAAGCCGTGAAAGCCACAGTTTTTTGAAATCCCTTGTATAAATAATTCTATCCTGTTCCAATGTGGAAAGGCAGAAAAAGTGATTGCTGATAAGATATAGCTACTTACATAGGGATCTTTCTAAATTCCAGCCATGAATGTGTGATTGGTCTTTTGATGGGCAAGAGGGAATACTCCCAAATGTCATTTGTTGTCCATATCCCCTATTAGCTTTCCCCAAACTCATTTGTCCACTCTGGCTCCTTTATTGTGCCTCCTGTTTCTTTTGGAATAACATCTCATCTAAATGATATGCAGCAAAATTGCACGTCAAGAAAAAATGTTCTGGTTGGAAAGAGTGTGAGGAAAAAAATATTACCTTGTCACAAACACACTTATTTCTGGGACCAGATGTACTTAGCTAATTTTCTGAATTAAAGTGCAAAATGATACCCTGAATAATGCAGGCTGCCAGTTTACTAGTGACTCTGAAATGCTTTTTCTGTCAGAAATGAATTGTATTGGCTTGATTCTGAGCCAGGGCAATAAAAAGTTTCTGAATATGTGAAGTAACAAGAAGCAAAACAGGCTATGCTTTAGAAAGAACAGGCCAAAGAGATATGTTATGGTTTACACCTTGGAATGATTATCTTCTAGTACATTTTGAAAAGCTCTTTTAAAAACGCGTGGAAAATTGTATACAAGATGACTCAACAATGATTAACCTCCCCTCTTAAAAGCGATTTTTAACAATATTTTTTAAAAAACCCACAATTGAAGTCACGCGGTAAAATGCGTAGCCAAGATAAGAGCTGAACGTTGTTGCAGAATGAATAGGGTAGAAATTAGTATTTTTATTTATTTCTTAATTTTGCACACAGTGCTAACTTTCCATAAGGGTCAACATTTTTTGTCGTCTTTGCAAAGCTTTGTGAACTAAATGAGAGAAACAGACATTCCTTCTGTTTTTTGAGACTATCCTTATTTATTTTTTTAAGAGCCCATAAGTGTGGTCATGTGTTGTCCAGTGCATATACTGATGGGGGTTTTGTAAGTTTGCGATAGCTTTATATTGATTGTGGAAGAAGATATACTGTTCATGGAAAGGGGCAGAGTATATAGAAGAGAATGAAACAACTGATAAATATCCTGGTTCCAAATCCAGGCTTTAATTTTGCTTTAGAGAGACATTAAATGGGCACTACTGAAAATACATATTTGTAATCCTTGCTTGTAATACAAATTTTTACCAGTTTAATAATGTATTATTATTTAATTTATTTTTCATTATTCATGCTTGTTTTTTCACTTTTTTTTTTTCAGCATTTTACTTAGTTTGGACAAATAAAACAGACTGACTTGCCTTTTATAATGAGTTTCACCTCCTGCTTCTCATGTCCTTGCATGGTTCTGTTTGTATTCACAAAATACCATGGAGATGTTTACATTAAAAAAATGAAGGTTTCCAAATAAACAGAAACATATTTTATAACTTGCTCTTTTCTTTAACCCGAAATTCTGCACCTCAACCAAGTTGAGTATTCTCTAGTACATTCTTTCAACATTGGTATGACAATATACCTAACCATTTTTCCCCTGCCAAATTTCGTACTCTATTATGTAGTGCCTGGATTTTCTTTTCAGCCATTTCCTACAGACCGCTGAAGGCATTGTACTCTGGAAACATGCTCCTTTTTCTGTGGTGCTGCATAGCATCCTTTGGCAGTGCTTTCAAATAGGATTCCCATCTAGTAGGGAACAGATTGGGATTTTGGAAACTGGAATTAAGAGAATAGGTTAGATTAAACGGCTGCTTTCGTTTGAGAAATGTAAATATTCCCTTCTTCTATGGAGACATTCTTAAGGAGGGTCCAAAATGTCACCTGCATCCTTAAGTTTTTTTTACATGTGATCACCACAGTCATTAAGGAAGAACTACCAACTGCCCAGACTAGACATCAAATCCCAGTAGGTGAGCTGAGCCAACCTAAAGAAAACAAATTCCGGCTTCTCAGGCACTGACTTCTCTTCCATCTCAGTCCCCTTCTGGCTTTCTAGCACAAAGGAGGCAGGGGGAGCAGTGGGGCAATGTGTCTTGTGCATCTGCATTCCTTAGTCTAGCTAGCATGCCCAGATTCCTGGATGTGCTGTTCAGATCATTAATGAGAGATTTTTCAATCAGTATCAGTCTTTGTTTTGGAGATAGGTATGTTTACAGCTATTAATTGTAAAGAGGATCAGATTTCAACTTGTTATAATGTCCCTCTGAATTTATTTGATATCCACTGACTGTAACAAGAAAAAAAAATCATAGCTCAGGACAATAGACCTTTGTAGTTCAGAGTTCTTCATAACAAATGACAGGGCCAGGAACAGGGTGGTTTGATGGTGTCTGATTGAAAGGTAGCATTCAGTGCAGGGAATAAAGCAAAGGTAAAATCTGGTCATGACTTGTGAGGACTGAAGATTTTTTACATCTATACTAGAATCTCTATTGCAGCTCTGATTTTTATGTGATTTTTATCATTTGAAAATGCCTTTGTGTGAATTTTTAATTTCTTCCTTCCACCAGATACTACTGAAGCTAGGCCCATTAGTTGAGCTGCTGGAAATGGAGATCTTGCTGCCAATAAAAGTAGGAGATTTAGATTAGTTTTCTGTTGTTCATATTCTGAATGCACGCATGTGCACACAAATACATTTAAAAAAAAATATCCACACCCAAAATCCATTCACAACCCCTAAATACGTGTGCTAGTATATGGTTTAGAACACTTACTAATGATATACAGCACATTGCTAACTACAAAATTCTCAGATATCATTAAACTTAAGCAGCTGTGTTAAAACACAGGCAGAGTTAGCACAAATAACCAGCAGCTATTTTTCTGAACCCAGTCTTATGCCCAGTGCAGCATTTATCTAGATGACTGCAGATCTGCACTTTTTTTCTGTTTTCTCCTTGTCTCCTCCCCAAGGCTTGCTTCTACCAAACATATAGCAGGAATGTGCTGTGGTGTATGTCAGAGGCAAACTAATGGATCTTTTTGTTCTGTCTAGACTTCTAAGATCAGTGTTGACAATAAATAAAGCAAGAAAATCAGATGAATTAAGAAAGCACTGTGATAAATGCCTGTAACAATAGCATTGTTTAAAATATAGAGAATACAACTGAATTCTTTTGTTATGGTTGAGTCCTGTGTTTTGAGACAGTTCAAGGTTGCTTATGGGGCTTGCTGCTATGCCCTTATCAAGAATTTTATGAATATGAGACAAAAATGTTGGTTAGAGTGTAACCTTTTGGAATTGGAACAGAGTACGTGTTGAGTGGATTATGAAGGTGAAAGTCTAAAAGCATTTAATTTATGGAAAACATTTATCTTTGCATGGAATACTTTTAGGAGTTTGTTTTGTTTTGTAGAATATTGATTAAAACAGACCCCAGAAACAGCAATACTGTGTGGTATTTAATTATTTTTACAGATCAAAGTAGTTTTTAATAAGAGTGTCTCAGATTATCATTGAGAACACTCTGAATAGAAACCCATTACACCACCTTCTTTCTTAAATACACAAAATGGAAGGATGAGATCAAGTGTGTACCCCTGTGGTAAAATCCCTTGCCTCAGTGTGTATGATGTACAATTGTACATCTGTCTTTAATTCAGCATGTTTTCCTTTTTCTGTAACAGAAACAGGACATTTTTATTCTTTGTTGTAGCACATACGCACCATGCTGAGAGCTTTTATTATGATAAAAATGGCATAGTACACAACCTTCACTGGCACTAACTGGATAGCTTTCAGAGAAAAACACAAAGCAATGATATTACGAATAGGTAGGTATAAGAGTTCACTGACAGCAAAGTGAAAACAGTGGGTTAAAACTGACCCTATTAAGGTTTGGGCTACACTTGAAAATTATGTTGGCTTATCTTCATGGGTCAAGGATGTGAAAAAAATTACACCTCTGACTTAGTTAGCTATGCCAACCTGACCCACATGTAGACACAGCTACCTCGATGGAGGAATGCTTCTGTCAACACAGCTATCTTCATTTAAGGAGGTTGTATTCCTACACTGATGTAAAAACCCCTTCTGTCAGTTTAGACTGTATCTACACTCCTGATTTATGGAAGCACAGGAACGGCGAGATGTCGGTATAGTCTCTGTAGTGTCGACATACCCCTACCCTTTATACAATTTGTCTGTTTCTCTGAAATGTTAGCATTGAAGAACCAGTGTGCTAAGAAATAAAATCACTTTACCTGTACTCCTTGTTGTTGTGTCCAAGTGGTGTCACTCATGCTGGGATTTGTGCAAGTCCATAGAAAGTCACATTAATGTCCCCAAAAGCTCGCAATCTAATATAAGCAACATAGCAACAAGGGTGAGGCTACAATAAATAATAGCAGCTTTACAGCTCAGAGAAGAGGTTCCATATGTAAGGAGAAGCATTGACGTGTGATGCAATTAAATAGCTTGAAATCACCCTTTATGGATTTTTATAAAGGGAAGTCTATACGTAAGGAATAGTGCTGGAGATACGTTAGGAGTCTTTTTCAAATTTGTTAAACTGCATGTATATGTTTTTAAAATTTACATATCTGCTACATCTCTGCTTTATCTTAAGCGAGTGACTTTGTGTAGGCAAAAGCATTTTACTGATTTTTCTAGATGTAAACAAATTAAATCTCAAATTGATAGTCATGTTTTAAAATTCCCAATACTGATCTTCCTTTTAAAATTATTATTATGCCTGTTTAATAGAATGTAATATGTGTGCAGAGTTTTAAAGAAGAGATTTCTATTAAGTTCTGATACCGTGTGTTAGTTCGGTGCCTCAAAATCCTCTCAAGGCACCCTGAAAGATGTGCCAAGACAGTGTGTCTCCTTCTGCCTGGTGTGGTAAGCAGGTCAGTGCTGTTTGTGTTGGTGAGGCAGTGAGCCTGTGTGTGTGTGGAGGGAGGAGGAGGACGACATGTCATGTGACTTCACTCCAGACTCATAAACAACTGTCATGTGGTCTCTCAGACCTTCAATGCTCAGTGCGCAGGAGTACAAAAGCAGCAACACTATCCCTTTGGAACTCCTCTGTCAGTTGCCATCAGTTGATGTTGATGTTAGCATTTAGGAGTGAACAGTGACTGGAACAATGCATCACTTTTTATATTTCCATATTGAAACTTTTCCGTTTGGTCTAGACTTAAATACATCCTGTGTCTTGTTCATACTATGAAAAAGAGGAGGGTTGGGGTGTGTGCTCCAGTAAGTTAATTGGCCTGGAATAGACAAGGGTTGTTGACTCTATCCCGAAGTTTGTGTAAGCAGACAGAGCTGACTAAAATGCATCTGATTTTCAGTTTGGGATTAAATAAACTACGAAGCATGTCAGTAGTGTTAGTCCTGAGTGTGATATTAGAGAATTTTTTGATGCACATAGAATGGTGTACATACTCTGGATTTCAAAGGAGTCGTTCTGTAAATTTTTCATACTTAACAAATATAGACATTTTAAGAGAACTGACTTTTGATAGAAAAAGTGTTCGCTGCTTGGTTTCTCTCACTATAATCAGTGAAAGTCTAGCACACTGGATGGTAGGCTGTTCATTGGAACATTCTGTTTACCTTTTGTTATATTTCAAAAGCATTTTGTTTGAAGTTTAATCACTACTAGATTTCTCTTGTGTTGAGCCTGTTGATTTACTTATGCGGACATTGAAAATTTGAATGCATTACCATCTTTGAGAGCCCATATTCTGTACTTCCTCGGTGAGGACATACCATTGGTCATGAGATCATACTTTTCTCCTAAATAAATTTCACTTGTAGCCTTTGTCTTTAATGCAGCTTCAGGCATTGGAATCTGTTTTGTAGTTTTTTTGGAAGCTGTTGCTGAATGTCAGTAGTGCTATTTTATCAAATTAACCACAACCTAAATGTACAGAAGCCAGATGAGAGCTTGTCTGAATTCTGCATTCATGCTGTTTATCCAGACTGCTACTATTAATAATAATTTAATGATGCTCTGTTCTTATTTAGTGTGTGTGTGTGTGTGTGTGTGTGTGTGTGTGTGTATAGATAAATACAAAAATATAATGGTATGAATGAATCACCCAAACTGTTTTGGGCACTTCGCCGAAACAGAATAAAACCACCCCCTGTCCCCAGTAGCTTGCTATGTCAATGGACACTACTATATTGTACAGCCAAAGCAGTGGTCCCCAAACTGTGGAGTGTGCCCTCCTGGGGGGGGCACAGAGGAACATTCGGGGATACGCTGTAGGGCCCAGGCCAGCCCCTGGGGGGGGGGGAGGGCAGAAGCGCCACCCAGCCCCGCTCTGCCCCCAGATCTGCTGCAGCCCTGGCTCCAGCCCCAAACACGGTCCCAGCTCAGCTCCAGCCCCTGACTGTGGCCCTGGCTCCCAACCCCAGCTGCAACTCTGCTCCCAGCCCAGCTCCTGACTGTGGGATCCTGAGAGATTACAGGACTCCTCGCAAAGATGTAATGCTCATGTTAATTCCTTTAATCTCTCCCCTCCCCCCCCCCCACCAGTTTATAGGGAATAATTTAGCAGATCTTTGTTTTGAGGGCTTGTGGCAAGGAAGGGTTTGAAGTTGCAGAGGGAGATAATCCAGGCCAGGAGGGGACTGTGGGAAAAGACTGGGGGTGCTTGTGGGAGGCAAGAATTAAGGGATGTGGGAGGTGGTAGAACTGGCAGAGTGTAGTGTATGAAAAGGAGAATCCTGGAAATGCATCCGATGAAGTGAGCTGTAGCTCACGAAAGCTTATGCTCAATTAAATTTGTTAGTCTCTAAGGTGCCACAAGTACTTCTTTTCTTTTTGCGAATACAGACTAACACGGCTGCTACTCTGAAACCTGGAAAGGAGGGTGAGTTTGAATTTGATATGATGGGAGGAATGAGGAGCCAGGGTCTGGGTCTGGAGAATGGGGAGTGACGGAGGAGGCGATTTCTGAACCTTAACATGCTAGGTGGCAGAGGATCCTATTTTGAATTGCTACATTTAAAAGAAATTCAGTCTTGAGTGGTCACTGCCAGGTTTTTCTTGTGTTGAGACTTTTGAATGTTTTGTTATCTATTGCACCAAGAGCATCTAGTGCTTTTTAAAATATTTTCTCTGCCTCAGAAGTATTTTACTGCTGAACAACACAGTGACCTGCTTGTTCTCTAAGCACCAAATAAATTTGTTAGTCTCTAAGGTGCCACAAGTACTCCTTTTCTTTTTTCTAAACCATGTTGTCCTTTTTTTGCTGGCCCCTGGGAGAAAGGGATGGTCTTGAGAAGAAGACCTTCCACTGAGCCTCCAGATATCTAGGTTCCGTTCCCAGTTCTGTCACAGCTCTGCTATGTGGCCGTGGGCAAGTCACTATATGTCTGTGTGTCTGTTACCTCATCGGGGAAATGTTGATACTACATCCCCACCTCTTGGGAAAGCCGAAGATTAGTTCACCAACGTTTGAGAGTGACTCAGGTACTGTGATGATCGCCAAAGAAAAGCCTGCAAATGAATAAACAGTATGACTGTCTAGTGGGAGCAATATGTACTTTGGAGGATGGATGGGGGCTGGGGGATGAAGGCCAGCAAGACAGAATGGAAATCCTGTGTGTCCCAAACTGACTAAATCCTCTCCACCCCAAAAAAGAAACAATCACAAACCGTTAGCTCATGCTGGCGAATATATAAGAAGCAAAAAGGCAGATGAACAGGTTTCTCTCAACATTAATAAAGAAGGATATTAATGGCATTATTCATTGTTTACAAATAATTACTAGCCTGTGACTGAGTTCTAAATATTCAACAGAATTTTAAAGCGTTGACATTTGCTTGGTCAATAGTCAGTCTGTGTGGATCTGTAGTAAAGGGTAAGAAACAAAATTGTGTTTCAAATTTCGGTACAGTCTTTAGACGGTAGCCAAAGGTTCATGTGCCAAATTACTTTAAAAAAAAAAAAAAGAGAGAGCGAGAGATTGATTGATTTAGGGGTCTCTGGCTCTTCAAAATACATTATTGAGGACTTTGTTGAAAGATGAAATCTATTAGATATGCACTTCCTTATCACGAAAAGCCTAAAGTTCTCCAGTGTATAGAACTAAATTGTTTCCTTTTCACTGATGCATTTCATAGTCCTCCTTCCAGGCTAACTCTTACATTAAATTAATCCAGCTCTGACTCGCATACATTTATCATGATTTTTCACAGTAAGGTCACTGGTTCAGGGCCTGCTATATCTGGTCAGGTGAGCCTCATCACTTCCTTCAGTCGTGAAGATGTATTTGTTCTGCATCAAAGACAGTAACTGTTTTGATCATTTAAAATTGGAATAATCTTCATCACAATGGGATTTGAACGGAATGTGTTTTTTTTATCACAGCTGCCTTCCTGAGATTGGATCTGGTTGATTTTAGGTTTCAGGGGATTGATTTTATACATTCTTGAAGTCTTAATGAGTCTGTTCATCTGCAGTGGCTGGTAAGAACCACTGACACTCAAACATACATCCCCAACCCAAACCAGCCTAGTTTTTAAAACTCATTTAAAAAAATCTGGCTTTTGCTTTGCCCCCTTTTTGTCATGTATGTACTGCCAGCTGAGTAAGTGTTCAGACCCGCAGGTCCCCCGGGTAGTATTCGGTAATACTATACAATGGGCTGTAATTTGGCTCTTAAGAAGGAGGAGCACGAAAACATTCAGTTTATATCAAATGTATTTTGGGGGAAGCAGGAGTCTCAGGTAATGATTACAGGGGATTGGATATCAAGACAATCGAGCTCTTCTATTTCCAGCTCTGTCGCTGATTCAGAGTAACCTTGGATAACTGATCCTCTTGTTGCCTTAATTTCCCGTTTCAAAATTGGCATAAAAATTCCCACTTTAGATTTAATGCTTCAGAAAGCATTTTGAGAACTGCTGATTAAAAGGCACTGTATAAATGCAAAGTATATATTTTCCCATCTTTAAGCTTTCAGTGAAGTTTAATTTGGAGGAGTCAGGGCCAAGAGGCTGATACTAGCAAGAACGTGTTCTTAAAAATGAAAAGAAAGGAACAGAAGTTTTGAAGGAGGAGACATCGGTTTAAAAGATTTTTTTTAAAAGAGCTTCACAGTAAAACTGTCAATGGATTAAAAGTTCCCCTTGTGCAGGAGGGAAGATGGGGGGTGCGTGGTGGGTGGAAAGCAGAAAGGTGAGACAATTCCCAGTTCTGAGATCCTTTTGGAACAGTTAATCCTCCTGCACTAACGTGACACCAATGAAACCTACTTCTTTGGGGACCTTCTCATAAAAGTCGGGTGGTTTTTTTTTCATCTTTTTGGGTTTTTTGGTCATCATTTAACAACCCAGTTTTTTCTCTGGTGTGTAGACAAAATGCATCAAACTAATCTGGGAGATATTTGAGCTGAATATGTATTGACAATAGCAGCTCTTCTCCATCTCCCCTGAAATGTCGTCTCTAATTTATAAAAACAAACTGCTTAAAAAGAAAGCCCTTGAACTTTGTGCAGAAATCTGTTGCTATGTAATTTGCAATTTAAATGATACTTTGCTATATTTGACTAGAGGCAAAATCAGCTATCTTATTCCTATCCAATTTAATGCTTATAGCTTTGGGTGTGTGTTGTCGTTCCAAAGAGGGGACGATCTTGGAGTATTTCCTTTTTTTCTGGCTTTTTTGTTTTTTGAGGCCCTACTAGCAAAGAGGGTATGCAAAGAATTCAGTCCCTTTCCCTTCATTATTCTTCTACCAAAGTTCAGCCCTGGTTTACACACACACTTGTACTTAGGCAGAGGTGTGATTTTTAAACCGATTTGTCCGGCCAGGTATTTGTACTGCTTTAACTAATAGTTTTTAAACTGATTCTACTTAATCGAGTGACCTGTGTGGTATATGGACACAAGGCCTCTATCAATCCAGGAATTCACGGTTCAGTTTTTTACACTAAGCAGCATCTTACCTGCTACGAGCCTTGGAAGGGAAAAAAGGGATTTTAATAGTGAAAATCTCCACAGGCTTCCTGTCCTGTGTGGTGGTATTACATGATCTCATGACATAGCTAGGCCTATATAGACTAGACCAGAGGTGGGCAAACTATGGCCCATGGGCCATATCCGGCCCACGGGACTGTGCTGCCCAGCCCTTGAGCTCCCGGCCACTCTCCTGCTGTCCCCACACCCTTGCAGCCTCACCTCGCTGCACCACCAGCGCTCTGGCCCGCTGCTCCTGCCAGGCAGCGCCGCGGCGTGGCTGCCAGCTCCTTCTGCTGTGAGAGCGACATGGTAAGGGGGTGGGGAGTGGGAGGGTTGGATAAAGGGCAGGGGGTCCTGGGGAGCAGTCAGGACAGGGGATGGTTGGATGGGGCGGAGGTTCTAGGGGTGGGGGGCGGTCAGGGGACAGGGAACGGGGGTTGGATAGGCATGGGAGTCCCGGGGGCCTGTTAGGGGGCAGGGGTGTGGATAGGGATGGGGGCAGTCAGGGGACAGGGAGCAGGGGGCTTGGATTGGGGGTGGGGTCCCGGGGGAGCGGTTGGGGCGCGAGTCCTGGGAGGGGACGGTCAGGGGACAAGGAGCGGGGGGTAGGGGGGGTTGGATGGGTCGGGCGTTCTGAGGGGAGCAGTCAGGGGGGCGGGAAGTGGGAGGGGGTGGATAGGGGGCAGGGGCCAGGCAGTTTGGGAACACACAGCTGTCCCTACCCGGCCCTCCATACAGTTTTGCACCCCAGTGTGGCCCTCGGGCCAAAAAATTTGCCCACCCCTGGACGAGACCTACTTGCTTCCAAAAACAAGTCACCTAGCTGTTTTTCCAGACAGATGGATTTACGGGCCAAGGTGACAGATACTCTCTCATCTGTATGTCTTCCTGTGGGACAATACCACTAGACCCTTAATAGCCAAGAATATGTAGTGCAGGGGTGGCCGACCTGTGGCTCCGGAGCCACATGCGGCTCTTCAGAGGTTAATATGCAGCTCCTTGCATAGACACCAGCTCCGGGGCTGGATATACAGGCGCCAAGTTTCCAATGTGCTACAGGGTGCTCGCTGCTCAACCCCTGGCTCTGCCCCAGCCCCACTTCACTCCTTCCCCCAAGGCCCCTGCCCTTTCCCCTGAGTCTGCCACGCCCTTGCTGCTCCTCCTTCCTTCCCCCTCCAAGCCTCCTGCACACTACAAAACAGCTGATCGTGGCAGGTGGGAGGCACAGGGATGGAGGGTTAGGTGCTGATTGGCGGTGCTGCTGGTGAAGGGGAGGGATGGGGGTTAGAGCTGCGGGTGGGATGGGGGGTAGAGCTGATGGGGGGCTGCTGCCGTGTTACTGTGGCTCTTTGGCAATGCACATTGGTAAATTCTGGCTCTTTCTCAGGTGCAGATTGTCCACCCCTGATACAGTGCTTGGACTGCATTAACTTAATTTGGATCAGCTTTATTTCTTACAGTGTAGAAAATATTTCTTATCACAGTTTGCATACTTGATATATTCTCTGAATATATTGACAGAGGATGGAAGAGGCTGAATATTTTAGTAGGAAGAACACTGCATAGATTGAGAAGTATGCCTTTAATAACTTGCCCTCTGTAACCAAGGGCATCTGCAATCTGTTGGCTGAATGTGAATCAAGATTGGGAGGGATTTGAATTGTCACAATGTTTACTGCAATATGGTTGGGAACTAAAACGATAATGCCTGAGATTTGCATTTCTTGGCAATGTTTCAGGTGTGCAGGTGTTTGTAGGTGAAGTGAGCTGTAGCTCACGAAAGCTTATGCTCAAATAAATTGGTTAGTCTCTAAGGTGCCACAAGTACTCCTTTTCTTTTTGCGAATACAGACTAACACGGCTGTTACTCTGAAACCTGTAAGTTAGTAATTTCTAGGGCAAACAAAGCCATGTACAAACCCTGCATGCAGCCTGTGCTAATTGTAACTACTGGTTACATAATTTGGTGATATCTTTCTGTGTAGTTTAGATGAAAGGTGGATATCACCTCTTCCCTCATTCTCGATACCCCTTACCTCTGCTAAACGTGAAACATGTTCACCAAAATGTTACTTTAAAAAAACCAAAAACCTGGAAGTATGTAGGTCAAATTGGAAAGCTTGTCTGGAAAAGAGTCCCAAAGCTTGGAGTTTTACAGCACAGTTCAAAAATATTATACAGTGTGCGTGAGTCCCTGTCGTCTCCCTCCCCCCTCCCACCCCCCCCCGGAGTCTATTACAATTTTAAAAAGATATGCTACACCTTGCTATGCTCAACTCATCAAAGAGACTTTTTAACATTTCCTTCCTCCCTTATTTGGATAGAAGGGAAAATACTTCCAAATATGTTTTATTCGTTCTCTCAAAGTGAATAGCACTCGAGCCCCCTGGGATAATTTTAGGTTTTCTTCTTGCTGAATGGGAGGTGACTTCTTTAATAGCTTTTAAAAAGTTTGTCTTGTATACAGACATGTGCAAAACGATGGAAAGCAGAATTAAGCCAGTAACTTTATTGTGTAAATGGTGGAAAGGACTAATTTTTCTTACGAGCACGTGACGCATGAGAGATGCTTGTTACCTTGGCAGCTTTGTTGTTAAGTAAAACACAATTTAAAAAAATAAAATAAAATAAAAACAAAACACATACACCTCACACTGGAAAAAAATGGTAAAACATCCTGCTTCTGTGTACATAGAAAATCTGCTGTATGACTGTATACTTGGAGCAATGACCCTGATCCTAGGATGAAAGGGAAGATGAGCTGGGTGTTTCCATTTTGCATCTTCATGATGAGAATTGAATTTACAAGCAGTATAGAACAAGTATGACCATGGTGGCAATTAACAAATGATGACTTCAGTCCTTGCCTTTTGTTTCAGGATGTTATAATTGTTTGCAAAACATGTTCTGGTTTTCTGTCGCTTGCTAGTACTTGTTCTGAGTACATGTAAAACACAAACAAACCAAGTGGGATGGTTTATGCCAATTCACAGCAACACCTCTTCTAACAGCTTGTGTTTTAAAGGCAATGCTTTAGGATGCTCTGTTGAACTTTGAAGGTAGCAGCTGCTTCGGCTTAGTATCCAAATCCACCTATGTTGCTCTACATCTTTTTATTTTATTTTTTCCTTTTTAGAAAGGAGTTCTAAAACATTCAGTATATATGTTTTGTGACTTCGGGATAAGGCATCTGAAGGAAGATTTTATGTTTACTAAATGGAAACTTAGTCCATGATTTGTGTAGACAATGCATTTCTTGTTTTAACGTCTTTGTTACTTTGCTGATCATAATTTCTGTTACTGGGTAGGGGCATTTAGATTCTGTCCTAAGCATCCAAAACTTACAATTCTCATGATATGTTAAACTTGTTGACTCCTAAATAAAATAGTTTGAACTGGAGTGCAAACGGACTGCTTTACATTGTAGACTTTTTGTGGAAATTGCCTTAGTCCTCATGCCCAGGCTAGAATGCCAGACTCTGGTTTAGAAAAAGAAAAATGTTTGCCAAGCTTCCTCTCCTTGTTTTCCATTTTGTGTTGCAGTGATGTTCTCCACTGAACTGCCATTTCATTCCAATATGACAGCACAACCTAGTTGTCACGCTGTTTCAGGGTGACTTTCTATTGGCCTTGGAAACCTGGTAAAAATAGTTATTCTAGTTTTGTTACTTACTGCAGCAGAATGGGAATGCTAGTCCTTGGTGTAAGTGATGATATTTTCATCTCATTATGGTGTCCATAGTAGGATCCTCCTGTAAGATTAGACCATTTTAAGGAGTTATGAGGAGGCAGTAGTGGAATCCCTTTGTATACCGGCGTCTTAAAATGCACCAGCATAAAACACTCCTGGGGGAATTCTGTGCCTAAAAATTCTGCACATAATATTTTAAAATTCTGCATATTTTATTTGTCAAAATAACATAATCACTTCAGTTTCAATTATTTTGGTAATTTATTTCAAAATACCTCTCAGCAAGTGTGTCTGTAACAATATAGACAACAAAAAAGATTCAGGAAAAGTTTCTAGACAAATCATTACGAGGCATATTGATTGATATAGAACTTTAATAATTTGTTTAAACTACAATGAAGAAATGTATTTCCCGTACCCCTCAGAAGCAGTGCAAAGGCTTGGGGGAGTTGGGTAATGGAGGAGTTGAGGGAGAGGGAAGTAATTTCTGGGAGGGAGCCTGGGAGTGAACCTGGGGGGTTGTTGGGTGTGGGTGGGAGAAGTATGGAACAGATTTCTGTGGGGGAAGGAGGAGGGATTGGCTAACCCTTACTCTCTCCCGTTCAGTCAGGAACATCTGCCTCTGTCTGCATGTGTCCCTGCACCCCCATCAATGTTCCCTCTAATTTTTTCCACCCATGTGCGGAATAAATTTTGTTATGTGCACCAAGGTAATGTGCGGCTGTGCGCCACCAGTAGAAACAAAAAACCTAGAAATGATATATATATATATATATAATTTTAAAAAGTTACCATAGGGATAATTGCTCCAGCCAGGACAGTTAGGCATTTTAGAACTCAGTGTTCAAAGAATTAAATTTAAGTGTAAGAGAGAAATGAAAATTATGAAATGTATAGACCAGTCAAAAAACTAAAATAACACACTTTGAAAGAATAAAATTACAGAGAATATATGTGCATTGCAATATATGTGAAGAAGTAACCTGTGTGTGTGTGTGTGTGAGAGAGAGAGAGATTGTGTGTTAGCTGCTGGGGAAGTCTCTGAGAGACCATACACTGTCTCTT
Source organism: Eretmochelys imbricata (assembly GCF_965152235.1). Taxonomy (NCBI): domain Eukaryota; kingdom Metazoa; phylum Chordata; order Testudines; family Cheloniidae; genus Eretmochelys; species Eretmochelys imbricata. The sequence goes on along the minus strand of NC_135581.1, from coordinate 75,906,042 downwards.
TAAGGCACTCATTCACCCAAAGGCATGTTCAGACCTCAGAGCTGCTGCAAGTTCTGTCCCCTCTACCCTGCTCTTGGAGTTGGGGTACAGGGGCTGGGGGAGGGCGACACCATGATATCAGCACTCTCCCCTCCCCTCCCCCCCCGCACAGCCAGCAGGAGGGTCCCAGGAGCAGCTGCAGGAGCAATGTGCCCGGCTCTGCCAATCAACTGCATGGAGCCGGGCAGTGTGCTCTGCCAATCAACTGCATGGCACTTGAATCTCCTCTGGGCGGCTGCCCAACCACGCAGTTTACAGGGAACATGGACCCCCACTCCCGTTCAACCCATGGCTCAATGTTATCACCCCACTAGCTCCTGTTCCCCCACTGCCGTCTGTCCCCCCCACTAGCCCTTCTGAACCCCAGTCTGTGTGACCCCACCCCCAGCAGCCTCATGTGCCCCGATCTATCCACCCTACCCCCCTATTCTGTCCCTCCTCACTTGGTCCTGGGGATTGGGAGCTGTGAGGAAGGCAGCCTCTGTCCCCTCCCTCTCCACTGCTGACTTCTCCAGCTGGTGAGAAGGTGCCCCCTCTGCCAGTGCCACATCAGCTCCTGGTGAGCCAAAGATGTAATTGCAGCTTCCCTTCACCTCCCCATCAGAATCAATTATTCTGCAGGGGACATTGCCACTGCGCAAGTGCAGAATTACAGAATTTCCTCGAGAGTAATAAAAGGAGGAAGGGATTATTACAATATTGATAACTACACCATCCCCTTAGCTTTCAACTACTAGGAAAGATGGTCTAATGCAGTGGTTCTCACCCTGTGGTTCGTGAACTATGTGTAAGGGTTTCGCAAAAGACTTGGACGGAAAACTGACCAAACAGAATTCAGCTATATATACAGACAGAAGATTTCCAAGGGGGTCTGAACCTTCATTTTAAATTTTCTAGAGGTCCACAAATGAAAAAAGGTTTTCCACCACTGGTCTAATGTATAGAACAGTGTGCTGGGACTCAAGATGTGAATTTAGTTCCCAGCTCAGCCACAGACGACTTCCTGTGTGACTTTGGGCAAGTCACTTAATCTACCTTGTGCCTTAGTTTCTCATGTGTAAAATGAGGATAATACTTCTATATTTTACAGGGGTACGTTGAGGGTTAAAAATTCATAAACTGTGAGGAGCCCAGATGCTACGGTGATGAGGGCCATGTAAGTTCTGTGTTGTGTTTTGAAAGGCCTGTGAATCTTTCATACTCTTTTAAAGCCACTTTTGGTTGTATCCAGTGCTTTGGTGTTTGTGAAATTTCACTCACTGAGAAATCTGCTTGATGAAGCATTGAAGCTGCTCTGCTAAAATAAATATGAAAAGGTGAAGTGTGTAGCAACAGCTGTACAGTGTTGGGTTGTAAATGTGTCTGTACTGTAGATGATGTATCAGTAGCATTGATACATAGTCCAACACCAGTTAGGCATGTAATTGCCCAGAAATGGTCTCTAATACCAGTTTTAAGAGGAGCTGCCAAACCCACAAAACTCAGGGCCTCTCCCTCTGAATTTGAACTCCACTTGGACGAAACAGCCCCCAGTTTGTTCCTCCGGGACACAGGCCTGCCTTGTTAGGAAATCAGTGAAGTTTGGGAACCCACAATACCTCACATAGCTCTGTGTACAGTAACAGTGAGTGGAAATAGGGCCATAAGCATGAGCAACCAGACGAGTTATAAATATAGAATACTCTCTCAATTCCACTTTCGTTAGTCATGGAAGGACAGTGAGAGTTTTATAAACTTATAAGGAATATACAAACAGATCTGAATTTAAAATAACTCTGTATAATTTTTTTAGTATGTGAAAAGAATATTCTTTTTTGAGACCATCCATGTAAGTATCTGCCATGGATGGTATAAGGAACTTTATTTTTATATGTTTATGTCAGTGCGACTCGATCTGACAAAAAAGGTACTGGAGGGAAAATGACAAGCATGAAGCTCTTGCTTGAAAACAGAGGAAAACGGCTTTTTTTTTTTTAATGTAAGTATCAACTTTCAAAATACAAATTCCTTTTTCTTTTCTTTTGTAAACACCATCTGATGCCTTTGCTGGCCTCACAGCAGCCACTGAGCATTGCTGCATTAGCTGTGCTGCAGAGTAGATTTCCTGTCAGATACAGCTTAACTGTTCTTCGTTTGCCATCAAAAATTCTGTCTGGCTCTCCCTAATCTGGTGGTGAATCTTCAATACAGGAAGGGATTTAGGAAGCCAAAAACAATGCTATGATTTTAAAATCACAGTAGAAATGTTTTTTCCCTTCTTCGTTTCCTCAGAAGCATATGTATGTGGATCTACGTAGTAAGATGCAATATATACCTAACGGGGGGGGGGGTGTGCGTGCATATGTAGTTTGTGTATTATATGTTAAGTGTGACTAAATTATCTACACTTGCATCTTCTGGGTGGTGGCAATAGAAAAGGGTGGCATCCTTCTTCATTATATTTAATTGTGTAATCAGCAGTGCAGAAGATCTGCAGTGCTTTTATCCTGTATAGAGAAGAAATTTCTACAGATGCAGCTGTCTAAATATAGCCCCTGAATGAGGCAATGTTATCTAGTGGTTAGATCAGGGGACAAGTTGAGGCCTATCTTGTATTTCCACCACATCTGCTGCCTAGCTTTTCTAGTCTTCCATGATTTTGACCTCTCTTTCAGCAGAGACAATTCCTTCAGTGTGATAGACGGGGTCAGCAGCAAAAAGATGAAGTGCTCCCCCATGCCCAGCAAAGGCAGCTCCAGTTTTGAGGTGGTATTTAGAGCTAGTTGGAAAGTAAGATTTTTACTGTGAAAAATTTTGACCAACTTTTTTCATTTTTTGTCAAAGAAAAAGAATCCACAGAGAAATGTTTATATTTTGGTGAAATATCATAAACTGAAATATTTTCATAAATAATAACACCGCGGTGCTTCATGGAAGTTGTAGTTCAGGGGCTCTATATGCCCATTCTCCTCTTTGGACTGGGCTCTCTAGCAAGGCTAAATCTCTCATGATACATCAATTTCTCCCCTTCAGGTGAAGGGAGAGAGGCATGCCATAGGATCCCTGACCATGGTGCATTATGGGAGATGTAGTCCACCTGGAGTTCCCATCCCAAAAAAGGAGAATAGGTGCATAAGGCACCCACATTACAACTCCCTTGAGGCAGTGAGACAGTATTTTGAATAACAGTACTTCAGTATTTTGAGGAAATATTGAAATTTTCCTTGGAAAGCTGCCTCTTTTGTGAAAAACTTAATTTTGTCCATAACCCAATTTTTCGTCAAAACAGTTTTGGCAGAAATTTTTCTACCAGCTCTAGTCTAATACCTTTTTGAAATGCTGGAGATGAGAGGGATCCCAAATGACTTCTTATTTTTCCCTTGAAGTATTTTGTGCTGGTGGAGTGGGATAAGTATGTATTGCTTGCAGATTTCACATCACTCAGAACCAGAATCAGAAATCTTTTGTGGCAAACATTCAAGACCGGATACCAGAATCCAAGCTAATGCCTTAAATCTAGAATCCTGATTCTCTAAGCAAATTAAAATTCACAATACAATTTGAGCTGCTTTCATTTATTAGCTGGATTGGCTGCAAATGATAATATACTGAATAATCCTAGCCAAAACTACCTTCTCTGGGGCCTAAAGGGCATGTATATCGGAGAATGCTGGAGAGAAATCAAAGATGTGAACAAACACACATCTTTATAATCATTAATGCTCTTTTCAGTGGGAGTTATTCGGAGTGGGTGAGAATCTATCAGAGAAGTCTCTCAAGGATGCATGCAAATTGAAACACTTGCTTTCTTAGTCCAGTGTCTTTTATCAGGGATGTAAGCTTTGTTCAGGATGTGCAAATAGGCTCCCTGCTCCAAATGATAGGCATTCCGGCCATCTTGTTCTTTTGATGTTGTGATGCTGGTAAATCAGGTGCCAGCGCTGGCCAAGGCCATAGGTGTTAACTAAGAACTGATAAATTCGTAGCTGGAAACCAAAGTACCTCACCTGTTAGTTATGTTCAAAATAGGAATTAGTCTTATCAAAATGTATTTAGTGTTTAGACTCTGTGAAAGTCTTGTAAGTTGCTGCATGCATTAACCTCACTTGCAATGTCTGTATTCCATGCTATAGGAAAATATGTAATTTTTGCGTTATAACTTTGAAAATGTTTGCTCTGTACTGGTGAACCCAGGAACGGGAATTGTCATCCCCTCTAACCCCCCCTTCTCCACTCCCCAGAGGAGGCATACCTAGATTAAAGGGGCTGTTAAAGAACATTGCAACGCAAAGAATTGGTGAATGGCCCTATCAAGCCTTGGAAATGCTATGTGCAAAGGAGCTCATCTCATGGACTGGAAGACTAAGTGTGACCTGTTTTATCTTTTACAAGAAAAATTTTCATCTATTTGAACTCTCACAGGGCCAGAGAGTCTAAATTGAAGCAGGAGATCCCCCAGAGTCAACCCTGGGTTTGCCCTGAAAGACATGTCAAATTGACAGATCACTGCAACTCTGTCACTCTTAGCATTTAGATGACAACTCATTGGTGTGTATATGTTTGCTTGCTTTAACCTGCAAATAACTTTTAGTTCTTTGTTCTAGTTTATTACGGAACTGACTATAGGTGTTGTCTTTGATATAAGACTAATTGATCTGGGGTAAGTGACTGCTTTCCTGGGACTGGAAGCAACCTGAATATTTTGAGATTTTTGGTGGAAGTGACAATTATTACTAAGTCTGTCTTGCCTGGGTGGTAGGATAGACTGGAGAGTCTCAGCGGACTGTCTGTAACTGTGTGGTAAAACTGATATAGTGATTCAGGAGTTCACATTTGATACTGGGTTGGTGAAATCTAATTATAGAACATACCACCAGTTTGGGGTATCTGCCTGCAGGCAGGCAGGCAGGCACTCATGGTACTGAGCCACTCCAGACAGTTTTTTTTTTTAGTTTTGTAGGATGGAGAAACAGACCCTGCTTAAACAACTCAAACAGCCACAGTTAAGGACCGTAAAGTTAGAAGATTGGCATTAAGTCTGAGGAGGAAATTGAGCCTTGTCCTTTCTCCTTCTGGACCAGTTCAATCCACATCAATTTAGTGTGTGAGAATATACTCATTCTGATGATAGAATTTCAACAGTTTTCTCCCTCCTCTTCTTTCTGTTAACTATGCCAGTGAATTTATATTAAAAAAGAATGAAGAAACTATCAGCATGTTGTATTCAGATTGCTTGAAGGTCTTGTGAACGCAGGGTGATTTTCTTATTTGTCTATATTTATAATGGAAGCAAGATTGAGAACAGAAAATTATTCCCGAACTCATTCAAGAAATAGCTCTATCTTTCTGTGTCTGCCAGAAGCTGGAACTGGACAACAGGGGATAGATCATTTGGTAATTACTCGGTTCTGTTCATTCCCTCTAAAGCATTTGTCACTGACTGCTGTCAGAAAGCAGGATAGTGGGCTAGATGGACCATTGGTCTGACCCAGTATGGCCACTCTTACGTCATTCTTCATGATTATCAAGAATTCAGCCTTCTATTTCCCATAAGATACGGTTGCTGTTCTTCCCATTTCGTGCAATTAAGGGGAAATATTTTCTATACATGTCCATGTTATTTGGTACATTCTTTTCTCCTTAAGTGTTGTAAAAGCTCACATCAGTTTGTATATCAGTTACATCTGCATCACTTGGATGATTTATAGCTGAAAATGTACTTCTCTCCTTACAAACCAGTAGCAATTTATAATTAAATTTAGGAAAACAAACTCTCTCTCTCTCTCCCCTTGATATTCTCTCTGGGTCTTTCACATCTTGCGTCTCATTTTGAAGACAACTTATTTGGTAACTCTGAGATATCAAGCCAGCTTTTAACCCCGCTGTTCCACTAGTCAAACGAGTGGCCAGGTTTAAAAAAAAAGTTGCTCTGTCGGTGGGACCTAAAACAACTTTGACTACTATTATTTTCTGCTACTCTCTATTGTCCTTATTCCTCGTCACCCACCAAATGAACAGGAGTGCTGTTATCAGTGTGGCTCTCTCAGCTGCATGACAATAAAATCTTTGTAACATATACACCCTCATGGTGTATATACACTTATAGTTTTATTGAAAGTTCTCTCACTTATACAGTAGTTGGCATTATTCCTGGTTTTTCCCCCAGAGGAAATCTGTCACTTTCTAAATTGTATCAAACTTCATTTATGTCATTTAGTTCCATAAAGATTAAGTCCATTAGCGTATCTTACTCCTGTTCATGCATGTAGTGAATGCTCTGAAATGAAAGCAGTAGAGAATGTCTCAGAGTTGGTGACCTTTTCTCTACAATATAACATTTCTTTTTTTTTCTTTCTAGCATCAAAAGAACTACATAATTTAGGTCAGTTTGATAATGTTATCAAAGCCCTCTTCCTCCTTTAAAATAAATCTGGAATGAGAGTGGTATCCTCTCTCCAGCTGGGATTTTGCCAGCTGGTGACTGATTTATATTCTGTTCACTTGCTATATATTCATGAAATAGTGTGTCTCTTGCCACCTGCAGCATTTGAAAGAAAGTCAGACAGTTCTTTACTTCAAAAAAGTAGAACCCCACAAATATATATTGCTTGCAACTTGGATCCCAATAAATGATATCCTTTTTTCCTCATGAACCCTTCAGCTTATTTAGTTCAGTTTAGAGATGTTTTGCTGTAGTCATTTTTTTCCCTTGCACTGTTTGGGCATGTCTGTGGTGTATCTGGGAGTTAGCCACCTATTCTGAGTCCACAGTTCCTGAGTCATTTCTGGAATTTCAGATGTTTATTTAGGGGTGTTAGTAGATTTTAAATCGAATTGTGAGCAGCTTTCCCTTGAGGTTAAGTGTTGATTTCTCTTTGTACAAAGTCCTGTTTTCATCCATGCTGATGTCTTTGTTAGTGTTCTGGCTCACCTTTTCAGTAGGAAATTTCACTCTTCCTTGTGGAGGAAATGTGTATAGAGCAGTGTAGCAGTCAACATAAAACATTCCCAAATAACTTGTTTCCCTGTATTGTAGATAGAGTAGAATTGGCGAGGAAACCCAGTATATGCTTGCATATGTGCCTTGGTTCAGTTTGTGTGGGTACTTATTTGTCCTGGCATGGGAAGTGACTAGTTTTTTTTCTCTCTCTCATGCATGCCATTGTGAGCCTTATTGGTAGGGTGACCAGATGTCCCGTTTTTATACGGACAGTCCCGATATTTGAGGCTTTTTCTTATATAGAAGCCTATTACTCCCACATCCTGATTTTTCACACTTGCTGTCTGGTCACCCTACTTATTGGGCAATATAAACTATTTTGAAAGAGAGTGCAACTCATGCTGCCTGTTTTCATTGTTAAGTCTTGTTTGTACCAAGGTGGTCACTGGATATAACATATTTGGGGGGAAATTGAGCAACTGTGCTACATACGGGTTTCTTCTGACTGTCGTGTAATAGCTATTTTCATCACTTAGATTTCAGTTCGTTTCAATTTGTAAATATGAGCTGAGTTGCCATACTGCTCCTGGAACTTCGTAACAACTCCGAACGCCTCACTTGTGGGATTCCCAAGGGATTGGTAGGTTTATTATGCCAGCTAGTGTGCCTGAATACTCTGGTCACTCAGACAAAATCCAATGGGATTAACAGGCACGTGTCGTTTCTTACTGTAGCTTGGAAGCCTGATGTCTTTCCCATGTAGCAGGTTTGATGTGGGTTTGTGGTGAGGAACTAGAGAGTCTGCTAGAAAAGCAAGCTAACAGAGTCATCACAGTCATTCCGCTAGTGGAAATCTATGTTTAATTGAGAGAATCTTTTTTTTTTTTCCCCCAGAGCTCACTGTCCTTTATTTTTAGGCCAAGATGAAGGATATTGTTTTTGTGAGGCATTTGTACTTTTGTGGGATTATGAGCCATAGCAAACAGCCTCCGATTACTCAAAGGCATGATTATCTGATGACTACACCCCTTTGAAGTTATCTTATTACTAAAAGCTACTCTGAGAGGGGAAGGGAAGAGAATATCATTTAGGAGAACTATGAGTGACCTTGGTGACATGGTGCAGGGTGGTGCACGTATCTTTGCAGCAGTTCTGGCAAGATGTTCATGCTAATGAATGGAAGTCCAGGTAATGCACATGTCCTCTCCACACCATTGGCCTCGATTCATGGCTGCCATATTGTACTTGTAGTCAAAGGGAGCTCTTCTAAAGAAAAAATCTTACTGTTGAGTGATGCTAGACTTTTTTAAACCCTATATCCAGTTCCTTTTCCACTTCTTTTATATAGGGAAAGAGAAACTGGAATCTGTAATTAGATCTGAGCACTTCCATTAGGCTACGGGGCAATCCAAATAATTTTTAATATGGTTTTGCTGTTGGTCATAAAGGGCGTTCAACTTTCCAGCATGCTTACTGTTGTTGAATATTTGATATTTTTAAAAAAATATTGCTTTTAAAGGGAATGTAAATGCATGCTTATTTCAGACTGCTTCTGCTCACAAGTTGATAATTTGTGGGGATTTTGGATGTTTCCATGCATATACACGCTTTATTCAGGTCATAGGGCACATTATAACTCTGACAAAACTACCTTGCACAGAAGGCGACTGGATATAATTGTACTGAAATGGAACTGGTGCAGGAGGAGGAAGGTGCTGCCTGGGACAACTTCAGAATAGTCTGAAAATCCTTAAAAAGGTTTGTAGGATAAAATCAGGCTGGTAACAACTAGAACATAAACACGGAAACATATGGTTCTCAGTGGAATGAAGTTGAGTCAAATATAACTCACAGGCTGTAGACTGAATGCCCTCATCTTACTACTTGGCCTAGAGTTTGTATGGACCGTTCCAAATATTTTGCAAGTGGAGACGGTTGTATGCAAACTGGGGATTTGAAGAGGGAGGAGGTAATCACTCATAATTCATAGCAACAGCATGGTTTTGAGAGAAACCTTTAAATAGACCTTGGCAGGTAATTTCAGACAGTGTTGAATTGTGCCTTACTTACCAGAAAGGAAAGGAAGCTGTTCAGCATATGGATGCCTGGTGTTGTGACACTTCCCTGTCTGTGGATTTTCCCTGAGACAAGTGTCTGGTTTAGTTACTTTGGTGAAGGGAAAAAAAATTAACAAGGCAAAAAGTGTGTTGCTGTAACCAGATCATGCTCTTGCATAGCTATTTAAAGCAAAAATGTTCCCTCTTCTGGAGATGCTGTACCTGTGGTTTTGTGCTGGAACACGTTATTGCGTGTATATCGACTTATTTACATGCTAGATTTGAATTTTGGCCCTGGTTGTGAATCGCTGGAAGTGGGTTATCTGGGTAACGTCCCTGTCATCTCTGGTTAGCTATCACCACACCAGGTAAAAGGCACGAATGTCTCCCGAGTGCTCTCTTTGCTACATTTAAAAGCCAGTTTTTCTTTGAAACGCTCTCTAAAGTTAATGCTGGGGTGTTTTTTTTTTAAAACCCTGTCATTTATAGAAATTAACATTCAAAAACTACCTGCCTTTCTGTCTTGACTGATAGATTTTGACAGCTAATCTTTACAACGGTTGCCTGGGATAAAATGTTCTTTCCTCCTCAGTCCCTGTTCAAAACTACGTTCTTGTTCTTACTTGGATGGATTTAAAAAAAAAAAAAAAGAGAGAGAGAAAAGAAAGGAAGGATTGAATATCATTTTACAAGGAGAGAAAGAATCTTTAAAAAAATACTTATCCTACACTTGGCAACCTTCTGCTGTCCTGCGTGCAGCTGGCATGACGCCAGCCTTGGCAGAGGCTAGGGCCTGCATTTGCCAAGCAGTCTTCCTCCACTTGCTGCATTTTCACTCCCTGTGACTGGCTGTTTATTCACCCGATTGCTCTATTTCAGCAGTGCTGAAGTCATGGCGTCTTGGAAATGATAAGAACACTTAGTCTGTCCAAACTGTAAAACAGCCATGATGTCAGAACTCTCAGAAAGTGATCTCTGAGAGCTTTAGCTTAGTGTACACTTCAAAAAGCTTGAGATATTGGATGTCAGAGAACTTACTGCTACTTTTAAAAAGCTAAACAATCCAAAAAGGAGCTGCATTAATTTTTTTTTTTTTTTTAAAAATAAGAGTAGTGTGCTAAGCTGTGTGTCTTGAGGATTTTTCCAGCCTTGCATCTGTCTGTTTTTTTTCATTTGTTTTTTGGGGGGAGGTTTGGTTGGGAGTGGTGAATCCTCAAATCAGAATGTTTTATAACTTCTCTTGGCTTTCTGTAAAGTAATTCCCCAATAGGTGTAAACAGAAGTTGTTCACAGAACAAGTAACTTTAAATTGAGTGGTGTCAATTCCATGTTGTATGCATAGTGATTAGACTGTTGAGACAGTATTTTAGAAAAACTCATGTATTTTGTTAACTTGGAAATGCCTTTTCTCTCAAATTTCTTTGAGTGAAAGGGAAAGGCTAGGAGAAGTAAACATTTACTGTGATTCTTTCTGTTTTGTTCTATACCAAAGTTCTGTATTGAATGACATTTTTTGGGAGTAGATTGGCTTTCTCTTCCAAAGCTTTCCAATTTTGGGAAGTGTGCTGGCAGCTTAGCAGTTCACACAGCAGGTATATTGGTTGCAGAATTCTTTTCAGAGTTGAGGAGGAGGAAGAGGGTGGCTGACTGTTAACAGGTGTCATGATTTAAAACAAAACCTATTACAGGAGGTTGGACACTAGGGACTCCAATTAAGTGGCTGACAATAAATTAATGCATCACTCAAGTACTTCACAGAGGCCTGAAGGGAACATTAGAACATCTAGTCTGATCTCCTGCATATCACAGACGATTAAATTTCACCCAGTTACCACTGCATTGAGCCTAGTAACTTGTATTTGGTTCCAGCATGTCTTCCAGAAAGTCATCCAGTTTTGATCTGAAGACATCAAGAGACAGTGAATCCACCACTTCCCTTGGTAGTTTGTTCCAGTAGTTAATCAGTGTTAAAATTAGTGCCTTATTCCTAATGTGATATTGTCTGGCTCTCACTTCCAGCCCAGTGGTTCATGTTATGCCTTTCTCTGCTAGATTAAAGAGCTGTTTAGTGCCCAGTACTTTCCTTCCCATGAAGGCATTTATTCACTCTAATCAAATAATCTCGCCATCGTCTTCTGGATAAGCTCAGCAGAGATTGAGCTCTCTCTCTCTCATTGAGTCATTTTCTCCAGACCTCAGATAATTTTTGTGACTCTGTTCTGTATCCTCTTGAATTTTTCCACATCCCCTTTTAAAATATGGACACCAGAACTGTAAACAGTATTGATCTCTCCAGTGCTGTATACAGAGGTAAAATCACCTCCTTACTTTTCCTCACTACCCTTGTTTCTACATTCAAGGATCCCACTAGTTTGTTTTGCCACAGCACCACACTAGGAGCTCATGTTCATTTGTTTGTCTACTGTGACCCCTAAATTTTTATGAGTATATGACATATACACAGTTACATTTATCAACTAAACTTGTAATCTCATCAAAGAATTAAAACAGGTTTGTTCGCCAAGGCCTGTTTTCCATAAAATCATTTTGACTGACATTATACTTGTGTTCTTTAATTCCTTATCAATTGAATCCTGGATCAGCTTTTCCACTGTTTTGCCCATTGTTGATTTCAGGCTATTTATTTCAACCAGCCTCCTGGTGGTCTTTTTAAATATTGGCACAACATTAGCCCTTTTCCCATCATCTTTAATTTCCCTGGTATTCCAATATTTATTATAAATTAATATCAGCTGGCCAGAATTCTCCTTAGCCAACTCTTTTAGTAATCTTGTGTGCAAGTGTCCGGGACTGCTGATTTAACAGTGCTTATATTTAGCAGATGTTGTTTATGTTCTCCTTAGTTACTAATGGACTGGAAAGCACTTCATCCTCATGTGATCCAAGTATTTCCTCCTCCTTTTTTCCAAATACAAAACACAAATATTTATGGAACATCTCTTCCTTTTATGTATCATTAACAATAATTTTGCCATCTCCAGCTACTGGGACTATACCAGGGATCAGCAATTTTTGGCACGCGGCCAGTCAGCATAAGCCCCTGGCGGGCCAGGCCGGTTTGTTTACCTGCCGTGTCCACAGGTTCGGCTGATCGCGGCTCCCACTGGCCGCGGTTCGCTGTGCCCAGCCAATGGGGGCTGCGGGAAGCAGTGTGGGCCGAGGGATTGAACAAGCGGCGTCCCAAGTTTGGGAAACACTGCTATAGGGTGACCAGATAGCAAGGGTGAAAAATCGGGATGGGGTGGGGGGTAATAGGACCTATATAAGAAAAAGCCCCAAATATCAGGACTGTCCCTATAAAATCGGGACATCTGGTCACCCTACATTGCTACAGCTTTTGTTCCCAATATACTTTAAAAAAACAAACAAACAACAAACCCTCTTTTTTTATTGTCCTTCATCCTGCCAGCCATGGATTTTTCCCTGATGTCTTTAGGTTCTCTCATCAATTAATATTGAATGCTATCCCTTTCCTTCTTTTCCCCCAGTTGTATTTTTTTGTTTCTAATTGCTGCATTCTTTTCACCACTGAATTAGGATGGGCTTTTAGCCAAAGTTGCCCTCTTGGTTATGGCATCGTAGCTTTCTGGCCATCTGACAAATTGGTCTTGAAAAACTTGTAATTTTAGTTAACATTTTACTATATTTTTCTTCCCAGTCATGTTAAGTTTGAAAAACTTGCTTTTTAAACAAAACCAACTTTTTAACAAACACTGTCAGAATAAAAAATAGTATAACATAGCTTTGTATACCCGTGTTACTATTTACATCTTTGTCTTGTACATTTGTGTGGTTTTGCATGATTCAACTATCGCCTTCATTGATAAGGTTCGGTGGATCAGCTATGAGATGTGGGGGGAATCCTGTTCATATGCCAGTTTATCCATGAATGACAGAAGAATTGAGGAAATGAAAAGGTCCTTCCCCTGGAGTGAAATAATTTAGACCTCTTTATACTATATTTATCTGCACTGTTTATGCAACAGCCTTTGTTTTTGGTAAATGTCTCCGTCCAATTAAGAACAAAAATCACGTGGCTCTGCTTTGATAAATCTAATCATGAACTTTGGTCATGGAGGCGTTTTTTCTTAGCAGGATTGTGAACTGGAAATCAAGTTAACACACTAAATCTAAGTTTTGGCACCCACGCTGAACAGCATTCCATCTGCTGATGAGCCATATGGCCTGGGGTTTTTCAAGAACTCCCTCAATAATCCTGAATATTCTTAATATTTTTATACATTAAAATGAGGCACAGTATACAGCAGTCTCAAACAAGGCTGGCATCGGTGTTGCCTTTACACCACTCCAGAAACCACAGGCTTTTATCCTTGTTCAAGTTACAGTAGTACCTCAGAGTTATGAACTGACCAGTCAACCACACACCTCCTTTGGAACTAAAAGTACGCAATCAGGCAGCAGCAATTGGGTGGGGGGAAGCAAATACAGTACAGCGCTGTGTTAAACATAAACTACTAAAAAAAAAAAAAAAAAAAAAAAAAGTAGCATGTTTCTTCTACATAGTAAAGTTTCAAAGCTGTGTTAAGTCACTGTTCAGTTGTAAACTTTTGAAAGAACAACCATAACATTTTGTTCAGAGTTACGAACATTTCAGAGTTCTGAACAACCTCCATTCCCAAGGGGTTCGTAACCCTGAGGTTCTGCTATATATCATTCATCTACAGTCAGTGTACACAGGTAGTAATTTTTTTTATTTCTTGTTTTTACCTTTTAGTGTAAGGCAATTATTTTATTGGTCTTTCCTGCAGAAAATACATATTTAGGTGTATTAAAAGGTTTTGCATCATTTATCAATAATGGTCTCTTCATCGCTGTCCTTTCTTTTAAGAGGAATCTATTGTGGGATACATTTTGGTCTGGAGTCAGAAATATTGCATATACAGAATCGAAGTTCCCTTTTACAGTGTAATTTAGGCAGAATTGAAATACCATCTTAAGGAGTACCTTCCAATGAAGTGAGCTGTAGCTCACGAAAGCTTATGCTCAAATAAACTGGTTAGTCTCTAAGGTACCACGAGTACTCCTTTTCTTTTTGCGAATACAGACTAACACGGCTGTTACTCTGAAACCTTCCATTGAGACATTCATAGTCAGCTTTCTTATGCTAATGGTGGTGGTGTCCACAAGCTCCCCTGCAGTGAAGACCCCATCAGCATTTTCCTTATAAATACCAGTGATGTTTGTACTGAAGTCTTTTTTTTTAAACTTTGAAAAGTGACTGTAAAAATGACACCTCTCTCTGTATGTCTTGAGTCCTGCCTGCCTGCGTAGCGACTAAAATACATTCTTACTGTGTTTTATTCCTGTTAGCACTGCAGAGCCGTTGTGCAGGTGAGAGCTCTGTCTGATGCTGAGCGTCGCCGGCAAGTTTACTAAGTTCCCATTCATTTCTCCTTTGGAAACCCATGGAAAGCAATGGGTATTACAGAGGGCATGACTTGAAGACGAGGGGGCTAGTCTACACTGGCAGTGCTTTAACGTGGCTTGTGTGGTTGCACCAGAGCGCTGGGAGAGAGCTCTCCCGGCGCTCTTAAAAAAACCCCACCTCCAGGGCGTGGGGAGGGGGCCGCTCCCAGTGATGGTGCCTTGTCTGTGCGGGCGCTTTACAGGGCTGAAACTTGCTGCACTCAGGGGAGGTGTTTTTTCACACCCCTGAGCAAGAAAGTTGCAGCGCTGTAGAGTGCTAGTGTAGACAGGCCCCGAGGTTGCACTGGTAATAAGTGAGGATAGAATTTTCCCTGAAGAATCAGTATTCCTGCTGCTAATTCGTGAACTAGAAAGAACCCAGCTTGGCCCTTGGATCCCAGGCTAAATGTTTAGGTCTGGCAATTGGGGGGGGAAAAAAAATCTGTAAACTCGAGCATATTTCATGCAGAAACCATTGAGAGTATAAACATGGGATCCCACAATGCCACTATTACAGATAAACTTTTCAGAGTAGAACCATACATTAAAGCTGACAGTACGTATTCCGTCATAGCCAAGGCTTGGCATACAGTGTCTAAATCTTGAAGAAATAAGTGAGGGGTTGTGCAACAAATTTTTATTTTGTATTGTTGTTTGTTATTTATATTATAGTTGTGCCCAGTGGCTCCAGTTGTGATTGGGCTCTGTTGTGGTGGGTTCTGTACAAACACGTTGGAAAACGCGGCCTCTTATCCCAAAGTACATACAATCGAAGAGTGAGATCACCTCTTGGGTTCAGACATTTTTCAGTATGGTAAAACATCTTTATTTGTAAGTTGAAAATTTGCCGATAAAGTTTCACAGATCATGTTGTGTGCAAAGCTCTAGGAAAAAATAAATTCTGAACTATCCTGCGCGGGTTGAATGTAGTTTTCTCTTCCTAAATAAACTGTAGTTTAATTTACAGCCGAGCAGAATGTGCAGCAGATTTGAGGGAGGGGAAAAGAGAAATATACAGGATGGGGTAGAATCTGGTACATCATCTTGGGAATTTCTCCGTATCTGTTGTTGGGTGGATGCTGCATCCTTGTTCACGGACAGTGTTCTCTGCGTGTCTGGTTGTACTCTTTCTAGTCATGTAGTTTGGTTAAAGTTTCTTGTCTTGATTTGCTTGGGTTCCACTGCAGTCCTACTACTGAAACTTTTGTTTTATGCTGCTGTTCCTGATACTGTTTTTTAGCTAAGTTAGCAAGTGGAAAACAGTTACCTAATGAAAACCAGATTTCCTATCTTGTGTTTGTTTACAGAGCCCCTGGCATGTAGCTAGCCTGGCTTAAAGGCCATAAAACACTGTAATCAAAGTGTTGTTGTTACATAAATATAAATGCTGCTGCTTCTTTTGATGTAACAATAGTAAGGCTGTCTCTTGAAGATCCTGCTCTTCGTTCATTTTTTCCAAACCCAGTGCCCACACCTGCAGATTAATGAGTTTTTAAATAAATATGCTTTTCGCGAATTTATGTTCTACTAGTCCGATATTTGTAGATAGGGTGGAAGTGTACTCTCTTCAGGGGAAAAATAAGAAGTCTGAGTCCACCATATATGATGTGTAGCATCTGTACTTTATTAAATCCAATTCTGCATACATAAGCAACATTGGGATGCTACAGTGGGGTCAACCTAGCCATGAGTGCTGCAGTATCGCAGTGCATTATTGTACGAATGTAATTAAGTTGTTTAAAGGGAGCTTTTTTGTTGCCAATAAAAGACCAGTTTGAAATACAAATTGGAAAGACAAAAAACCCTCTCAAAAACAATAAGTCAGCACTCAAAAATGTAACTATAATACCAGGGCTATCAAATGGGTTCCAGTCCTCAGTTGTTTCTGTTATCCTTATGTTGACATTGCTTTCAACAGTTTTCCTCATTACTTCACTGGCTCATATTTTAATGTAAATCTGGGAGAAAGATATCTCCAGGCGACTTGAAAACTCTGAGAAAATGAAATTTACTTTGCCAGCCTCCCAAGTGTCAAAGTTGTCAAGGGTTGCTCTAGACCCAAGGGGATATGAGCTCACAGAGTGTTTACATTGCTGCTTTTAATCTCTCTATATTTTTAAAAGGCCAGTTGTTCAATCTTCCCTTACTCTTTCTTTGCAGTGTGCCCCAGCGCTTGTGGCAAACGGGCTTGCACAGACCAAAATGAATGTTGCCATCCCGAGTGCTTGGGGAGCTGCACTGCGCCCGACAACAACACGGCTTGTGTGGCCTGCCGCAATTATTACTACGAAGGAATCTGCGTGCCCACCTGCCCACCAAACACCTACAAGTTTGAAGGCTGGCGCTGCGTAACTAGAGACTTCTGTTCCAAAGTCCCTGCTACAGAGATAAGTGACTATGAGAAGTTTGTGATCCACAATGACGAGTGCATGGCAGAATGTCCTTCTGGATTCATACGCAACGGGAGCCAAAGGTAAAGGGAATATGCAAGCTTGCATTATTATTCATATAATTCCCTGTGTGGTTTTAGAAAGATAATCCCCCAGTTCCATGGCATTAACTGTCTACGGGCCTGATCCCAGGTGGTGCTGAGAATCTTGGTCTCCCGCTGGGATCAGTGGAGATAGAGTGTGGTCAACACCATTAGGATGAGGCGTTTAAACTAGACAATAGCCCAGTGAAAATGGCAATAAGGTGGGTGGGATGGAGATGTTGAAGAGATGCCATTAATCAACGGAAAGGAGATTCTGCTCTTGGAGAGCATTGCCACACAGAGCAGATTGTAAAAGTAGTTTTGTTTCTCATGTTAACTGGTTGTTCACTGACATTCTGACTCTTCTGTGCACGTCTCTTATGTACAGTCACGTTCATTGCAGCCTTTAGGTCTCTGTGTTTTCTGGTTCACAGTGTTTTTCCTGGAAAATGCCAACACTACCTCAGTTCAGAGAACTAATACAGTAGCTGCCATGCTATTTTATGACTAGGGCCCTACCAAATTCAAGGTCCATTTTGGTCAATTTCATCGCCCCAGAATTTTAAATTAGTCAGTTTCACATTTTCAGATGTTTACATTTGCAGTTTCATGATGATGTAACCGTGGGGGTCCCAACCCAAAAGGGGATCATTGGGGTTGCAAAGCTGTTATTGCGGGTTGCAGCATTGCCACACTCATTTCTCTGCTGCCTCCAGAGCTGAGCTTCCTGCAGCTGGGGGAGATAGCCAAAGGTGGATCTGATTGCCCCCGCCCCCTCTTCCCAAAGCAGCTGTGCAGGGGAGGAGGAAGGTCCTGTCCCTCCCCAGCCCAGGCGGGATGAGCAGCTAGGAGCCCCTGGCTGGGGCACTCCCAGCAGCATGGGAGAGATGAGACACATCCCCACCTCCGGGAACCTGTGAGCTCGCCCCAAGAGTGACCATGCAGGGGAAGAGGAAATCCTGTCCCTCTCCAGCATGGCCAGGACTAGCAGCTGGATCTCAGTGCACGGTAGACACCCTAGCTGGGGCGCACCCAGCCCTACCCTGTCTCCTCCCCTCCAAGAGCTCGATTTCATAGGGGAGGTCTGATTTCACAGTCCTTGACATGTTTTTCATGGCTGTGAAATTTGGTATTTTTGACTGACTGTTGTGGGGAACTTTTTTTTTTACAGGAATATTACTCTGATTTTTGTTAGTCATATTCCTGGAATTTAAAGAACTTGGAGTGATAGATATGTTGTTGGTTTGCTCACTTTGCCAGTGGACAAGGCAACAATCTTAGTTGCCCACCCAATGGCACTAAGAACAGTTATTTCCTAGCAATTGCTAATATAGAGGAATTCTTAGTACTGCATTGAAAAATGTCTCCATATAAATGGTCTGTATCATAGTTTTACCTTTATTTGTGCAGGTTAGTTTTGTTCAAGGGGTTGAAATCTCCACTATTTGCTTTATAAAGCTAGAGAACGAGAGAGTATCGTCCAAACAAACATCTTCCTAGGAAAATTTCCAGTTCCCATTTAGATGCAAACAGTATTACTCTTTGCTAGCTTGAAGCCAGATGTTTACCTGAGAAACTGTTTTCCTGTTGTCTGGCCTGAGCTTCTAGTAGTGGCTGTTTAAAAACACTCTCATAAAACAGTATAGACACAGCTTATCTTATCATAGTTTTGTGTTCAGCTGCAAAGGCGGAAAGGCATAACTCAAGGCCAGTGAATGTTTTGTCCCCCAGTTTCCCAGAGCTGGTATTAACCAACAGTTGCAAATGAGGTGTTTCTAGCATTCTTTGTACCCTTAGTTGAATGCCTCTTGCATGTCTTCAGCTCTTAAGCACATTATTCTGTAGCATTTGAAATAGGAGCTCATGACTAAGAAATGAAAGCTCCTTTCTTCCATTACATCAGTGCACATGTTTCTCCAAGCTGAAGAAGAAAGTGGGTTCAGTTACCCTTTAGTTAACGAATAACAAATCCATGTTTACCAGTGTGCTGTCAATGGCCTTCCTTTTCAGAGCTGGGGTTGAGCTGTAGATCACGAAAGCTTATGCTCTAATAAATTTGTTAGTCTCTAAGGTGCCACAAGTATCCTCTTCTTTTTCCCTTTGCTTGTCGTCTGTTCTCCCCCCCCCCCCAAAAAAAAACCAAAACAAAACAACAAAGGTATAATGTGAATATAAGTTAAAAATCACCAGTACAAGTGCAAGATGGAAAAGTGGTGAAATAAAACAAAGGAATGATGGTTATATTTTATCTGGAAGGAAGAACAAACCCATAGTGTCACAGTGGCCATGGGACTTGTAAAATTAACACTACGCAACAGTTTAGGACGGGAAGTGACTAGGAATAGCATATTCTATGCAACTGATGGAGTGATGAGATTGAGGTTTCTGTTTTGTGCTCAGTTGCACCTTACAGCAGTTTTTCCAGTCCTTTGATACCACCTTTAAAATTCAAATTGTGACACCGTTTTATTAGGACAATAACCTCATTAGGAGATTTCTCTAATAACCGTTTTCCCTAGGGCCCTTATATATGAGGGTCATGTCTGCTCATAGAACCCATGGAGTCCTGGGTGCATGAGATATTTGCTTTTCTGCTGGGCCTCTTCTGAAAAATGGCAACTTTCCTCCCAGTTTGAGAGATTTGTGTTTTGTTAGGTTGCAGATAGAGAAGTTCTTGCTTTCCAAACAATGCAGCAGCAGCAGTCTGTTGTGGATTGAGAACCATGTGTTTTTGTTTATTTCTGGTCTCCCTTCCTTCTCAACAGTATGTTCTGCAGCCCCTGCGAAGGGCCTTGCCCAAAAATCTGTGAGGAAGAGAAAACAAAGACCATTGATTCTGTCACATCAGCACAGATGTTGCAGGGATGCACCGTCCTCAAGGGGAATCTGCTTATTAACATCCGCCGTGGGAGTAAGTGACGTTCCTCCTGAGTGGAGTCTTCGATGAGGGTCCTTTAACTTTTGATTTGCTCTTCGAGTGTATCAATACCCACAAAAAAAAAAAAAACCTTAAGCAGGGTCTTCAAGAGGATTGTTTGCTTTTTAATGGCGCTCCTGCTGCGTTAAGGATTTCTGCTGGAATCCTCAACATGGCAGCGTTCTCTGGCATGTCTGTAGACCAGGTATTTAGCCAGTGGCAAAGCTCTCCTCGTGCATGAGATAATGAAAACCCCTGTTTAAGTTCTAACACTGCTCTGCCCAACACTCATTATTACTGTGTTGGTCATATCTGGTACATGTCCTAACGTAAATTAACTCTGGATACGATTTGTCAAAGCAGTGATTCATCAGCTGGGAAAATTCCAACGGATGCTGAGCTTTAAAAACCATTGTAAACTTGGTGGTTTGAAATATACCTCCCTATGCATTCAAAGGAGTGTGTGGGGTGGAGTGCCTTGAATTTTTGTGCCTGTGCTAGATAGATTGAATTGCCTATGAATACCAGGGTTGCTCCTAATAACCAAGGGGGTTGGAAACAGTTGTATGTGAATTGTTTTAATTATGTGTTTCACATGTTTAAGTAGAATCTTAACTTTTGCAGGGAGATGGTCTGAAGAACTTTTATTTAAGTTAACCCATTCAGCTCACCCACTCTCTAAAGTAATTGATTTTATTCCTGTGACGCAAGCTGTGTCTAGTTTAATGCTTAGATATTATCTCAAAGAATTGAAGAGTATTCCTAATCTAAACCCTCCCAAGTTATTTCAGGTGATTAACTGGCCACATGATATCCAGGCTGTACTGCTGTGCACACAGAGCTTAATTAAACGTTAGTGTCCTGCACAAAGAGCAAATACCCGGCTTCCACGGTCCTTGCCCATTTTGGAGAGTGCCTCCTACACAACTACCCTTGTAACTATTATACAAGCTGCAGAAAACCTGACTCTGAGTCAGCCTAATTCCATGAAGATGCTATGGCTTTACCTTCATTCCTTCAGCATTCCAGGAGCAGTGGCTGCTTAAATGATGTAGTTATATCTACTCTATTTTTTAAATTGCCAGTGACAGTCCCATGCTTTGGAGATTAATGTCCTTGCTGTTAGTTGAGAATAATACTAGATCTCTGTGGGGCTTCTCGTAACCTCCAGTCTGATGCCATGCTCTTCAGTGGATCATTTCAGCCTGATCTAATGAATGAGCTTTACCTCTGTCACCGAGAGTAACAGCAGTTGCAGTTTCACAGATGCCTAAATTTACAACTGCACATGAGTCTCTTCAGTCTTGCCAAAAGGTTGGCTGTTGAAAGCTCTGAATTTGGCATTGGCACTCGTGTGGAATATTCATGCGAAGGAAAGCATATCAGTGAGAACGTTCCAGATGGAGTTGTGATAGTGCCTTGTTTTGTGCTCCACCTGTCTGCCTGCATAGGTAAATAATGCTACGTGCTGGTCTCCAGCAAGATGAATCTTGATTTTGTTTGCAAAAGCAGTGAATGTAATAAATACTTATTCTGATATGCTAACCATGCATTGAACAAAATGCTGAGATAAACATGTATGAACTATAATTTCCTTTTCTTTCATGTAGACAATATTGCTTCTGAGCTGGAGAATTTTATGGGTCTGATAGAAACAGTAACTGGGTATGTGAAGATCCGCCATTCCCATGCACTAGTCTCCCTCTCTTTCTTGAAGAATCTGCGATATATTTTGGGAGAGGAACAGTTGGACGGGTAAGTGTTCAAATACAATGAACTAATATTTGTAGAGGCAGCTTTGCTTTAGCAGAAAGCCATGGAAAATAAGTCTTACCATGAATATTTTGTTACCATTTATTTAGTCTTCACCTCCACTAATATGCAGTATTTGTCTCCTACTGAACAACCATTGTACAATCATTCATTTGATCCTCTTGCAAGCAAGTAGTGGGATGAAGTATTTAAAGATATATTTATGCTATCTGCTTTCTCTTGTAGAGAGATTTTTTAGGGAGATGTACGTTTGTAAGCATCATTTTCTGTTATATTAGACATATTCTGTTTTTTGATGCTCAAGTGCATTCAGAAATGAACATCTTCAGAAGTCATTGCTCTTTTGGCATTGCAGTTTATTAGTGCTGTATCCTTAAGAGAGGTCTATGGAATGTCAGTTGGAAGAAGATAACAGGTCACTAACTGCAAGATAAGGGAGTGCGGCTGAAACTAGCTTGTGTAGCAGGAAACTGCTCATAAGTGAGCTAGCCTCAAAATACTCACATGAAACTAATTCTCCTTATCTAGAGCCAGAGAAACAAAATATGAGCCTATAAAGTAATCATGAGCCACTGAAATGTTTGCTGATAAACATTGTGGATTTTTCATAATTCTGTTAATAATATTAATTCTGTAATATTCTGTGTAATATGCTTTTAATAGCACATCCTGCAATTACTATCTGAAACACCACCTACACCATCCTCACCCCTGAAGGTAGGTGTTGAAAGAGCAGAGGTAGGTTTAGCTCCTGCAAAACTTTAGTTTGAGATGCTTAGGTGGGATGATGTTCCTCTGGGAAATTGCTGCACTCCCTTTCTCTCCCCAAATTAAGTAACTTACCAAGTTCAGAACAACACTCTGGAGAAGAAATTGAGCCTTCCTCGCTAATGAGAGATCCAGTAAAATAAGGATTTTGGAAAATCATTTAGGAGAAGGTGGTGGGAAGGTCATGGGAAAGGTGGTGTGTCTCTGATTTATCTGCCCTGACAGGATAAAGTTACAGCATAAGGGATTCTTCACAACCTCCCTCTCTTTCTCAGGCTACTTTTTGGTCAGTCTTAAATTCTTAAAATTCCACCATCTGACAGAGCAAGTTAAAGGGCAGCTCTTCATTCTACACTTGAAAAGCACGCTGTCTTTTTCAGTAAGAACATTTGGCTCTTTGGAAAAACATGTTTCTAATTGCAAATCCAAGAGGCTTGTCACTTTGCCTAGAACAAGGCTCTTTCAGATACTTACGATGTGGCATACTCAAGCAGATACTCCAATTATAAATTTGTTTTTGCTTTCTTTTAGTAAGCAAGTTCAGGAGTAATTGTGTTTATGGAATCTCGTATGTCAGCAAGCATAACTGATAGGAAAGAAGCATCAGTGCTATGATTCAGGTTTTATTAATTCTCTCTGCCTGATTCCACAATGGAAAAACAAACAGTGCAACTTAGAGGAGAGGAAAATAGGGGTGCATGTGGGAAGCAAAACTGATCCACACTAAGGAATTAGTGCAATTGCATGCTGCTTGGGTCAGGAACGGTCTTCCTCTGTTTACAAAGTACTTACACATTTGGGGCCCTGTCGCAATCTGAAAGATAATTGTTCAGAAATATTCAGCTTAAGGCAGACAACCCTGCATGAAAATTTCAGCCCAAACAGCTATTTGGGCAATGTTAAAAGAAATGGAAAATAGGGTCTTAAAATGGGAATTGTTAGACTGCCCTAACTATAGCAGTCGCTGCCAGCACTGCATATAATACATACAAAAAATTATATTGAAAGAACATTAAGGTTGCAAAGTGAAGCCCTTTTATTGTTTCCTCGCTTTCATGGTTGCCTGTGCAACCTTAATTTGGCCCCCTTGTGCTGAGGTAAGATGCATTATGATACATTCTTTAATTATGTGACCACAGACTCTTTTTTTCCCCCCTCCCTCATTCTGTGTGTGTGCTGAGGAAAAAAGGGCAGCTGTTCAAATTTTGATCCTTGTCATTCAATTTGTAAACCCTGACTTTTCCCCTCATCATCATACAGAGCTTGCAATTATTCATTTCCTCATAGTTTTTTCTCTAAGGGTACCTGTCACCCTAGTATCCGAGGGCCTCATAAACAGTGAATTTCCCTTTTGCTGCACAATATGAGCTTTATTATTCACCTATAACAAATGGGGAAACTGAAACAGACTTGCCTGAGAGAACATAGTGAATCTGTAGCAGAGCCAGGATTCGATCTCCGAAGTTAGAAGATGAGGAATGCACAGTTAGTGGCCACCTGTCAAAATTTATGGTGTCAATCACATAGGAAGCCTCTGACTGAGACAGGGTTAGAACCAAGTTCTCCATTATGGCATTCATGTGCCTTAATCACCAGATCATCCTTTTGTCCTCTGCCACTTTCACTGCACACCTTCCAGAGCGGGTCCTGTGGGACGGTGCTCCCTGCCTCCCTCTCACCCCCAAGCCCTCTGGACTTGTTATCGGGCTCCTGCCCCATACACCTCCTTGACCGCCCCAGTCATGCAAACTAACTCATCTGAATGCCATCCAGCTGGTCCACCTCTGAACCATGCCCAGGAAACATCTGTATGCGCTCATGCTTCACACCATCCACTTCCTCATCCTTGTGACCTGCCCCGACACCAGGTAGCTGGACCTGTTGCCACCTCAGGAGGGCAAGGAATCCTGGTAGGACAGTCTATAATCCACTCTGGTCCCCCAGTCTTTTGGGTATATTAGTTGGCAGTTCCTTCATGGAGCCAGGAGCACAGGGATGTACCTGGCACAGTTCACAAACTCCCCCAACATCTGTCGTCTTTGCAGCTAGAGGGAGACCCTGGTACACATCTAGGTAGAGTGCATCAGGTTACAATCCCTCTTCCAGAACCTCTTACTGAGATTCTGGCTGCAGTTTTCTCTGCACTTCCTGGTATTGGTACCCCCTTCCCATGGCTGCACAAAGTTGCAGGACCTCCCCTTCAACGTCCTTCTGGAGCTGGCCAGGATGGCCCTCCATCACACCAGAAGGAGGAAGTTGGATTGGGGGGAGAGGCTACTCTGCAAAAGCAGGGACTTATTTCTATTCCTTGTCCAGTCACACCTCCTAGCAGAGTTCTTCTGAGTCCACTGACTCTTTAGATGCCTTTGAGGAACAGTGGGTGCTGCTGGGGGTTCTCTGTTCAGTGTCCCCATCTGATCACCTGATTTTCACCTTGTGGCCTGGGTTCACTAGCCCCTCCCTCTTGGTGAAGGGGAAGGCTGTTAGCTATGGGTGGGTTTTCACCTGCTGTCTCCTGGCACTACATTAGGTACACACCTTCCAGCTTCTGCCACAAATGAAGAAAAAGTCCTACAAATGGTTTCGCATGCGACACTGCCCTGATTCATTCCCTTAGCACTGTCGCTCCTGTGCACTGAATGAGACAGGGTCCTATGGACAAAATTGTATGTGACCATGTCATTAAAGACTGTGTCATACGACTTATGTCCAAGGGACTGAATTAAGGTTACACAGGCAACTGAAATTATTTCCTTACTTTTCAGAGTTTGGCTTTCCAACTTAAGTAAGATTATTTGATCATAGTTTTTTGTACGTCATTTCAAAGGTAAAAATAAATTCTATGGGCAGCTGTAACAGCTCCCCCATCCTGCCTCATTAATAGAGTTTGAACCCTGAACCTTCAGTTTGAGCTACAGGACTAACTACATAAATTGGCACAGGTTATCTCAGCGGAGAGCCCTGTGCTGAGTTCAGGGGGAACCTGGTCCCTGGGGTTTTTGTTGGGAGCCCAGCCTGGTGCACTTCCAGTGTCGTTTATCTTTCTCCTGTGGGGATGAGGAAGTGAGCAGTGCAATCTCCTTTTGTTGACTCTGGCCTTTTTTCTCCTAAAGCTGCAATCAAGGGTGCCAGTTGCAATGGTGGCTTGTAGACTCCTGTCAACTTAGAAATGGACACTAAGACCCTCCCAGTTCATTTTTCTTAGACTGCTGAACAGCCATTAGGTAACTTTCAATCAGTGCCAGGTTAGCTGAACTGGCAACGGTCATCTAGAGGTGAAAGTTGCATTTACCACTTAATGTTATATTAAACTTCAAAATGAAACCACCTGGCCCATTGCACTGCATCAAAATACATTCATGCCATGGAAGAAGGGGTATTTCTAGACGTTACTACTATTTATAGGTCAGTGGTAAAGCTGTGGCACAGAAAAAAAAATATGGCTCCTATAGGGGTTGTTTCTCCTCTTTGTTTTAGTTTAAAGAGACATTATGAAGAAACTGATGCGTTCTCAGAGACTTCTACCAATAAGTGACCCTTCAAAAGGGAGGTAGAGAATGGGGCATGACAGGTTGAATTTACATATGGGCTCAAGTGCCCCATTGATTCCCCTGCTAGTTAGAGGAGAGCAAAACACCCCAAAGACGGCCATGGGTAAAGTCGTGTCATGGCACAGTACATCCAAACCCACACTTTAAATTAAACACAATAAAGCACTATCTCTAGTTTCTTCCTGTATGAATTTCCCAACAGAGACTCAGTTCTTGGTAGAGCTGCTTCTAGCCCATCTACAGTGTACGGATTTATAGCCGTGCTGCATAATGAAGGGCCTGTTGGTGCTTTGATTATAAACCCCATTTTTCTGTTTGAAAGTCCCATCAGGCAGATACTGTAGAAATAAAGGAGAAGGTACCAGAATTGTTGTTATATTGGTTATTTGCTGATTTCTAAAGTTTTGTTATGCTGTGGCTTGTTGGGGGAAATATTCTAAAATAATGGGAGAGTTTGATTTAAATTTGAATGGCTTGTAAACCAGTTTAAAAATGTCCGTCTTCTGATGGTGCCTTTTATACGCCATTCCCTAATTTGTTTGCTTGTTTGTTTCGCAATATTTCTATTGCGGTGGTGCCTAAAACCCCTGATCAGGGATCTGGGCCCGAGTGGGCAGGCACTGTATGGACGCAGAGACACACACCCTCCGTGCTCGCACGCGCTCGCTCTCTCGTGTCACATTAAAAGACAGTCCTCGCTTCAAAATGCTCCCAAGTCTTTTTTTAAAAAGCAAACCAAAAATTTTTTAAGGATTATTCCGCTCTCCTGCTAATGTTTATAAGCAACTTTTCCCTCAAGGGATAAAGTGATTGGCCCGCTCTGTGGGGGCAGCTGTGACGCTGACGAGATACAGTGTGAACCTCCTCCCATCCCTTGTTCCCTTCTCTCCCTTATTGGCTGTGATTAGTGGACTAAAGAGCTTTTTGCCCATCCTAGCCCTGGTAGTTGGAGAACCTTCTTCTCTGGGCCTCCCCGGGGGGCTTCTCTGCTGGTCAGATTCTGTTGCCTGGTCTTCCCTCTGCAGTCAACTCCCAGACTGCTGGCTTGAGCCTGCTGCTCACACTCACTGCACTGGCCCTTAGTCTGCCAGTCCCTGTTCCTATTCCGTAGAGGTCACTTCCCTTTCCTGGTCATTCTGAATTGCACATTGCCCTCTCTTAGCAATAGGCTGACCTGGATTCTTGCCTCTCCCAGAATGAACTGTGGCTCTATCCTTTCCTTTCAGATCATCCTAAAAAGGAAGGCGGGGGATGCCCAGTAATGATCAGCAGAATTACTGCTGCATTTTTTTTTACAGGGACCATTATAAATTTCAGTGCAGATGTATGTAGCACTGTGAAAGTCCCAGGAGCTACATAAATATGTAAAATGTGATGTGTTTTAAAAACTCAGCCAGTAGTTGCCCAGTTATCAGTGTGTCCTGTGATTTAAAGTTGCACATCAGCTGTGTGATGACACTACCATGTGGGTGCTGCAGGGGATATGAACATCTGTTCACGTTCTTTTAGTCCTGCCATAAAAACTGGGCCTTGAAGGTCCACAGGCAGCTTCTGCTCATTGGTTTAGACTGTCCTCCTTCAGGCCCCAACCTCTTCTCTTTCGGTTAGTTTCTATCTCAATAGCTGATTGGCAGAAGTTTGTTTTCCTGTTGAGATTCTTTTATTCTTTCCATGCTATCTTCCTTGGCATCCTGACGTTTTCTTTCCCCCCTCCACAGCTGTAAAGGCCAAAGTCTGATATAATCGTTACTTATAACTTGTATCTCCAGAACCCTGAGTGTGCTTTTTGCCCTCTTCAGCATCTTTTCCATTTCTGCAATGGTTTACCTATCCTGTGACTGGACTTGTATACAATATTCCAAATGTGGTTTCCCTGCTGCCTCAGATGGTGCCAGAATAGCTTCTACTAATTTATACTTGCAGTGTATATATAAACCCGTAGAACTCGTTTGCCTTAAACTGCTACTCAGACTTGTGCAAATGGTTTTAACATACTCGTTTTAACAGTTAGTCCCAACTGTTTCTTGACCTCTTTGCAGTAATCTAAAGTACGAATGAGAATGATTGACTTTGTCCAGTCACTTGATTGTCTTGAAAATTTAGTCAAGTCTCTGGTATTTTAAACACAAAGTGATAGGAGGTTTTCAATTAAACCTCTTGTATTAAAACCTGTTGTAATAACCTTGAAGGTGCTTTATTGTACTAGCTGCATCTAATTTGAGTCCTGCTTTAGGTCTGTCTTAAAAAAACAACCTCATCTGCCATTATTTATTCACATGACTATTGATAATGCATGTTTCATCTCATTAAAGAGGTTCAGGAAGTTGCAAGCATAGTTTTTGCTCATTGACTGCAAAGAGAATAGTGTCTGAACCATCCACAGGCTCTCAGTACACATGGTGAACTCCAAGTGCAGTTTTGCGTAATGCTTGGAAAAGATGTTCTCTTGGCAAAATATATTTAGTATGACTTGAAGATGGAGCATATGGGTGAGTTAAACTGTATTAGTCAACAGAAAGCAGTTGTACTCACTTTGCTCAACCCAAAGCAGTGTCAGGTGTATTTGGTTTGTTTGAAATAAAGTACTAGGTATTTGGGGACACTTGGAAGTAGGAGGAGCAGGCTGTTCTCGTTTTTATATAGCACTGTAAGAGCACTCAGCACTTGGCACTAAGAAGAAAACACAAGAGAGAACTGCAATCCTGTCCCAAAGAGCTTGCAGCCCCATTAACAAACGATTCCATTGTCATGGATGATTCATTGGGTATTCTGAGGTGTCATTGTTGTGTAACATGGGAGGAAACAATACTGAAGGAAAACTATAAATGATGGTGTTGATTTGCTATCAAACCCATGGTTAGTCTGTTACTATCCTGCAGAAACTCATAATTGATGTTGCATAATGTGTTTGAGAAAAAATAAATTTTGACTCCATTGATAGGGACACACCCGTGCAAAACAAACAGGGCTTGCACAAAACACAAGGGTGTAGTGTATTTATATTCGGGGTTTACATCAGTGTAGTTAACATGGGTGCAAATTTCCCTAATATTACAATAATCATTTAGATATGCCCTTAATTCCCTCTCCAGTCCTTTCCTTTCATAGAATCATAGAATAGAATATCAGGGTTGGAAGGGACCTCAGGAGGTCATCTAGTCCAACCCCCTGCTTAAAGCAGGACCAATCTCCAACTAAATCATCCCAGCCAGGGCTTGGTCAAGCCTGACCTTAAAAATATCTCAGGAAGGAGATTCCACCACCTCCCTAGGTAACGCATTCCAGTGTTTCACCACCCTCCTAGTGAAAAAGTTTTTCCTAATATCCAACCTAAAGCTCCCCTACTGCAACTTGAGACCACTACTCCTTGTTCTGTCATCAGCTACCATTGAGAACAGTCTAGATCCATCCTCTTTGGAACCCCCTTTCAGGTAGTTGAAAGCAGCTATCAAATCCCCCCTCATTCTTCTCTGCTGCAGACTAAACAATCCCAGTTCCCTCAGCCTCACCTCATAAGTCATGTGTTCCAGTCCCCTAATCATTTTTGTTGCCCTCCGCTGGACTCTTGCCAATTTTTCCACATCCTTCTTGTAGTGTGGGGCCCAAAACTGGACACAGTACTCCAGATGAGGCCTCACCAATGTCGAATAGAGGGGAACGATCACTTCCCCCGATCTGCTGGCAGTGCCCCTATGCGTACATCCCAAAATGCCATTGGCCTTCTTGGCAAAAAGGGCACACTGTTGACTCATATCCAGCTTCTCGTCCACTGTAACCCCTAGGTCCTTTTCTGCAGAACTGCTGCCGAGCCGTTCGGTCCCTAGTCTGTAGCGGTGCATGGGATTCTTCCGTCCTTAGTGCAGGACTCTGCACTTGACTTTGTTGAACCTCATCAGATTTCTTTTGGCCCAATCCTCTAATTTGTCTAGGTCCCTCTGTATCCTATCCCTACCCTTCAGCATATCTACCTCTCCTCCCAGTTTAGTGTCATCTGCAGACTTGCTGAGGGTGCAATCCACGCCATTCTCCAGATCATTTATGAAGATATTGAACAAAGCCGGCCTGAGGACTGACCCTTGGGGCACTCCACTTGACACCGGCCGCCAACTAGACATGGAGCCATTGATCACTACCCGTTGAGCCCGACGATCTAGCCAACTTTCCATCCACCTTATAGTCCATTCATCCAGCCCATACTTCTTTAACTTGCTGGCAAGAATACTGTGGGAGACTGTGTCAAAAGCTTTCCCAACCTCAAAATGAAAATGGTTCTGCAGGCTCTTTTCTGCCATGGATACTTGAAGTTCCCATCTTGCCATTTCAGCCTGGCGTGGAATTCACACAAGTAACTTGCATCGGTATTCATCAAAGTTAAGGTGTGCATGTAACTCCACTCATGCACTGAGAGAATAGACCCCCATTGTCTGTTAGAAAGTGGCTGCAGCAGGTGGTCAGATTGTGACGGTTCAGAGCTTTAAAGCAGTGAAGGTTTGTGCTGTGCTCAGAGCAAGAGTGACATAAGTGTGACCGTTTATTCCCAGACAGTAGTGTACGAGAGGCAGAGTACTTGGTAGAGCATATGTGATAACTTTTATTGGACCAACAGATAAATTACAACACACTGTCTTCCAGGCAAAGAAAACTCCTCATTCAGCTCACGTAACACAATTTAGTAACACAAGAAAGGATGCCACATTCTCTACCTTTCCATCTTACCTTGATGAGTTAAAGTACAGCACACGTTTTCTGCTATACAATATGCAGGGCTGTCAAATCTCATTAGCAGTTAACGTGGAAAATACATTATAGAGATCTCTTTCAAAGGGACATGTATTGAATGTTGTTTGTCAAGTAGTGGGACAGGAATAAAATAGTGTACCATTGTATTTTGTATAGCATCTTCCATACAAACTTCATTGTCATACCCACACTGGAGTAAGGGAAGTCTACAACCAGTGGCAATCTGGAAGTCCCGTGTTGCAGCCCTTTCCCCTCTTCCCTGTGGAAAAATTCAAGGGAAACTCACTTCCTAGGGGGAAGAAGCATTTGCTCTCCTCTTTGGAGGCAGAGCGACTGGGCAGGTGTAATCAGTTCATGTCAATAGGAATTGCCCCTGTGTTCAGCTAGTTTGGCCAGGAACTACCCATGAGCTGCTGGTAAAACTAACTTTGCCTTTTAAAATCTCTTTGTAGGAATTATTCTTTCTATGTGCTGGACAACCAAAATCTGCAACAGCTGTGGGACTGGAACCACCACAACCTGACGATCAAAGAGGGGAAAATGTACTTTGCGTTTAATCCCAAACTGTGTGTGTCTGAGATTTATCGCATGGAGGATGTGTCAGGAACCAAGGGACGGCAGAGTAAAGGAGATATAAATCCAAGAAACAATGGGGAGAGAGCCTCTTGTAAGTCAAAGTTCAGAAGTGGAATTAAATAGGAGTGAGGCCTTATACAAGCTCTAAAAATAAGGACAATCACCCCACGATCCTATTGAAGAACACAGAATGGAGAAGTTAGCGATTAAAAGACACATTGTCCATTTTAATTCAGGGGTTCCCAAACTGCGGTTCTTGGTCTCCTGGTGGTCTGCAGAGCTGGCTGGTCACATATGGATGACTATTCCCAGCTGGCTAAATTACACTGATGAAGAAAATGCATTGTTTTCCTAATACCGATTTTGACAATGATTGCTATCGCTACGGGAACACAATTTAAAATGTCCACATTACAAAAGAGTTTGAGGATGCCCAATTCCATTGCTTTGCCACACCGCAGTATTTCACAAAGTAATCTTTTTTCCTTATTTGTGGTATAATCTGGTTTTTAAAATCTTCAGGGATGGAGCTTCCACCACTTCCTTTGCAAGACAGATCCATGACATAATAAATATTAGGGGGGAGAGGGGAAAGTCTGTTTAGTTTCCCGGTATTGAGAAAACTGCCCAATTTTGTTTCAGTGCCTGTTTATTTTAGTGCAAAACAGGTTGTTTTATTTTCATACTTCTGGCTGGCCTCTGCTGGTGTGGATTGCTGCTTGTCAGGTGCTAGAAGTATTCATTAGAATAAATCTGCTGTGATTTGTTTCTGTGTCAAACAGAGAATAACTTGAGAGAAAATATTTCCAGTTAGTTCTACAATATTTCAGAGTTACAATGCGTTTGTGTTTTTGGGCTGTGCAGAAGCATATTCACAAAGGGCATGATCTTCAAAACCTATTCAAGATTTACAAGTATAAAATCCCATCTGTCCTTTAAGGATTGCAAAGAAAAGAGGGCTTACAGGCCTGGCTTTGCCCCAAGACCCCTACAGCTGATGACATGTCTTGTCTGTTAGGTTGTTCGTGGTGTTCTTGGAAATGAGTAAATTAAAGCATATCATGTTTATAAGTAAAACCCCCTTGTGCTGGACAGTGTTTACAAAACTAGGACACATACACTGCTGAATGTCTCTTTAGGCATGATGCATAAATGCAGATGGTGCAGATCCTTGTTGTGCAAAGGAAGGAGTGTGCTTACATTCAATAGACTGAGTGCTCACAGTTCTGGAGGAGTTACAGATGCACAGCCAGTCCCTACTACCATGAGGCCAGTGCCAGCCACTGCCTGTTCCTTAAAACTATTACAAAAAGCTTTCTGACTCTCAAAAGGGAAAAAAGGAGAGAATTAACAAAAGCTAAATTGCCTTTGAAAAGATATTAGCACCATTAGTGCCAGCGTACATGAGGGTGAAAACCTCTTTATTTTTCAGAGAGTTCTACTAAGATGTTAAAACTCACTCACAGTTGACACTTAACACACAAGTTCTCAGTCCAAGAATTACGTTTTTAAAACAGTTTTGTTTCAGGACTGGATGGCTATTCATCTCTAAGTTGCTGGTTCAAATCCAGCCCAGTGTAGTATAGTGACTGGAAAGTGCTGCCATCAAATGGTTGTGCTGTATATGAAATGAGTTTAATAGTTCTCAGTCCAGGGCCTAATGAATAGGAATGCAAAAAACACTACTGCAGTTGCCAGGGACTGCATGGGCCATAAAAGCTGATCTTTCCTTTTACCCTAGAGAGTGCTCACTTAAACTCAGTGCTTAAATTTATAAGCAAAATAGAAGATGGAAACTTGTAGTGCTAACTGTATTGGTCCTATAGATGAGCAGGACTTCCATTCACAGAGAGAATCCTGAGCACCTTTTCCCAGCATTCTAATCACACACTTTAAAATGTTTTATTTTTAAGAAGTAAATTTACGTGTTTCCATGTATCCTAAAGTTACTGAACGCTCACTAAGTGCTTTGGAATAAATAGACCATATGTAGCAATTAGTAGGTTCCTGCTGTACAGTGGTGATGAGTGCTATCGAGACCTCTAAACTAGATAATACTGAGGCACGCAGTTTTAAGAAACACAACAAAACCCAATAACAAAGTTGTGAATTGAACTAATTTTGCCATGGTTACTGACTGTCATTTGTTTATGCTGTAGGCGAAAGCCACATTCTGAATTTTGTCTCCAACACCACCCTGAAGAACCGGATTAAGCTCACCTGGGAGCGGTATCGCCCTCCAGATTACAGAGATCTTATTAGCTTCACTGTTTACTACAAAGAGGCGTGAGTATACGTGTTCTGAGACTAATTATGTCATTCAGGAAATAACAGGCACAGTGGGTAGGGTTTCTCTCTTGACCGTTGTGTTTATTGGCTGAATAAAGAATAAAGTGAGTCAGCAAAGTCCCTTGGGCAATACTTATTCTGTGCAGTGTACTCACTTTGTTCTCAAGTGCTCCTTTCTTGCAAGGTTCTGTTTTGATACTATGTACTAGACCAAAGTGCCTGCTAACGTAGAGGTGTTTAGGACCTCTTTTCTGTCTCTTCCACCCCCACGTCCCTCCAAAATTTCAAATTAAAAAAATCCCAAGTGATATCAAATGCTCGCCTATTTTCTGGGTGCATTTCTGTGTTTATGGGAATCTCCAAATAATATGTGTGCTTGTATGCCAATTAGCTCTTTCTCCTCCCAGCCATGACATTGGCTAGGCAGCAGCATGGATTGGAGAGAGAGTTTGAAGGTCTGGTTTGGAGCTTCAGTATTGTAACTAATTGGGCTCTGGGTAATTTAGGTTCTCTAGGCTGGACAGAGTGCTGCAGCGTTTGCTGATGGTGGAATGCGGTAGGATGCAGCGGAGAACTGACTTTGTTAGGATCTGTTAGATCTGACTTTGTTAGATCCTTTCTCACTCCCCCCACATGCACACATACCAAACCCCTTTGTATTGGAGATGGGCCTGAACCAGAACTGAAATCCGAATGAACACATGCTCTCCATCCCCCTGTGCGCCAGTGTTTTGCGAAGTGTTTGGATCCAAATGGTGACTTGGGCTCATTTCTCTTTCTCCTTCATATTCAAGTATTTTTCTGACCCGTGTTCCCATTTCATCTGTCACTAAGCAGCTTTTCTAAAGAGGACCTATTGCCAGTGTCCACGCTGACTAGCAATTCTTGGTACAACAACCACCCTTCAAGGGTCTAACCCTACCTTTTTGTAGTCCTTTCCCTACTCCATTCTATCTCTAATCTCAGACCAGGTTTTCTCTTTGCTGTCCGGAGCTGTTCTACATCTCTGTGGAAGTAATAGTTAGTGAGCAAGAAACACTTCCAACCGGAAACATATTAAATCAGTCAGCTGCATTGAGATTTTGATTTGAGAAGAGAGAGATGTAACAGGCGCACACACAGCACGGTGAGCAGGCTGATTGCTTCAACATCCTGGAGCTGAGTTGTGAGCAAATGAAGCAGGAATTCTATTAATACCACAATATGAGTCTGTAGCATGGTATGCCTTCACTATTGACATGACCATGCTAAATAGCCATTAAGTAAAAATAATACCTTTGTATATATTTGTACCAATAATAGAATTTAAAATCAATCAAATGTACAAATTACAGATCCAAATGTGGTTGTTTGCCTATAATGTCAAGAACTAAAGCAGCCAGTATGCTACTGAGCTACTAGTCAAAGTGTAGCGAAATCTGGGTTCTTGCGGCTAACGTTCAACCATTGTCTGTAATTATTCTGAGTCACATCTGTTGAATTTGTGCCCAGATAACCTGTGAATATAAAGTCAGAAACATTTCACTGTTTGTTTTTGAAAGTAAGATAGGGCAACTGAGAGTCAGTGTCCTTAGAACAAGTCTTGTTTACATTTTAATTGGCACACTAATCTACAGCTATGTAACCAAACACATTTATATTGAGTACAAGGAGTTTCCTTCTGTACCTACATGTGAATGTGATTGGTTCTTTTGGTTTATTACCACTGTCACAAGATAATAACAAACTAGCATTTTTTAATTGTTTTATGGTTCATTGTGTTTATATAAGGAGAAATAAGGACTTTTTATTATTCCATTATATGGGGAAGGGGCTATTTGTTTGGCACAGTCTACCCGTTGTATAATGCTAGGGACCCTTATAGAGCTCTATAAATAATAAATTAATACCCCAGCAGGCTTCTTCTCTCCAATGCTTATTGACCTATCCCTGAAAGTCTGTTTCTGTTTCACTTGCTGACAACAGTTAAACATTATCTCTCCTTTGGCAGGAAGTAGTTGAATTGAAGATGATTGTTCACACTGATAAATTATCCAACAGCTTTCCTTTTGTGGGAAGGGAAAGTAAGCCATGAGTACCTATTTCCCTGGATTCCTGACATCTCAGTAACTACAGAGGCTAAATCCTGCAGCTAAATCCGAACTCCTAGTTTTATAGCAGTTGGAAATAAAAGACAAATCTAGGCTTTGGAATTCTCTTTTATTCTTCAAAAAAAGCAAATAAACTTTTTATATTAGTTTCATTGGACAAAGGCTGATGTGAGATTCTCCTATAAAAGTTCGAGTGTTTTTAAGAGGAAGTAAAAGTACAATATTTCTTTTAATATTTCAGACCATTCAAGAATGTGACAGAGTATGATGGGCAAGATGCTTGTGGTTCTAATAGCTGGAACATGGTGGATGTTGATCTGCCCCCAAACAAAGAGAACAACCCTGGTATTTTACTGCAAGGACTGAAACCTTGGACTCAATATGCCATTTATGTCAAGGCTGTTACTCTCACAATGATGGAAAATCACCACATCCATGGAGCAAAGAGTGAAATAGTCTACATACGCACCAATGCTGCAGGTAAGGCCTGTGATGCATGGGACTGCAAAGGTATCACAGGCTGGGCTTTCACCCACTCAAATGGTTCTTTAAAGCTGCATGCGTAATTTATTAGCCCTGGACTGTGGAAAAAACTAAGTGCATTGGAAAACATGAACAACTTTTAAATGCTTGATACTCAGGAAATCCATTAGAGGGGCCCCCGTGCAGTTTAAATATATTACAGTCTCAGTTAAGGTCATTTGTAATAATCCTCCCAGCAAAGTTTGCAATGAGAGGGCAGACAAGGGTCTGTTTGTCAGCTATACAGAGAGGAACACAGGGTGTCTGTTTTTCACAGTTGTGTACTTGCCTTGAAGTCATAGTACTGATCATTACAACACAACACCAGGTGAACATGTTGGATTCAGCTCCATCTTTTGACCACAATAGCTTCCAAAATGAGTGGGGCATTTAAATAGCCTGGCATCAAAGATGAATTATTAAAAAAAAAACCAAACTGCTTGATAAGGTAATTTCTGAAACAAGAGATGGGAGAAGCTCAGGTACCCTGATACTACAGTGAGGTGAATAGTATAATAACCTACATAGATATAGATAAAAACTGGCTTTTACTTGTAAGTGTCGGCTGCCTTTTCAATAGACCATAATTTTGAGATCTACAAGCACGTTGCTTTTAAATGTTTGGCTTTTGGAAGGCACTGAACATCAGGTCATGTTTACCTGTTCGTCTCAGCTGTGTTCCAGATTGTTCTATTTTAAGTGTGTGTAACCCTACGTGCACTGTTACAGGATTTGAAGTGTCTTTTTTGCCCTATATCTTCTAAAGCAGTTGGGATTTTGCTCTTATTTTAAAGCTCTTGGTTTTCTAGTGCATGCAATATAATTTTGCCTTGGAGCAAGCATTGGAGACCTTAAGCTGTAGAGATCCCCAAGATGCTGCTGCTGCATTGGTGAAAAGGGTTCTTGCACTACCTATAAAGAGCTTCTTTCACCATTTTTCCATTGAAATGTGTGAGGATGAGAGAGAGAAGTTTGAGAGAGTGACATGTTTTTCAACCTTGAATTCAACAATCTCTGGCAATGCTGAGTGAGACAACTCAACTTTTTGTTTGCTCAAATTCAGGAGAAAACCCACCCTATATATTTTAAGTTTTTTTCCAGTGTATTCTACACAGATGCCAGCTGAGACCAGCCACCATTGTTCATATAGCATAATAGCAAAAATACAAGATGTGTTTATTTTCAGGGTGTCAATCAAACAAGGGGAGAATTAAGTCAAATAATTCAAAATCGTGCTCAGTGGGATTTGCCTGTAAACTCTGTAAAATATCCAGTGTATTTAGAGGTGGGAAGTCCAGTTAGAACCTCACTCTCATCAGACCTCTCCGTAAATGTCCTTGTATGTTTTTGGATGTTTCATATGGAAATTCATCACACAGGTTTGCTGCAGGGTTTGTTGCTGTGGTTTGTTTACTCCACCCCCCTAAATTTCTCTCTCCGCATAATGCCAGTCATAATTTTCCATATGAAACCTCCGATTATGGCATTCTTAATGTTCTTCGCGTAAACAATTGCTTTTGTTGAGAAAGCAGCAACTAAAAGAGATGGGACAGTGCGAGTACATAAATTGAACCTTTCTGGATTACATGGAGTAAGGAAATCAGAATGTCTTCAAATAGTTTACCAGGGCATGGTTACCGACTTCAGGCCAAGTTCTGTGGCCATTATTCAAGCAATATTCCCTTTGGAAAGTAATGGGAGCATTGCTATTTTAAGGATTGCAAAACTTGGCCCTTCGACATTAAGGCAAGTTGTTGTGTACATCAGATCACTGCTGTAGGGTGGTGCCTTTTAAAACGTTCACATCTGTTAGCCGAGGGGTGTCAGAAGCATTCTTCGTTCCCTTGAGGTGGGACGAGCTGTTTTTCAGAGTGATGTACAAAGCAGTTAATTGAAGCATTGTTGCTCAGCTTTTTATATTTCAATATGAGTTGTGTGTAAAAATGCCTATTTTTTTTTTCCCCTGTTCCTTTTTTCCCCCCCCCCCAGTGCCATCTATCCCACTGGATGTTATTTCAGCATCTAATGCCTCCTCTCAGCTAATAGTGAAATGGAATCCACCCTCTCTCCCCAATGGCAACCTGTCGTACTATATTGTACGGTGGCAGCAGCAGCCTCAGGACAGTTATCTTTACCGACATAACTACTGCTCCAAAGGTAAGGGAGCTGACAGCAGTTATGTGTTAAAATGCCTGAGATTCATACCTGTCCGTCCTCATTATTCACATGACCAGCAAATGCAGCTGCAGCTACCTATTCTCTGACGTTTCTGTGAATAACAGCCAGTACAGGGGGAAGGGTGAACATGGATTGTTAATGTATCCACTGGCAATAAGGGAAAAAACCTCAACATCTGTTCTTTTCTTTTAAAGATAAAGTCCCAATTCGGAGATATGCTGATGGGACCATTGATACAGAAGAAGCTACTGAACCCACCAAGCCAGAGGGGAGTGGGGGAGAGAAAGGACCTTGTTGTGCTTGCCCCAAGACGGAGGCAGAGAAGCAAGCGGAGAAGGAGGAGGCAGAGTACCGGAAAGTCTTTGAGAACTTCCTTCATAACTCCATCTTTGTGCCCAGGTAATAGAAGTTGGATCTTTGCTGTCTTTATAGGTGGGGACTAGCAGTGATTGATATTTCCTGGGGCCCTTGGTATATACACATGAAAGCATTTTTTTAATGGAACCGTAAGCACATAAACACTGCCTCATGTAAGGGGAGAGGTGATCTGCAGTCTTTCTATTTCACAGCTTCTTTTCTTCACTGATTTTTAGCCCGTGCTCTCCCTGTTTTAACTAATCATAATAGTCCTTACCTACATTGTTCAAGGACCTTTGTTGTGTTTGCTCCTTTGTGGAATCAAAGGTCATGTAAGAGTTCTTCACCTGTAATGGTTTCAAGGATGATCAACCCACGGCAGAGAACTGGCTTCAAACAAGTTTTTTTTCTCTGAATGGCCTTTTAAATGCATAGGTAACTCGTCTTGAAGGTGTATCTGGTTTGGAAATTAAAGGAATATTGAGGCCTTGCAAAATTTGAAATGGTTGTGCTTTCTAATTCATGTCTCTGCACTAATTAAGGAGTGTATTTTGGTTTCCTGGGCTTTGACTGTAACCAAGAACTAAATGTACACACTGTTTCATGATAAAGGGTGCTGTTTCCATGGTAAGTAGAAACATATCCATTAAGATCCATTTTGTATGGCATCATGGAGCAGGTATTATTGAATTCACCCATGGTTGTGATGCTTGAGTTTCTAATTTACCTCTTTTGTAAGCTGTTTTTACTTAAGATAATTGGATCACAAGGCCAGCATACTGTGTGTGGTTGTAACACTATTATGTAAGCAATCAGCTTTCAGCTTTGATCGGGCATGTAGTCTCATTGTCTCTCCTGGCTGGTGAGGAGTAGGTGGAGTTGGCATTAAATGGGGCTTGAGAAAGTGTTCAGGTATGGTCTTCGTGAAAAAATAAGACTGAATGATAAAGAAAATTTTTCTGTTCTCAAACTTAACTTGTAAAACTCTTATTTAAGACACTCTTAGACTGTGTAAGGCAGTGACACTCAGACCTGGTCAGGAGCCAAATTAACGATCAACATTACACTGTTTTAAAACTTAAATGGGAGCAATTCATAAAGAATGCTTTGAATGTTTTACAGTCTTCTTTCCCCCCCCACCTCGCCCCCCAGCTTGCTTTCATAATGGGTATATTTTTCTTTTCAGTGATTTAACAGCAGGATCAGATAAGTTACAAGACTTGTAAATAGCTGAGTTAGTTAAGTGACTTTTAAGAAGTCTGAATGTCAGGGAAATGTGAGATTATGACCTGGTGAGATTTCTCCATAGGACAAATCTGAGCAACTTCTTACTTACGGATGTCTTTTTTTTTTTCTTTTCTTTTCTTTCCCTGAGGGGGGAAGTTAATTCATGTGTCAACACAAGCCTCATTAGAAGTGTATTATGTTTCTAGCTTTTTACCGGGGTCTTGCTTGTCTTTGGGATGTTATGAAAGAAACACAGCATGTAAATAAAAGGATCTGACCATGCGGTTTTCAGGCTGCTTAAAAACCAATACATCTGTGTCGTTACATCCTCCTGCCCTGGCCTGTTTGTGATTTCTAAACGTCCCAAGTGTACAGCATTGCAGCAGGAAGGGTTGGGCCGAGACAAGATAATTTTTATTGCTGTTGGGGCTGCGTTTACAGCACTGCAAGAATCTTTAGTCTGCAGCTTTCCTTTTGCTCTCTTGTGGTAACCGAGTAACACTCACTATCTGAGAAACTGTAACTCTACAATTAGCACATAGTCAGAGACGTGGTCTCCACTTAAAAATTAAATTAATATAGCTACAATGCTCTGGGCTGTGAAAAATTTCACACGTTTAGCACCGTGAGTAGGTCAACATAATCCTAGGGTAGATATGGCTATGTTGACAGAAGGATTCTTCCATTGACCTAGCTACCTACCGCTTCTTGGAGAAGTGGATTACCTACGTCGATGGAAAAACCCCTTCCATCGGTTTAGGAAGCGCCTATGCTATGGCACGACAGTGGCACAGCTGTAACATTGTTCTGCTGTAATGACAGTAGTGTAGACACACCCTAAGAAGGTAATTAGATTTTGCACTGATATATCCATTTCTTTTAAAGATCTACTTTTTCTTTACAGTGATTTTATTTTCTCATTGTTTATCCCCTTCTCCCTATGTCATAAAATAGATGGATTTACTTGCCTTTTCCCCCAAGACTTTCCTTTATTTTTGGCTGTCTAATTTCTTGGGTACTAATTTTTTCCTCATTTGGGTGTTCCAGCAAAGTCAGCAGCTGCGTGACAGAAAGTCATTGATGTCAAATCCCTCAGTATTTTAGTTATGTTTGTCTTGTGGTTAATACGTGGATCTCTGTCTTTCCCTAACGTGACTGTATTTTTTCACCCACACGTTCTGTGTTTTTATTCTATCTTTTTTAAAGTAAATGTAGGACCCTGGTTTAAATTTTTCAGAGACTTTTAAAGAGCGAATCTTAACACATCCTGTAAACGTGGTGGTAGGTAAGGTCACTCCTTCTGGTTGTTTGGTTGCCAGGATGTGTTCTTGCATCAACACATGACTTTGCAGTTGATTTTTCTTTCCAGTCTCACCATGGGCACTGACTCCATGGGTGCTCCGGGGCTGGAGTACAGCTCCCCCCTTGCCGTTCCCCTCCGCCCCCCCCCCCCGCTCACCTCTGATTCCGCTCCGCTTCCTCCCCTGAGTCCGCCACTGGGTCCTGCTTTTCCCCCCTCCCTCCCAGCGCTTGCGCTGCAAAACAGTTGTTTTGAGCGGCAAGCCTGGGAGGGAGGGGGAATGCTGCGTGCTTGGGGGAGGAGGCGGGGCCGGGCGGGGATTTGGAGAGGGATCCAATAGGGGCAGGGAGGGGCGGAGTTGGGACAGGGGCTGGGGGGAGGCGCGAGCACCCACTGGCACTGACAAAAGTTGGCTCCTGTGAATCTCACTGCTTTTTGTCACAAGCGCAAATGTCCTCTAATTCAGAAGTGGGCATCCTTGTCCTTCTATGCTGGTCCAAAGGTTTATTCTCTACAGTGGAGTAAGGGGATGAATGATGACTCTACCAAAGCACAG
Organism: Eretmochelys imbricata; assembly: GCF_965152235.1. Classification (NCBI taxonomy): domain Eukaryota; kingdom Metazoa; phylum Chordata; order Testudines; family Cheloniidae; genus Eretmochelys; species Eretmochelys imbricata. The sequence goes on along the minus strand of NC_135581.1, from coordinate 75,864,262 downwards.
CAAACAGGCCTAGTGGCTTCTCCAGTGATCTTTGTTGTAAAAGAGAAAGTGTGTGTGCTTTTGTTTGCTATGAAATTCTCCCATTTCCTGCTGTAAACTTACTCAGAACTTGTCTCTACCAACACTTGGTTCACAGCAAGCTGGGATGTAAATCTACCCGGCACCAGCTTGCCATGCATTACGTCACCATGTGGCACCAGCTGCCACTTCGCACTAAGAGTTTCCTGGTGTGCTGTGATCTACTCAGCTTTGAAATGGGAGTAGGTCAGAGCACACGAGGGAATTTCTAGAGCACGGCAGCAGTGTCCATGCATCAATTTAGCACGTGGCAGGCTAGTGCGAGGTAGATTTGCCCCCCAGTGTGCCTTTGGTCGAACAGACAAGCCCTGAGATGAGTTAATCACATGGGGCATGTTGCTTGATAACACAGGTAGTCCTTTCTTCGTCTTCATATTTATTAGTTGATACTTCTGCTGCGGTTTGCCTGCCTTGTGTGAGTCAGATTTATGCAACCTGAGATTTGTTAGGATTTGGGAGAATCTAAGGCCATGTCTACACTAGCACTTGTGTTGGCAAAACTTTTGTTGCTCAGGGGTGTGAAAAGAACACTTGCCGAGCGAAATAACTTTTGCCGGCATAAGTGCTCGTTGAGCTGGTCTTATGTTGACGCAAGAGCTGTTATGCGGCTACACGAGTGCTCTTACAGGGGCTGCTGTAAGCTTGTAAGCTTGGCCTTAGTGAACTCCTTAAAAATTTCATCCAACCTCTACCAATATGTTTCAAAACCAAATGTGCCCACAGTTAGTTGTTTGGCACACAGCTCCGATGAACTCTTTGATATGGCTGAATGTTCTAAGACTATTTATTTCATAGTGAGCTACTTCTCCAATCTGTTTCCTAGTTGACAGGGCACTTTTTCCACTTTAATGTCCACTCCTTGATCGAGAATGTGTTGAAATCATTGCCTCACTGTAGTAATTTGATAGACCCAGCACTGGCCTAGTAATAGACGATCATTGTGTAAGTGGTATAATGTGAGGTGAGGTACAATGAAGGAAATATTTCTGGTGTAGATTCTTCCCTGATTTCTCTCCCCGCCACCTTACTCCTTCAGTGTTCGGTTAATTCAACTCTAACTCAAGAACACTTGATTGATTAGGATTGGAGGATCTGGAAGCGGTCATCCTGTTTATGTGGTCTGCGTTCCTGTGTAGAACAAACACCCAAATCTCAAACTGAAGAACACGTGACACCTCTGATGTGTAACAGTGATGTGTGGTAGCTAGATTCATTCTATTGTGTACACCTTGATTCCATGTTAGTAACTATACTGACAAAAAGGCCTGTCTGCACTGTCAATTCTAAAACGTGAAACAACAGAACCTGCAGGATCATTGCTGTAGATCACTTGTTTTTTAATTCAATACCTAGATTACTACAAATGTTTGTTTTATTTCCATAGTTCCATAGGTGCACATGCAACTTTACAGACCAAATTAAAAAGCTCCCTTTTCTGAGGCATGTACATACTATTTTCTAGATCATTTTATATGTCCTCTACTGTGCTAATAAAATGCTCGTGCTCCTTTGCCCACCACTTCCCTTACAAAATGAAGACGCTGTTAACAGACTTCTCTCAAAAGCCAAACATGTCCGGTGACTGACTGTTGCTAGTAAAACACAGAACAATGCAAGAAAACCAAGCCACTAGTATACACTGGTTAATGTTGGCTCTCATTCTGTACTGAGCTGCTTGTTGGGCTGCTGATTTGCCAAGCTACTTAGTGGCCTCATTTCAGTACACACCTGCACTAGATGGTGCTGATTTTTCTCTGATCATAAGGTTGGTCAGTTAGAGGCCTCATGACAGATAGGTTTGAGAAATGGCAGGGAAATGATGTCCGTAAGGGCACAGCTGTTGTCTTTCACAGTTTTTAGTTGACGTTTAAACCTGTACCATCTGATTTTATTTTGAGCCTCTAAAGCAGGCTTCAGCATCACCATCATTAAATATGGATCCAGTTCGCTTATATAACAACCTTGGGCACATTTTTGCCATTCAAGACATTGTCCTCAGTGAGGCTTGCACAGTGGAAGTTGGAGGCTCTGTCTATTTGTAAGATGATTACATACGTATTTTCTGACTTACAGTTTTCACTTGCCTTCCCTGACGGTCAATTGAGAAGCTTAATACATTAAAACGACTTGTTTCCATATATTGCCCTTTGTTCTCTGTAGACCGGACCGGAAGCGCAGGGATGTGTTCCGAATCGCAAACACCACTCTTGCCAGTAGGAACAAGAACACAACGGTGCCAGATCATTTTGCCAATGTGTCTGATGTGGAGGAGAGTGAGATGGAATATCCATTCTATGAGAGCAAAGTGGAGGGCCGGGAAAGGACGCTCATCTCCCACCTCCAGCCTTTTACTCTTTACCGTATTGATATTCACAGCTGCAATCATGAAGCAGAGACACTTGGCTGCAGTGCTTCCAACTTTGTTTTTGCAAGAACCATGCCTGCAGGTACGATCTCCAGAGTTTCAAACTTTATATTTCATTTTCTGGGTGGTAACGTGTCTTAGATACACACAGGGAGACAAAGCTTTGAAAACCAAGTATAAAATAATAGGTTTTTTAAAGGATTTTTTTAATGCAAAAAATAAACATATTTTTTAAATGTGAGAGTTATGTAAAATGTTATCTTACTGGATCAACACCTTCTATTAGTCCTTAAACTCCAGGGTCCAGCCTTCCAGCCTATGGCACTGTTCACTGCTGCAGAGGAGGGTAAATAATCCCCATTGTCTGCCCAGATAACTCTGCAAATCTGTCCACACGTGCAGGGAGGGAGTGGGAATGGTTTCCTGAACCCCTCAGACACCCTGATGCAGGAGGGTTAAGTGTGCCTTTCCTGACATGCTGTAGTCCATGGATATTTGTTCGCAGTTTCTAATCAATTCACTTTGGCCTGGTCACAGATGTTTGAGTTTTACTTGTGTGAGTGGTTGCTGTGAAAACAAAATGTTTCCTCTGCCGTGGAATGCTAGTGCACTCCTCCAATCTGGGAATGGAAACAGTATTGTGTCACTTGTCATGGACAATCACAAACAACTAGCCTATCTCAAATATGGAGTACTGGGTACTCTCACAACTGTTTGCAATCACTGTAGTAAGTCTTGAGCTTATGCAGATTGTTCATCTACTGAGAAGAAAAGACCTGATTTCAGTATAAACCCATATTCAGTCCTAACTCCAGCAGATGTCTGGTTTCTTTTTGATGCAAAATGGTAGTAATTTTGCTTTCTGGAAGGATATGCTATCATAATCCAGAGCCAGCTATTGTCTGTACAATGCAGAGGTATTGTTTATTTCAAGTAAGTAGGGAAATCCATGAGATCGGGGAAAGGAAACAAACATTCCCAAATTCTTAGCCTGTGAATTCGCAGAATTGAGGGCCTTTGTGATCATGTGGGCTTTTGAACCTAGTACATACATTGTTTGGCTGGACCGGTATTGATAGTCCCCAGGCAGCCTGCTGAATAATTTCCACAACCAAATGCGCTGGGGATAAGGCAAAGAGCACTGATGTCTCTCCATCATAAGTTTTGTCTGCACATGCTGCAGATACTGTCCCTACACTGACCACCCACATGCTGTGATAATGGAGCCATTTTTGACCTCCGTGCAGACCCCAACCTGTGCCTGTTTTTCTGGCAAGCCTCTGTCTGTGCATCCTGTGACGTGGACGCTATTCTGCAAGTAGCTCTGCAGAGATGCAACACCTACTGCTGCTACTTCGGGCCTTCTACAGCCATTAGATCAGCATGACTTTCACTCACTAGCCTGGGGAGTACTTTGGAGGTCTGAAGAAAGAACCGTCACTAATATACTAAATTCTTCAGCCTGTACTTTGTATTAGATCACTTACTTATTGTGTCCTGATGTTTTTAGGCCTGTGCACTGCATCAGTAACAGTAACAGGCTGTAACAGTATTGTTCAGGCAATACTAATCTCTCCAACAAGCCTTCAAGTGCTTACTCCTTGCTCTCTGGGGGTTTGAGCAATATTTATTGTGCTGTTCTGGCTCCTAAGGAGTAGTTAGGAATTTTTGTTTTTTAATATCTTCACCTGTCTTGTCCCAGCAATTGTCTCAAATTCAGACAGGCTGCAATGCTGTTTGTGCTACATCAACTCCTGTAATTATTTTGTAGAAGGAGCAGATAACATTCCAGGAACAGTAATGTGGGAAGGCAAAGAAGATAATGCCATCTATCTGAAGTGGTCAGAACCCGTAAGCCCGAATGGATTGATACTGATGTATGAAATCAAATATGGGCAGCATGGAGAGGTGAGGATTGACCAAAGACATGTTTGTTTGAGGGGCGAGGGGTTCTGTTGGAACTAATCTCACATGTAGTTTGTCCTTCCTACCTGTGGTCTGGTCAACTCTGACAAGCTGTAGAGGGACAGATTGAGTCAAATATTTGGATGGAAGTCCCATTGAGATAACCCTGGTGTGAATACAGTAGTCTTTTGTTTTGTTTTGTTTTTTGAATCAGTATTTATCAAATGGCTTAATACGGTATGAGTGACTTAAAGCTGAGGTCCTGGGCACATGTGGTTATTGACGCTCATGTGCTACTTTTCACAAGACTCAGAGCTGTTACCCTCCAGTGCCCATGCTAAATTGATCTCCTACGTTATTAAGCCTTGGTGTGCATTGTTAAAAAAAAAATTACTTGATTTCATTCTGGGTGAGCCCACATTTTCTAGGTGGGAGGGTGATTTTTGTTTGTGTAAAGTTTTTAGAGTGCTTAGAGATCCATGTGCCCAGGAAATGCTTTATTAATGAGATCACTTATTTTAAAGAAAGTAAAAAGGACCTTTAGGATTTAATATTTAAAATACAACTAAATTTTGTATTCCTCCCAAATTTCCCCCTTTTTAGTTCTCCTGTTAAGCTGAATATTTTTTTAAAGAAATAAAGGTGCTTTGCTGTTTAAGGTAGACTTTGATACAGTTATGAACAGATTTCAATACTATATACACCTCTACCCCGATATAACGCGAATTCGGATATAAGGTGGCTAAAGCGGTGTTCCATTGGGGGGGCGGGGGGGGCTGTGCGCTCCGGTGGATCAAAGCAAGTTCGATATAACGCGATTTCACCTACAACGCAGTAAGATTTTTTTGGCTCCCGAGGACAGCGTTATATCAGGGTAGAGGTGTAGTACAAATATAGCACAGTGGTCAGTATTGGTGGAAAAACAGAGAACTGCAGATACTAATGTAACTATTAGCTATTTGCTAAAGCAGAATAAGCAAATTTGTAACAGCAGTCGAATAGCAACAAGTTTTCCCTTTATTTTAATAGTGCTGTTAGCAGCAGCTTTCATCCAAGGATTTGTAGATAGAGTCTTGCAACACACCTCTGAGACAATTTCTAAGTATTATGCCCAATTTACAGATGGGTGAAGATTTAAGTGATTTGTCGAGCAACTGTGGCGGTACTTGAAATAGAAACAAGGAATCCCGACTCTCAGTCTCTATTTCTAGCCAATATGTTACAATCCCTCCCTTGTTTAACTTACTTTTACCATTGTTGAATTCCAAATATGCTTAAATGGCACAAAGGGAGAACTGTTCTGATTTTAGTTGAAGAAACAAGCTTAAATCATGAATGTGCAATGCAAAGCCCAGCAAAATCTGTGACCTTATTGAGTTCCTGACAGTTACAAGTATAAAAATATTTACATGTAGTACAAGCTTTTCTTCTTCTTTCAGGAGAAACGGGAATGTGTTTCTAGACAGGAATACAGGAAGTTTGGAGGAGCCAAACTAACTCATCTAAACCCTGGGAACTATTCTGCCAGAGTTCAGGCCACCTCTCTAGCTGGAAATGGATCATGGACTGAACCAGTGTCTTTCTATGTACAACCCAAACGTAAGAGGAATTTTATAGGTTGCGTCAAATTATCTGTGGTTTCTAGCTTACTTCCTCAATTATCTCACTTATTCCTGTTGTTTGCTTGCATGACTGGGACTTTGAACATCCTTCCTAAGTTCTCTATATACTTCCTCAGTTGTGCATGTTTCTTTGGAGCTGTTCTGCATTCTCTTCATTGGAAAGTGCTTATGAATGAAAAGTACCTTTTGAGGCTAGGTCCTGTTCTGTTTTGCGCGTGTGTATATACATGTATAGGTTAGTGTATCTGTAGAAACACATTTAATAATAGTAAATGTTGTCCCTGTGGTATACTAATCTTGGGTGAAAATGTACTGCTAGGAATAACCATACAGCAGTATTATGAATTGGAATCTGGAACTTTTGTCAATATGGAATACCTATGGTATGCATTAATGTGATACAAGAAGCTAAGTTTATTTGCATGGAGCGTCGTTACAATTTCATTTTTAGCTGTTTTTTTCCTACTGTGGAACTCAAGTGGCATTTTGACAAAAGATCAACATGTTGACGCAAGACGGGGTAGTGACACTGGAAATGATGGAATTGTTTTACACAGAAACAAATCAGTAAACGATAAATTACATACACAAATTCCACCCAGTGCTTTAAGGCTACCATAGACATCTCATCCTGTTCTCCTACATCTGCACATCTTATTTTTATTTCTGCTTATTTGCAAAGCCGATACATTTATTACCCTCAATATATCCAGGAAAAATACCCATGTGTCCTCTTCTCCCATTTGTAATAAAACAAATTTTGATAGAATTTTGAGGTGAAATTAGAGCAACAAAATATTTGTGTGCATGCTGTCTTTACATATAGATGTGTATAAATAGATTTAAAAGGATACGCGTGCATTAATCATTTAAAGAACAACATCAGACCATAAACATATGTAGTCAAACCAAAACTCAATTAAACAGAATGCTGCTCTTTTACAATATTAATGCTGTCCTCTTTCTCAGGTTTCGGGTTCGCTAGTCATTTATTGTTAGGGAGTCTTCTTGAAGAAATTTCTATACTTCAGACAAAAAAACTGAATTTTCTGATTTTGCAGTATGGCAGTGTATTGTGTAGGTGGAAAACTCTCGTGGTGGTAGAAATTATATAGCAACATAAGAATTTTGTTTTCTTGTCTATTTCAGCGGCAGACTATGGGAATTTCCTGCACTTGATAATTGTGCTCCCCATTGCAGTGCTGCTGATCATTGGAGGGTTGCTAATAATGCTGTATGTCTTTAACAAAAAGAGGTGAGATCTTGCATACACTCGTGAGGGAGACTAAACTGTGGGAGGAAATGTTCATTTTGAACTGAATGCCCACAGGGAAAATTTGAATTTGAAACCAATGTGGTGTTTGGAGGCCCACACAGTATAAACTAAAGCAGATTTTTCTCTTATCGGGAGATGATGTTTTGAGTTACTAATGAGCATCTGTCTGCTGAGGGAGTTGTGGAGAGGCTTTTCATTACATGCTGAGCTTGAGGGGAGGGAAATGAGGAGGGATGGTCTTTTGGGAACGTATCTCCATTGGGACAATGATAGCAAACATAGAACCTTATAGACCAGAGGTTTAGCCAACAATTTGAATCACTTTGGAAACCACAAAACCTTATTTGCTGGACAGATTGTAGTCAATCCAAGTGAACGTACTTGGTATTTTGCATCTTGGTAGCCTCTTCACAATTGCTGAACTTTTTTTAATGAAGAAAAGGAAAATTTAGAATTTGCACCAATGTTTAAATAAGCTTTGGCTGTTTTTGCATGTAGAGATTTACGTTAATCCCTTCTCCCACCTCAGATATAGAGGTAGTCCTCGGACTTTCCACACGATTGATTCCCTACAATTGTGTCTTAAGTCGAAAAGTCGTAACTCGGAACCGCAATCCACTCTATTGCGGGACCGAACGTCATAAAGTCGAAACCAATTGTCGTATGTTGAATCAGGGTGTCAATTCAGAAACGTCCTAAGTGCCATTCGTCATAAATCAAACGTTGTAAAGTCAAGGACTGCCTGTACTTACTGAAAAAACTCCCGATAACTACTGTTTACATTGACTTTACACATAGCATCTACCAAATCTCTATCTGTACCAGATAGATAGATAGTTTTTACTGGCACTGTTTATTCTGGCCTTATAGGTTTGCTGATTGACACCCCTCTCTCACCCAACCTTTATCTTGTACAAACCTTGCCAGCTCATCCCAAGCCTGCTCCAGCCCAGGGAATGAAATGTTTGGTCACCTCTGCATAGCCTTGATGATAGTTTATAAATCTACCAGTACTGGACCATAAAATAAGTTGCTGACAGCCTAGCACATTAAAATGTTTCATATTCATTCTTCTGTGGTGCAGATACGGTATAAAGACGACTGGAACGGAACTGGGGGAGGGGGTCTCCCAGGAAGACTGTTCAGGCCATTTTCTTAGTTGGTGTGGCGTGTGTTGGCATACGCAGCAGCTAGAACAAGAGCTCTGTTAGATCAATGAAGTCAGTTCCTCTCTCATCTCATCTGAAAACCCCTCCACGTGCCACATTTCAGAAACAACAGGACACGTGGTGGAGCAAATAGGGGAAAAGCCAAGGAAGAGGAGGATTGGAAACGTTAGTTGTGTTTTTAAGGATGAAAAAAAATACGACTTGTGTTTTGACAGGAATAGTGACCGACTAGGCAATGGAGTGCTTTATGCTTCTGTGAACCCTGAGTACTTCAGTGCTTCTGATGGTAAGTGTGGCCTGGAGCTTCTGATGCTTTTACTTTAATATATTCTGTTGTGTGAGATCAGGTCAAGCCCCATTTTGAAGGAGGCAGAGATATAATAGGACACAATCAACCTAAAACTCTGCTTGCTTTACCTGTATTACTCACATATCGAGAGTCTTTCAGTGGGAATGTATAATGCCACCACAGTTAATCAACTGAAACAGTAGTTTTTAAAAGTTGTGTGTCTTCTTGCAATTTGCTCAGTCAGCCAAACTAGACAGAGCAGTTTCACGTTTGGATTCTCATCCACTTGTCTAGTGTTACTGTTTAGTTGTTTTAACTGAAATGAAAAATTAGTTCATGAAAACCTGTCTTTGATAGGTTTCAGAGTAGCAGCCGTGTTAGTCTGTATCCGCAAAAAGAAAAGGGGGACTTGCGGCACCTTAGAAACTAACAAACACATTTATTTTAGCATAAGCTTTTGTGAGCTACAGCTCACTTCATTGGATGCATGCAGTGGAAAATACAGTGGGGAGATTTATATACACAGAGAACATGAAACAGTGGGTGTTACCATATACACTGTAACGAGAGTGATCAGGTAAGGTGAGCTATTACCAGCAGGAGATCAGGGCTGGAAAAAACCTTTTGTAGTAATAATCAAGGTGGGCCATTTCCAGCACTTGACAAGAACATGTGAGGAACAGTGGGGGGTGGGGTGGGGAAATAAAGTCGGGGAAATAGTTTTACTTTGTGTAATGACATATCCACTCCCAGTCTTTATTCAAGCCTAAGTTAATGGTGTCCAGTTTGCGAATTAATTCCAATTCAGCAGTCTCTCATTGGAGTCTGTTTTTGAATTTTTTTGTTGAAGAATTGCCACTTTTAGGTCTGTAATAGAGTGACCAAAGAGGTTGAAGTGTTCTCTGTCCGTCTCCCAAGATCTGTGAGAGTGATGGGTCGTCCTTCAGGATAGGTTGTAGATCCTTGATGATGCGTTGGAGAGGTTTTAGTTGGGGGCTGAAGGTGATGGCTAGTGGCGTTCTGTTGTTTTCTTTGTTGGGCCTGTCCTGTAGTAGGTAACTTCTGGGTACTCTTCTGGCTCTGTCAATCTGTTTCTTCCCTTCAGCAGGTGGGTATTGTAGTTGTAAGAATGCTTGATAGAGATCTTGTAGGTGTTCGTCTGTGTCGGAGGGGTTGGAGCAAATGCGGTTGTATCGCAGAGCTTGGCTGTAGACAATGGATCGTGTGGTGTGGTCAGGGTGAAAGCTGGAGGCATGTAGGTAAGCATAGCGGTCAGTAGGGTTCCGGTATAGGGTGGTGTTTATGTGACCATCGCTTATTAGCACCGTAGTGTCCAGGAAGTGGACCTCTTGTGTGGACTGGTCCAGGCTGAGGTTGACGGTGGGATGGAAATTGTTGAAATCATGGTGGAATTCCTCAAGGGCTTCTTTTCCATGACTCCAGATGATGAAGATGTCATCAATGTAGTGCAAATAGAGTAGGGGCGTTAGGGGCTGAGAGCTGAGGAAGCGTTGTTCTAAATCAGCCATAAAAATGTTGGCATACTGTGGGGCCATGCGGGTACCCATAGCAGTGCCGCTGATTTGAAGGTATACATTGTCCCCAAATGTGAAATAGTTATGGGTGAGGACAAAGTCACAAAGTTCAGCCACCAGGTTTGCCGTGACATTATCGGGGATACTGTTCCTGACAGCTTGTAGTCCATCTTTGTGTGGAATGTTGGTGTAGAGGGTTTCTACATCCATAGTGGCCAGGATGGTGTTTTCAGGAAGATCACAGATGGATTGTAGTTTTCTCAGGAAATCAGCGGTGTCTCTAAGATAGCTGGGAGTGCTGGTAGCGTAGGGCCTGAGGAGGGAGTCTACATAGCCAGACAATCCTGCTGTCAGTGTACCAATGCCTGAGATGATGGGGCTTCCAGGATTTCCAGGTTTATGGATCTTGGGTAGCAGATAGAATACCCCTGGTTGGGGGTCTAGGGGTGTGTCTGTGTGGATTTGATCTTGTGCTTTTTCAGGGCCTTTCTTGAGCAAATGGCGTAGTTTCTTTTGGTAACCCTCAGTGGGATCAGAGGGTAATGGCTTGTAGAAAGTGGTGTTGGAGAGCTGCCTAGCAGCCTCTTGTTCATATTCCAACCTATTCATGATGACGACAGCACCTCCTTTATCAGCCTTTTTGATTATGATGTCAGAGTTGTTTCTGAGGCTGTGGATGGCATTGTGTTTTGCGCGGCTGAGGTTATGGGGCAAGTGATGCTGCTGTATAAGCTTCTGACATTTTAAAACAAATCTAAATGCTAAAACTAGTTGCGATTACTCCTTTATTAAACTACTGGCCCTTCTAATTTGTAGAAGAGTAAGACAGTCAAAAGAATTTGCACATTTGAAGATGCAGATAAATAATGCTGTGGGCCATCAGACACTTCACGGGTGGAAATTGTATGTGGAAAGAAGTACACATGTTTAACATAATCTATATCCCTTTGTGTTCATATCCTGTAATATAAAGGAGGAAGGTTGTTCTCTAGCTGATGAAACAATTCTTTAATGCTAGTTTCAACTTGATTTTTTATACTTGTAACTGTTCTTAAATTCTCATCTCGAAATATAGATAGATATTTGTATTCTGGTAGCACCTAAAAACCCCAACTGAGATCAGGACCCCATTGTGCTAAGCACTGTGCCATCACACAGTGAGATACAGCCCTTGCCCCAAAGTCAGATACTGTGTTGGGCTTTTAGGGCTCCCTCTGTCCCCTTTATGTTGTGTATGTGGCCTGCAGTTAAGGGGCTGAGGACCTCATCTTTTAAACATAGGGAGAGGCTAGAAGAAGGGGCATCCTAGTGACTGCCCTTCCTGACTTCAAAACAAACAAATAAATAAATAAATGGAGAAGTCCTGCTTCGGATTTAAGTTACACTTGTTTCAAGTGAAATATTTGCAGCTGTAAGTAGTGCAACCACCCCCAAAAAACCCCACCAAGATTTTCATAGAACTTGAGTGAGCCAGTTAAAAAAAAAGAAAAAAGATTTCTGTAGCTCTAGGCTGTTAAGTTTGAAGTATATTTTGGACACACCCTCCTGCAAGAACTCGATTTACTGCTGACTGTTGGATTTCACGTTTAAGGAGGAATGATGAGCTTGTTCAGCGATTGTGAAAACTTCCTGGTGCTTCACCGTACTTGGAATATCCTGAAAATCCCGAGCAGGGAAATGCCGATGAAGCTGCATTCAGTCAAAGGACTAGTGAGAATTAAAGCTGACTGTTCAGTGATTAAAGCTTGTAGCTAAGTGGAGTTTTAATTTAGGGTAACTAGTGCACAATCACTTCTGAATTTCAGAATCCTCAAGAAGCAAAGAGTAGAAAAGGAAAGGGCTTTGGGGGTGGCATATGAAATGAGTTTGAGTGGCATTAGAGCCAGATTTTTACTGCACATTACACCATACACTTACAGCAGATCTCAACTCAGAATTTAACTTTCAATAAGTCCTCAGGTGAGTGGGGCTAGACCATGACTCTTTTAGCGCCTGCCTGGGTGTTGCACATACTGGAGAGCCTTTAATGATTATCCAGTGACCCAGAATTAATCTGTTAAAAATATCTAGAATTAGAGTTTTCTACAATCAAAGTAATGTGTGTGTGCATGCTGTATAGATTAAATATTTGCGAAGTTCTTAGTAGTAGTGAAGGAGGAGAACAGGACTTCAAAGGTGCCAGCTTGAGACATTAACTCCCCTCTTTAGGGTTAAGCCAGACAGTGTGCTTTAATCTGTCTACAAGAGCTGAAAGTTCCCGAAAGCTAACAATTTCTGCAAGGGAGGCAGCTGTCTCCCTTCTTCTTCTCTGCTGCTTGTTACAGTAGCACCATTTTAAGGGTCTGTTAGCATTCATTAATTGCACCAGTCCAGAGCTGGTGGCTGTTCTGCATCCTCCCTCGGTGATTGACAGGCGGCTGCAGCAGGACCAATCCTAGCTCAGATGTTTTCTTGCCTGTAGCAATAATCCCTCCCAGCAGTGAGGTCTCCTGTGTGCCTCCTATCAAAGGGTCACTACTGCACAAGTCCTGTCTTTGTGGGAGCAATAGGCTTTGGGTGTGAGTGATCAGAAGTGATGTAAACAGCCTGTTAGTCCGTTCCCCTGTGGTTATAAAATCAATCCCCAATAGAGGATGCATCTCCAGACGCGGAGTTGAAAGTATGCATTTTGTTTGGTGCTGCATGGAGGAATCTAAAAGGAAAAGTTGCCAGAAAAAGCCTGCTGCACCATGGTTCTACGCACCGTGGTTGGCTTTGCAACTCATGTTTTGTATACTGAGTTTGCACATAGTTGTTCCCTCGTCATTTTCCATTATGCTAGAGCCATAGTTATGCTTCCTTTTCTCCACAACAGTCGCCATCCTTTAAGATTTGTATATGCCTTAGGCTGGGAACAATCAAATAATCACAATCGTAGATAGAACTGAAACTTGCCATGAAGTTGATGGCCTCTGCTAAAGCTCATCTCAAGAGAGCTATCTTGGTAGTCATGATGGCAACATAAAGCACTGATGTTTGGGAGTAGCTTGTTCCTTTGACTGCTATGGCTGGGGTTTCTGCAGAGAGGGGAGAAAAAAATCTTGAGTCTCTAGGTGCTATGTAAAAACCTAAGGTAGGTAGACTGTCTGGAAAGACCATGGAAACAATTGTATGTGTAGCTTGATGCTTATGTCCTCATGCTGTGTGCTTTTTGCTACTCACAATTCATTTTTGTTTTTTGTTTTTTGTTTTTTTTTTATCTTGAAGCCACAAGTCTTCTCCCTATTGGCACAACTGTGTGTGGAATGTCATTGGCTTTTCTCTTTAACTCTAGTGTATGTTCCGGATGAATGGGAAGTGCCCCGTGAGAAGATCACCATGTGCCGGGAGCTTGGGCAGGGCTCCTTTGGAATGGTTTACGAGGGAATAGCTAAGGGAGTGGTGAAGGACGAGCCAGAAACTAGAGTGGCCATCAAAACTGTCAATGAGTCTGCAAGCATGCGTGAACGGATAGAGTTCTTAAACGAGGCCTCAGTCATGAAGGAGTTCAATTGTCATCATGTGGTAAGTTGCTTGAAATTGAGCACAGCTTCCCTTAACGTAACCATAGTTACTGGTATGAAGGTATCGAGTGCCAGGCTTGATTGACTCCATGTTACCAAGATTCAAGACCACCTAAAGCAGCATGCTAAAGGAAAGTGCATCCTTGTCACACAGCTCTCGCAATGTGCGTCGTGATAATGCATTCATAGGGATGGCGGCTGCCACAGAGTTTGGATCGAAATCTTTTCCAAATTCTTCCCAAGATTTGTGAGTGTTAGTTCCAGACTGGGGCCACTCCTAGTTAATAACCAGGCTTTTAATTGGTTAATAATTTCCCCAGTAATAATCAGCCATATTTGCTGGATAATCTTAACTTTTCTCTTTCAGGTGCGGCTGCTTGGAGTTGTCTCGCAAGGCCAACCAACACTGGTTATCATGGAGCTCATGACACGCGGGGATCTCAAGAGTTACCTGAGATCTCTGCGGCCGGACACAGAGGTGCGTGTATGGGTTGGGGTATTTTTCCTTCACTTGCAAGAAAAGGTAATGAGTTCAACACCCCAAACTTGCCCAGGCTGTCAGTCTCCTGTCTTGTTTGGAGCAGCTGTCCTTGTTAGTGGTTTCTGATGTAAACCTTCCTCATGCACATTGGCCCAGTTACCTGCACTGGCTTGGCACAGCTGCAGAGCCTCACTGGTCTTTGCTTTAGTACGCAATACCCAAGGTTTCTGATGCGTAGGTTAGCAGGTTTCTGCAGACCTTTTTGTGTGTCTCACTTTAATCATATCTTATTTCCTCCACTCCCTTTATTTTAAAGGTTGTGGCCCTGTCTTTGTTAAATTACATATTATCTAAAAGGAGACCATTGCAGAAATGCAGGACTAGCTCTAGTTCACTCCTCGTGTTAAAGCCAACTGGTATCTTCATTGTGTCCCATAATTTTCCTCGTTCTTTTTTCTTTTTAATCTGTGAACTAAGTGTCGTGCATAGTTTACTTGCCCTGCTGGCAGCTAACCTTCATTACTAGCTATAATAGGAGTCCAGTAACTGAACAATCAGCTTCATCATTTCACTGCTGTCCTTTCCGGGGCGTTCATGCCCCGGGCTCTTCAGCACCTTCTCTGAGTTCTTGTCCCTCTTTGCTCACTTCCCTGTGTCCGACCCGTGCATTTAAGGAGTTAAATATTTATATACAGAATGACATTTATCTTCTTTCTCGCAATTATCTTTTTTTCTCTTTGAGCTCTGTTTATGAAACTCCAGCGGTTCTGTGATCTGCTGCTCCTTATGCCAAAAGAGCATTTTTCACAGGGACGGTAGAATAATGTGTGCCATAGCACGCTTATGTCCCACCTCTGTCACTGAATGCCTGTTTTTCAGGTTTGAATTGCATCTTTTTTTGCCTAATCTGACTCTTGAAAAAGCTGCAAAACAGGACAATCATTGAAAAAAATGCATGAGAAGGGGGTAATTGCTCTTGGATGAAGCCCTACATGGTGCCCCTTTGGTTTTGACATAAATTATGCATGAGCACTTTGCAATAAACACAAATATTTAGTCATGCACAGGATGTTTAATATTCAGCCCTGTCAGTCTAATAGATAAAATCACTCACGTACATTACAGGGCCCGAAAGGTTAGGAAATAATGTTATAGGCCACTTCCTGCTCAAATTAATGTTGGCCATGTATAAAATGGGCTCAGCACTTTTCTGTGACGTAAATAATTTACAGCAACAGAGAGCGAACACCTGGTTCATGTGAATGAAACTTAGGTGTAAAATGAAGGGCATTTTATGAAACAAAAGGCAGGTTGCTGAAAATCACTTTTCTGTACCCCATCATTTAACGGGAATATGGATTACATAAGGATTGGGCTAGTTTCTCAGCACTGAGGCCAAGGCTGTTTTGTAAAGGTGCAGGTCCTGGGTCATAGTGAGGAGCTTATCAAGAGCAAAGGTAATGAAATTCAATAGACTTTGGAGACAGGGAGCAGTGATACCATAAACAAGAGAATTACCGAAAGGAGTACTGTTTAGTCTGTTTTTCTCTTCTGCATGCTGACTTATTGTGTCTTTTCTTCCCCCCCCCCCCCCCCCCCCGAAAAGTGCTTGCTGTGAGCCGGAGGCGCTGGGACAGAGAGGGGAGGTTGCTGATTCACAGGGCTTCTGGTGGAGGGGAGCTGATGGGGGGCTGTCGGCCGACCCTGGTTCCTAGCCCCCGTGGCCAAACAACATTATAAGCAAACATTGTGCAACTTTAAATGAGTATGTTTTCTAATAGATCAGCAACGGAACAACGTTAACCAGGATGATGATAAGCCAGGAGTTACTGTATCTTACAGTGCTTCTCATATTTAACTCTTTGTTCTGGATACATGCAGTGGATTGGCTCCTTCCTGACTGACTGTCATAGGTTCTTGAGCCACTGATTTCACCACACAGTCCTGGCCCTTCTACAAAGGGTCCCAGCTTACATTGGTCCTTGCTGTCAGTAAAGTATAATAATTGCATACCTTCAGATGGATGAATTTTTCCAGGTTTCCTTAGATCCATCCCTGTGGGTCCTTTGCTGTGAGATCCGTCCCATTTAGGAATTGGGGAACTTGGAAGGGTTCCCAGAGAAGGAGTGGAGAGACTCAAAATAATAAACATTTAACACATATTTTGAAAGTGCTGAACAATGATCATAAACCTGAAACACCATCAACTATAGATAAGTATCATTAAGTCCTTCTCCCTCTACCCCCCAAACACACACACAGAGTGAAAGTTTAGTGATTTGATCTGCTCAGGAGTTCTGCCTTCTACTTTCCTGCTCAACCCACTATCCAACACTGCTTATCCTGTAGCCGGAGGTATAAGTCTTAGTCAAATTTGCACTGGCAGATGTTAAGCCACAGTGTGATGTGCTGAGGTATGTGCAGCCATTTCAGATGTTGCCCTCCAGCATAGTACAGCTAATAGCTGTGGTAGTAAAAGCTGCATATACCTTTAATTGATGATCATGAGTAAATCTATTTTACAAAAATTATCTAAAGGGCTTTTTTTCCCCTTTTGCAGGAGTATATAAGTAATTCAAGAGGCATCACGTCACTCGATGTCAGGAGAAATAATTTAACAGTATCTTGTAACATTTTCTGTTTTGTTTATGCTGATAGTAGCACACTCAGTATACAATTCTGAAGTAATGTGAGAAGGTTATTTCTTAAAACTTTTAGGAGAACTTTAATAGGAAAAATGACCGGTTTAAAGCAAAACTTGTTTGTATTCCCCAAAATAGAATGTGTTACTATACAGGAGCTAATTGTAACCAAGCTTTATGTGGGTGGAGAAAGAAGACATGAGTTTCCCACTAAGCAGATGGTATGGTCTTCATAATCATAAGTTTTTGTTCAGACTGGTCCTGGTGTCATTTCAGACTGACTTCTGATGATCTGATTAAGAAATGCATGTTGCAGTTTTTGAAGTGGAAACAATTTCTGCCTCACACTTCTACCTACTTATTCTTGCTCAGAATAACCCAGGCCAGTCTCCTCCAACTCTGAAGAAGATGATTCAGATGGCAGGAGAGATTGCTGACGGCATGGCGTACCTCAACGCTAACAAATTTGTGCACAGGGATCTCGCTGCAAGGAATTGCATGGTGGCTGAAGACTTCACTGTAAAAATTGGAGGTGCTTTTTTCTTTCCTTTTTTCCTCCTTAAACTCAGATGAAACGGGAGTATAATCCTACAGTCAGCATTGAAAAAGGCACCTTAATTTCCTTAAATTGTTACTAAGTCAAGTATTTGATTCTGGGGGATGAATATGTTCCACCTGAGGACTCACTACAGTTCCAGGCCAGGGAGCGCTCAGCACTGAATTGAAACAACCTCGTTTGTGCCCATTGTGACAGACTGTGCAAAGAGCAAGAAGGAGCAGCAGCCGCTCTTCCCAGCCCGACACTGCTGTAACAGCCAAGAGGATGGCCCAGTGTTGAGAGATTCTCCCCTCCCCTGTCTGCACTTCACTCTGATAAAGCCCACGTGTTTTGAGCTTGTTGGTGAAGTGAATTGCACCTTCGCCTTGCAATTTCAACAGCAAGGGTTGTTGTTTAACGATAATAGCTCAATTACCATCAAATCACTTGAGTTTGGATTAACCCACAAACCAAATAAAAATTATTGGGGTAAACCTGCTTATCCAGAGCCCAACATTTTGGATGTGGTGATTTAATAACAAAATAAAAACAAAATATTTTCTGGAATTTAGTTTGGCAGAGTTAAGCACAAGGCAGATGGACAGTGTTAGGCCCGAGTTGTGCAAACACTTAAATGTGCTTATAGTTAAGTCCATCTGAGTTCTCACTGTCAGGGATTTGGTCCAAGTTCAACGCTTACCTATTTGAGCTTTTTGGGAAGAAACAGCATAGTCTTCCATGAGATCTGAAATAGAAGCTATGAAAGGAAATTGAATTAGCTTTGGGAGCGGGTGGGCTTATCTCTAAAAATAAAAACCGTTTGCAATCATGAGATAAAAGGTACCAGCGCAAAGTGCTATGGTAAAAAGTGCATGTTTCTTCTGAGATTTTTAGAGGAAAAGAATCCAAGTTCAGTGTACAAAGAGCCTAGTGTGTGTCATTGTGTAGATATATTGAAAACATAATTTTGCTTATTTTATCTTGGGTGTAAATTTGTGCTGAACATGATAACCTGAAGGCACTGGCCAGAGCCCTCCCTAGAGTAGGCAGGAACTGTTCTTGTCTTCATTGAACTAGGCAATGCCAACGCTGACCCAACAGTACTGCTGCTAGACCAGTTCTAGAACGCCCATAAATGCAATCATTCAAACCTACTCGTGACCCAGTTCTCTTCCCAGAGAAGTCAGTGGGAAGATTCCTTTTGATTTCAGTGAGAGTGAGACCAAACCCTGGGAGACCAGGTACATATATATGAAGTATATCTCTGATGAAGTAAACCATTATGCTGACAATTCACAAATACTTTGTGCTGAAGCAGTGATTCTCGGTTGGGCAGGTTCTTTGGGACATGTTAATTATCCTGGCCTGTAGACACATGCGTTTTATTCCCTACGTTCCAGATTTTGGCATGACCAGAGATATCTACGAGACAGATTACTATCGGAAAGGAGGGAAAGGCTTGCTTCCCGTGCGTTGGATGTCCCCAGAGTCACTGAAGGATGGAGTCTTCACAACACATTCAGACGTCTGGTAACAAAACAGGGCCTTTTAAAAACAGTTTATCTGCTCTTCTTTTGGCCTGTTTTTTATGGATAAAACCAACACCTACGGTTTACTAAGTCTTCAAAGGCCCTGCTACCCCCCTCCCCCCCCCCAAATTTTACTGACCATGAGTCACTCTGCTTTACGCCGTCCCCACTGCAAATTGTCCATCCGAAACCCTTTATGCCATATTCTATTCTCAGATGCATGCATGGCTCCCATTAAAATCCTCGGGAGCTGAAGGTGTCTGCCTGAGACTGAAGGTATAGTCAGAGTTTGAAGAGGATACGTGCTTCCTTCAGGGTTAGGGAATCAACCATCATAGCAAAAATCTATGGCTTGTTGACTACACTTACCCAGAAAAGCAACTTGTCATTTCCAGTCCTCCTCCTCTGAGAAAAGCATCAAAAGGTGTCAAATGTACACTCAGTTTCTTTGGCCTGATTCTTATCAAATTCTTCTGTGTACGTAAGACAGTTTTCTTACCTAGGAAGTACAGAAGCTAGAATGCACTGACTTATTCTTTGCACACTGTTTCACTCCAATACTACAAGATCCTGTAAAGAAAAAATTATTGCATAATAGCCATGCCATGAAGTTAATAATAGAGCTGTACAGGAAATATCAAAATATGCCTTGTAGAAAAAAATACTCTGGGAACTACTTTTTTTTCCTTCTCAAAGGTTTGAGGATAGGTGCCCAGCTTCTGAAAGTAAATGGAGGGATTGGCAAGAGATTAATATGTACTGGCAAACCTACATTTCTAAGTCTGTCTTGGTTGATCTGCCTTCCTAGCAAGAGGTTTTACTGCTGGTGTGTTGCAGAATTGGCAGCTGATTGCCTCCAAATGTCTGGAAGTCAGTAGAAAAATTATTTAAGTAGTAAACTATATGATTTTTAAACAGCTTGGATGTTTTGCAGTCAGTGGATCGTAGTTCTACACAGCATCAACTTTGAGTAAAAGTTTTGTAATTGAAGTTATGACAAAGGAAAGCAAGAGGGTTTTTTTTGGCATAGTTCAGAACTTCTTTATAAAGCTACTAACCCTTCAACCTATGAAAATGTGTGTTGCTTAGAAATGACACAGACTGAATCCAGCCAAACCTTCTAACTACTCTAGGGAAAAGCAATCACTGTAGAAGTTAAATTTCCCATTTTAGCCACGTGGTGTTATTGTACATGCAGCAATAGTTGGATTCCTATAGCACCTTTCATTACAACTTAGGTACATAAATAGCACCACTGAAAACAGCCTCCTCTGGGTGACAACCAGCTAACATGACAAAGGAGTGCATTGCTAGCAATCTCTTCTCTCCCCCCCCCCTTTTTTTTTTTTCTTTTTTTTTTTTGGTAATAAGAGTATTTTGGGACCAGTGAAGTCCTCACAGAGAAGACAGAACTTCAGTTTAATATATCATCCAAAAAACCTAAATACACTGAATCATCTGGAATTGAGATGGTCTAGATTGAAGAGCAGAGCAACATGATTTTGACCCATTCTTATTGCCAACCAATAATTTGTAATCTGCCAGTGGTCCTCAGCTGTCACTTACATCAAGGACTGACTGTGGTTCGTCAGTTCTTACACCTTGGTAAATGATCCAGCTCATTCCACTTGCTTACCTCTTCTCTTTAAAGCTACCACTTAAACTGCATAGTGCTTGAACAAAACCCAAATGACAGACAAAAATTCTAGACAAGGCATGAATTTAATCATCAGAAGTAAATTAGTGATCCAGTACATGTAAACTTTGGCCGAGGTGTGCTCTTGTATGTGTTATCTAACTCTGCCATGTATCCATGTCCTTAGAAATACCACTTCAGAAAGTTTTGAGTGCTTAAAATGCAGCCACTTCTGCCATTTAAACATCAGTGGCATGAAACAAGTGTGTGATTCTTTACCATGGCAGTGTTGTGAGGAGCAGAGGGAGAATACTCTATATAGAGCTATATAATCCGTTACTCAATCCAAAGCAAGGTTAAACAAACACTACTTCACTTCAACAGTGGCACAACCATGTAATCCCAAAGCATAGGTATCTTAGCAGCAGCTGCAAAAGAAGGGGCGGAGGGGGAAAGCAAATCACCAAAGACAAGGCTGGAAAAGACCAACCTTAAAAAAGATTATTTCTTTGGCATAACAGACTTCTGCTTGTAAAAATAGAAATTGTCAGTTGTATGCTACTATACTACGGCTCTTACAAGAGGAACTTTAGAGTTTAGAAATATTCAGGCATGATGTTTATGTGAATGAGCATATTTCAGAATGCATAGCTTCCAATTCCAGAAGCATTGAGAAATAAATCTTTGTTTCCTTGGAAAGAATTTTTGGGATCTGACTACATATACTTTTCTGTAACTCCCTATTCAGTGTAAAAATTATAACACTCACCCAGAGAAAAAAATGACCTTTGGGGAATAGTTCGTCACCTTTGGGCACCACATTTTAGGAAAGATCTGGACGAACTGGAGAAAGTCCAGAGAAGAGCAACAAAAATGATTAAAGGTCTAGAAAACATGACCTATGAGGGCATGCTGAAAAAAATTGGTTTGTTTAGTCTGGGGAAGAGAAGACTGAGAGGGGACATAACAGTTTTCAAGTATATAAAAGGTTGTTACAAGGAGGAGGGAGAAAAATTGTTCTCCTTAACCTTTGAAGACAGGACAAGAAGCAATGGGCTTAAATTGCAGCAAGGACGGTTTAGGTAGGACATTAGGAAAAACTTCCTAACTGTCAGGGTGGTTAAGGACCAGAATAAATCACCTACGGAGGTTGTGGAATTTCCATCATTGAAGATTTTTTAAGAGCAGGTTAGACAAACACCATCAGGGATGTATAGATAAATACTTAGTCCTGCCATGATTGCAAGGGACTGGACTAGATGACCTCTTGAGGTCCCTTCCTGACCTACGATTCTGTGAATACTTATTACCCTTCTAAAATATTTCCTTTAGGATTATTTAATGTCTAATGCTAGAAACAACTAAAACATTTTTCTAAATCCTCCTTTGCAGGTGTAATTGTCAAGGTATGAAGGAAAGGTTAAATATGGGGACTATAGTGTGTGTCTGTGTGCATGTGTATCAATAATCAGAGTATATTTCATACCCTCACATTCAACCACACATACCCAAAATTCTTAAATTCAAAAGATTTAAATTTTTGAACATCTCAAAAGCACTGAAGCCCAACTTATCACTGTCATGAAATACTCAGTGTCTTGTTATTTGATCTGCTTGTGAGTAAAACCACCATTCCAGTCTGTTTTAAATAGCATATAGAGCAGACCGGATGCTATACATTAAGGACCTCCTGATATCAGGAAAATCACCTGACTCTCCTTTTCAGTGTTCAGGCTTTGAAGTTGCTTCATGCAAACAATAGTGTTTGGCTATTTTTTGTGGGTATTTTCCTTGCTTCACAAAATAGAAATACTGAGACGATTGTGACATCAGGTTCCACACTCTTGGATGCCATTTTTAGAAGCCAAATGTCAAAATGAGAAAACTGCAAATGTCCAGACATCAGGATTTATAAGCTGTCAGGTGAAATGGCAAACTGTAAAAGTGTGTCTGGAGGGTTTGAAGGGCGAGGGTTTAGTTTGGTAATTCACTTTTTTATTGTTCTTAAAGACTGAGGAATGAGGTAACTAGGGAAGACTTTTTGTTGGGCGGCAAGGAGGGGGCTAAGATCTTAAAATTAATGCAGTATCTTTTGGGAATCAGAGCCACAAAGTCTTTCTGTATGATAGATCTTTGCCATTTACAATTTCTGTTAGATCTGCTAAACTATTTTAAAGAAGCAATGCAGATTTGTTCCTTGCAATGTAATCTCTAGTGTGTAAGGTAGCACTCAGGAAATAAACTCAGTAGCCCCTTTTCTGTGGCTAGAATAGCAGTCGGGCACCAAAAAGTGGAGCAGAGATTTTTATTTTATTTTGTTCCATGTGTAACTGCATAGTTGCAAAACCCTTTTGTCATTTCTGGTTTAAACAGGAACCCATTTTAGATATAGTGGATAACCTGAGATGTAAAAGCACTCTACCATAACTGCCTAATAATATTGAACTCTTGTTTTCACAACACAAACCTAACTGCTACCACACAGCCCAGTAAGTTGGGCTGGGTGCAGTAGTGGTGAAAACAAGGATCTGATTTTGAAAGCGTAGAATTGTTCTTCTTTGCTGCTCAACAGTGTGTAAATGAGATGACTCTTAATTCGTGTAGAGATTGTTGATATTATTGTACATCTTGATCTAATGTTAGTTTACGAAACAGACGTTTTAAGAAAATTTCTGTAGGTGCATCAGGCCATTTTAAATGTTAAGTTTTATCTTTAATTACATGAAGGAGCTGCTTAGTTCTATGTAATCTTGTCATGGAAAAGAAACAGGACATTTTTCACAAGTGTTTTTAAATCATAATTACACTTTTCTCTATTACCTAATGAACAGCTCAGGCTACTAGATCAGCACCTTTCTCCTACTGTTCTTTTGCAGATATGTACATAGGTACCCTGTGTCTTGCAAAATGACAGTTGAGCTTCCCAAGAGGGTTTAAATGTTCGAAACCGATCTTAGTAGCACAGCGTTGGCTCTTGGTGCAAGAGGCCTGGAAAGATGTAAATTTTTGCATCCTATATGATTAAAAGCAAGCGAGTTGCATTAGATGCTGTCATGTCTCAGATATGTCTTGATGTTTGCATTGCGTCTGTAAGTTGGCATGTGGGAGAACCTAAAGCAGAGTGACAAATCGAGAAACCAGTATTCACCGAAAAGTATTCCTGTGCCACAAGCAGGTATTTATATGGAGAACAAACCATATGGCATTTGCAGGCTTACATTTTAATAGGTAGCCATGTCATGGCTGAACTAGGAAAAACTCAGACAAAATGAGGGGAAAAAAGTAGCTGCCCTCAGATGAGGGCTATGCTCGTGCATGCTTGTCTTCCTGAGCTCCCTTTCTATCCCCATTTGCTAAAAGTACCTGAATATGTGAGAGAATTAATGTCACATGAGTAGTTTTCCTTTTTTTTTTTTTTTTTTTTTTTTTTTTTTTTTTTTTAAACCTGTCAGGGTTACACTCATCATTTCAGGGGCCTTTCAGGCTCAGCCCCATCTGTCACCGCAGCAGTTTTATATTCAAGTGTAATTCTTAGGCTTAAAGAGTTACATGATTTTTAAGGGTTTTTTTATAATGAGTTTAGTGAAGGGCTGTCTGCTGGACAGCCCTGGACAGAGACATCCTCTAAACACAGAAACGGGACGTGAGCAGCTCTCTTCACTGCTCTCTCCGCTCCACCCACTCCCACAAATGCCCCTCATACCTGAATTTGGAAGGTGCACCTGCAGAGAGAAGAATGGACAAAGCAGCTAGGCTGCCAGTCAGAGTCAAGAACAGTGCTGGTTTTTGTTGACACAGAGCCTAGATGGAGCCCCCCAAACTCATTAACATTGGGCTGCCACGTAGCTAACCGATGTCAACAGCTCTTGGTCACCACCAACTCAGAATTATAATGGTGGCTTAGCAGCTTAGCAATGAAAGTTTTCTTATCGTGTTACCAGTATCCTGAGCAGTCAAGTTGGTGATGGTTTTTGAAGAAAACACCCTACCATAGTCTCAACCAAAATCTTGCTTGTTTGCTTAACGCTTTTTAACTTGTAATTGTTTTCTAGGTCCTTTGGTGTTGTCCTTTGGGAAATTGCAACATTAGCAGAGCAACCATACCAAGGCATGTCCAATGAGCAAGTTCTTCGCTTCGTGATGGAGGGAGGCTTATTGGAGAAACCAGACAACTGTCCTGATATGCTGTAAGTATCTCCTGTCATCTTTATTTTTCACTTTGAGCTTGATTGCGGTGCACTCCTCTGATGTCCCCTTTAAACTGTGATGCTGAGTTACGAAGGTAAATCCAATTATTGCTATAGTGGAACACTGACATATAGATAATGTTCTAATGAGAGTGTTAGATAAAATAATTATGGGCTTGAATCTGGTGGCAGTTGAGAGACCACGTTCATGCTCTTGTGAGCTGACGGGACTGTTTTTAATTCACTGATGTGGTATAACTGTTGGAAGCATCAACAGTCTCTCTTAGAGCATCAGCCTCGTTCTGACCTCCACTGTTCATTGGTGCTGCCATGCTACACCTGTTTTGAGCCAAATGTATTTAACATGTCCCTTCTATGTAACCTCCTTTCTCCTCTCTCTTCTCCCATCTAAATCCAAATAAGCAACTATAAAGGCAGAATGAAGGATTGTTAAAATGCTCTAGCGGTGCTAGTTTCTATTTGAACTGTCTCTGTAAACTGAACATGTGCCTTAAAGTATCTTTGCTATTAGTAAGAATCCCACATTAGCTAAACTTAAGTTCTCAAATAAGCTGCTAAAATGCTTGTTCTCTATATCCCAGGAAATATAAATTGTGTAAAAAAAATGTTTCTGTTTGGGGAGATTATCCGAGTCGTCTTCCTTAAACTTTTCTATTTGATTTAAAATAATGTGGTTGGATATAAAGAGAGACAAGCAGGAGTTTGGGGCGGCTGAAATAAATTGTGAATTAACCCTCTGGAATCCAAGCTTCCTAATTCAGCATGCAGATAAAATAATGCAATAATTCTTCTTCCCAGAGCAGCTCTGGACCTATTACCACAGTTGATAGCACTCATTGCATTGAGCTCAACATTGTCTCCTCCCTTCACAATTTCCTTTCCTGTAAGCATAAAGAGAAAGAAATGTCCAAATAGCTTTATCCAGTCCTATTATCAGTGTTTAATCAAGTCTCATTGCTCCAGACTGTCTACAGCTACAACAGGCTTCAGCCTTTCGCTCTACATTGTTAAAATGCTTCTGCTGGGTTTTGTGTACAGTAGTTTCAGTTGTTCAGTCTTTTACTACTTTGATATACTTCCCAAACTAGCTTTCTGGCAGGAAATGCTGCGTCTTGCAGTTATTGAAATTTGTTGGAGGCCCACGGAAGGGATGCAATCACTTAAGGGCATCAGCTGCTTGGGATTCTTAGGAAAAGAGCCTCTGGCTGGAGGACTTGCTTTGGTTTCAGATGACAGTCAGTGTTTTGTTGTTGGAAGAGGATGGGCCGTGGGCAGTGGAAGGAGGAGGTCTGACTGCCATATGACGCCCCCATCTCACATTCTTTCCCTTCCATGATTCTGTGGAGAATTTCTGGCAGTCAGATGGCTTTGAAATTATGCTTGACATTATGGGAAATATACAGCAGGGGCTGGGCATGTGGAGGGACCTAGGTAAGGTGATCTTGTTTCAGGCAGCCCTAGGAAAGCAAGTTGTACAATGGGAATGAACTTGGCAAGGGATTTAGCTTTAGAAATTCCTCATTAACCTGGCATATGGATAGAAATTATAGAACCAGAGGGTTGGAAGGGACCATAATAGGTTATCTATTCTATCCCCCCCAGCACAATGAGGCAGGCTTAAATATACTGTGGTGGGAAAATCTCTCCCCCCCATCCCTCCAGCTGATACCTCCTCTCCTCCAGGGGGAGAGGGAAAATAGAATCTATCCTGCCAGTTCTCCCCTTCCGTCCCCTGGCAGGGACGGATGGGTGAGTGATGCTTCATAGATTGGATTGTGCATAAAGTGCCTCTGCATCTTCTAAAAGGCAGAAAATTAAAAGTGCTTTTAACTCTTGAAACTTCAGTGACTTGCCCCACCCTCCCTCGCAGCCTGCCCTGTTTTCACGTTCAACAGACTCCCCATTCTGGTCAAATCCACGTGAAAGCACCAGAGATGTGCCCTAACTCAGCTCTACACGCAGACATTTGCTTGGCTGTCAGTGAGCCTATTCGGAGTTGCTAACTCCTTGCTGAGCCAGTTCTTCACGTTCCCCCTCTTGCCTACGCTGCAGCCCATCAACGTGAGGTGTTGTAAAACAGTATCACCAAACAAGTCTGGGGATCACAGCCAGGGCTGATGAGTGGGGAGGAAAGAGAGGACAATGGTAAATCAGCCCTGTGGTCGGAGGGGCTCCCAAAATGTCTTTTAACATCTGTGTAAATAAAGCGAAATGGGAGAGGGTAGGGTCCCAGTGAATATGATGTACTGGAGCCCCAAATTTCTCTCAACAAGCCTGACCACAACCACTCCAATTAGTGAGCTCTTCCTTTTATATCACTATGGGTACACACAGAGGAGTGGTCAGTATGCAGAGATCTCTCTTCCCCCATCTTTATTCCTCCCTGTATATCAGGGGTTCTCAAACTGGAGGTCATGACCCTCAGGGGGTTGTGAGGTTATTAGGTGGGGGGTTGTGAGCTGTCAGCCTCCACCCCCAAACCCTGCTTTGCCTACAGTATTTATAATAGTGTTAAATATAAAAAAGTGTTTTCATTTATAAGGGGAGGTGCACTCAGAGGCTTACTGTGTGAAAGGGGTCACCAGTACAAAAGTTTGAGAACCACTGCAGTATAGCCTGTTTCTGGTCATCAATGGGTATGTCAGGAAGAAGAAAATCCTTGGAAAGTACATTGGCCCTGGAATTCGGTGCTAGTCTCATTGCACATCCTCCATTTATGCAAGGCAATTGTTGGCAAACGTTCTATGAAGACCTATATCAAATGTGGGAAGTTCCTTTTTTTGGTGGAGGGGGATAGGTGTGATGATGTTTTTCTCTCTGGTTTTGACCCTTAAGACTGGAAGGTTTTTCTTGCAAAGCATGGTGTTCCCTGGCACGTCAGCCCCACTGGGAATTGTTAGAGTGCAGCCACCACAGAGATGCATCGACCGTAATTCTGTCTGCCTGTCGATCGAAGGTATTTTAATATTCAATTCAAGGTGTCCAGGAAGCTAAGTCAGTTTGCTGCAGGAAAGTCAGTACACTTCTTGCGCTCAGCATAGTGTACATGGCAAGCCCGGAAGGGGAGCTAGGAATGAGGCAGTATAAATGTACCACAAGACACACCTTTGTAGCCATGGGGCCTCCTTCTCCAAATGTCTGTTTTGAAAGCAGCTAAAATAAAATGGTGGGTGGTTGATGTCTGAGGAGGCAACCTACATGTTTACCCTTTGGGGTAAATTGGAGCACAGTGTAGTACAAAAGCTCCCCCAAAAGGATGGAGAGGGTAAAATGCTACACAGGAAAAATCACCATGACCCTCGCTGGTTAATAATCTACTACATTAACTATCCAGATTACGGAAACACAACAGTACATGTGAGCAATGCTCAGGGCTATTTCTCTTAGACCCCCCCACCCCCTGCCACACACACTGCAGTGTCAAAGGTTCTGAGGTTCCATCTTGTGTGAATGTTATGCTTGTATGTTTCTATGCTTTGCTACCTTCTATCAGTAGAGAGTCATTAATTTCTAGATGGATCAGAAAGAAAGGACACTTGAAGAATGTGACAAATTTTATTTTGCAGTGGGGTTTTCCCTTGTGCTCATTCAAAGACAGACCTTGTTGGGTGGCATTAGGCAGTTGCATTAGCGTTCAGAGAAGTGGAAAGTATTTGAAAAGGAGCTAAGTGCCAAAGAAATGACATTTTTAGGTGGTTGTATTTGTTTGGGTATGAGGGTGAAGGTATATTTTCCATAATGTCACACATTTGACCATACAATAGGACATGGGAGCTGGACATTAGTAATAACCTAGGAGATGTGTTGCTGCTTTTCCTCCTTTTGCCACGTAAGTAGCATCTTATATACTGCAGTTGTAATAGCAGTGCGCTGCGCGTCACACGGCAACTGTACATCAAGGAATTTTGTTACTGTTAAAGCTCCTAGTGTGTTCCCACTGGGATTTTAAAAGTTAGTTTAGTTGAGGCAGGAGGGAGAATGCTGTGTTTGAAGCAAGAATGCTTTGAACACTGGCTTCCCTCATCTGTAGCTTAGATTACCAGCCAGTTTAAACAGTTCTGATTTTTGCTTTGTCTGTGGTTATGGCTCATTTTAAAGCCAGGAGCTACCGCTTGCACCACTTAAGACAAATACAGAGGTCATTCCTGCTTTTTAGAGGATGTAGTGGTCAGCAGGATAGTAACAGCCCTTACTCTTCCTTCTAAGTTCCTAGCTGTCATCAGACCCAGTTGTAAGGAATTGACTCTGATGCATATTACAAATATATATTGAGTTAATTATGGTCTCTCGTAGTCGCTCAAAATATTAAAAAGGAATACTGCTTTTCTAGCAATTTATCTATTTAATGCCCCAGTGCAGAAAGTACAATGACTTTTGCTGCATTTCTGTGTAAGTAGAAAGTGGAAAATTCATTTCAAGGACACTCAATATTCTGCTGCTTGGTGATTGCTGTAATTTCCCAGGTCTGGCTTGCCATCCCTCATGTATTTTAAAATAAAAAGAGAGTTTTATCAGTCCATAAATTCTTCCAATTGTCTACTGGAAAGTTTTCTTGTTGAGATGGTGTAAACAAGGCCTCCAATCCCACAGAGTAAAAAAGAAGAAAAGAAAAAAAAACCCTTCCTTTTATGGGAAGTACTCTTAAGGTTTTTGATTCTGGAATGGCTTAAAAGAAACATCACATGTTCTTGTTTGTGCTGATGTCACATGGATTACTTCACTGCTTGTGGCATCTCCTTAGCATTGCCCCTAGGCCGCAGGGCTCTGAGCCAGTGAATATCCAGTGTTCTTGGCCCCAGCTGATGCTTCTATTCAGGAACATAGCAGTCAGCTGGAGAGAAAACAGCAATGAAGTATCAGAAATGGATTTTATATATTTGTGTGTGTGTGTCTAGATATAGATAGTGTGTGTGTCACAGACTTTCTCTTCCTTTGTAGGGAGGGGAAGACACATTTTTATAGGTTGACTTCAATCTAAATATAAAGGTTTTAAAAATAAAAAAAAATGTTTTTATACATATACATGTATGTTGTGATGCAGCGGCTAGCAGTTTGATTTTTCGTGCTACAGATTGTTTTGCTAGATTACTTCTAGTCTTTGCATGTTAAACGGCTATAATCAGGTAGTTGATTTTTGTTCTTGATAATATCAAATTGTACCCAACAGAAATGTGTTTGTAGCTGAAAGAAACATTTCAGTGAAGATCATTTTTGTTTGGATTTAAACATTCCCCCCAAACATGGCAGCATGCTATCTCGCTTATCTGTTTCTTTTCTCCATAGTATCAGTGCCTCCCACAAGTAAAAATAACAATAATTCTGTCTCTCTTCCTTGCTGACAAGAAGTAGATTTACTGAATGTTGATTTTGTTTCTTTTTGGAAGTAGGTACCCATGACTTTGAGGGTAATAGTGCAGAAAATCCTGGGTGAAGACATGAGTGAGTGCATGAGAACTAGAAAGTGAAACTAGCTAGTCTGTTTTCCTTGCATGCAAAATATACTGCAAAAAATAAACAGTAAATTGTGAAAAGTAAGCTGGATGCTGTAAATTCTTCCATTGGGGTTAATTAGAGTTACTGGGGTATTGAGGATTACAGTGGCTTTAAGTCACCTTTGTATTGTCCCAATCCTGGGCTGCTCTGGAGACCGGAGAACATCCTAGCATAATTTAGACAAACGTTGGGGCCCTTCTAAATTATGGAGCCTCCCTGGGCTGTCCTATGGGCCGCAGCACTGTCTTGAATCTCCACAGTACTGTTTGCTGTGATCACATCTCAATATACCCTCCCACCTCCAGCATGCTGCTTGTGAGGGGGTCCTCGGGATGCACCCTCTGACTGTCTTCCATAGTGTCCATGCTGGGAAGTAGTCCCTGCCCAGATGTGGGGGTTTAAGAGCCTGTTTACACTGCTCTGGCATGAAGGAGCCAGAGTCAGTGGTGAGGCTTTTTTAACTCGACAGTGTTTGTCTCTTTAAAAATCAAAATGTATTTCCTCGGAAATAGTTACTTTGGTAATGTATTTCAAAAGTGAATTCTCCTCAGCCCAGATGACTCTGATATTGAACCTATATAACAGGGAACACTTTTACAGGCATTTCAATTTGATTTTACTTGCTTTTGTCAGGAGTAGGTGTGAACCAAGCTTGCAGAGGGTTAAATGCCTTCTTGGACATCTGATTTATTTCTCTTTAATCCTTCATTACCTTGGGGATGTTTTACATATTGATCAAAGCCTATAGACAACATAATTTGGGGAATAGAATGCTGACTATATGATCTGGGAAATCCATGTAACAAGTCTAAAGTTTTATTTAAATAAGTCAGATCTCTGAGGATAGTCTTGTTTTAAGAGGCTTAGGCTGTTTAATGAGCATAGTTGAAATCTATGTTGGTATTAGTATGAGTAGTCGCCCCAAAACCATTGGGGGCTATCTATAAATTCTGTAATCCATTAGGGTGGACCTTAATTTTGCATGAGTGCATGTTTGAGTGTTGCAAGGAGATGGGTGATCTGTGAGGGCGAAATACTGAGTTGTGTTGCATTCAAAGTGCAGACCGATCTGATAGGAATATCCAGTCTTGCAATGTCATAAAAAAGTGCTATTTTCATTATACGTGTGTTGCTGTTGCATCTTGTGGTTTTGTTTTGCCAGTGTGGGATGCTGTCACAGATGTATTAAAACAGGTGAGCTGTAAAATATTACTGCATCACTGGCTAAAAGTAAAAATCAATTGAGAGTTTAAAGCAAACTGGGTTGCAACATTCAAATTTACAAGGCATTCAAGGTGATGGTTCTCTCTCTCAGAAAACATGGTGTCACCTTTTTGCTTTCCAGGAGTTTGACATGGTATGGTTTTTCTTTTTCTTTTTCCTTTTTTTTTATTGAAGGCCAGACTTATGAGACAGGGGATTATATGTGTGAAAGCGTTGACTCTGAAAAGTACCAACTAGTCGAAGTAGTTTAATTGACTGAATGTGATCTCTGTGTGACATTGTGGCAAAGCGGACCAACTGTCTTTGAATGAAACGGGAATGTTGAGTAGAGGTGGAGAGATGATATATGGTATTGATGAGAGTGCTACTGGTGTCCATAACGTACAAAAAGTATTGAAAAATTGGAGACAATTCAGATAAGCACTGCAAAAAGGAGTGCATATTTGGGAAAACACTGTGCAGTGAAAGACGTAAAGACGTCCTGCAAAAAGACGTCAGTCTGTTTAGCTTCTCTGTCCATTTTAGGTGATTTCTTCCTCATTCTTCCTTTAATCAAGATTGAATGTTTCTCTAAATATATGCTCTAATCCAATCATCATTTATTGGACTCTATGCAGGAATTACTGGCTGACATGTCAGTGGCCTGTGGTGTTCAGGAGGGCAGACTAGACTATTACAGTGGTCCTTTCTGGCCTTTACAATTTAGTAAACTATCTTCTTCATAACTTTGGTGCAGATAATCTGCCTGAATCGCTCCCGTATCCTATAGCATATTCAAACTTGCCAATTCGAAACTGGGGCGGGGGGAGCCAGGTTGTAACTCCACCGAGGGTATTTCTGGTTTTAGGAGACTTGTACTCTTAGTGTTGTATTTCATATTATGAATACTTTTGTTCAGTGCAATTAAGCAATGGGACCTGTGCAACGGCAGGATGTGGCTGCAGTGTGAAAAGTCAGAATGGAGTGTATTTCAGGGTTCAAAAAGGACTTACGTAAATATATCAAATTGCATATGCGTATTATTTTGCTAGGATTTTTTTGTTTTTATGGTGGGTTTTTTTTCCTTTTTTCATTCCAGGTTTGAGTTGATGCGGATGTGCTGGCAGTACAACCCCAAGATGAGGCCCTCCTTCCTGGAAATAATCAGCAGCATTAAGGATGAGCTGGATCCAGGATTCAAAGAGGTCTCCTTCTTCTACAGTGAAGAGAACAAGCCTCCAGACACCGAGGAACTCGATCTGGAGACTGAAAACATGGAGAGCATTCCTTTAGATCCCTCCTCCACCCTCCAACCCACTGACAAGCACTCAGGACATAAAGCTGAGAACGGCCCAGGCGTGGTGGTGCTGCGGGCCAGCTTTGAGGAGAGACAGCCGTACGCACACATGAACGGGGGACGCAAGAATGAACGGGCCTTACCTTTGCCCCAGTCTTCGGCCTGCTGATCCTTAAAACCCAGAATCTCACAAACACACACACACATTGGGGGAAGAAAGAAAGAAAAGAAAATATATTCAAAAGCCTACTGTACCTCAGTGGATCTTCAGAACTGCCATAGCTGCACATGGGAGAATCCTCTTTTCAGTAAACACGTTAGTTTTTCTTTGTTCAATATGCAAGCAGATGTTTATTTCAGTAAAGGACTCCGTTCAGTGGGGCGCACAGTCATCCTTTTAAAACTCTAATGTTAACACTTAATAGCAACAGAAAACTTGAGATCTGATGTGTCTCTTCTCTCTTTCTCTCTCTCTCTCTTTCTTTCTGCTTCATAATGGGAAACATATCTGCGTGCAAGTTCAACCATACAGCACTTCTATCAGATCAAAGAAATTGCAGGCCAGGTGGCTCCCCGTTAGCCTTTGCAAGCACCTGCTTAACACTGTAGGTCTTTATAAAGACAGAAAGAAGAAAAGAAAAAGACTGGATTTTTAATGTTACTCTAACCTTTTTAGGAACACATAAAAGAATTAAAAAAGGGCCATCATTCGTCCAAGGTTGTTACCATTTTCAACGCTGCCAAATTTTGCCAAAAAACTGAACTTTTTTGGGGTGGTGGTGGTTTTGTTTCATGGGGTGGGGGGGTGTTTGTTTTTTGTAGGCTTGGAAGGAGCACAGTAATCAACTGCTCCATTTAAAAGAGATACTGACCAATACACTCCATTCAATCATACACTGGTATTTTAAAAAAATCAGATTGTCTAGATCTTTTTTTCAACTGGACAAAACGTGATTTGTTTTCTCATGATGGAGAGGAAAGGGGGGCAGGGTTTAGAAACAGCCTTCCCCCCATCCACCCTCCCCCACCAAGAATTCTGGACAAAACTGGCAGTGGTGAGCCAAATATCACACACACATACACACACTCTGTCTCTCTCTGTCTTGTACACTCTATATATACTTCGTGCAAAAAGTCGACCGCACGCCAAAAACAGCAAACCAGCCTGAAATGAACCGGAAGGGATCTCCATCATTGCAGCCTGCCCTCCTTCTCAGACTAGCAGGAAAACACATGTCGAAACAAAAATTGGAGAAGACAAAAAAGCGGTAACGGATTCAAGTATACGACGCTTTGTTGACCTTTTCTCTCTGTTATTAGACTTCTCGAAGGGTTAAGACTTCTCGAAGGGTCTTGCAGTTCTATGTTAGACCATGGATCATTTGCATACACATTGTCTTTTGTGTCACTTTTATAACTTTTTTACGGTTCAGATACTCATCTATATGTCTGTACAGAAAAAAGCTGCTATTTTTTTTGTTCTTTATCTTTGTGGATTTAATCTATGAAAACCTTCAGGTCTGCCCTCCTTCCCTTCCCCCCACTCCAACAAATTTCTTATGCTTTGTACTATAGTGTGTAACTTTTACTTCCTTCTTCCTAGTAATTGATCCCTGTAACATGATTTGCCATGAACTGTTTAATGGCTTTTTATAAATACATTTCCTCCTTTTTTTTTTTTTTTTTTTCCCCCAATTAGTTGTTTTACAACATCTTGGCTGTGTGGGATACAGAGCTGTTGAAGGGACTGGGGGAGAAGGGGTAATTAACCAGTAGCACTCCAGGGGTGCTTTGGTAGTGGTGGTTTTAACCACACCCTCCCTCCCTCCGCTAACCTCTGCCCATGCAGCACGCGAGTCTGTTACAGTGCAAGGCACGATACAAACTCAGGTCAGAAAAAAAAAGGTTACCTATTGAGTACATTCTTGTTCAGTGTTCATATTCATCGTTGTACAAGAGTCAGACCCCACTCCTTCCTTTGCCTCTTACTTTGGTTGTGACACACGCATATATATATATTTTTTTAATTGTTGGGTACAACAGCGGACACCAGGCTTTTGGGTCTCTATTTTTTAAAATGAATATTTTAACCCTTCCATCCCATGAACAACAGCTGTGTTTAGTCTACATCAGTTGAGCTGTCCGTGCCAGGCGTTTTTATGTAGATGGCCATTCAACGTTCTGATCTAGCAGACCTCAGCTACTAGGTCTTCTCATTAGAAGATGTTGAAAGGCCACATTTCTGGGCTGCACCTTGTTCAAGATCCCTCCCTCCCCCCCCCCCCCCCCCCCCCCCCCGTTTGCCAGCAACCTCGATGATAGCATGCTGTGGAGATCATGCAGGGAGGATGAGAGTGCCCTCAAGTGGGTAGGGGCCACCAGGTTTGCTAGCAAACAGTTAAATGCAGCAGCTGTGGAAACGTGTACAAATACAAGCTTGTTGCTCAGACCATAGACCAAACTTCAGCACAAAAGAGAATAGTAGCTTGCTTGTTTGGCAGAGGAAGCTTTATGAATGTGGTGGGCAAGGAGGCAGGGTTTAAGGAGGGTGTGGTGGGGCCATGATGTAAGTCTAAAATAAAGGAGCCATAACAGTTGCTCATCTAAAGTTAGTTATAGCATCTAACCTCTTGTTTAGCACTGATCCAACCAAATGATGGCAGTAAAGAGGTTGTTCTGGGATGGAAATGTTAACTTTTTTTGAGTAAGAACAAAGAATTAAAATATACTGATTGCTCGTTGTGACTGGAGATTAAAAAAAAAAATGTTTGTAGTGCTTTTTGCTTGTGTAGTTTTAGGTCCCACTATCTTCTCTTGCCTCTGTCCCATAGTTATTTTTCCCTTTAAAGAAAAGACAAAAAAAAAAAAAACAAGTTAATTAAGAAGGTATTCTATGTAGGATTTTTTTATTTATTTTTGTGATATCAGTTTAAATCACTGTAGAGATGCCCCATAATAAATTTAAATACTGAGATAAGGGTTTTCAAGTATGACAGGGGGACAGTTTTTGATTTTTTTCAAACATTTATCTACCTCACTCTTATTTTTTTATATGTGTATATATAAAAAAAATACATCTCACATTTCTCAGCAGCCGATAGAAATGCCGTTGATACTGGTAACTTCTCACTCACTCTACAAACCACATACTCTAGGTTTTGGAGAGAAGCGGTCGCTACTTTTCCCAAAGGGTCACGTCAGAGGGTTCTCATGTTATTTTATAGCAGTTTGCCCTTTTTTGGTAGCATTTTTAAGATTTATGTTGTGGGGAGGGGAGGAGACACACCTGAGAATTGTTTGACTTAAGACCACCATTCTTCAAGGAGTCTCGGAAGCTGTGAAATGCCCTGACGTTGCAGTCATAGCTCAGCAAATCGCTATATGTTCTCTGAGTTGGGAGAGAGCTGACAGCTGTAGGGGGATTAATGATGGTATTTGATCAAATTCATTATGGAAGCCAATTGTTTACCATATTTGAAAGTCTAGGGTTGTTAAAATGAAATAAACGGCCTTTCGGTTAATCCTTAAGAGTGGGGCTAAGTCATTCTTGCCAATTTTTCTCAGATGCCACAAGCACCAAAAGGACATTTGACTGAATCAGCACCTAAAAAGAACTTGGAGCATACAGCCGTAGCATTGCTGTCTTGACCAAATCAAACAGGGCAAAAATATCACAGGCTACCTGATAACACTAGACTGCGTTTAAAATGTGGGGTCTTTACATTTGCTACTTCTGTTTGGCAAGAGCCCTGATTTCTCAAAACTAAACATTAAATGGGAAATTTGAATGTGCCAGTAGAAATCCAGTCCCTCCCAACCCCCTCTCTACACATACTTCATCACTCTGGATTCCGATGGACCAGCCGTCAAATTCTGACTTCCCTCTGACAGTGCTTAACTGGTTTACAAGCATACAGCACTAACATAACACAAGCCCGCCATTAACACAATGTATAATGTTTCTCTTTTTTTCTGATTCTGGCAGCTGTTCATGCAGGTGTTAGTTGTGGTATCTGAATAATGTGGTGCTTGGATACTTTGA
This sequence comes from Eretmochelys imbricata, assembly GCF_965152235.1. Lineage (NCBI taxonomy): Eukaryota > Metazoa > Chordata > Testudines > Cheloniidae > Eretmochelys > Eretmochelys imbricata. The sequence continues at coordinate 75,827,412 of NC_135581.1, read as the reverse complement.
GATGTACATGGCCTCTTGAATATACAGTGCTGCGGTTAAGTATGACAGAGTTTGTCTTTGGAGGGAGCGTTTCTCCCTAACACCAGAAAAAGCTGACAACATTTCAGATTGACTGGGTTTCCTTTTTGTTTTTTAATTTCCCTAATTTGACAGTGACCTTTTGGTGTAGTGACTGCTCCTCTCTCTTGCACATACTGATTTCCACAACTGGAGATCCTCAGATCTTTCAGCTGGCTATGAGGGTTTTGTTAAAACTGTCCAAGTTAATGTTTTTGGGTTTTTATTTTTAATTGTTATATAGGTGGTTTAAAAAATATATTAGGAAAAAACACTAACAATATAGTACCCCATCGTGATAAACATTTCAAAAGCACTTAAATGAGAGGCAGTCATGTGACTAAATGAAGTATGCACATGTGATGACAAAGTCAGTTCTCTTGGACCAAACCACCTTCACAAGTACCATTGTATTCTCTGCTCACAATTCTAGCCTAATTCCATGTTGGTTTCTACAGCATTTTGTTGTTGTTTTTTATGCATTCTGAATAGCTTTATCTGCCTGGGTTTTTCATGCAGATCTCCCTTTAACAGTAAATAAGATTGTGTATGTGAACAATGGAGAATTAACGGCTTGATATTGGCATAAAATGGCGAATTATGCTTCCTTTTCCTGAGAGACCACTGGCTTGCTGATATGGAGAATTTAGAACTTCCGCTGTGTTTGACTAAAACTGTAGTAATCCCATTTCTGAGCATGATTGATTAAAAAAGCAAAAACCCACCCAACCCGCAAAACAAGCGTTCTGACAAATGGTACCAAGATATCAGTAACAAACTGGCATCACTAAGGGAGCAAGAAAGTTTGATTTAAGTATGTGGGCCATTCTTCTCATCTGACTTTGTCATCATTAAATCTTTCAGTGGTACAGACGGTGGTTTGGTTGCAAAGGAAGGTGACTATTGTATAAATACAGAAGCATCACATGCTTGGTACTAAGTATGATATTCTTTTTGTTGGGGTAATAGACTAGACACAGAAGCCGAGTATGATGCAAAACTTGAGGCCAGCACATGTTCCACCAAGCCTCTTTCTCGGTGTGATGCCTCCGTTCTTTAAAGCTGGTTCTAAGTGATGTATGACTCTAGATGTGTTTGCACTGATGCTCCTGTTGGTGTCAATAAAAAGCCCAGTTTGCCCAGGATGACTGGTCACCAGATGGAACTGCTATTAGATCCTCTGGGAACTGCTGAGGGGTGTTAAGTACAACCCAAGCCTAAATGAATGACGGTCCTGTTGTTGGTATACATATATGTATATTTTAAAAACCCTTTTCATTCCAGTAGTACAAGTAACACTTTCTTCTGTTACTCTTTTTATTTTGTTTGTCAACAATGTATTTAATCACTGGGCTAAGCAACAATGGGGGAAAGTGCAAGAGATCCACTCCTTATTAACCAGTGAAAGCCAGATATTGCAGGTCTACTACTCTATGTAGTTGATGCAAACAGTAATTACAAATAAAGGATGATGTAGATTAAACATTAATTGCCAGAGGTGCTGAAGATACAGAACTGTGAGTAGTCAGGGGCTCAGCGAGTCCCTCGGTCCAGAAGACCAGTGGTTCTGAGTAAAGGCATTTAAATTACTTGTTTGTGCTTTTAAGAAACTCAGCCGGGTCACTTGGAATTGAGAATGGTCGTGAGGAGAGATGAGAACAAAGGATGGAAATACATATTCACACAGGCACAGGGCTTGGCAGAAGTTTGCGATCGTTCCAGAGCTTGGTATGTGGGACAGCATCAAGGCTCAGGCATCATCATTCTAATCATTTGGTACTTGTAAATAAACCTCTTAATTTCCCAGCTGTGGAGGTAAATTCATTGGAGGTTTACAGAGGTCATTGGTCAATATGAATTGCTGTGCATCAGCTCTCAGTCAGTGTGTTTTGCAAGTACCATATGACTATCGATAGTATGTGTGCATGTGCGAATGGTCATCTTTTTTGTATGCATTATGTTGATTAGTAATCCATTAGCATTTTCAATAGGGCTTTTAAGTCCAGTAGATTACGGGTAGTCAGTTGACGAAGATCTGGTTTACAAGAACTAATTAAATGTTTCATTGCATTTTGTAAGTACATGGAAGAATAATACATAGAATAATTTTATAAAATGTTTGTAGTTTATAAATGCCTATAAAATAATTTAAAGGCACTTTCCTGTGTCCGTGTGTGTGTGTGTATGTTTGTATATGATCAGGGTTTTTTTTTTTTTTGATGGTACCAGTTTACTAGCTAGCTTTATAATATGCCAAAAAGGATCATTAACTTGTCCAACTCATGGTTCATCCCTTTCCCCCCAAGCTTTGTGTCCCGGTGTACAGTAAATAAATTAAATAAAGAGTTTGGGAAAATGTTCTGTATCTTCAGTATCCTGGTCTTCCAGAACCCTCTGGTTTGGGTGGGATCATCTTAACTGGTCATTTCACTTTACTGTATAGTGCAGTTAATGGATTGAAAGAACCTCATTGGTTACGGAAACAGAATAGGTATTGCTGCTAAGCAGTCTTAGTTGTGTTATTCAGTACCGGTTTTTCTTATTGTTGCCAGGGTTGAAGGATGTGACTGCGTAATAGACAGCATGATGAAAGGCAGTTTTCAAAGTTATCATTGAATAAAAGAAAACTATGTTTACAGATTTCTTATCACTTCAAATCCGATGGTTTTGTGCAGCCTATACAAGTTATGTAGATATCTAGCATCATTAGAGCTTTGTTGAGATGAACAAGGAAGGGTCCCTATTTATTTTTATTTAAGTAAGAATACCGAAGATCTTTCTTTCCCCTTCTCCCCCCAAATTAGACTGAACATTTCCCCTCCCCTACCTTTTGAAGGTTATGGATGGTTTAGATGCCTTTGAGAATTATCTTTCTGTTTTCTAAACCAGTGAGGTTTGAGTTGAAAGGATTGGCCAGAGTTTGTCTACCTCTGGGACAAAAACAAAACTAGAAAGCGCTATGGAACTGATGCATTTGCAAATACAACATTTATCAAGTTTTCTTGTTTAAAAAAGCTTTTTTTAAAAAAAAAATTAAAACAGTAATAACATGGCCAATTTATTACATTAAAAAAGACTTGCTGTGTATAAATTATTCCTAAAGAAATTCCTGTGTTTATATTAAAATGAATCAGTAGATGATAAAAAATTTCAAAATGTTTTTGTATATTCTGTTGTAAGAATTTATTCCTGTTATTGCGATATACTCCGGATTCTTTACATTATGAAAAAAAGGAAACTTTGTCTATTTTGAATGGCTGAAGCTAAGGCTCCTTTAGTTTCTCTTACTCTGCTTTTTTCTAGTAGTTACAGTACTACATGATTTAAGTTAAATAAAAGAATTCTGTATGCATTTGTCTGTCTTCTGATTTTTGTTATTTGCTAGCCCAAACTTAAGCAAAGAAAGTATAGTCCCAGAAAACTAAAAATTCCACCTCTCCTACATTTGATAGCCTGCCCCCTACAGTTTTTCTGGTGGTTTTTTTTTTTATTTTATTTTTATTTAAGGTATCACATCTGTTTAGTGCAGGCATCGGCAACCTTTGGCATGCGGCCTGCCAGGGAAATCCACTGGCGGGCCGGGACGGTTTGTTTACCTGCAGGTTCGGCCGATTGCAGCTCCCTGACTGCAGTTCGCCATTCCAGGCCAATGGGGTCTGTGGGCGGCCAACGCATCCCTCGGCCTGCGCCACTTCCCACAACCCCCGTTGGCCTGGAACAGTGAACCGTGGCAGTGGGATCTACGATTGGCTGAACCTGCGGTCGCTGCTGGTAAACAAACCGTCCCAGGCCTCATGCCAAAAGTTGCCAATCCCTGGTTTAGCGTCTAAGTGCTAGGCCTTCCCTGTTCGAGTTCCAGACAGCGTCACTGAGCTTGATTGTTGAAGCCCCAGAAGACTTTGAGTCCTTTATTTGTGGAGGTTGTAGGCTCCTTTGAAGGAGGCAAGATGCTGATTTCTTTGAAGGAAGCATATGTTCAGCCACTGCTCAAAGCCATCTCTAGACACTGGCAGTCTAATTATCAACCAGTACCTAAGTGCATTTTCTACTAAGACTATGAAAAAGGTTATGGCAAGACAGCTGTTGGTATCTTCATGCTTTTGACTCATTTGACCCTTGTAATTCAGGGTTTACAACACAAAGACTGCATTTAATGGCATGATAATCATAGCTTGGAGGTGGATAAAGATCAGGTCTCTGTGCTGATACATCTATCTGCTGTCTTTGTCACTGAGGAGGTGTTGATATGGTACTGGCTGAGAGGGCTGGCCTGCTTTTAGGTTGTTTCTATATCTTTCCTTTGGAGAAATCCCAGAGGGTCCAATTGGGTGATTCCTCTCCTGCCCCAATGGCTGTTTCTTGAAGGGTATGTCATGGCTGTTTGGTCTCCCCTCTTATTCAGCGTGTATGTGAAGCCATTAGTGAGGTTACCAAGGAGAATATGGGCTGAGCTGCTTTGAGTGCAACAGTGACACCCTACTTCATGCCTCTGTCCTGTCCAGTCCAGAAAGTGTAGTATGGAAGTGTATTTTAACGTGTTTGGCTGTGCGTGAGACATGGATGAGAGCAGTGAAAGGATTTGGCTGAAAGCATGTCACTGTTGGTTACCAAGGGATCTGCTTTGATTTCCAGCTACTTTTGATGATCTAAGGGCAGCAATGACCAAGACTCCTCTTTCCATCCATGTAGCTAAGAGGTCATTCTTTCCTCTTGCGTGCAGATCGTCTTACCATGATCTGGTGTGAGACTGGATTCCAGCAATGCTTGTCTTGAGAAATGACCCCTTTAAATCCATCCAGAAGCTGAAACTAGAGTAGAATGCAGCAGCTTGCTTTTTAAATGGGATTGTCTGCCATGACAACGCGTGCAGCCCTGGTGTTGCCCTTGCTCCAAGAGTTGCCCTTCCTGTGGGAATGTAAGCTGTTGGGTTTTGATCTATAAAGCCCTGAATGGCCTGGGACCATCTGACCTCAAAGTCTCTTTCCCCCATGCTATACTATGTATAAGTTTTTTCATTTACAGCATGGACACCTAGAGCATGGGGTAAGTGTTCTTTTCTTGTGATTGAAATCCAGTTTAATAACGGTGGTGGTGGTGGTTGTTGCCAAATTGGAAAAATCCATTTTCGGTTGTAATCCCTAATTCATCAGCAGACGTTTAGAGTCCGCTGTGATGCGCAGGTACACAATACCAGCAATGAATGACACCATCTCCTTTGTGCCAAAAGACAGCTCTCGCCCTAAAAACACGCTGACTAAGCCTTTCAAAGGTGCTTCCTGCTAATGCATCCTGAAAGCAAATGCAAGGGTCACTGCTGAAAAGCTCTGTGAGTTTTTGAGGAGGGGACAGTAGTTTGGCACATAAAGGTAAACTGCTGTGCGTGTGTGTGTGTGTGTGTGTGTGTGTGAGGGAGGGGTGATTTTAAAGGTCCACAAGATGGGAGCATTGCATGTGATTCTCATCCACAAATGAGAGCATTTGTATGGCTGATCTATTCTTCTGGGCTTCAGGGGAAAAATTCTCCCTTGTGTGTATATGAAGTTGTAATTTTGTATGGTTGTAATCATGCGCATCACCTCAGTTTTTTTATGTAAGCTGTATGAAGTCTACCTGCATATCTGACATCAGGAACAAACTTTCAACGTGCTTTTTAAAGCACTTTGTATCTTGACATTTCATTTCCCAAGTCTTTGGGGTTTGGGCAAGGTAGCATTTTAAATACCATTTTCTTGAGACTTTTCCTTGTATCCTAAATCAGAAGTAAATTTGTTACCATTAGCAAGATAAATCACCAATCACTGGTGTTCCCTTAAAAGATTGTTTACATTTCTTCCTTTGTTTGTAATTTGTTTTACTTTCAAGTTTTTTATGTAATGAAAAAATGGCTAAAATAAAGTTATTGTAGGATTTTAGAACATATTTTAATTCCCCCCTCCCATGCTATGTAATTTTTGGGTTTGTTTTATTTTAAATCTTAAGGGTTGCCTCAGAGGAAGGTAAAATAATTTTACTGTATTCTGAGAAACTTGCCTGTCTTCTGTAAACCATCCTTTTTATTCATTCTTTTCCCCACACTGCTTTAACATCTCTAAGATAATTATTCGTAGTGCTCTTCCTAGAAAGTCTGCTGTTACCAATTTGGATAATGGCGGCACATGTATAAAAGCTGCTCTTCCATTACCATAATACAGAGAGGTATAATAGGTATAATCACAGATGTACCTATGACATTTAAAAAAAAAAAAAGCAGAATTAAGGAAAGCAAAACTTCTATTGAATTAAACACAGTTTAAGCAGTTAAGCCAGATTTGGTTTATGTGCTTTGTATTAGAAAAAATGGAAATTTAAAAAAACCCCAAAACAGTTGAGAAACAAACATTCCTTGAGTGTTGGCTTGATTTGATGGGCATCCACTCAATAGCTACTGCAAAATAAAAATCCTTATACATGCGTTGTTTTGTGAGATCTCATAAACTAAATTAGATCGGAAAATTACCCAACTGTGTACACACACACACACACACTCTATAGCCCCACTTCCCACCCCCCTACATAAAAGCAGCACAATTTCAAAAAATGTTGTATGTGTAAGATACTTCCTGGATAAATTCTTCCCTTTTCTTATATCACATCACTCCGAGACCCAAACAGTCTGAAAATAAAAACAAACTAATTTTGACCTTCAAGAATCCTGGTTTTTGTTTGTTGTTTTAAAGATTGGTTAAAGAATCACATTAAAAAAATTTAGTTGCCCTAGACACCTTTTTTTTTTTTTTTTTTTAAGAAAAAAAGTTTTAAAATCAATTTGTTTACTCTGAAGGCTGCTCGTTCACCTTTTGTGCTTCTCTCGCTCCGTTTGGACAATGAAAGTGGATTGAAGTCAGTGGCTAGTCAGAATCACTTTCTCATTATCTTGCACAGTGCTGAAAAATTTGAGTCACTGTCATATTTTGTTTTAAAAATCGTTTCTACTGGAATTTACAAATTTAAGGAAACATTTCTATTGGCCTTACTTTTTGTGCAAATCTTCAGTCTAAATTTTCAGTCCCTCGTGTCCTTTTCACGCCTGTGACTGTTAACTTTAAGTAGATATATGTATTGGTGGGGGAGCAAGTCCTTATAATGATTCTTGAAGGTGAAATGAGCTGCTTTAATTTCCTCTCCCACTAATAATGTGTTTACCTTCCTGCATCTCTGGAAAAGATGACATCAGTCCCTTCCACCGAAATGTTTTTGCAGAGAGTTTTCATATTAATTGTAGACTCAATCCTTTCTGGGCCATCTAACAGACAACAGCCATCTTCTGGGCAAAAACCACAAACATCCATCTCTTTGTAGCCTTTGTTCTTCCCACACTGTTCAAGGATGATGATCGCTTTGGAGGATGAAGCGAGTCCGATGTGAACAGTAAGCTGTTTTTTTGCCCCCACCAGAGTGAATAACAGGAAATGAAAATGACAGACCTGTTTTTAAAAACATCCAGTGCAATAGCGCCAAGCAGTTTATGAAATACCAGCTCCAAGGTGGAGTGTCTTGCTTATAGCTCCTCTTTACAGAAAACTTAGATAACCCTTTGTAATGTAGAACAAAATTGGACTTTTGTTTGTTTTATCTAGCCAGATCAGGAATTCAGCACAAGGATACATGCAGCGTTCTTTTGTAACTTAGAGCGGTTCTTTCCACTGTTCTGCATATAGCGCCATTGTTAAAAGCTAAACTATTCCCTCATTAGTATGTGCATTAAGTTGCACCAATTTTCATCATAAAACTTTAGTTGATACTTTAAACTGCACCTCCCCAATCCTGTCTGACATTCACATTGTGTAACACTTTTGGGGAGGTTTTAAAGACCCACTCCAGATGATATTGCCCTCAGGACAAAGAATCCTCTTAATCAAGCTATCAAAGTCAGCAGCTTCTTATTCCAGATAAGTAGTTTTCCCAGTTAAGCAAAGAAGGATTTTTTTAAAAGCCTCATTTTAAAATGACAAATACTCTATTGGATGAAAATGCTGCAATAAGAGATACTTCCTGTACTTCAGCTATATTTCTTCTTTTAGAGCTTAAATCCTGAGTTTCTTGCACACCCAAAACTTCATTAAATAAAAAGTTTTGGATGTACAAGGATTGCAAGATTTAGCCCCAAATCTGTGTTTATCAAGACTATTTATTTTATAGTTAAGCACCATATATATTTTATACCATGCTCATCACTATATGTAAGTTCCATTTAATCACTTGATACCAGATAAGTGCGTCTCTATTAGGCAGAAGTTATTTATGTTCCTAATTCTCATTAAGTGCTCCTGATTTAAAAATTTGCCTACTGAGAGGAACATGCCTTAGTGTGGTAAAATAGACATTTCATAACTATAAAAAAAAATTACAACTTTACCAGTCCATGTAATACCCCAAGATTCAATAATGAACTATTTTTTGTTTTCTAAATTTTTTTTGAAAAGTGTAAATATTTTTTCCTAGCAGTGATATGTATACAACTGATTCAAATTTATTCCACAAAAACATTGTTAAAAAGCCTGACATTCTGTGTTGATCTCATTTCCTTTTATAAGAGGAAGATTTTTTTTTTTATGGGGATTCAGTAAAAACCAAATTGAACAGTTGCCCAAAATGTATCTAAGGAGCGTACATTCATCTCTTGAATAATAGCTGTTTCTTTAAACTTCTCAAACATTCATGTGGTAGATTTCTTACACTGATATGTAGTGAGTAAATGGTTAGCAGTCATCCTATCCTAGAAGGCTACACACTTGTGTCCTGTTGATGAGCATCATCTAAGAACCTAGATAGATGACTAGGTACTATAGATGTTTGTTTGGCCCGTAAAAGGCTCTCTTCAGCTGTCATCTGATTGCTGTGAAGGAACCAAAGGAGGTCTGTATCTCTGCACCACCCCCATCTAAACTAGATACAGGAGAGAAATATTCCTCCAAACCCATGCTTTCTCAGATGTGCATCCAAAATCTCCCCATGTATTTTTCCGTGTTTGTTTTTCTGAGCTTAATTTAGTTACTGTCACAGAGTCCAGCACTTCACCCCTTTTGCTCTTTGCCCAGAGCTACATTGGCTTTGTTCACACATTCAGCTACCTCTGTTACAGTTCACACTCCTATAAACAGGCACTGAGTCCATCCATGGTCTGGCTAACGTTCACTTTTGGGTGATTGTCTAATGGCCCTTTCCCTCCATCAGATCCTTGTTGAGAGCTGCTAGGAGCCATTCTAGCGACTGAATGACTTCTTTTGGGAAAGGCCCTCCTCATGAAGGTTATAAGCATCACTATTTCCAGTGGTGTAGATCACCAGTGGCTCATGAAGTCTTTGGTGATGGTCCACAGAATGATTCTCATATTGTTTCACTCAGTAGGAAGTTGGGAGAAGAAAGTGAGATCACGTAAGGGCTCTGTCTCTGATGAAGTGGTTCACAGAATGAAAAATATAGAGAATCCTTGGCACTAATATTCTTGGTGGCTGTACTATGAAAACACTCCACAGCATTGTCCTTCAAAGACCTGATTGTCCATTTTGTCCCCCTCAGAGGGACAAAATTATATTCCATTGCTCACTATCACTTCAGGTGGTTGAAAGATATTACCCTTTGTTTTGTGTGCTGAAAAGAGGGAGAGATTTTTAAAGTTCAAATAGGTTTCTCTGGTCCATCTACCCTACTTCTCGGCACATGCTCAGGAGTTCTATCCTCCTTTTCTATCCTATTTTCTGACTATATCTAGTGCACAAGCTGTATCCACCTTCTGAACAGAGACTGTATTATTTGGTTCAATTTTAATTTAACCGAAAGAATTCGGCTATATAATGATCACTCACTAGTGGTTGAAGAGTCCCCCATATCTTGCAGACAAGCTCCTTTGCTTTTCGGTAAGCCACTGGCAGTTGCATGATGTGTAGGTCTATGTTTTCACCAAGGCCTAACTTGGACATCTCCTGTATGTAGAAAGAAGCAACACAGGCTTGTAAAAGCATTAGATTGTCTCAAAGGGTGATGTGAAAAATCAGACTTCAGTCCAATTCAGAGAGTACATTGCAATGCAACATAGCTACCCTAGCAGTTTCCAGATAGTCCATAGAGATGGATGGTCACATGTTGTTAGTTTTTCTCCTTGTTTCCAGTGGCTAAATCACTTTAAAAGAAGCTAAAATATGTCAAATATTTTCCTGTCGTCACTTTTTCAGGTAAGCCATTGCTTTTTTGCCAAAGAGATGTTTGATTATCAGGGGGAAGGGAGATGGTTCACACAATCAATGCTAGGAAAGTTGTCCGTGAGACAGTGTCTCTCTCAAGATGTCCACCTTATGAAAAATGTTTTATAAACCTTGATATAACTAACACTGTCCTGTCGAAGGACTCAAGAGCCAAACTTACACTTCTGCTGAGACATGCATCATACAAAATTCCCATGAGGATACCTAGTTCAATTTCTGCCAAGGCAGCATGCACCCTTATGCTGTTTTCTAGGGCTCATTCTAGTTTTAGGTGCTTTGGACAAAGAGGAATTCCCACACTCTTGACAGGGAAAAGGGTTGACAGTGGGAAATATCCCTGCTTTATATGCAGCTTCATTTTATTAACAGCAGGGAGTTGTAATCAAATAGGCTGTGAGAGGTGGCCATATTTGTTGTTTGATTACTTATTTCAGGCTTGGTGATTTCATCAGTGCAAGGAACCCCAGCTGTAATGGACAAGTTTTCTCTGTACCGTGGAACATCTGCCTAGCTGCCCTAGGGGGTTCCTCAATACAGGGAAATGCTACTTACTGGGATGGGATTCTCCTCTTGCTTTGCCTATAAAAGACATGAACCCCCACGCTTTCCCTGAAGAATTTGGTTTCTTGCTCTGGGTTTGGGGTGGGAGAAATAATGCCACCATCTAAAAAGCCAGATTGGAGGAGGGACCAGCCAACCACCCTCAGAAGACAAAATGAGGGAATCATCATTGAAAGGGGCATCCAGAAGATTCATAAGGATTCATAGGTTATAAGGGCAGAAGGGACCATTATGATTATCCAGTCTGACTTCCTGTACTACGCAGGTCATAGGACTTCCCTGAATTAATTCCTGTTGGAAGCAGAAGCATGTATTTTAGCAAAACATCGATCTTGATTTAAAAATTGCCACTGATGGAGAGTCCACCCTGATCCTTAGTAAGTTGTTCCAACGGTTAACGGATGAATCATGGGGGGATTCTGGTCAGGACAGTAGGGCTTAAGGGCAAGGGAGCAGGGGAGTGGTTGGTAAGCCATGAGGTAGACCTGCTGTGGGAAGCAGGCATCTGCAGAAGGTGTGTGTTAGGGAAGGGTCTGGTGGGAAACTAGGTGAGTACTGGGGAAGGGGCACGGTGAGGTCGCATCCCGGTGCGGTCGCATCCCGGTGCCTTTAAGGGAAAGCGGACCTGTTTCTCACTAGGGACACTTGCATGGAAGGAGCCCAGGTCTAAACTCTGTGGACTGGGAAATTTGCCCTTGAACACTGGCTTCCTAAATAAACTGTTCCAATTTTCTTGTCAGCGGAAACATTGATTAGCTGTGCTCAATAAACTATGTGACACGAGCAAGGAAACAATGCCTGTGGGGAAGTAAACACATTTGGAGAACACTGCCAGCCTTTTTTCCTCTGGGCACTGACAGTCTTTGAGAGGCCGTTGCATCATCTTTGCTTAAGAATGCAGTGCTGTGTCTCTGCTTCCAAAAACATAAAACCCGAGCCAATTTACGATTAGCATTTTATATTTTAAAGCATATTTAGTTTGAATATTTAATGAGATTTTTTCCTCTTTTAACTGCAAGGCCTTGGTAATGTGACTGACTGTAACTTCTCTGTAGGACGTGGGGACCAAAAATAAACGTTAAAGCTGCTGCTGTCATTCACCTCTTGAACTCTTAGTTTGAATTGTAACTGACTAGGCCAAATTCATTTCTGGTATTGCTCCATCTCTATCAATGGCGACACACGCAGGGGTGAATTTGGCCCGTAGTTTATACAGGAGGAATTCTGATTAGCCGCAAAGTGTTGAAGGCTGCATCAGGGACAGAAAGGAAGATACAATCTCTGTTAGATCCTAAATAATTTAATATTATTATCTTTATTTAGGCTGATCTACATTACAGATTTAGGTTGACATAAGCCGCTTTTCGTCAACCTATCTGTGCATGATTCTACGCCCAAATTGCTCTGGATGACGCACGCGTCCTGTCATGGCAATGCAATAAAACCACCTCCCCAAACAGTGCAGAGCCATGGTCAACCTCCTGAGGATAGCACAGAGCTAGTGTAGGCGCTGTATGACCTGTGTCGACCCCAACAGCCCTCCAGCAGCTGTCCCAGAATGCCACATTCCCTGCAACATCAACCGCACTGGTCTCCGTTGTAAACTCCACTGCCCTGGAGTCATGGAGACTGGAAGCTATCCCCATGTCTCCATTCAAACCTCCTGCTTGTTTTTAAAATGCCTTTTCCTGATTGCCCAGAGTGGCAAGCACACCTAGCCTCTCTTCCTTTTTCTGTGTAACCGTCCAGCCAGCCATGCTGGCTGCATGCAGTCCTGCCCCAGGGGTAGATAGGAGGTATTGGATCTCCTGGGCCTGTGGTGAGAGGAAGCTGTGCAGGTGCAGCTATGGACCAGCCATAGTAACGAGGACATCTATGAGCAGATTGTGTGGAGGAGGCAGGCAAAGGGGTATGACAGGGATCAGCAGCACTGCTGCGTGAAAGCAAAGGAACTTGGCTAGGCGTACCACCAGGCCAGGGAGACCGATCAATCTCGTGCTGAGCCAGAGACCAGCCATTATTACAACAAACTGCACGTCCTACTTGGTGGAGACACCCTCAGCACAGCACCATGGATACCTCTGAGGAGCCCCAGACAGAGACTCCTGCTGTGAACAGTGAGGTGGAGGAAGAGACACGGCAGGAGGCTCCAGCCATTATCACAAGCCAGGACCTGTTTGAGACTGCCCCAGTCTAGCCAGTCCCTCCAGGTGAGCACGGATGAGCCCAATGAAGGGGAAGGGACCTCAGGTAAGCGTTTGCATGCGTTTTTCCTTACAATGGTTAAATCTAGCAAAAGCACATTCAAGAGTCATTCTGCACCTGCTGAGCCGTGAGTGGAATCTTTCCTTGTGGTGTTGAGGTGGCCAGTGAATGGCTTCATGAGCCAGGGGAGCAAGGGATAGGCTGGGTCCCAGAATCACTATTGGCATTTCAATATTGCCAAAGGTAATCCACCACTCAGGAAAGAATGTCTCTGCTTGCAGATTTCTGAAAAGTCCTCTGCTGTTAAAGGTGCACACATCATTCACCTTCTCTGACAAGCTCATACTGATAGCAGTGAAGCATCCCCAGTAATCCACCAACGCTTGCATATCTGTACAAAAATAACCCTTTCTGTTGATGTATTCTACGGCAAGGCAGGCAGGTGTCAAAATAGGGGTATGCGTGCCGTCAGTCACCACACCACGACTGGGGTCTCCATAGGTGCAAATCATCCACAACATCTTGCACATTGCAGAGAGTCACAGTCCTGCACAGCGGGAGACAATTAATGGCCCTACTCACTTGCCTGGCAATGGCCCCAAAGTTCCAAAATTGTTTCCCACTGACCAGTAGCAATCTGGCACTGCAGGCTTCCACAGTGTGATTGGCACTCACTTTTCTGCTGTCAGTGGAACTTTTCTTTTTCGTGTCCCTGGAGGGCTGGGTTGAGCATCTAGAGGTTCTGCAGCCACTGCCTGTCACCCCATACCTGCATTACAATGCAATCCCACCAGCCAGTGCTCATTTCACAGGCCCAGAAGTACCACCGGCGTCCATGAACACCACCAGCAACCTTGAATTGTTTTTCACTGTGTCAGCAAATTCTCATCGAATAAATTGCCGTGTCCCCCGTTGATGTGGTACTTCCTGCAAGTCTGCAAATACGGGAGAATCGTGTCCTGTACTTCCAATGTTTATGAGAATAGTGCAGAGCTCTGAGGGCTCCGTGCTTCTGTCAGAGATGGTGGACACTGAAATTTGTCCCACGGTGTGTGGTATTTTTTTTTTTTAAATGCAGATATTATGGGATATGGACGGTATTAGGGGATGGAGAAGTTGCATGCTGGGAACTTGACCCCTAGCTCCCAGAGATTCCTGGGTCGTTTCTATCCCACAACACATGGGGAAAGTTTCCCCAAAAGCATTGTGCCAGATGGCAGCATGTGTCACTCTGATACTACCCAGGGTGCACTGCACTTTGCACTGACACAAACATTCCAACTTTGGTGGCTGTATGCCAATGTAACTTGTGTTGACCAAAGTTTGTAGTATAGACGTGGCCTATTTCTGTATTACTATAGTTCCTTATAGCCCTAATCGTGGACCATGGCCTCCATTATGCTAGGCATTGTCCAAACACAGAATAAAAAGACTGCCCCTGCCTCAAAGAGCTTACATCTCAGTATAGGACAAGAAACCACAAATGGATACTGACAGGGAGTACAAGGAAACAATGAGACGCTACTGATCAGCATGATAAGCTGTGATAGCTGCACACCAACGGCTTAACTGTTTTCAAGTTTTTGTAGGCATTACCACAAAGGAACGTTTTAAGGAGGGCTTAGGAGGAGGATAATGAGGTTTGTGGATGTTCCTGGGGATCTCCTCCAAAGAGTGAGGAGCAGTGTTTGGTAGGGTGCTGTGTGATTAATGATCCCGGGGAGCATGGCCCAAACTTGCCAGAGTGCTGACTGTCCTATGAAACACCATGCTATAAGAATGGAGACAACAGTAATCTAGGAAGAACATGTGAGCTCAGGTGTAGCAATTATAAAATGGGTCAGCTTCTGGGTAAGCAGGTACCTTGAGCTTTAGAAACCACCTGATACTGTCATGGACCATAATTTGGAATACCCGAAAGTTCTTACATAATTAAATATTCACAGGGTGCTCTCCTAGCAGTTTATTCCTCAAATTCAATCTGTTTTCAAATAGAGAAGGACGTGCTGAGGTGTTATCCTCCAGATATTGACTTTTTTTTAGGAGGACACTAGTCATTGAGCAAACAAGGTACCAATTTGTAGGGCTACCTGTTTACTAAGGGCTTGTCTATATGAAAAGTTGCAGTACTTTAACTGAAGTTGTGACTTTTTAACGGACTTAGTGAAAGGGCAATGTGGACACTCTTATTTTGGTTTAAACCAGGCATAGTTTACTGTAAATCAACTAGAAACAGGCTTAAAATGAACCGAAATAAGCCACTTTTAATCTGGAATACAAGTACCTACACAAAGGTTTGCACCAGTTTAACAAAAAAAGTTTGTTTAAACCAGTACAAATTTATGTTCAGACAAGGCCAAAAGCAATATTGTAAGCCTTGTACAATATGGTTCCCAGAATTGGGCCAATTCCTGGTGACATGGACTAGATTTTTCTCAACAACATGCATGCATTTCTGTGCACAAAATTGGCAACAATGTAAGCATACAAATAGTCAGAGGGAGACAGGACAGTGGAGGTTAAGTTACTAGGTTCAATTCTTGATTCTGCCACAGGCTACCTATGTAACAGTGGACAAGTCACTTAACCTATCCTCTGCCTCAGTTCCCTGCCTGTAAAATGGGAATACTTCCTTACTCTACAGGGTTGCTATGAAGACAATAATCAATTAAATATTATGGGTCACATTAATATTATAGTGATGAGGACCAAATACATACTGTTATGATGGAGGTTGGGTGTGACGTGGTGAAGCTGGTGGGTGTAATATCCCTTCATTCAAAATAAATGTAAGAAGCTGTTAAGGTCCTTTTTTGGAATAAGTTAGTTGAAACAATACACAAGCCACATGCAAGGCTGGCCAGAGAGTGAGCTCTGTGGATGGAAGGTTTTGCTGGGTATTGTTTGATGGTGTGTATCTCTAAGTAGCAGCCAGAGAACAGGCAGAGAGAGGCCAAGCAGACAGCAAGAGACGCCCTGGAAACATAGCCTGAAGAGAAGGGAAATTTTGGGGCAGAGGACTGGCTGGAAAGAGGCTTGGAACCATGAACAAAAAAATTTCCCTCCTGTTTGAGCCCTATTGTGTTTAACGAAACAGGACTCCATCATCAACTTCTCCTAATGGAAACAACCCACAAAACTCCAAATATTGACTAACTACTCAGGTCAAAAGGGGGTAACAGTACCTAGACAGATACGCAACTGCATTTTCATGCAGTCAGTTACCATGATTTCACACACATTTTAAAGTAATTGTTCCTGCAGATTAGGCACAGAATCATGCTGGCGCTTTTGCACATGCGGTGTTATAAATGTATTGTGCTGGGGTAAGAATCAGGGAATTAAAATATATGTTTACCAAACATGTAAATAAATGTAAAAAGAGGTTTTCAAAGGGCTGCAGATCTACTTTCAGCTCCTCAGAATGTTTTATAAATAAAGGAAACCTGAAAAATTTAAATTAAAAACCCTTTAAAAATAGCTTTAAATTCTCTGTACCCATTCACTGAAGGATTTCAAAGCACTTTAAAAACATTAATTAAGCGCCACAAAAACCTTCTGAGGTAGATAAAATAACAGTCTCTTCACTGCTGGTTAAAGTGAGTCAGAGAGGTTAAATGACAAATTTCCTAAAATCACAGATTCAATAGCCGAGTAAAGAACAGGGCTTGAGGTCTGTGTCTCAGCCACCGCTAGAAAAACTGGCTTTTAGAAATAGTTGACAATTTCCCTTTTCATGCAATCATAATAGACTAATTATGCTGAGTTTTGCCACTCTGTTTAGGCTTGAGTCCTGTTATCTAGTTGGGACACTGATCTTGATTGTGCATTCTCCTGATTTATTTATTGGTTGTTGTCACATGGCAGACACCTGACCTTGTTTGAAGGAGAGTTAGAAACAGGGTCAGGTGGAGGGGACTAGGTGGGTCTATAGTATGAAGTAAATAATTCAAGTCATTTGTGATTCTGAGGGAACTGTGAATGACACTGAGCAGCCAAATTGTCAATCACTGACTGCAGTGTTGTTGTAGTCATGCTGGTCCCAAGATATTAGAGAGACAAGTTGAGTGAGGTCCTATCTTTGATTGGACCAACTTCAGTTGGTGAAAGAAACAAGCTTTCTGAGCTTTCACAGAGCTCTTCTTCAGGTCTGGCAAAGATAGTACCTCACCCACCGTATCTCTCTGCAGTCACTGACTGTAATTTGCCAGCTGATCTGAGGTAAATATATTGTGTGTGTTGCTTTCCCATAAAGTGAGAATTATGCTCCACGTTTCAAGAGCTAAAAGTTGCTGCTGCACTTTCATGCATATTTTAAGAGGGTATTTCAGGTGACTGGAGTTATAAGAGCCATGGAAGACTTTACAAAGACAGGTTTCTAAAAGGAAAGCTCAGTCTTTCCAGCACTAGTCAACTGTGCCAGGCCCTGTGTTTAGTAAAAACTTTAAAGCATTTCTCAGTGACCCTGAATTGATAGAACCACTTATATCTTCACTTCCTTTTGATTTGTCCTTTCCCCCTAAGTACTAAAGCGGTGTATTTTCTGAAGACTGGGACATCTAGGGATGCAACTCCCAGTAATGTTGATGGATGCCTTGCGTGTGTATCTTCTTGGGCTGAGATGTGAACTCATGCTAATGCAAACATGGCAGGTATTCATCACATGCTATGTGTATTTTATTTATATCACAAAATAGGCAATCAAATGCAGTGTTTTACCAACTAGGAAAGCAAAATCCTTTTAGATGTCTCGTGAGCGCCTCCTGACAGCTGAGTGCAAACCTGCCTCTTCTCTCTGCTCCCAGTCCCCTCTGTTGGCTGTTGCCCTTGTCAGGTGGGTCTTCAGTGGCTCAACCTAGGAAGGAACCACTTCCAGGGTAAAAAGTCCTGTCCCTGTGCCCTTGTTAATGTCTTTAGCCTTGTCTCTGGGCTCAGACCTCAGTACCTTCTGGGCTCGCTTTAAGTCCATGCCTGTACTGGTACAGAGCATTGCCCCCAGGACTTTCTCCCTGATGACTTTGTCCTCAGCAGTTCTCTGGTGTTCTGTACAAATTCTACCCCCTTTCTCAGACCTTTAATACTCAGTCTTATCCCTTGGGCTTAAGCTGCTTCCCCAGCCGCTGGGGGAGGGGGAGGGACACCAGGTCCCAACTCCAGGGACCCTACAAATAGCAACTACCTGCTGCTTTCTTTAATAGTTGCTGCTGCGGCATTCCCTGGGCTGCTTCCCATGTAGCCCCTTCCTCTTCACCCTTATCTCAGGGCTGACGTTCCTCACTCCTCTTCTCCCTCACCAAATGCCAATGCCACCAGAACCCAACTGCTGGTTTTCCCTGGACCTCCAGCATCAATCAAGAAGCACCCTTTCTTACTCCTCTGGTCCCAGCCCGGAACTGACTAGCTCAAGCCCTGCAGCCTTTTAACTATGCCTGCTGTACTCTGATTGGCTGCTTCCTTGCAGCCTTTCTAGGCAGGCCTGGAGGACTTACCTTCACTGGTCCTTTCCTGGGTGGGGTATGGGGTGTCTCTTTCCAGGACAGTATGAATGAGTTCAGAGCCTGGTAGCAGTCATGGACCTAGACTGGCTCGTTCATTCTTGTGTTCTGGCTTCTCAGGATGGCAAAAAAGGGGAATTCAGCCTAGTCACTGAAAACAGAGGCACTGTCCTCCAAATGACCCTCCCCACATTTGTGTGCCTGACTAATGCTTTGAAATAACAGAAGGAAAGACTGCTCTCAATGGATCCATGAGGTTGGGGTGGGGGAGTGTATCCTACAGCTAGCAAGAAGGGTTCAGTAATCGTATGTGGAAGAGCAAAGTACCTGCCACTCCCTGAGGAGAGAGGTTTGAAGCTGCCAACCTGAGAGGGAGTGCCTGGCAGCTGGAAGCAGGATTTTAAGAGGAAAGGTCTGGCTCAAGGGAGAGAAGTCTTTGTTCCCAGGATGAGAGGAATCTGCCTATAATCCTCCATGCTGAAGAGTACTGAGGGTGAAACTGCATCGATGCTTTTTGGTTCTGTGATTGCTGCCGGGCTCCTGCAGGAACTGGGGAGCAAGCTGAACTCTGACCTACAGATCGGTGGCAAGTGGCTGCCCTGCTGGGACTGCCACGTCATTCAGACTTTTTACACAAGCCCTGATGCTGAGAGTGTTTAGGGGAGTGCCAACTAGTTCTAGATAGACAGCCAGCCTGAATGGATGTGGTCAGTAAAGCTATTACTACTATACAGTCCTGGGTGTGTTAATGGTTGGTCCTCTGGGGTGGTAGGATTGCCTCGCATCACTTAGTGATCCACACACAGACCCCCAGTCAACTTAGAATCGCGGCTGAAAAGCTCCACATGGAGGGCCAAATCCTGCCTTATTCCAGTCAAATTCCCATGGTCTTCAACAGGTTTTCAGTGTAAATAAGGAGAGCAGGATTTGGCCCAGTTCTCCTTGACTAGAAGGAGGGTGCCTGTAATGTCAGTCCTTGGTGGCAGTGGGTCTAGAAGAGGAATGTGGAGGATTGTGTAAGGAGTAGCAGGAGCTCAGACCAACCAAATGTACATGCCAAATTCTGCTAACTTTAGCTTGTGTGTGTAGGCCTCCTGAAGACCCCCAGGACTACTCGTCTGACCAAGGCAAGTGGAATTTGGCCCCATATTGCTATTTAAGTGCAGGCCAGCCAGAACAACCCACTGGTCTATCAAAGTTCCAGACTCTTCCTGTTTTTCTGTTCTCTCCATCATCTGGATTTTGCTTCTTTGCACCACAATGGAATCAGAAATCAAGGCAGTATCTCCAACACAAGCAGAAACTAATCCCACATACAGGGTGTTGGAGCCGAGAGAAAGGGATTTGATCCCTGTGCACTGTGACGTAGGTATTTTTAATTATAGAATGTTTTAGCTATCGTTACATAATTTCCTGGCACAGAAGGCACATGACATGTTTCAAAAACTTGTTTCATCAGCGTGTTCTGGCATTAGGCTGTTCTGCTTGCAGATAAAGAACGTGTTTTATTTTCAACCAGCATAAGATGATACTGTGTCTAAAATTAGGACCAATGAAAATCAGTTGGTGATGACCAAGTGTATTGTCAAGTGATAAATATTTGTGGTTTGGGGTGTATGTCAAGCTCGGGTTGGGATAACTTATAGGCCTCCTGATATGCTTGGGGTACTGAAAGGTACAATAGAAGTGTTTGTTCTGCTTTTAGTAGCCTACACGGATTGGATTACCTACCTTCTCATCACTTCACTGAATGCCTAATGGATTTCTTCTTCCAAACGCTAAGATCCCCCTCCTGTGTTGATCTGTGTCCCCATCCCCTGCTCTCTCCTGTACACATTCGTTGAAGACAACTGTATTCCTAGAGGAGTTGGTTTCTGGTTTGATCCTGGGGAAAATTTGCCAACCAGGAGTATCTCAATAATCTTGGCTTTACTGCACTTCAATTTAATTAAAGTCAAATCTTCAATAGCTATCATTAGAGCTTGCATAAAGGATGTAATCTTGTAGCAGTGGACACTGCATCATCACCAAGTACAGTTATTATGGTGCACTAACCGTCTTACTTCTGCTGTTCCTGTATTGGGTCCTAGTGTATTCAATGGTCCAGATGAATTTTGCACCTATCTTTCTCTTTTTCTTGTTTTCTTTATGGACATGTTTCAGCCATCCTAGCAGACCACGACCACCACCTCTGTTCATCATTCCCTGGGCTCCTCTCAGGCCTGCTGTGTACTCTCACCATTATTCTCTGCATCTTCTGCTTTTCTACTATCATCTGGAACCTGTTTTCCCCCCTCAATCCCTCCACCTCATCCATTCTCCATCTCACTTCAAATCTCATTTTCATAATCTCTTTTCTACTTTGCAGTCCTGTCTGTCCATGTGACTCAGCAAAGTACGTTGATACAGCTTGTGTGAAAGACTTTCTCTTAGATTAATTGTACAAATAAATGCCCAAGGAGAGAAAGTGGAATTGGGGTGGGGTTGTGTGTTGAAAGCTGCAGCAGCCATTTTGTGTGTTACAAATTGCTGGAAATGGTCCTGAACAGAGATGACGCGTACACACACTCAGCAGAAATCTATAGCTGCTCCTGCTGCTCAGAAATACTTATGGCAGCCTTTAACCTTTTTGAGAGTGCTATGATACTAAAATACCCAACTAATAAATCATATAAAACCTGCTGCTGCAATACTGCAGTTTTCAAATATTATGGAATGGGCTGTTGTTTTACAGTTAGCCAAGTGCCCGCTTCTGAAATACGTCAAGTCCAGCCTCCCCTTATGTCTGAGTGCAACAACCTTAAATCAGATTTGAGGAAGTGAGGTAAACTCCCACCTGGATTTGGCTTGGTTTAACACCAGATGAGCCTTTTAAGTTATGCTTCTGAAATGTAATCAGAAATTTACCTGATTTGGGGAAATGGTGCTTGCCAGGAAATGTGGACTCCTCCAAATATTAATTGAAAACCACCTTTTTTTTTTTTTTTTAACACCTGCAGTAGATTGATGAAATGATCAAATCTGGGTCTCCGAGACATGTGTTCAGATCTCCCATGTGGTTGGGGAGCAAAAAGGAGTTTCCAAAGCTCATCTTCCTTGGCTGTAGCAAGGTGGAAATCAGGGATGTTTTTGTTACAGACAGAGTCCAGCAATGGGAAAACCCATATCTGAATAATCTTGTTTTTCAGTATTAGCAATGGAGGCTGGTAACAACTGAAAGTGGGAAGGCAAAGTTGAACAAAAAGGCACAGCTGGAGCCAAGGGACACTGCATGATCTTTGCTCATAGCTATGTGACACGACGGTGGGTAATGAGGATCCTCCACAGACTATTAGGGATTGTTGTAGTAAAGTGATTCTTTTCCAGTTTCTGTAATTAAGGTGGTTGTGTGTATATATGCAGCATGTGTGTAAATATACAATTTTAGTTCAGTTCATTTAATATAACAAAATATAACAAACGTATTGCCTCTGCATTTTCTTCGATACTGGAAGGTGGTGTTCTGGCACCATAGCAAAAATATGTCCAGTTTTTAAATTCTTCAAGGCCAGGCTATTACTTAAAAGGCAGATTTAAAAACCTCAAAGCAAAATTAAGCATTATGAGTAATACCTGCATTTTCATCTTTTACTCATTCAGCAGTTTCTGCTTTTTCCTCTGCCCTTTTTTTTCTTTTTTGAGAGCGTATTACAATAGAACCAGCTTTGGGCTACGGACAAACAATGGAAGGAACAAAGTTACAGTCAAAGCATCCCCCTTTCTTGTTTCCTAAGTGGACCTGCATGAAAAACCTCTTCAGTTCTTACCTTCACTGCTTCCCAGCTAGAGTTAACAAGGTGTTGTCGAAAGGAACCAAAGCCTGAAACCAAAGAGAAGTGCTATTAAACTATGCTCGAACTCTAATTACCATGAGTTGGATTATATGCCCAACCTATATGCACTCATATACTTGTTCTTTTTGACCTTGATATTCTTGGTTGTGGACTGAGTCGACCAGATGGACACAGCCTTTATAATACTTTCGGGAATTCTATTGTCTCCATTTTTACAGAGAACACATGCATCCACTTAGGGCCTGATACTGGAATGTTTACTAAGTGATTCCTTCTTAGGTGGCTAGTGTAATTGAAGTCAGTGGATATGTTGGAGCCAATAGAGCTACTCACACAATAGGAGACTCAGCCCCATCATTACCTACTACATCAGTGTCGAGTGATTTGAAATAGTTTTTAGAGGAAAAGGTGTTGAAATCAAATTGTGTTCTGTTCCATTTACTATCACTACAGAATCCTCATCGCTAGAGCTCATTGAAAAAGGTAAATTATGTTTCACGATCATGTTTTAATCAATTTTCTTTTAAATGGTTTGCAAAAATTGCGTTGTTTTGGTAGGTAAAACCTCCCCCACTTTCTCTCACTTATGTTTTTTCCATGTGGAAAAGGTGGGGAAAAAAGTGAGAAAGTGAAAGAGGTTGCCCATTGAGATGAATGGACAGTTTTTTGAAAAAAGAGAGAATGATTTTTGTTTAAAATTTTGTCATCAAAAATGAAAAAATGACCACTTTTCATTTTGGTTGAAAAGGCATTTTGTCAGGAAAAACAGTTATTTGGAAAATTCCCCACTAGCTCTACTCATCCCATTCTCTGCATCCTCATCCCAAATCACATCAGATAGTATGCACTTGTGGATTGTAGGCAATGTCTTAGATCCTGGTCAGTGCAACAACTAATACAGATAAGCCTGTAAAGCTATTTTAATCCCCATTTTTTAAAGTGCATTGTTTTTTAAATTAACAAACCCCAATGAAAGAAAGAGTATCAAAAATGTAGTAAAATATCACAGAAGTGCATAAAATTTGTTGTTTTCATCCCTAAAAAAGTATGTTACTTCTATGGAAACTATACAGCCTTAGCTATAGTATAAAGGCTGCAGTGACTCTGTTTAAAAAAACACAGATTTTTTTAGGCCACCTACTTGGTACACCTACCTTAAATTGCTTATAATATTTGTCTTTTCCTTTTCCCTTTCTTTTTTATTTTTCTTCCTTTTTTCCTTTTCTTCCTACAAATATCTAATACTTTTTTAAAAATCATACTAAACTTTTGATCTCAACGATAACTTGTGGCAATGAGGTTCACAGGCTTCACTGTCGTGTGTGTGTGTGTGGGGAGGGTGGGATAAAGGACCCCCTTTCTTCCCAAAGAGGAAATATAGATCATTCCATGCTTGTTCCACTTCACTTCCAGTGAAGAATATAGTGGGACCAAGTCAGAGTGAAACTCTGTTTATAGTAAAATGTAAGTTCTGAACTGACTCACAATGCAATATGTAAATTACAGCTCTGGTCAGAAAGAACTATTGCTTCGGGTAAAGCTGTTTTATGAAAAGAAATCACTGTAAGAAGGCCTTACTGTACTGAAATAGTTAAGCCAACATAAAAATCAAATTGGATGAAATATTATTAGGTAGTTGATAATAAAGCTGCAAGCAGTGCCTGCAAGTTTATATTACAAGCAGGTGAAAAATGGGATTGAGGCACGCTATGATAATTCTCTATTATTACCTCTAAGTGGCACCTGTGCGTCTAACAGACACGTCGTTCTAAAGCTATTTCAACAAGTGGAGGAGTCTCTGCCTAAAAGACCATGTAAGGGGAAAAGCTAACTAGGAGCTCATCATGGGCAAAT
This sequence comes from Eretmochelys imbricata, assembly GCF_965152235.1. Taxonomy (NCBI): domain Eukaryota; kingdom Metazoa; phylum Chordata; order Testudines; family Cheloniidae; genus Eretmochelys; species Eretmochelys imbricata. Next base: position 75,803,166 of record NC_135581.1, on the reverse strand, counting down.
ATGTTGATGTAGCTTCAGCCTCATCCCTACGTCCTCAGATGCCCTATAGTGGAAAATTATCCAGCAACTCACATGTCGAGCTACAGTGGGTAGCAGCATTTCTTAAGAGTTTTAACCTTTTAAAGCTCAAAAACCTCTGTAGTTGGTGGGTCTGCAGTTGTGATTCAGGATTACCTATAGCTAGAAAGAAAACTTTCAAATCTGATGCCTTGACCTGCATGCTCAGGTGTGCTTATTTGGTATACTTAATTTTAATGGTCTAGTTTAGCAGTGATGAGGCTGCTGTTCCTTTTGTGATTTTTCTCTTACCTTGCCGTGAAACTGAGACCCTGAAATTTGCCACGTGTTGTTCTAATTCTAGACCCTGATTATGTGCCGGCGTGATGCAACCTAGTTTTACTGCTTCAGAGCTCCTTTTGGGTCAGGTTCATCTAACATTAGTTTATACTGCTGACAGTTTATACTGCCGACAGCTACACAACTGACAGGAGAAGATGTCAAAGATTTCTTTTTAAAAAGAGAGAGAAAGGGAACAACTAACCAAACTGGATGGCAATAAAGGGGCAGATATACATCTGATTTTCTTAGGAAGGCACAGCAGTGAGTTATTTTCCATTTGGAATTGTTACTGTGACCAGTTGCTACTGTATTTCCCTCCAGGGAACTGTTTATGACAAAGATCAAGCATGTGTGCATTCCATGTCTGGCTAAAAGAGGAAGCAAATTAAAAAAAATAATAATAAAATAAAAAACTTACCAGTCACAACCACAGTGTTGGAATTTGAATCCATAAAACATAGCTCCAGAACGTGAACTCTGGTAGTCTTTCAGTTCTAAACAACAGTATTGTAATTCATACATCTGTACTAATCTGCCTGATTTGGAACACCCTTTTTCCCCAATCCATTCTGAAACATGCAGGTTCCTATTGGACAGTGAAAGAGACTTCATCAGACTGAGACAAGTTTGGATTCATGTGACGGAGATGATTTGGGAATCACATAACTCTTTCAAAGTATAAATTATTATGTCTCTGTTTAGACAGAGGTCTGACCAGTACTGCCTGAAGTTTGCTTTATCTTTTCTCTCTTTTTCTTTTTTTAGAAGTCTTAACTGTGTTTAAGAAACAAAGAAGAGGCTGAAAAACATTTTCATAAAATGTTCAGCTACATTTTAGATCAGAAAAATGCTCACATACAAACTAATTGGACTAAGTTGTTGCCTGTATACTTGTTACAAGTTATTTATAGCACAGTTGTAATCCACTGGGTTTTTCTCCCCTTAATTAAGCAGAGTGACTATCTACAAATACATATCTATCCATTTCCACCTGACTTAAATTTTCTTTCTCATTGTTTTAAATGTTTTGTTTGCAAAAACCCACATAAATTTATAGATACCCACTCCTCACTATAGCATCAGAATAATTATTTGACTATCTAGCTAATCTAACTTGATTCTGAGTTCCTTACGTATTTTAAAATAAACATTGAATAGATGAATTCTATGTGTGGTAATCTGGATGCAAGCAAACAATATGGGTAAATGCGTATATCTAGCAACAAAGAAATGTAGGCCATACTTATAGTATGGGGACATCTATTCTGAGAAGCAGTGATTGAAAAAGATTTTGGGGTCATGATGCATCATCAGCTGAACATGAGTTGTGTGACACAGTGGCCAAAAGTCCTAATGCAATTCTTGGAAGCATAAATGGGGGTGTAGTGAGGAGGTGTGGCCTCCCTCCAAAGCACTCTCTGTGCCCAGGTAGATGGAGTCAGGCCGGACTCGCCCCTCCCACCAGAAGTTGAGAAGTGGGACAGGAAGTACAAGAGGTGGAACGTCCAGCTCAGTTAGAGCCCAGCCAGGGAAAGAGACAGATGTGCCTGGCTCGCTGCAGGCCTCTGTCGCTGCTGCTGAGCCAGGCAGAGCCCTGACCCAGGAGGAGATCGAGTCTGCAGGGGAGCTGCTGAGGGAGACAGACGCTTCTCCCTGGACCGTCAGTGTTGGAGCGTACGGTTGCCAACTTTCTAATCGCACAAAACCAAACACCCTAGCTCCGCCCCTTCCCTGAGGCCCTTCCCCCACTCACTGCATTCCCCCTCAATGGCTTGCTCTCCCGCACCCTCACTCACTTTCACTGGGCTGGGGCAGGGGGTTGCGGTTCGGGGGGTGTGGGCTCTGGGGTGCAGGAGGGGGCTCCGGTTTTAGGGGAGCTAAGGGTTGGGGTGGAGGAGGGGGTATGGGCTCTGGGGTGGGGGCTGGGGCTGGGGATGTGGGGTTTGGAGTGCAGGAAGGGGCTCAGGACTGGGGCAGGGGGTCGGGACTGAGGCGCAGGCTTACCGTGGGCGGCTCTCCGTTCGCAGCGCAGCGGGGCTAAGGCAGGTTGCCTGCCTGTCCTGCCTCTGTGCTGCACTCCGGAAGCAGCCAGCAGGTCCGGCTCTTAGGCCGGGGTGGAGGTGGAGGGGGATAAGAAAGTCCATGGCACGCGCTGCTCTTGCTCGCAGGCACCGCCCCACCCCAGTTCCCATTGACCAGTTCCTGGCCAATGGGAGTGAGGAGCCGGTGCTAGTTGGGTAGTGCGCGGAGCCCCATGGGACCCCCACCTAGGAGCTGGACCTGCTGGCCGCTTCTGGGGTGCAGTGCGGTGCCCCAGGACAGGTGCGGAATAGCCTGCCTTAGCACTGCTGACCAGGCTTTTAACGGCCCAGTCGGCGGTGCTGACCGGAGCTGCCAGGGTCCCTTTTTGACTGGGTGTTCGAAAACCAGACAGCTGGTCACCCTACTGGAGTGGGACACCGAGGAGGGCCTCTGCTGCCCCGACGACTCACCCAGTCTTGCAGAGCCACCAACCACCGCAGACATCGAGGCGCTGCTGGGATTACCACTCTACCATATATCCTGGTGAGATGGAGGACAACCCTGGGATCCAGGTACACACCAAGGGAAGGAAGAAGCCCAGGGACAGCTGACTGCAGTCAGGCTGCATTGCTGCCAGTATCCAGGTCAGTGTGTTGCGGCTGGAATCCCCGCTGACCCAGTGGCCGAACACTTCACCACTCTTAGGGCCCTGGGCTGGGACCTGGTGAAGTCAGATGGGTCCAGGTACCCCATGCCACCTCTCCCACACAGGTCAAAGGGCCTGCATTGTCTGCCATCTGCCAATGCTAGGACAACAGGCTGCTTGATTGCTCTGCCCCTGCCTGAGGGCCAGAGCCCATAGTCTTCTTGGGAGTTTTGCCCTGCTTGAAGGTCAGGGCCCACCGTCTGCTTAATTGCTCTGCCCTGACTGGGGGCCTGAGACTATAGACCGCTTGTCAGCTCCGCCCTGCCTCAGGGCCTGAGCATGCAGACTCTTGTTGCAGACTGCTTATTAGCTCTGTCCCCACCTGAGGGCTAGTGCCCACAGATTGTTTGGTGCCCCACCCGCTGAGAGCAACTAGTTTTCTAATTCCCCCTGATATTTGACAGTAATCCTGGTGATGTAGTGAGGAGGTGTGGCCTCCTTCCGACCCACAGCAGGAGGAACAACCGCCACTGCACTATAAGGGGAATCTTGAATAGGAGTAGAGAGTTATTTGGTACCGGTGTGACTACTGCTGGAATACTGTGTCCACTATTCAAGAAGGTGTTGATAAACTGGCAAGGGTTCAGAGAACAGCCAAGGGGATGATTAAAAGATTAGAAAACATGCCATATAGTTACAGACTCAAGAAGATCAATCTATTTAGCTTAACCTTCTCTTTCTTAAGGGGTGACTTACCTAGATGGGGGGGTCAAATATTTAATAATGGGCTCTTCAATCTAGCAGAAAAAGATATAACATGATCCAGTGGCTGAAAGTTGAAACTAGACAAATTAGACTGAAAATAAGATGTACATTTTTAACAATTAGAGTAATTAACCATTGGAACAATTTACCAAGGGTTGTGGTGGATTCTTCATCACCAACACTTTTAAAATCAAAATCGAATGTTTTTCTAAAAGATCTGTTTTAGGAATAATTCTGGGGAAGTTCCCTGGCCTGTGTTATACAGGAGGGCAGATTAGATGATCACAATAGTTCCTTCTGGCCTTGGAATATATCAATTAATCTATGTGCTAAAGCTAAACGTTTACTTAGTGATATTCCTGAATGTGCAACATGTTGCACAATATTCACCCAGAAACTTACAGATCTGAAGAATAATATATAGCTGATGTGGAGTGGGGTCCTTGCAGTCCTAAATGAGCCAAAATTTCCCATTGACTTCAGTATACTGACCCTGATGTTATATATGTCATCTTTTAGGTATGTGGACCATCTACTTTACTGGTGTAATTTCTCAGTATAACCAGTTAGTAATACTTTTCCCTATGATATTCTGCACGTAAGTACAACATACCGGTCTTCTAGTCAGGATCATACAAAGTTATGCAATTTTTAAAAAGTTTTTCATCAGTTCTCTAAGCTTAATAAAGATGATCTCTGAAACCTCTCTTGAAATTCCAGCATAAATGTTCTACCGGGCAATATAGTCTATTTAACTTGCTCTGTGGTAAATCACATAACTACTCTACATCTGGGATAATATCTACCTTGTAGGTGTGCACTGAGGGCTAGTTGTACTGTGCTTTGAAGCCATGAAATGCTAATGTTTATTCTTACAGATGTTCTAAGTGTGGTTCAACTGATTCAGTATAACTTCTATGCATGCTGAAATAACAATTGAGCAGGCATGCTCCAGATCTACACGCTATTCTTTACAATGTTCATGATATAGGTAACGGATATCTACAGTACATATAGCAGAGAACAGGTCATCTATGTGTATTTTCACTGTTTTGTAGTCTTTCGTGGAAGGTACACTGGATATATGCACTAAAACCCAGGACACTTCAGCTCAGACTTGTCTTCACCAGTTTCACAAATTAGTCTCTTTTGATGACTCTGATAAGAGGCTGCTGATTTCTGAGAATGAATTAATAAAATTGTTGAGGCTTGTGATTTCATGTATTTGTGCATGTTAAAAGAATGTTAAGGTTTCATTAAATTGGCAGTCCTATAACGGTTTATTAAAATTTCAGTTTTTATTAACTTCATTAACTGCTCATACCATCTGGTGTTATATGTCTGTATATACATTTATAGGAGTGTTGCAGTGTTTAACTATAATATACATACAAATACAGTACATGCACCATACACAGAAATGGAAGATCTGGTGATTTCATAAATCTAATTAGGCCATTTTTGTAGAGGATTTTTCAGCAATGGGAACCTTTCTCCGCTTAAAACTTTGTCAGCTGAAGCTAAGGTTACTCCCTAACACCTAATGGATGTCTCATCATAGCCTTGAGATTTACACTTCCATGTATGTATACACATCTGTAGCAATACATACCCAAATCACACACATGGCTGACTCAGTTAACCACTGACTGTTTCTTCTATTACTCTACACAAATACAATTGAGCTGGCATTCATCTTGAGGTAAAAAGCAGCTCAGCTATGAAAGCTTTGGCTGGTTATTGCCTTGAAGATTTGACTATGCGTTTGTTTGAGAAGTGTAAAAGAAAATCTTGAACTGTCGGATGGAAAAAGAGCATATTCTCTGCAATACCATTCTGACTGCATAGAAGAACTTCCAGGACCTGAGTCCTGAACGGAGTCTTTTTGCTGTTGAAGTGAACTAGGTCCATCATTAGGAAATATATGTTCACTTTTTACTTCTGGAGTATCGCTCAACTTTTTTTTTTATTGCTTGATGTTGGCAGGTGCTATGTCCAACTTTTAAAACGGTTAATAAATTGGAATTAATTAAACCTTTCCATTTATCTAACATGTAGAGCTGGACAAAATTTGGAAGAGAACTTTTTTTGTTTAAAAACACACAATTGGATTAGCTTGGCCCCTTTAACAAATCCATGTTGATTTTGGAAAATTTCAACGGGGGCAAATGAAGAAAAATTCAAAATTAAACCTGTCCCTTTCAGGCTCAGGAATTTAGGTGCTGTTCAGGGCTCAGTGGTGGTCGCCTGATACCCAGTATCCAAGGTGCGTGTCTACCCCCCGGCTCCTTGGCTATGCTGGGGTGGGTCTCTCGGTCTCTACTGGGGAAGCTGTTCGGGGTGGGGTTGGGGAGGCGGGGGGGGCAGGTCTGTGCTGGGGGGGGAAGGGAAGGGCGGGGGCCAGAGCCGGGCCGGGGGGGGGCGGGGAGAGGAGGTCGGAGGGCCGCTCTGTGCTGGGCCGCAGTGGGGGCGGGCAGGGGCCAGAGCCGCCCGTGGGCAGCGGGGCCCAGGGCTGTTCCGGGAGGGCCCGGCCGGGAGCGGAGGAGGCCGGCTCGGAGGAAGTGATGGAAGCTGAGGAAACAGGAAGAGCCGCGGCCGGTAAGAGGGAGCAGGGAGCCCGCGCCCGCCCGCCCCTCACAGCTTCTCTGCCCCCGCACGGCACCGCCCCCGCCCCCGCTCCCTCCCTGCCCCCCACCCCGCACGGCACTGCTCCCTCTCCCCCACTGCTCCCCTCCCCCCACCCCGCCCGGCATTGCCCCCTTGCCTCCCACCCCGCCCGACAGTGCCCCCACCCCCCCGCACGGCATTTCCCCTCCTGCCTCCGACAGTGAGCCCCCTCGCACTTCATTGTCCCTACTGCCCCCCGCCCCCAACTGTGTCCACCCCCCGCACGGCATTGTTCCTCCTCCCTGACAGTGACCCCCCCCTCAGGGCACTGCCTCCCCTCCTCCACTGCCCCCCTGCCCCTGACAGTGAGCCCCCCGCAGGGCATTTCCTCCCCTGCCCCCGACACTGACCGTCCCCGGCACTGTTCCCTCTCCCCCACTGCTCCCCCGCCCCCCCGCACGGCACTGCTCCCCTCCCCTCCCCACCTGTCCCCAACAGCGACCCCCCCCACATGGCTCTGTTCCCCCTCCCCCACTGCTCCCCCGCCCCCCCGCACGGCACTGCTCCCCTCCCCTCCCCTCCCCACCTGCCCCCAACAGTGACCCCCCCACATGGCTCTGTCTCCCCTCCCCCACTGCTCCCCTGCCCCCGACAGTGCCCCCACCCCCCGCACGGCACTGCCCCCCCGCTCCTGACAGTGCCCACCCCCTTGCCCACCGCCCCGCATGGCACTGCTCCTCCTCCGGCACTGCTCCTCCTCCGGCACTGCTCCCCTGCCCCCGACAGTGCCCACCCCCCGTGTGGCACTGCTCCCCCCTCCCCCACTGCTCCCCTACCCCCGACAGTGCCCACCCCCGCACGGCACTGCCCCCCCGCTCCTGACAGTGCCCACCCCTCTGCCCACCGCCCCGCATGGCACTGCTCCTCCTCCGGCACTGCTCCCCTGCCCCCGACAGTGCCCACCCCCGCACGGCACTGCCCCCCTGCTCCTGACAGTGCCCACCCCCCTGCCCGGCACTGCTCTTCCTCCGGCACTGCTCCCCTGCCCCCGACAGTGCCCACCCCCCGTGTGGCACTGCTCCCCCCTCCCCCACTGCTCCCCTGCTCCCGACAGTGACCCCCCCTGCTCCCCGCACGGCTCTGCCCTCCCTCCCCCACTGCTCCCTTACCTCTGACAGTGCCCCCCCCGCACGGCTCTTTCCCCCTTCCTCCTACCCTGGAGGTGCCCCCTTTCCTTCAGTCTGGCACTGCCTCCTCCCCCTGCACAGTACTGCCTCCCTTCCTCCTGCCCTGGCACTGCCCCCCTTCCTTCAGTCCTTGCACTGTCCCCCTGCAGAGCACTGTCCCCTTTCCTTCAGCCTGGCCCTGCCCCCCGCATGGCCCTGCCCCTCTTCCCCCAGTCCTGGCACTGCCCATCCATCCTGCATGGCACTGTCTCCTTTTCTCCAGCCCTGGCATTGCCTACCCGCACAGCACTGCACTCCTTTCCTCCAGCCCTGGCACTGCCTCTCCTGTGGGTACAAAGGCCCTTTGCTCTCCTGTGTCCTTTTCTGCCTTATACCCCCTTCTTTCCTACTCCTTTTTCCAATGCCCACTTATATTCTCCTAGTCTTATCCCTGCTTTCGGTGCCCCACCTCTGCCCTCACCTTGCTCCCTGGCATTGCTGTCCTTTCCCCCCATTCCCAGGCAGGCTCCTAGACTGAGCTTTAATGATGCTACCAGGCTGGACCTGAAACAATATTAAACTTCTGGGCACTACCCAGCCACAACAAATCCCTCTGGTGGGGCTTTGTGAGTGACTGCCTCTCACAATCTGCTCTGAGCTGAGCTGGCTGGAAGAGGACCAAGATTAACTTCCAGCAGCATGTTAACCAGCCACTTCTACAGAAGTCTGCTGGTCCCTACATAAGTTATCACACCAGACATGCTGTTTATTAAGGATGCTGTTTTTCAATAGTGTGTGTGTATTTTGTATGGTATTACCGGGTTGACCACTTGATTGTCAACATCTAGCTAGATTTAAAGATCTGACTTCAGGTTTTCTATAAATTACCAAAACACACAGCAACAAGTTTGTGCGTGCCTAGGAAATTTCGCTCAGTTCCTGTGCAATCACAGTTTGACTCTAGGTGTCCTTGGTTTTTATTGCAAAGTTCCCATGAGACTTTTTCTGGGTCCAAAGGTGGTAATTTTTTCTGGTCTTACAGTCTGATTCAAAATCCATGGAAGTAAATGGGAAGACTTCCCTTTACTGCGATGGGGTTTGGATTAGAAAGCAGTTACAGTCAGAAAAATAGCACTGTCAAAATGGCACCACTTCCTTCACACACCTGGTCCTTTAGTGTGTTTATAGCCCTATGAATGAATATAGTGGTACTGTGGTTTAGTAAATGAACACAGGAGAGACAGTAAAGAGGAACAGAGGGAACACAGTATATATAAAAAAATCTTCAAATCATAATTCCAAGGTTTGAGTCTCATGCTAAAGGCAGTGCTATAATCCTCCAATCAAAACTTCACTTTTGCTTTAAGAGGAAGTAAAGGAATCAATAATAATGGAGAACAGAGTAGTAACTATGTTGTCTCTTGGCCACAAGACAGTAGCTAATTCGATTAGCATGATATGGAATGAGATATATGGAGCCTTTCCTGCATATTGTTGCAGAGTTTATCCTTTGTTAATCGCTGGTGAATGGAATGACAAATAACAGAAGAAGTAGAAATATTTGTTGTAAAGTAATGTTTGGAAATTTGAAAAAAAATAAGCAAAAATTAATTACAAATATTTCTAGTAGCAGGCTAAAGAGTCTCTCTCCCCAGCAGAGGCTGACAGAGAGAATGGGAAAAAAAATAATGCTGATATGTGTGGCAAGTTTCTTTTGCCCTAAAATAGATACTAATTTAGATCTATAGCTGTAAGCGAAACAATAATCAATCTAGCATTTGATGCTTGGTAATGGATATGATTTTGAGATAGGTGGGCCTTTGTGCATACTCAGTAGTGGATCTCCAAGAGAGTCTTGAGTGAATAGTGTTCTTGGTTTATATTTGACTAAGAGCATTTCCAAGAAGCTCTGTTCATCCACTCCCTTGGATAAGGGCCGATTGCATCACCTCGGTTAACTTTTGCACTGCTTTCTCTCATGCTCTGTCTCTGCACTGTGCTTTTTTAATTTGTCAAGCTAACAGGTAAATGGAGAGAAAGGGAATTTATCTTCTGAAAGACATTTTAAGTTGCTGCCATTTGTCTAAAGCACCTACTTCATCCCCTTCAGTAAAATAATTATGATGATGTTCATTAGTTCTTCTAATGCTCGTGTCTAAATGTGCTGAAATCAGATTACCCTATTTTTTTCTCCTATCAGCCACTTATGAAAGTCAAACATTTGTAATGATGATATTGGCTTTTTTGGAAGACTCGCTACTCTGCTGATGCTTTTAAATGAAGTATCTCCAGATGAATGCAACTTGGTGTTCCTTGTCCAGACAAATCTTGTGCTGCTAAGCACTTTAGGTTTTGTAAACATTTCCCCCGCTTCATTTTGTATTGCTCCAAGTCATGTGTTTTGAATGGTTCTTTCCTCACCCCACCCCAATCCCCTCTCTCTTCAAGAAAAGATTTTAGTGTTTCTAGCTATTGTTACAGTTCTGTCTTATTTCTTTGACTGCACATCCTTGAGCTTAAAAAAAAATTCAGCAGCAATTGGCAAGTGGTGCAATAAAAAATGAAGTCTCTGAATGTATTGGAGCCAGCCTTTAGCTTTGCTTTCTCATGCTGTGTTTTTTTGATCTTACATTGCTCTATGACTGAGATGCTACAACTTTAAGTGTTCTTGCTGTCTGATCTTGCAACTCTTACTCCCAAAATAATCCCATTGACTTCAAGTGACAATAAAGGTTGTTCGTGTGATTAATAAGGCTTGCAGGCCTGTCCATCTAAAATTAAACCTATTTGCCCTTTGTGTAGATCCTGTGCCAACCCTAACATTGAGAAATGAGCCAGCTGCTCACCTGGAACTTCAGCTAATTATTTTAAATACAGTCTGCTCTCATGTAGTTTTTTTTTCTTTTCTTTTTTTCTTCAAGGAGCCCTGAGGTTTGCACGTACCATAGGCTCTGGGAAGGGCATTTTTGTGGGTAATACAGCATATAATCCTGGGGCCTTAGTGATAGTTACTAAATGACTAATCTGTGTATCTAGTTTAACAGTTACAGTAAAGGAGCCTTAAAATTACACCTGTCCTGCGGAAAGATTTTTTTTCATGAAATCCATGTTAATCAATAGAGTTTACCTTCCTGTGCAGGAGATTTGCTGCAGGACAGGTGGAATTTTAAAGCTCCAGATCTGTATTTGCAACATCAGATGTGTTAGAAACCAGGTCAGTATGAATTTTCCACATCCGCTGACAGTGGCAAAACTAAGAGGTTCCTGAGCTTTTTCTGTGGCAACACACAGTACTTTATGTTGCCTTTGCAAAGTGACTGGCAGCCCCTTGGGTCACACATATCCAAAGTACACAGTCTCCCGCTCAGTTACCAAGAGGTCAACGGATGCTTAAAAATGTTGCATTTTTAACCTTTGAAACTGAAGTCTGGTGACTGGTCTTTGCAGTATTACTGAGAACAGATGGCAAACAGCTCCACAGACATAATTCTTACTTGTAATTCATTCCTGTGAAGTTCTACAAACAGCTTCACAAAATCTCAGAGAATGCCTCCATGTTTTTTGCTGTGTTACAACATCAAGCCAAATTAAATAAAAATTCCATTTTGTATCATTCAGATTCCCTTGGTGTCATGTGATGTTTTTGTAAAGATTGCCTTGCAGCAGTTTCAGATAAATGCACGTTTGGTAGCAATTTAAGGCCTGTGTCCTTTAAGTAATGCTTATTAGTACGTAACAGATGCTGTTTAGAAACATTATGCCTTTAATAGGCTCTGCTTTTAGACTGTATGTTCTCTTTTTCAAGGCAGACTGGAGATCAGCAAGCTTGGAGGTATGCTGTCGTTTATGCAAAGCCTAAGTCAATTTTCTGCTCTGAAATCAAGCCATGTGTTTTTCCTTGTTTTTTCCATTCTGGTCATAACTATCTTGCTGTGTTTTTTCCCCACATCAGATCTTTGGCTGTTTGTCAAGGCACTACAATCAAAACCTTTTGCATTTTTAACCACCAGAAGTGGTCCTTTTAGATGAGTCTGTGGAAACCAAATTTAAAGAACCTCATATTTGATGTCAAGTGCACAGACAGCACAGAGCGAAACCATTCCCACCAGCCCCTTTAAAAAAAAAATACTGTGGTGGTTTTGGCACAGTTTCAAAGACATCGAACAGCTGACACAAAAGCACAGGAAAACAATAGAGATATTTACACATTTCATTCCACTACATGCAGCTGTTCATTGAAGCAAGAAATTCAGGACAGGCTCAGAGAGCTATGATATAGGTAGCACAGGTATTCACTTTCATATAATAAAAATTGACAGCATCAAAATGTCCGGATGACTGTAAGGCATGGAAAAACATTGGGGAAGAATGTTTCTTTTCCTTCCCTCTCCTGCTCAAATTAAATGCATTTTAATTTTGAAAGGAATCTAGTTTAAAGATTGATTCTTGCGAGTAATTTGGAGTGGAGGGTGTTCAACACCACCTATGAGGTATTTGGTAACTTACATGATGAGGCATTCGATTATAAATTCTTTGAACCAGGCATGTGTTAAGCCTGATTTTTCAAAGGGGCTGAGCATCCAACACTCAGCTGAAATGACTGGGGAGTTGAGATTGCTTGGTACCACTGAAAATCCGGTTTATTGCCTCTTTCGTATCTGTATTGCTCCATGGCACTGTATGAATAATGATAGTAATGAGGAACTGCATTGAATGTAATGTCAACTGCTAGCCACAATCTCAGCTAGCAAGCAGGGAAGGGTGGCCCTGCAGTAATTTTAAATGCTACGTGGCTTTAAAATATGGATTGGTATTTTTTGTTTTTGTTTTTTTCAAATATTTTTGAGTGGTGATCTTTCTAGCATCTCCCTTATGGACAAAAGCATCTCCAAACTGGACTGCTTTCCAAACTCAGATGTCAATTCCTGTCTTCCTGCTTTTTCCTTTTCATCACTATGGGAGGATTTGTCTTCTTCTTGTCTCTTCAGGTGTAGGTTTTGTCCTTCAGCCTCCTTTCTTTCTTCCATCTATCTTCTCTGTCTGTGATGGTAAAGGACTGAGCCTCTCTCATGCTCTCTGTCCAGAAAATCTTTCAGTTATACATTCCATTATTTCCCAACTCACCCCCCCATCCCTTTTTTAGTTTATACTCTGAGAGCCAGACACCAGTAACACCATTGTACATTTGGAGTACCACCCTTTACTTCAGGAGTGTAACTGAGATAAGAGTATGGCCCTGAGAATTTTCCACACATTCCTGGGCTCTGTGGGAGGCAGTAGATATTAAGGACCCAATTCTCACTGTGCTTATATAGGGGTATATTGAGGGTGTCACCCTGTCTGGAGCAGTTCACGAATGTGAATACCAACCTCAGGTCAGAGTGTCAAAAAGCAGGGCAGACACCCCTAAATGGTTGTATGTTCCACAATAAGATTTGACCAACTCAGTAACAAATTTGAACCCCTGAAGAGCTATAACAGTCTTATGATGGAGTTACAGACAATCACCTTGGGCATTCTAAGCTATGTTGCCACCCAGGAAAGTGGGACTTAGTGATAGTTGGTTGTTATCCACCAAAGATCACAAAAGATTCAGGTTGTTTTCAGTCCCAAGAAACCAGTCACTTACTTCCAGTCAGGGCTGGCTCTAGGCACCAGCAAACCAAGCATGTGCTTGGGACTGCACATTTCAAGGGGCGGCATTCCAGCCACCTTTTTTTTTTTTGCTTGGGCAGTTGCGCTCTCGGAGCTTGGGATGGCGAATTTTTTACTTGGGGCAGCAAAAAACCTAGAGCTGGTCCTGCCCCCGGCCAATTTGTATCTCAGATCTCATACCAAAGACAATGCAGGTAGCCAATCCTATAGTAACATAACTATGGATTTATTAATGAGGAAAAAGAAACGAGAGAGTTATTTACATGTTAAAGCCGGCAAACATATATACACAAATGAATTACAGTTGATGGTTGCAAAAGGTGACAGAGTTGTAGCAATCTGTCAGCACTGAATGTCTTTTAGGGCCAGAGTTGTTGCCAGCCCATTGGGGGCCCTAAGCAGGAATATTTTTGCCCCTCTCCCCCAACACTGACAGCCAGAGCCCTGCCACCCGGGGCTGAAGTCGTGGAGGTCACGTAAAATCACTGAATCTGTGACTGACTCCTAACCTTAATAATAATAAAAAGTGAATGGGAGCCCCCTTGAGCTGCTTGGGGCCCTAAGCAATTGCTTAGTCTGCTTATGCCTAGTGCAGGCTCTGTTTAGGGCTAACCCAGGTTGACCCTGGGGATCTCTGTTTCTGTTTAGTGGCTTTGGCTCTGTGAGAGTCCAAACAGCAAAAGAGATGACAAATTTTCTTGTTCACTATCTTTATTTTCTTCTTCCAGAATTCAAGCTGACAGGACAATCTCTTTTGCACATAGCCTCTTCATGGGTGTGAAAGGGCAATTAACAAAGACTTTATTTTGTGATGTCCCACAATGACCCATTTAGTTTTGATAGCCTTCTTAACGAGCAGGAGATAATCCTTTCTGACAGGTTGACAGTTTCAGGGCAAACATTTTTTATAGTTATAAAGCAAAAACTTAAATATTATCTTATAGCATGTGATATAGATATTATAAGTGAGATTAATGCATGCAGCAATTTACAAGCATTTCATAGAGTCTAAACACATGGTTATAAGTCCAATACCCATCTTAACCATATTAACACCCAGGTGAAATGGACTGCTTTCCAGAAGTGAATTTGTCAGTGCTCAGCTGAGGCCTAAAGCCTTGGCAAGAGCTGGTTTGCCAGCGTGACAGAGGCTAGTCCCACAGAAGTCAATGGGGTTTCACTGCTGTAAGTCTGGTGTGAGGGAGAAAAAATGCTTTATAGTTACTACCTTGGATGCTGCTACTTTTCAGGCCTGCATCTCCTTTGACCCACTCTGAGATATCTCTCTCCCCCCACCTTATTCTGCCCCCCCCCTCCATCTTACATCTCTAAACTCTTTGCAAAGAGAGTGAAATGTTCAGTCACTCTTTGCTGCTACACTATAGCTGTATGTGGTAACACTTCCATAGTTTAAGGGTGTGTCAACATTTTTATTTATAAATCCTGTTTTCTGAGGCATAATACCTCAGCCTTTTTCAATTACTTCAGAGTGGAACTTTGTACAAAGCTTGTCAGTTCAGATATTGGGTTTTATGTGATATGACAGGAGGTAGCATGCTTACACAAATGGATTTCGATTTGTGCTGTGAGTTGGGTGTGGTTTTTGTGTTTTTCTTTTTTAAATGTAGCAAAGAATGGTTTGAAGAAAAATAGATGCAGCTGGAATATTCATGGTAAAACGTACAGGGGGCTGGGACAGTGCACGTTAACTTTAAGATCGAATAAGCTCCTGTCTTAGTCCTATCATTTTATACCCAGATTCCTAGAGTTTAATATTTAAATTTAAAATACTATGAAACTCAGGAGTAAATATGTTGTTGTAGATGCAGTTTTTCTTACAAAGGAGGAAAAAATAGTTAGTTTGAATTAAAATTGATTAAATATTAATTCTGTTTCACAAGCTTCTGATCACTCTTGTAAATTCTAGGAAATAAAATGCTTGATATACAGGGCCTGATTCTCTGAGGTGCTGAGTGCACTCAGATTCCACTGATATGAATGAGAATTGAAGGTGCGTAGCACCTCATGGATCAGGTCCATCTATCCTTTGCCTATGTCCATTTGCACCTCTGCTAGGCATAACCTTTCTAGGCAGTAGCAAAATCCTTTGAACATGAATGGGCTCCCTGATACCATAGCCTCCTGTGTTTGGGATGCATAACCCTTATCTAGTCCATTTGTTGAACTGATACAATGGGGGCAGTTGCTTAAATAGAACTCATCTATTTAAACCGTCCAGCCACTTAATCAGAAATTGAATTATAATTATTTACTGCCAGAGCACTTTCACTTACTGAATTTCACAGAGCAATGCCTTTTAGACAGAAACTCATATTTTGTTTGCCCTCCTGGAGTACTCTTCATTGTCAAAATGCTAATGGAAAATAGTACAGGGATGGTATTACATAAAAATCCATTAAAACCAATAAACATTTTTTCTGTAAGTTCCCAGGTTATCCTGTGACAAATGGGTGAAAAGTAACGCAGTGTGAAAGAACACTGTTCCTGTTAATGATGTACAGCATGTGGTTAAGGGCTGCCATGCCATGTTGGACAGATATCACACCACAGTATTTATCCACCAGCTCTATTGCTCATTGTTACGGTGTTACTGGAGGTTTCATTTACACTAGAACTTGGGTTTTTGACATGTACTTGCTCAATTAAATTCAGGATATGAGAGTCAGGTTCTGCATGTACTCCCGGTAACATGCCAAGGACCTCTTCCTTCCTTTGAAAGGTTAAACAAATATGGTAGCCTAATGATAACCACATGCTTAGAACTGTTCAAGCTCAATTAAAGCAATGAATAAGACTTGGTACATGGTACCGAGTGCTGCTGTTTAAACACAGTGCTTCTGCTCCTGTGAGAGGTTAATGGCAAGGCACAGTATTCATATGTGCATCGTTTAGAAGAGCAAAAAAGTCACTCTCTCTAGAACCTAGGAAGGGTCACATTATTGCAGCCACAGTATGGATATTAGAGAGAGACAAGTGGGTGGCTACAATAACACTGCATATAGTATAGATAGGACAGTCTATAGAGGGGAGGGAAGAGGGCTCTTTATAGTATATATTAATATTACTGTACTCCTATGCCTTTGTATATAGCACTTTTAATCCAAAGATCTGCAAGTGTTCTACAGGCATTAATAGATTAAGCCTGTAACGAGGTAGGTATTACATGCATTTAAACTATAGGCAATAGGCATTTAAACGATTGGCTGAGGTCACACATCCAGCCAGTGTCAGGAATAGAACCCTGATGTCCTGATTCCCAGTCCCCTGTTCTAATCACAGGACTATTCCCTCCTAAATATTAATGTGATGTACATAATCTTTTCTGTGTCAGTTCACCTAAATTTATGTGCATATTTAACCATCACAGATACCTGGACAAATGATTAGTTCACAAGAAAAGAGAATGAAGCTGCAAAGTGGTTTGTGTTAAGAACAATAAGTTTAAAATACTTTTATGCCCAAGGATATAAGGACTCCTGATACTGACAGGGAAACTTAAAATAAATCTCCTGTATATTGTGGATTTCTGCATATATCTCACCCTGATTGTTTATTGCTGATCACATTAGCATAAAAATAAGACTCCCCCCTCTTTTTTTGAAAGCAACACAGTAGAACCTCAGAGTTACGAACAGCTCAGGGATAGAGATTATAACTCTGAACAAAATGTTATGGTTCTTCTTTCAAAAGTTTACAACTGAACATTGACTTCATACAGCTTTGAAACTTTACTGTTCAGAAGAAAAATGCTGCTTTTAACCATCTTAATTTAAATGAAACAAGCACAGAAACAGTTTCCTTACCTTGTCAAATCTTTTTTTTAAACTTTCCCTTTTTTTAGTAGTTTACATTTAACACAGTACTGTACTGTATTTGCTTTTTTTATTTGTCTCTGCTGCTGATTGTGTACTTCTGGTTCCAGATGAGGTGTGTGATTGACTGGTCAGTTTGCAACTTCTGGTGTTCGTAACTCTGAGGTTCTACTGTATTGCCATCCCCAAGAGTTCAAAAATGAGTTAGGTTTCCCCCCCACCCCAGTGATACTGTCTTAAAAATTGTAAGTTTTAAAAAATAATAAATGTTGGGTTCTTTTTATTTGCTTTTCGTTTCTGAGCCGTTAAGACTCACATTTTCAAGCTTTTCTCTTTCATGTGTATGTGTGAGAGAAAATGAATGATATTGGAGTGTGTGTGTGTGTGTATACGTTCACATATTGATAGTTTTTACTCTCAGTAATGTAAACGTTCCTTGATTACTAAGGGCACCTTTTAATTGTGCAGTTCTTAATAAATGCATATAGTATAGTTCTCTACAACCTGTTTGCAGAAGGAGTAACAGCAATCACAGGGGACATGATTAATTACTTAGTACAGTACAAGAAGTACTTGTGGCACCTTAGAGACTAACCAATTTATTTGAGCATGAAAATATGGAACGCTTCACGAATTTGCGTGTCATCCAAATTCGTGAAGCGTTCCATATTTCATGCTCAAATAAATTGGTTAGTCTCTAAGGTGCCACAAGTACTCCTTTTCTTTTTGCGAATACAGACTAACATGGCTGTTACTCTGAAACTTAGTACAGTACACTGATTTTTAATTCTTTATCTACACTAAGGCTGGTGTTTGTTTGCTTTTCAATTATACTGCAACAAACAGTCTTCTGAAATACTACTGCATCAAACAGGTATAATGCTTGAAATGCTCCATTCAACAAATAAAGCTTTCTTAGGAGTACGATCAGTATTTAAGGTATCTTAATTAGCTCTTTGATATGTCTGAAGCTGAAACAATTTTATTACCAACTTGTTAAGGAAACCAGGTTGTGGATACAGTAATAGATTGCTCTAACTGAAGATAAGGCAGGTGTTTTTTATGTGATAGTTAAAAGATATTTTGGATTAATGCTCATGCAGAAAAAGGTGATATTGACAATACGTACTAACTTTTAGATTAAACTAGCATCAGTTTTTGTAACAGAAAGATCCAGCTAATCGGCAGAGTAATTAGTAACTATGCAGTGATAAATTAACAAAATTAGTGTATAAAAACATCCCGTAAACTGAATAAACTAGAGTAATTAAAGAGCTCTTGAAAAGGGTTGTTTAATACTGCTGCAACATTATCTTCATGTGATGGGGTTATAAATAATATAAAATTACTATTTAAATGATCTGTGCTAGGAATCAGGATTAAGCTGCATAATGTTACCATCACTTTTCTCTGATTGTGCAAGTTAGACTGAATCCTTATAACCATTGTATTGATTGTGGGGATTTGGTTTACCTTCAGTATAATAACTACTTATAGTTTCATTTGTGGAATTTCACATACATGAGGGTGCAGCATGTGTTTTCTGTTGTGCTGAGAAGAATAAATTATTTTGGCTACGGAAAACTATTTCCTGCTTACTTCAACCCATGCAGTGAAATTCTTTTGGGTTCAGTAGTGATGAGGTCTGTGTTTAATGTACAAAACATCACAATTTTAGTTCAAGATGAAAAATAATCTCCCATCCTATAAGTGACTAGAGCTATGGCTTTAAAAATAGACCTTACGCATGTTATCATTTCCCATCTAGAAACCTATGTTATGATCTGTTTTAGATCCCAGGTGAAGTGAGTTTAGCTGCAGTTTTCCCTCCAAGAGAGAGGTATTTGTTCACTTCACAAAACCACCACATAATTCAGCACAGTTAACTATTTCTGTTCTGGAAAAAACCAAAGCTGGAATAGCAGGGGTATGTACTGGGAGGAGGGGTGCTGCAGGAAAGAACTGAGGTGAATTTGGGGTTCAAGACTGAAACAGGATAGTTTAGCAAAAAGAAAAGGAGTACTTGTGGCACCTTAGAGACTAACCAATTTATTTGAGCATGAAATATGGAACGCTTCACGAATTTGGATTTGAATTTAGAGAGTAACAAATTTATTTGAGCATAAGCTTCCGTGAGCTACAGCTCACTTCATCGGATGCTGTAGCTCATGAAAGCTTATGCTCAAATAAATTTGTTAGTCTCCAAGGTGCCACAAGTACTCCTTTTCTTTTTGCGAATACAGACTAACACGGCTGCTACTCTGAAACCAGGATAGTTTAGGTTATTTGGTAGAGCTATATGGGATTCCAGGCAGCAGTAACAAGGAGTGCTGCATGTCAGGTTTTAAGGAGCATTGTCAGAGCAGTATGTGAGAAGCTTATGCAGTGCCTGCTTGCTTTATATTCATGTCTAACTATTACTTTTCATTTTAAGGATCAAATCCTCAGCTGGTGTGAATCAGTGGCGCTTCATTGACGGGAGCGGAGACACAGTGATTTACACCAGCTGGGAAGCCGGCTCAAACTTTTTTATGAGAACAAAAAGTGCAACAAAATGAAATTACCACTTTTTTGTTTTTAGTTTAAAATGTGGCTTTGTCTATTTGTTTCCAAAGTAGCCATGTATGCTCAAAACAAAAATCTGAATGCCAATATAGCTTTATATCTTTGTAATCAAAAGATTATCTATATTTTTTTATTTCCCCCCTTTTTTTTAAAGGAAACAAAAAAGCGCAGTTGCCATGTAAAAGGTCAAGGCTGATACCTACCTGTAAGCTCTTGTTGATACTGTTGTTGTAGAATCTATGTGATGTCATGACCTTGTTTACCAGCTTTGGCTATTTAAGATGGCAGCCCCTTTCAGCTCTGCAGAATTGCTAAGGCTGGAATGTCTGGAATCCCTCTAATGCAGTAGGCCTCCCGTTCTAAATTTACTCTCCTTATGGTTATATGGTACCTCCTCTGTGGCTGCAGCCGGGAGGCCCCCTTTTTATGACTCTTTTTTTCCCCTTTGGCTGGTAACCCTTTGTGTGCATTGCCTGTTTAAAAAACAGTCAGCTTTGGTTAGCACAGTGTACTCTTTTGTTGTTGCTGCTGCTGCATAGGATCAAATTCTGTCATGAAATCCTGTAATTTAAATTTGTTTTATAAAGCTGTCCTTGGAACTTAAAGATCTCAGTCTCCTGAGCTGCCGAAAGGGGCCTCAAGCCCAAGGCATCCACAGGAAAACATTGCTTTAAAAGGAAAGCAGCAAAGTTAGACTCTTCTGAAACTGGCGATTAGATTTTTAAAATCTTGATTGATTCCTCTTACTTTAGCCAGCAGTAATTATTTGCTGTGAATAAAATGCATAATAATAATTATTATTATTAATAATAATACTTAGGACTATGCAGCTCTTTTACAGTTGTGCATTTGAAAGTACTTTATAAAGTAAGGTAAGTGTGATTTCCCCCAACATTACACCCCTGGGAAGATTGAGGCTCACAGAGGTTAAAGTGAAAACCCAGACTAACCCGATGGCTTCTCCTCTACCTGCATTTGGCAACTAGACTTCCAAACTTTTAAGATGGGATTTTCAGAAGTGCCTAAGTGAATTAGGGGCACAAGTCCCGTTGACTTTCAGAGGAACATGTACTGATTCCCGCTGGTGCTTTTGAAAATTGCAACCTAAAGCGAAGAGGGAGTTGAACAGACTAACTGAACAAATTATTTATTTGAGGGGAAAAAAAGGGACTCATCTAGAGGGCTGTAATGATAAGATGTTGACCAGCATTAGTACTTAATGCTTCCATTTTTGGCTTGTGTCATTATTTGATTACGTAACTCTCCAGATGATCACTTTTAACTTACAATACAGACCTACTAGGTACTGGAAAAGGTAGTGTAACTTAAAGATACTAGGTGTTTTCTCTGTGAGGAAGAAGGCAAAATCATGTTTGTTTATTAAGTAGCAGGATATAGCATTGTGAGTGCTGTGTTTATCAGCTGCATATTTTGGAAGGCCCAATATCTTGCTTTATGTGTCGTCAGCACACATCCGGTAAAATTAAATCCTTATGTACAGATTTTTTTTAAAAGTAATTGAAAACAATCATACAGGACATTCCTGTATTTAAAAATAACTTACCAGAGCATTTAATAATAATCCTTCATTTTGTTTTTAACATACTACATGTCCTGTTTTCCTTATATGGATTGTTATTGCAAAGTACATATGTGGGAGCCCACTACAGCAAGCCTTCTTTCTGCAAATTGCTGGTTAGGATTTTTATAATGTGAATTGACTTCACAATGTTGGAGAGCATCTTCCTTTGTTTCTTAGATACAAACGTGACAAAATACATTTACACATCAGCCTTTAGAGATTTACTGTTCAGCATTCTAACTACATAGCACTGCTATCAAACTTCAGGATGTAAGCTGATCGCTTGCAAAGGCCAGGAGTGAGTTTTTAACCACCCTTGTATAGCAATGAACATCAATGAATTATGGGTTTTTGTTTCTTACATTATTTTTTAAGAAATTGGGTATTGACCACTGCCAGAGTCAGGATACTGGACTTGATGAACTAATAGTTTGATCTGAGACATCAGATCCTATGTTCTTATTTTTATAGGGAAAACATTATTTTTCTGTCTATCATACTTATATAGTCCCCATTAGGGTAGTATTTGATTGCCTAACACAGGACTGGCTCTAGGCACCAGCAAAGCAAGCACATGATTGGGGCGGCACAATTCCAGGGGTGGCGTTCCTGCCTTTTATTTTTTTGCTTGGGCGGCATTCCAGCCACCCCCCCTTTTTTTTTTTTTGCTTGGGCAGTTGCGCTCTCGGAGTTTGGGGCTGCAAAAAACCTAGAGGTGGCCCTGGCCTAACAATTGGTAATATATTTATCCTCATGTTTGAAGAGGAGGACCTGAAGCCACACAATGCACAGTCAACCTGTGGAACTTCTTGCCAGGGAATGATGTGAAGGCCAGGACTACAACAGGGTTCAAAAAAGAACTAGATAAATTCATGGAGGATAGGTCCATCAATGGCTGTTAGCCAAGATGGGCAGGGATGGTGTCCCTTGCCTCTGTTTGCCAGAAGCTGGGAGTGGGCAGCAGGGGATAGATCACGTTGCCTGTTCTGTTCATTTCCTTTGTGGCACCTGGCATTAGCCACTGTTGGAAGACAGGATACTGGGCAAGATGGATGTTTGGTTTGACCTAGTATAGTCGTTCTTATGCTTGTCTACACCAGGATTTTTTTGCGGACTGTGTTTTTGCACGTACGCTTTTGTGGATTGATTAATTTATCCAAAATAATTAAAGCCAGGTGGGTGGACACAATCTGCTTCCCTCTGAATCAGTGCATCTACACAGGGTTGTTTTTTGTTTTTTTTTAAAGAACTCTTCTAAAGCTCCTTTTCTTTGTTGCGGCATTGAAACTTATCTTGGGAGTGATCCCTCCCATCATTTGCTTTGCTATATGTTGTGTAGCTTGGCACTCTGGCGGCTGCTCTTCAGGAGGTACTGGACCAGCATATCTCTCCAGATCTCAAGGGAATCCATGAGTCCATGCGGATGCATGAGGCACGGCTGCTGTAATGCTGAGAAGGGTACAAGACGCCAGGCATGTACAATTGCAAATGGGTCACTTCTAGCTACACGTAGTATTTAAACAGGAAGTTGACATCTGATCAACATGACTCCAGAGTAGTAGCAGGCACACAAAGACACAAGTAGATCCAGGTGTGAAGCAATGTAGTGTGGGATAGCAGTGGGAGGACTGCCAGTGGCAGAAGTTATGCTGAAAGACAGATGTATCCACACACACCTTTTTCTGCACTAACTCATCCTGAAGTGAACTAACCTACTTTCAAAGTGGGTGAGCCAATTTACAACAAATGACCAGTTAGTTTGACATATGAATTGGTTGCCAGGAATTTTACTAAAAAACCACAGGTGAATGTTTGCTCCAGGGTGGTAGACAAGACCTCAGTGCCTTGTCCAAGGTCACTCAGGAAGTCTTTGCCAGAGCAGGGAGTTGAACCCAGGTTGCCCAAATCTCAGGCCAGTGTTCTAACTACTAGACCATCCTTCCACATATTCCTTAGTGTATGCTTTCTTACTAACTATGTAATTGTTATTTCGCTTTATCCTCCTAAATGGGAACTGCCATATGGGAGCATATCATTGTCAAAAAGAAGGGGGATTCAAGGCTAAGACCCACTTCCCCTAAACGTAGCTTTGTGGTGGAACTGTTTTTTATATTCATTTTGGGTTTGCAGCAGTTGCAGATGGAGTTAGTCAATGGTGAGCCCCTTAACCTGGGAATATTGCCCTCTCGTGGCGGGAGACTTCATAAAACTACTGATCCATCTCGCAGGATATTCAGTCTCCAAGAATTGCCCAATGGATCTAGTTAATTATACTATATTATAAAGGGGAGCAATTGTTTCCTGATCCCCTGCAGGCAGTGGGTTAACACCTTGATGTGTGGAATTTTATATCCTTGTAATAACTGGCATGTAAGATGGTGTGAAAATTAATATTCTTATTCATATATATCGATTGTATACTACTAACCTATATTTTTAAGTAATATCTTGCAGCAGTGAGGCCCATGAGTTAAAATATATTGCATAAAAAGATAGTAATTATTATGGGAATGCCTCTGAGAGTAAATATTTTACTTTTTCTCTGGATTATATTCATCATTATGAATATGACCAATAGAAATGACTCTACAGAAAGAGTGGTGCTGTAATTGTACACAGCAGACCACAGACTGACTTGTAAAAGGCCTTCCAAAAATGGCAAAAGCACCAAGGAGGTATTTCCCCCTGTTTTATTTTTAGATAAGCATTAACAATCAGGGGCTGCATTTTTAAGAAAATCACTTTGATCTGTGCTCTCCCACTCTAAGTTGAGCAGGAGGCTGAATTCTCTGCAGACATTTAACAAAGTCCCTGTTGAGCTGAAAGGCAGCAAATGTGGGCTGATACTGCCATGGTTCTGTACTGCAAAAATGAGCTTAAATAACATCAGAAGATAGATGCAATTTTATTCTCTTATCATTTTAGGCCGTGATTCTACAAAAGGCTATTTGGGTGCATAAGGGTCCATCCACGCAGATCCTTTTGCAGGTTCAGGGTTTTACAATGTATGTAGCTACTTTCATTACAAAAGAAATGACCTTGTGTATTATTTTATCCATAGGACACCTTTATCCAGTAGATATTTTAGCAAGTAATCCTGAGGTTATCCAAGAAGCAGCTGAGGCCTACTATGAAAAACTTTTGCAGCAAGCTTCATCATCTCCTGAGTTTTTTTCCATTCCTGGTGAAGAGAAGGTAATATAATTACATTCCCAAGTAGAAAGTGTATTTAGATATTGATGAAAGGCAATTTCAAGTGCAGTGGCCAGAATCTGTTTGAATATATCTAGGTTAGTGTGGCAAGGATAAAAATCACTTAAAGTTTCAGATTCAATCAATCAGACTGTAAATATTTTACCCTCATAGACTAGAGATAAACGCAAATCAAAAGACTAGATCTGAAAACCACCAAAATTTGAAGTCCAAATCTGAATTTTGTGTCTGGACCTTACCTCCATATTGGGATTGAATTTGGAGGATGTCTAGGACTGGATCCAAAATCTTCAGCTCTTGGCCCATCTTGTGCTGTTCAGGCTAGTTTAAATGATGCAGTGAATTTCCTTACTGTTGTAGAGATTTGTTCTTTCTATTAAAAAGAACAGGGGTACTTGTGGCACCTTAGAGACTAACAAATTTATTTGAGCATAAGCTTTCGTGAGCTACAGCTCACTTCATTGGATGCATGCAGTGTAAAATACAGTGGGGAGATTTTATATACACAGAGAACATGAAACAATGGGTGTTACCATACACACTGTAACAAGAGTGATCAGGTAAGGTGAGCTATTACCAGCAGGAGGGGTGCGGGAGGAGGGGCGGGGAACCTTTTGTAGTGATAATCAAGGTGGGGCATTTCCAGCAGTTGACAAGAACGTCTGAGGAACAGTGTGTGTGTGGGGGGGGGGAAAGGGGGGAAATAAACATGGGGAAATAGTTTTACTTTGTGTAATGATCCATCCACTCCCAGTCTTTATTCAAGCCTAAGTTAATTGTATCCAATTTGCAAATTAATTCCAATTCAGCAGTCTCTCGTTGGAGTCTGTGTTTGAAGTTTTTTTGTTGAAGAATTGCCACTTTTAGGTCTGTAATCAAGTGACCAGAGAGATTGAAGTGTTCTCCGACTGGTTTTTGAATGTTATAATTCTTGACGTCTGATTTGTGTCCATTTATTCTTTTACTTAGAGACTGTCCAGTTTGACCAATGTACATGGCAGAGGGGCATTGCTGGCACATGATGGCATATGTCACATTGGTAGATGTGCAGGTGAATGAGCCTCTGATAGTGTGGCTGATGTGATTAGGCCCTATGATGGTGTCCCCTGAATAGATATGAGGACACAGTTGGCAAGGGGCTTTGTTGCAAAGATAGGTTCCTGGGTTAGTGGTTTTGTTGTGTGGTGTGTGGTTGCTGGTGAGTATTTGCTTCAGGTTGGGGGGCTGTCTGTAAGCAAGGACTGGCCTGTCTCCAAGATCTGTGAGAGTGATGGGTCGTCCTTCAGGATAGGTTGTAGATCTTTGATGATGCGTTGGAGAGGGTTTAGTGGGGGGCTGAAGGTGATGGTTAGTGGCGTTTTGTTATTTTCTTTGTAGTAGGTAACTTCTGGGTACTCTTCTGGCTCTGTCAATCTGTTTCTTCCCTTCAGCAGGTGGGTATTGTAGTTGTAAGAATGCTTGATAGAGATCTTGTAGGTGTTTGTCTGTGTCTGAAGGGTTGGAGCAAATGCGGTTGTATTGTAGAGCTTGGCTGTAGACAATGGATTGTGTGGTGTGGTCTGGATGAAAGCTGGAGGCATGTAGGTAAGCATAGCGCTCAGTAGGTTTCTGGTATAGGGTGGTGTTTATGTGACCATCGCTTATTAGCACCATAGTGTGCACGAAGTAGATCTCTTGTGTGGACTGGTCCAGGCTGAGGTTGATGGTGGGATGGAAATTGTTGAAATCATGGTGGAATTCCTCAAGGGCTTTTTTTCAATGGGTCCAGATGATGAAGATTTCATCAATGTAGCACAAGTAGAGTATGGGCATTAGGGGCCGAGAGCTGAGGAAGCGTTGTTCTAAGTCAGCCATAAAAATGTTGACATACTGTGGGGCCATGCGGGTACCCATAGCAGTGCCGCTGACTCTTTCTATTGTGAGTCAGCAATAAACACAATGAAATTTTCTAATATGTGCTCTTTCACACCAGCTCTGATCTGAAATGGTTGACAGACTGAATAAAAACTCTTCAGTGATAGAGCTGCAGGGACCAATCCTGCATTGGCCGAGAGATGGGCAGGATATGACTAGATAGGTCTTTTTCATTTCTAACTTCAGTCATTGTATGAAACCTTTCAGTACGTGGGCCCTTTTCTATGCAATGAAAGTTTCTGTTGGACCAGCTGTGTTTATGTCATTACACAGT
This sequence comes from Eretmochelys imbricata, assembly GCF_965152235.1. NCBI lineage: Eukaryota > Metazoa > Chordata > Testudines > Cheloniidae > Eretmochelys > Eretmochelys imbricata. The sequence continues at coordinate 75,776,585 of NC_135581.1, read as the reverse complement.
GCTGAAGCAATGCCACTCAGTTGAAATAACAGTTTGTGTGGAATATGGTGGCTTCTAAACAGTTTTGGAAAATATTTTATAGTCATTTCTAGAAAAAGTCAGTTCATGTGGGTGGAGTAACTTTCATATTGTCTGAGAAGTAGGGGTGACACGTCTTATAGTATTCTTTTAACGCCCTCTAGTGGACCAAGATCATAACCGTCTGTAAGGTTAAATACAAAAGGGCTGTTACACTGTCCTTAGCTCAACCTGTCATGCAGGGATGCCATGTTACCAGCCCATCTGGTGTTCAGTTTGGGAGCGGGGGGCTTAGAACACTAAGCAATGCTGCATCTCCACAATAGCTAGAGCTAAAGAATGGAGTTTTGGCTTCAAGTCTGAAGTATCTTGATTTTATGGCTTGTAGTGAGACCTTAAATATAACTTCAGACTTAATTTTGTATTTAATTTTGTTCTTGTCTAATCTGCACATGCAGAACAATACAATTACCAAAGGGCATAAGTAACAAGAATTTTCTAAAAAGAAAAGGAGTACTTGTGGCACCTTAGAGACTAACCAATTTATTTGAGCATGAGCTTTCGTGAGCTACAGCTCACTTCATCAGATGTATACCGTGGAAACTGCAGCAGACCCAGGAACTTATCCTTGCAACAAAGCCCGTTGCCAATTGTGCCCACATATCTATTCAGGGGACACCATCACAGGGCCTAATAACATCAGCCACACTATCAGAGGCTCGTTCACCTGCACATCCACCAATGTGATTTATGCCATCATGTGCCAGCAATGCCCCTCTGCCATGTACATTGGTCAAACTGGACAGTCTCTACGTAAAAGAATAAATGGACACAAATCAGATGTCAAGAATTATAACATTCATAAACCAGTCGGAGAACACTTCAATCTCTCTGGTCACGCAATCACAGACATGAAGGTCGCTATCTTACAACAAAAAAACTTCAAATCCAGACTCCAGCGAGAAACTGCTGAATTGGAATTCATTTGCAAATTGGATACTATTAATTTAGGCTTAAATAGAGACTGGGAGTGGCTAAGTCATTATGCAAGGTAGCTTATTTCCTCTTGTTTTTTCCTACCCCCCCTCCCCCCAGATGTTCTGGTTTAACTTGGATTTAAACTTGGAGAGTGGTCAGTTTGGACGAGCTATTACCAGCAGGAGAGTGAGTCTGTGTGTGTATGGGGGTGGTTTTTGGAGGGGGGTGAGGGAGTGAGAGAACCTGGATTTGTGCAGGAAATGGCCTAACTTCATTATCATGCACATTGTGTAAAGAGTTGTCACTTTGGATGGGCTATCACCAGCAGGAGAGTGAATTTGTGTGGGGGGGTGGAGGGTGAGAAAACCTGGATTTGTGCTGGAAATGGCCTAACCTGACGATTACTTTAGATAAGCTATTACCAGCAGGACAGTGGGGTGGGAGGAGGTATTGTTTCATATTCTCTGTGTATATATAAAGTCTGCTGCAGTTTCCACGGTATACATCTGATGAAGTGAGCTGTAGCTCACGAAAGCTCATGCTCAAATAAATTGGTTAGTCTCTAAGGTGCCACAAGTACTCCTTTTCTTTTTGCGAATACAGACTAACACGGCTGTTACTCTGAAACCTGTCAAGAATTTTCTAGCTGTTTCCTATAAACTGTAATAAATGCTTCAATGAATGCTGATATTTTATAAATCAAAAATAAATCAAAAGATAAGAATTTATCTCCCTCCAAGAAGACCGCAGATATCCGAGCTAACAACCTCTATTACCCCTACTCTGGGAAAACGTACACCTAAGAATTTAGGGATGAAGATTGCTGTGATGGACTAGTCCCTATTTAGTCTGACTGGTCCCTGAGCCTTTTGCTTCTGTAGATCTAGGTTAAAACCTGTCTCAGGTGATGGGGCCAATGGGCCATCTAGTTCTTTAATGCATATTAGATTGTTGTCATCCCATTTACTCAGACCACTGTACAGCGTGTCATGGTTGGCAGTCTTTGCTCAAGAGGATTATTGCAGGTCAGGGTGGAAGTGCATTGGCAGAGTTCTGTGCAGGGAAAGCTGGTCCAGCTATGCCAGATTCGTGCTTGTGCTGCTTGTCTCTCACTTTCATGAGTGCTAAATTAACTCACAAATCAAAACAGTAGGATTTGTCATAAAAACAGCACCTGACTTTTACTTGAGGAGGTTCTCACAGGTGCCACTGTGATGTCAGTGATGATGTATTTGCAGCATGCAAAGAAAGAGATCTAATCAAGAGAAGATACTAAGATTTCTCAGGAAGGTCATATGCTGTATGCAGCGTTACATTTCCTCAGTAGCTCAGTGGAGGAACAAATATACTTGACCCTAGTGTTCTGACATTTATGAAATGGTGAACGCTGTTTCCAGGTGCAAGTTGTTACTTTGAATAGTCCACCTTGCTTACATTTAGTGCTTCTGTATGTGCTTCTGATAATTGAAATGCTTTTTTGCCAGCTCTACAGCTTAAAACAGCTAAATGCCTATTTTTAGGTTAAACTTGAAGATTCCTGTATGTGTTTCCTTCCTGTGTACCGAGAAGACCCAAAATATAAAATTTTGGTGTTAACACATCCACAGGATAAAGAAAGAGGTGAGATTCGTGTCAATATATTTTGAAAATGGAATTATTATACTTTTTGTCTGTCTTAAACAATGCCCGGTGGATGTAAACAGATTTCTAGAACAACAGTACTTTAACTCCATGCCATGTTTTGAACATGAAGTAGATTTAGCTAATATGTAAAGCAAATGTTTTAAAAGGCCATCTGTGCAGGCAGTCTAGTAGCTAGAGCGGGAGATTGGCAGTCAGGTCTCTGGGTTCTGTTCCCAGTTCAGCTGCTGATTAGAAGACTAGCCTTGGGTAAATCTCTCTTCCTCTCTCTCTGCATTGGTACAGTGGGGATAATCATACATTTCTATCTCACAGGGATGTTGTGAAACTTAATTAATTAATGTTTGGCTTGAGCTTTGATATGCTTGAAAGATAGGACATATAAAAGTGCAAAAAAATCTGATATGTTATGATAGATTGTAGCTTACTAACATTCCTGTATTTTGTATTTTTCCTTTGTGGTAGCCACCTCCTCAGTCCTAGGTTTAATTGGCCCGTTTTTCTGGACCGCCTTGTGAGAGGTAAATCCAGATGTGCAGTCAGGAACTGAATTAAACTCATTTTATTGGCAGATCTCCAGCAGTCTGCTTTATGCTCTGTGCCAGTCTATGCACTACTTACTACAAGTAATGCTGGAGTTTTTCTTATTACAGCCATATGGTGACCTTAAATGGACATCCTTGCAGTTACTATTCGTAGAAATGTGTGCTTACTGGCATTTCTATTCCACAGGTCGTTGGCTGGGTTATCACCAGGTCCTAGAGATTTGGGTTATGATTGCATCTTAGTTTTTTTGTCCACCCATCAAGGATCACTGCTCTACACAGTGTGTGTGTGTCCCTGGTTTCTTTCTGTTTAACTCCATCAGTCAATAGACTGTGTGGCCAGAACCCTGTCTGGGATTTACAACACTGAAAATAAATTGCAAGCTGTGATGCCATAGTCTTCAGCAGGGATTGAATCCAAGTCATTTAGCACCAAAAGCACAGGCTTCTACTGCTTGAACTAAAAGAGCTCTTTGAGCTGCTGGAAAACAGGAGGTTATATAGTCTTGGGAGAAGCTACTAGAAAGAAACTCCAGGCCAATGTATTAAATACTGCCCCCAGTGGATAAGCTTCTCCCAACTGTCTAAGATCCACAAGAGTTCAAGTCCTATCTGGGGAGGCAAACTTTTATTTAACCCTTCTTTAATATATATAAGGGTATAAGGGTCTAATATAATATGTATCAGGAAGTCAGAAAATGTTAAACTAAGGTGTCTTTTGCTCACTCCAAACTCTGTTTGGAACTCACACCACTCTACGATCTGTGCTTTGGACTCTATCTCTTAGTCCCTCTTCTCCCACAATACAGCAATAGCTAAAAACACCACTGCAATTCAAAGTGCCTTTTATTTCTTAAGGTATAAGCTATACATTTTCAATAGAAGAGATTTGCAGCCAATATTATTGTTATAAGAAATATTACAAAGAAAGACAAGCTGGAGTTCTGGGTCCAGTCCGTAATGTGTCAGATAACTGTCCTATGCGATGTTAAAACGTGAACTTTATACTGTGCTCTGTTATCAGACACTGGTTCAGTTGGCTGACTCAGACCCCATCGCAGCTAAACAATTGGAACCTGGAAGTCTTTTCACATGAACAAAAAATAGATTAAACTCACCTGCGGCTGGTTTTACACTGTACTTCAGAACAGCCTCCCATTCCATGTGCTCTCCCATGCTGGACTGATAATTCACTAACTGGCTGTAATTCAGTCAGAAGAAGGAGAGAAACTTCCTGGCACACAGACACAGCCAAAGAACTTTATGGTTCCTTTAAAGCTACAGATCATTTCCTGACAGTGGTTTACACATCAGTATTAACATTTGCATTAATGGAATATCAGCACTGATACCATTTACGGGGGGGGCGGGAACCCTCTACCTACTGCAGGCCAAATTCTGAGTGTAATTGCAGTTGTGCATCTCTATCAACTTGACTTCAAATGGGAGTAACTGAGAACAGTGATGAGGCAGATTGATTTGTTCAGGAAGGGGGATGCATAGGTATAATAATGCATAACGATATCTAAAAAGGGATCATGAAGAATCATTGACTATATACAGGTGGAAGAAATAGAGTGCATACAGCATGAATATGTAGTGACATAGTCCAGTAGTAATAGAAACACTATGAATTAATGAGATCTGTGTACACAAAGAAACAAGGTCTATCACCACGTCAGACCCATGAGTTCTGGAGACTAAACTTCCTAATAGTTATTTACAATAAATGCTTAAACTTAGCAGAATAGGGACTTCTCTGTGTAGTAAGCAGCAGGAGGACTTTAAATCTCATGTGTCAGAGTTGATTCTATAAGTTTCTTGCAGACCTTGGGTCTGATCCTGTAGTTCCACTGGAATCAACAAGACTGCTCATTTAAGTAAGGGCTACATAATCTGGTTTTTAATAGTACCCTTTAAATATGAATTTAATAGGACTTTACTTGACGTTCTCTCTCTGTGGTTTACATACTGAAAACACATGGCAAACCTCGATATATTTTAAAAATGTTTCCTATTTATACCAAACTTTATTTTTTTCTTTATAAAGGATGCACTATAATACATATCCATAAGCTCTGTGAAGTCACCCTGTAGATCCTTTCTTGTATACAGAAGCATTTTAACTGTTATTTTCCAAATGCTTTTCCAGGTTGCGGATTATTTTTGTCGGCTTTTGATTTCTCCCGGTATAAAACCTGCCGTAACCCCACATGTTTAAAACCCCATGTTTTAACTGCCATAACCCCACATGTCCATTTTTTGTAAATTGGTGTTTTAATAAATGCAAAGTTTAGTGCTTATTTCATTATTGTGTTTTATATTCATATGATCATTTGAGTGGTTTGATTTGAATGAGCCATGACCGTTTTGTAACATTCAGCCTAAATAGTTAGCCTTTCAGTGTACTTCATAGTCAGCTTTGCTAAATGCCATACATTTGACATCACTCTGAAGTTTCCCTTAGTCTTTAATATTATTACAGTATGGTAATGATATGTGACAGGGTGCAGGGATTTAGATTCCAATCTCTATGTCTAAACAAGATCTGAAGTGGATGGTATGCGGTGGAGAGAAATATTTGGGTTGCTGTTCCACAGAACGTCACTCTCGGTCTTTATTTGGGTTGGAGATGTTTGTTTGTTTATGATGGGCTGTGTGTTACCATGAACATTTTTCTGAGAATGTAAATTGTGTTGCAAGGGCTACTAGAGCATCGTATGGGTGATTTAATATCTTTACAACCCTAAATTAACAAACACACTATTGTGTATATTTCTAAATATTCAATGTGCTGTCCCTGCTGGAAATATTTTTCAGTGAGCATGATTTCTAGTAACTGTAGATGCCACAGAACATTTATCATAGGATAGTCACAACATATCACTGGGGAAAAAATTAATTGTAGTGGGAAAACATAATCTGGTTGCAGGGAATCTATTCCTGGCATTTATCTGGTCCCCATTACTAGTATCTCAGTGCCTCACTATCTTTAATATATTAACCATGAGAGCACCCCTGTGAGGTAGAGAAGTACTGTTAGACTTAGCTTACTGAGAATGGAGGCAGAGAGAAACTAAAAGACTTGCCACAGGTCACACAGGAAGTGTGCGGAACAGAACCCTGCTCTCCCAAATCCCAGCCGAGCATCCTAAGCCACTGAGTCATCTTTCTTGTTCAAAGTGGCAGTATGACAAAAATGAATGGCAGGTATCTTGAAGTCCTGTGCACACCATAAAACACCAAAATATTTCCAGGAATAAATAGAATAATAATGGCAAGAGCTGTGGAATGTCTAGCTCAGATATTGTAATAAACAGTGCAAAGATGCCTCTTTTAAAAAAAAACAGTAGTGTTGGCTTCAAATTAGATTGGAGTCCCTGCTTCCCTGGGGTCTCAGAAATGTATGTTTGAGTTCTGATTCAGGGGAGGAGTGGGGGAAAAGAAACCCCATGCTGGATGTAGCTTGAATTTTCTTGCTTTTCTCTGTATTTGGGTGCTGATTGGGCATCTGATTCAAAGAGATAAAATGGAAGACTTGTAGAAGAATGTAGCAACATTTGGCCAGAGTACAGTAGGAGGTGAAAATTAAATGCAGGCCTGTGTGTGGGGAAAAATTCTTCTTCTCCTTGCTAATCAATAGAAGAGGTTGCACAATCACGGTCACTGCTTTTTTAGACCTTGTTCAGGTCAACGTTGTTAAGCAGAATCATGCCCAATATCTGCAACAGCAACAAAAGAAAAAAATGCCGGTGGATCTGATATTTCACATACTCTCCACTTTCCATGAACCATAGATCCGGTAGTGGAGTGTCTGATCATCCCTTTTGTCCTCTACTCATCAAATGTCAGTTTTGGGAAGAGCTATAAAACAGGGAAAGGATGAGATCAAGGAGAACTTGATCTTCTGAAACTTACCTGTATTCAAAATGGTTTCCACAAAATTGTTTTCAAGATGAGGTTGAGAGTGTGTGGAAACATCCATAGGTTAAACTGTGAACTGGATGTTTACTTTAAAAATGAAAAGGAGTACTAGTGGCACCTTAGAGACTAACCAATTTATTTGAGCATAAGCTTTCGTGAGCTACAGCTCACTTCATCGGATGCATGAATGAAGTGAGCTGTAGCTCACGAAAGCTTATGCTCAAATAAATTGGTTAGTCTCTAAGGTGCCACTAGTATGCCTTTTCTTTTTGCGAATACAGACTAACACGGCTGCTACTCTGAAACCTACTTTAAAAATGATAATTTTAGAAGAAAGTACATACATTCGCATAGAATTGGGGAAGTGTTTTTCTTTAAGGAAGGCATCTGTGTATACAAACTAGCCCAAGTAATATGATGTGACAGTTGCTATGTCAACTAGTGTATTCCACCCCGCAGCCCCTTAAATTATTGAATAGCACAGTAAATGTTCCATAAAAGTCAAGTAGTTCCTCGCAATGTGTTTATGCACCTCCCTATTTTCATCAAAGTTTTTTCACGCTTTTCTGATCATCACACTGTGTGTTTAGTGTGAGGGGTGAGGGTGGGGGTATAGGTTTCTTGCCAAATCCCTTTTGGGGTTAACCTCATGCAGCTGCCGATGAAGTCAATGTTTGGCCCATTATATCCCTTTGTCTGACTCTGCTTTCTTTGGTAGTTGCATGTTTCATGGATATGTAATGGAGCAGTGCTGCTTGCACTGGAAAGTGGGGTGAAGGGATTGAGGGAACAGATTGAATCCATCATAGAAAGTGTATGAAACCTCTATGCCAGTAAGTGCAATTAATATTTAATTAATTGGAGCTGGTGTTATAAACAGGCATCTGCAGTTGCTCCTTTCTTGTTAAACTCAAGGCATAAAGTGTAACACGTTTTGGCATGTACCTTAATAATTTATTCAAAATATAGGTTAACTAAGCAATAACCCTGGACTGAAAGCCCACTGGGAGCTAGTAAAGCTTGAAGCAAAAAAGAGAAACTAACCTATGCACATTAGAAACATTTGTATAACCTGGGGCTAAAACAGGTAAATGATAACACTCACATTAAAGCCTTTTCACTGTAAATTTGTCCTTGATTGGGTGGATGGTTCTTCACTCCCTGGTGCTTGTCCCTGGTAGGATGATTTGGGACATGATTAAAGCTACGTTTTAGTCACAGGTATTTTCAGGTCACGGGCAGTAAACAAAAATTCACGGCCCATGACCTGTCCATGACTTGTAGTAAAAATACCCGTGACTAAAATTTGGGGGAGGGGGCTTCCCCAGGGCCCTGGAGGTGCTGTGGGAGGGCGGGTCTGGGGGGGTGGAAACCAGTGCAGCTTAGGGCCCAGGACCCCCGCTGGTGCTGGCAGGGCAGGGTTGGCAGGGCCTGCAGATTCCCTACCTGGCTCCGTGCGTCCCTCCTCTCCCCCAGCAGCAACAGCAGCAGACAACTCAGTTTGGATGTGGGGAGGGGGCGGGGAGTTGGGGCAAGGGACGGGGTGAGGCAGGCTCTGGGCAGCACTTACCTGGGGGGCTTCCCGGAACTGGCGACATCTCCCCTTGCTCAGTTCCATCCTAGGCAGAGGTGTGACCAGGCAGCTCTGCACGCTGCCTCTGCCTGCAGGCACCGCCTCTGCAGCTCCCTTTGGCCGCGGTTCCTGGACTATGGGAGCTGCGGGGGCTAGCAGCTGAGTGAGGGAGATGTTGCTGCTTCTGGGGGGTCCCCCAGGTAAGTACCACCCAGAGCCTGCATCACCCCATCTGGTGCCCCAATTCTCTGCCCCCTCCCACACCCAAACTTTGCTGCTGAGGGTGGAAGGAGGGCACAGGAGCCCGAGATTGCCCCAGCAGTTGTCAGTGCAACTGGTGCACTGCCCTGAGCCAGGCGTGCCGGCCGCTGCAGAAGTCATGGAGGTCATGGAAAGTCACAGAATCCGTGATTTCCGTGACAAACTTGCAGCCTTACTGATGATCCAGTGGTTAGGGCGCTAGCCTAGATTTGAAACCTAGATTCAGTTTCCTGCTGAAAAATCAGGCCACTTTTATATAGGTATCTAACTTCAGGCAACCAGCTTTCCAAATGTTTATCTTCCTTTTACTCTCACCGGTGAATTTGCCGGACAGTGGTCTTTGCAGCAAGTATTTTGAGTTAATGTGTCCCCGTTTCTTCTTTTAGTTTTGGCAATTTACCTTAACCAGTCCTGGTGGCCCATTGAAGATATAGTGAAGACTGCTGATTCCTCTAGAGAAGGACTTATACAGGTACAGACAAATGCCTTTGTTGTGAAGCATTCCAACTGTGATAACCGTACAGTGCTCTGTGTGTTTGGATTTGTCTTTCATCATATTATATATCTTTTGTGCTTTATATTGTATACTCTTTGTGGGTCTGGTCTCCCTACTGTCCAGTGCCACCCCAACTTCCTGAATAAATATTAATTTTCCATGTCCTATTCATGGGTCTTCTGTTGGTTATTCTCTCTCTCTCTCTCTCTCTCTCTCTCTCCATTTTTTTCAAGGTTGCCCCCTTTAGCAGATAAAAAAGCAATCCGATAAACTGAATTATTACATTAACAATAACCCTACACATTAGTGCTGCTTGATTGACCATCTGTTGTGAAGATCAGTCTTCTTACCCTATGGCACAGTGTCTTATCTAGCCATTTACAAAGCTTTCTGCCTTATGTTTTTTAGATTGTATTTATTTTATTGAGCTGTTCTCATTTAATGGTGGATTTTTTATTTTATTTCTTCTTCAACTAAACACCTTTGGTCTGATGCAACAATCCTGTTTTGGGAGAATAGATGGAGAGATGGTACTGACTTTTAGTTTAATCTATTCACAGCTGCTGAGAAGTCAGTTGCTTAGTGTATATAGAATTTGCATTGCCATGTGGCAAACAAGTTTGTCTTTCTTTATTCCCGTTTCCCACCCACCCCTCTGTCTCCCAGTTGGGTGCTTCCTTACTCCTTTCTTGTGCCATTCTTTCCCTGATTCTGTGACATTTTTAATCATGCAGGGTTTAATTCATCCCTCCCTATAGGCAGCCTGATTTAATAGCTTTTGCATAGGGAACTAAGGGGGGAGGTTTGGGGAGTAAACCCATCCCCCAACCTGCAGGTAGGCTTTTGGACAGTACTACTGGCTCTACACAGGTGTTTCTCAAGCTTCTTCTTTAGCAATGGAGGATGAAAAAAGTATTTTGGCTCCTCGATCCCTTTTAACATGTTTTGGGTAATTTTGTCTCAGGTATATGTTGTTTACTGTGACATGCAATATTGACACATTTCGGTCAATAGGGACGGGGCAGCATAGGTATTCTCCTTTTAGTACACTTTCGAGTGTGGATAGTCCAGGACACCCCAGTTCTATCTCCAGCTAAGCCACTGGTTCACTCAGACCATGGGCAAATCACTTCACCTCCCTGTGCCTCAGTTTTCTCATCTGTGAAAGTGTACTCTGCAGGGGCATTGGCAAGCTTTTTAAATGGAGGGTGATATCTCAGGGCAATTATTATTACTTCTTCTTGAACCATGTTTAGTCTTGAGAAAAGAAGACTGAAGGGGGGAACCTAATAACAGATACCTTAAGGGCTGTTGTGAAGAGGGTAGTGATCAGTTATTCTCCGTGGCCACTGAAGTGGGAACAAGAAGTAATGGACTTAATCTGAAGCAAGGGAGTGTTAGGTTAGCTATTAGGAAAATCTCTACTATAAGGGTAGTTAAGCTATGGAATAAGTTTCCAAGGGAGGTTGTGGAATCCCCATCATTGAAGGTTTTTAAGAACTGGTTGGACTGGTTTACTTGGTCCTGCCTCAGCGGGGGGCTGGACTTGATGACTTCTTGATGTCCCTTCAAGCCCTACCATTCTATGATTTGAACTGGTTTATGAGGCATTTTTGCCCCAAGTGAGAGGGACACATACACCACCCTATTAAAAAATAAAACTTTCTTTGGAAGGCAAAATCCCTGAAGTCTCCTCATTTTTCTTTTCTCTGTTTATTTTTTCTCAAAGGTCCAAACATTTGGAGAAAGGATTGTCCTCTTTGTACTCAACTACATTATTTTTGGAATGTTAGAAAGGAGTTCAGCTAATGATACATTCTTTGTATCTCATTCCGCCCAGGAGTCTGCCAAAATATTCTGGAGGAAAGGAGATGCTGTTGCCTTTTACACAGTCAAAATGAAAGGTAAGGTAATGTCAGAGAAACATTCCCATCAGTTCCATATTGCCAAAAATGTAGTTTTCCCCCGCCCCTTAACATAAATAATCCTATGCTCCCATTTAAATTTTTAGATAGAAGTCACCTGCATACGATTGTAGAGAATGAATCGGAGAAACTAACCCTCATAGAATTTGGAAGCCATTCATATTACTTCCATTAAAACACAATGGCTCCAAATTCTATTCTAGGTTACACTGTGTGATCTGGACTGTTTGGAAAGCTGCACCTATTCAAATTCCAGCAGTGTCCAATTCATCCTCCTTCCAGGCTTTCCTGCTTTGGCAGACCACACCCAAACCCTGTCTGGTGAGAGCCTCCGGTTTCTAGCTTTGGCTGCCAAACCCCTTTGTATCAGGGTCATCTCTGCAGCAGCAGCCTTTCGTAGTTCCTGTAATCTCCCGAGCTTCCCCTTTCACTAAAGCCACCAACTGCCTTTTATGGGGAATTACTGGATCCAATCCAGGTGTGCCTATTTAATAATCAGGGTTGGCTAACCCCAGGCCCTCCAAGTCCTTAAGGGGCTTCGCCCTGCTACAGTGCTGAGATAGGCTGTTGCATGTCAGAGCCTCCCAGAGGAGATGGAGACCCGAAGTAGGGAGGTCAGAATATGGTAGCCAGTTCTGGTGTTCATATTCTAAAAAGGAAGTTGAAAACAGAATCAGAGAAATGTAAGGCTGGAAGGGACTTCAAGAAGTCATCAAGTCCAGCCCCATGCTCTGAGGCAGGACCAAGTAAACCTAGACTATGCCTGACAGGTGTTTGTCTAACCTGTTCTTAACCTGCAATGATGGGGATTCCACAACCTCCCTTGGAAGTCTATTTCAGAGTTTAACTACCCTGATAGTTAGAATATTTCCCCTGATATTTAACCTAAATCTCCCTTACTCCCTTGTGGTGGATGAGGAAAAGAACCACAAAAATGATTCAAGGTGAGCAAAAAATGCCATACAGTGAGAAACTTAAAATCTCCATCTGTTTAGTTTAACAAAAAGAAGATCAAGATGGGACTTGATCACAGGGTAGAAGTACCTTCACAAGGAGAAAATACCTGGGTACTAATGGTTAAAGGGCTCTTTAATCTAGGAGAGAGAGAGATAACAAAAACCAGTGGCTGGAAGTTAAAGCTAAACAAATTAATATTAGGCACAGATTTTAAAGCACTGGAACAAAGTACCAAGGGAAGTGGTGGATTCTATATCTCTGAATGTCTTCAGATCAAGACTGGGTGCCTCTCTGGAGGATAGTCTTCAGTCAAACACAAGTTATTAGGCTCAGTTACTGGGTGAAATTCAATTGTCTCTGGTAGACAGGATGTCAGACTAGATCAGACAGTCCTTTGTGGGCTGAAAAAAATCTGTGAATTGATAAGTCTGGTATAAGTCCAGAGCCACTGCATTGATCTCAAGATAGCTACACTGTGGATATTTGTACCATGGTAAGCCACAACAGTGACTAAATTGGTGCCAGAAAAGAACAGTGTGGAGAATATCTCACTGGAATGACTCCACATTTACAGTAGAATGTGTCTCTGGGTCAGTTACTGGCCCCAAGTTAAAGTGCACCAACACTAAAATTCATAAAGACTATTTCAGGAGATTTTTGGGTTTTGGTGCTCAAATGAAGTTGCAAAATAGGTACAGAGAAATTGGTGATGGAACCTCTTTCTGGACGTGAATTGGATTGCTTCAAGGCCATCAATCAGCACGGTCCCAAAAGCAGGAGGTGGCGGAATCAGGCTTGCTGTGGATTCCAGACAATAGATTAAAGTTGCCGACCCCTGGTAGCCCTTCTAAGGGATGAAGCACTAGGAGAAGTTCTGCCCTCTGCAGTGGTGAACTCCTCCCCACACTCTGAGGTGTAGTTGGCTCTTCTGTATGCTATCAGTGGTGAATCACATCTCAGGCAATGATTAAGGAATCCTGGATATGTCTATAAATACACTGTGTTGAGCTGTTTTATAATTTGCAAACACTTCATTTACAACTGTACGTTTCCCTTTTAAGTCCATAAATATTTTGGAGCAAAGCTTTTGGAGGGAGACAGTTGGTTTGTAATGATTCATGCTTCAGTAAAATAAGTTTTCACAGTAGTCTGCTGTGGGTGGAATATCAGACAACCTGAATCTGTTTCTGGGTAACTGGGAGTCACATTTTGGTTCACATTAAATACAAATGCTTAAAGTCCAGACTTGTCAGCATCTGGATCTTGTTGCCAGTATTTTCCTCTTTGGGCAGCAGCATTTGTTTGTTTTTGGTCCGTGTCATAATTACTACAGTCGTTTTCCAAGGTCTTTTGGGGAAGCTTGAAACTGTGATTGTTCACTTCCCTCTTTGCTTATCATGTAAAGCTCACTTGCTGTGTGCATTGTGAAATCTCTGAGGTTCTGTAATTGTGTCATACTAAACATGCTCCTATTGATCTGATACTCTGTCTCTTATGATAAACCACCTACAAAGGGATTCTGGATTTATTAGACCCAAACAAGCCCAGCTAGTTCTTCACACTTCTTTGGAAGTGGTATTCCTCAAAACATTTGAATTCCTTTTTAATACTATTTACATGGTGCTAGTTTCTTCTGTTGCTGCCCTGAGTATTGTACGTTATATATCAAGTATTCTCTGTGTAGGAAATTCCATATTGCCAGATCTTCTTCCATAGCTCCTGGCCCCATGAAGAATTGGCAATTTGTTTCATGGCCCTGCCAGATGATCCCAACTGCATTTCCTCTCTCTACAACAACTTGGCCCTTATCCACTGCTCTTTGCCCTCCACTAAGTAATTTAGACTCTCCTGCTCATTCTGTTCTCATCTCTCTGTGTGTCTCATCTGTGAACCTTACATTAGCTAGACTATGACAAGATTAGAAACCATGGTTCAGCGGAGCTAAATAAGGCAGAACTACATTTGTAGGGAATGGACAGTTAAAAGCACGTGTCTGGTGGCTGGATATATGGATGGGAGGAGTCTCTTCCTGTCTTTGCTGCAGACTTACAGCATATCTTTGACCAAGTCAGATTTTCACATGGAAGTCACTGACTCAAGTTTAGCTCAGGCTGGCGATATCTGAAAGTTGTTCCCATCCACCAACTCCTAGGTGGCCTGAGTTTGGTGATAGTCCTGTTCTTAATAGATATACATGCACATCATAGCTTGCACTTATTGGGATCTCTTTTGATAGTCTCAGGAGAAAGGGAAGGGGGACTGAATACCTATGTTGCTCCTAGAGACAGTTCCTTCAGGTCAGGTTTGAGACATATTGGCAAGGCAATGTGAGGAAATGTCTACTGATACTGACCATGCTGCACCTGTTGAATGGATAAACACAAGACTTCATTTTCCAAGATCTTTAACCTATCATCTTTTATGAGCCTTAGACTTATTATATTCACAACTGCACAGCTCACCAACCTAACCTCTACGGTATGTGCCTATTTCTGTTTAGTGGGAGGCACGTGGCATTTATCACTGGGTACTCTGGCGATTGACGGGACATGACATAAGGCACTAACATGTTGATGAGACACTTTGTTGCATGCCAGTGTAACCCACACACCTTCTTGGTGTGGTGTTGTGTCCCATCTAGTGGCACTGAGACCACTTAGAGAGAGTTAAATGAGTCTGCTGTACAGCCTTAGTTAACAGGGAGTTGGCTTTTAGCTCTTGCGGTAGAGGTTCATGCACTAAGCTCCAGAGGTCCACGGTTCAATCCTGCCTGCTGACGACCAGGGTCTGTCAGCGTTACACTAGGACAAACGCCTTCAATTTGATATATGTCAGTGACTTCCAAACTCTGCTCTCCATACTGGCAGTTAAGGAGTTCAAACCCTACTTAAAAAAAATAGAAAAGAACATTGTTTCCTGTCCTCTAAATTCTGAAACTGCCTTGCTTTAGTCTGCACACCCTATTTTGCAGATGGCAACCATAACAGTTAGAATATTTTGCAGGAGACGAAACAAAGATCTTCCCATGGAGCCACTTTGGTGCGGAGAACCAAAGCGGCTTGTTTCTTTGTCATTTTTCTTTCAGGATTTTCATGGTATGCTCTACATTTGTTAAAAACCTGTTTTTTTATGGATCAATGACTATAATACTTGACGCATATAATTCCATGAAATGTTTTCAGTTTGCTTAGATTTGGTAATATTTGAAGCTGGATCTTACTGCCTTCACTTGAGTGCAAAATAATTGGGAGAGTGTTAAAGATTCATGAGGAGGCAGTATGTCCTAGTGGACAGAACACTAGACCAGGAATCAGGAGACCTGGGTTCTGTTCCTGGCTCTGCCGCTGGCATGCTCTGTGACTTTGGGCAAGTCACGTCACTGCTCTGTGCCTCGGTTTCCCCATATGTAAAATGGGAATAATGTTACTGACTTCATTTGTAAAGTGTTTTCATGTCTACTAATGAAAGAGCTATATAATATTTTATTATTATATAATGCAAAGAACAGTTGATGCAGAAAGCCACAATATGCTATTAAACAAAAGTGTCTTAATCTTTCGGTTAACTACAAGTAGAGAAGTTCCTTTAGCTTTTGTTGTTTAATATTTGTATTGTGGTAATCTCTCCGAGGGACAATATCAGAGTTGAAGGGCCTGAAACTGATCCCACAATACTCGAAGAAGCTGTAGATTTTGTGATGAAAAGTTCGTCAGCTCCCCAGAACGAACATTGCCAGAGTCTAATGCCTCTGGTGTGCTGCCAGCCCACAATAAGGCGAGGGTGTGCTCAGGTTCTTGGCTCACATAGGTGCATCATACTTTTCTTAGTCTTAAGTATCTTTCTCTTCCTCTGGGACCTCCATGTTATGAGACTTGAGGAGGGCAGCTTTAGCAATTCAGCCATCAAACCAATCGTAAAAAAACATATACTGGGGCTGAGAGAGAGAGAGAGCTGTGAGACACGGAGTTGAACCAGCAGTATTTCCTGCTGGCTCCCCACAGAACTCCAGCAAGAACTCTGTGAATCACATTTTGGGAACCACTGACGATTGATAAAATTGGAGATGTAGGTACTGTCTCAGCCCTTGTTTTCTCATTAGCTAAATTGACCTAATGGCAACTTAATGGGCTGTTATGAGGACTGATTAGTAAATATTTGTAAAAATGATAAAAGCGCTTAGTAGTAATTTTACTGAGGTGCTTCAAAAGGGATGATAGGCTTTATTTAATATAAATCAGACACCAGAAGTGTTTGCCCACATGGTGGGATGAAGTCCATTTCAGCCTTTTTCCCATGAACCTCTGTAGACTTGGTCTTTTAGATATTTCCCCCTTGAATTAGATCCCATAGGGATACTATGTATGTGTTTTCCATTGATCACATACATTTTCTGTCCATAAAATGAGATCAGAACAAAAAGTTAACCTGCCTAACACCTAGCAAAAAGTTTGGTTTTGGATAATTGTTCCCCTTCCCCACTCTTTTCTAGCAATAATATTTTTAATGTGCATATTTGAACCAGTTTGAAGGTTCTAGCTTTAATAAAATAAAATAAAAAATAAAATGAACACATACTAGCCAAGACATGTGTTCATTTAATTTTATTGAAGCCAGAATCTTTGCTTCCCTTTTCACATCACACAACGGGTTGACATTGGGTTCTGTTCAGCAGAAATAGTCCCCACCCTTTACATAAGCATTGATCCTGCAGAAGGCCTGTGTGAACTTGTGTGTGCAAAGCCAACTTGTTCAGCAGGGATGCAGTCAGTATGCACAACCTTGTTTTCTTTGGGCCCCTTAGATGTGGGGACAGGGTTGGGTTTTTCCTGGTTTGTGGATGTTTGGGAATGCTAATGGCTGTCTGCTTTCCTGCCCTGGTAATTGCTGTTTACCATTGTGCTGGCTCATAAGTTGGTCATTTGGCACTCATGACCTAACCAAACAGATCAAAGGCTTTGAAAGGGCAGACTGCATAAATACTTCCATCTCTCCTGCCAATGCCCTAATTTCCTTTGTCTCTTCCCTCACCCCAAAACTCAGTCTTTTTATATGGCTGAGCAATGAAAAAAAGGTCCAAGCCAACAGTGCACAGGAACCTCAACTCAAGCCCACCAATAGCTTATTAGGACCCTGCTCCACTATTAGAAAGGACCCTGGAGGCAAAATTCACTTCACCCCAAAGTCTATGGGTGGTGGCTTCTTCTCATGTGTTTGCTCAGGGGTAAAAGGAGAGAGTGTCTTCATGATTAGTCTGTTTATGATAACCTTAGACTTTACAAATGTCTGTCTTCCTTAAGCACAAAATTAAGAGCGCAGAAATTGATCAGCCAGCTCCTGTCCATTAGGACGGCTACACATCAGTCTCTCAATCTGATTTCAGGGATTTGTAAGAGACAAATAACGTGAGATGCCAAAAATCTCTCCGAGGGACAATATCAGGGTTGAAGGGCCTGAAACTAATCCTACAATACTCAAAGAAGCTGTAAATTTTGTGATGAAAAGTTCGTCAGCTCCCCAGAACGAACATTGTCAGAGTCTAACACCTCTGGTGTGCTGCCAGCCCACAATAAGGCGAGGGTGTGCTCAGGTTCTTGGCTCACATAGGTGCATCGTACTTTTCTTAATTCTGCCCACCTGCTCTATTCTTTTGAGTAGGAAAGGGGAACTGCAACCACCTAAAGCTGCTGCCATTGTAGTGCTTCAGAGACCAGGATTCTGGAATGTTTGAATGCTTGGACTGCCCTTGTAATGGAGGAGAAAAAATACACGCTGCAATACATAGATGCACATGTGGGGACTTCATGATTGCCAGTTAAACCACGCATGTGCAGGATTAGGTCAAGAACTTAGGACTTTCTGTTCCAAAATCACAGATGTCTCCCAGCTAAAGGAGGGGTTTTCTTTGCAGTTATTATTATGGTAGTGCTTAAGGACCAACCAAGAGTGGGCCCCACTGTGCTAGGCACTGTACAGACACAGAATATTAGACAGTCTCTGCCCTGAGGGGTTTACGATCTAGAGACAGGACAGAGACAAGCTGGGGGAAGAGGCAGAACACACAAGTAGCAAATGTCATATTAGTGCCACAATTTTTTGGGAGTGGATTTAAGAGGGGATGAGCTCTTAAAAGAAAAGTGAAAGGAGAGGGTGAAGGGAAGAGGAAGAGGGGTGAGGGGGTCTGGGCAGAGGAGAAGAGCTTATTGAGGGGCAGATTTGGAGTGAAGTGGAGAAGAAGAGACTGGGAGGGAGGGGAAAGGTTGGACCAAACAGGTGATCATCACAGGACAGAGAAAGTCAAGTCAAAACTATAGAAAGTTCTCTGAACGTTGGAAGGCCCCTGCTTTGGCTGCTTCTGCAGCAGCACCTGCTGGCTGGAGTGTCTGGGTAGCTCCTCTGCAGCTTCTCCCTACACCACATGTTGGGGATAGTCACCATCCGAGTCCTCATTTCCCGGTGTGTTTGTGTGTCTCCCCTGCAAGTTCTGGCTCCAGGGGGCTGCTGATGAGAGGGGTGGCCCCAGTGGGACCCCATTTTACCCCCTCTCTGCTGCTGCTGCTTCTACTGACTGGCAGTTAGTAATATATATATATTTTGCAGGGCAGAGCTGACATAATCACATATACTTGAGTAAGTCTGACATTCTGGCCAATAGATGCATGTACATTACATTGGGTATGCTCACCATTAAAAACAAAAGTCTCAACTATGGAAGCATTAAAGTCACTTTGTCATGCTGAAACTGCCAGTGTTCAGAGTGCGATCTGAGATGTATATTTTTGGGCTTGACTTGATTATAGACCATGGCTGGATTATTTATGGCTGGTTGTGGTGGTACAGGGAGGAGGGTTGTTTATACAACCTATTGTGGTCATTTTGATTTAATGTACAACTGCATGTGAATAACTGCATTAATATCTGGGCACTTTATTCCCAGGAAAATTTTGATTAACTTAATGGAACAAACTGAATGAATTTCAGAGAACAGCAACAAAAATGATTAGGGAGATGGAGGGATTGGCCTAGGAAGAAAGGATAACTACCATGGAAGTGTTACAAATATTTGTAAACACCAAAACAAACTGTCTGTATTCACAAAAAGAAAAGGAGGACTTGTGGCACCTTAGAGACTAACCAATTTATTTGAGCATAAGCTTTCGTGAGCTACAGCTCACTTCATCGGATGCATACTCTGGAAAGTGTAGAAGATCTTTTTATATACACACAAAGCATGAAAAAGTACCTCCTCCCACCCCACTCTCCTGCTGGTAATAGCTTATCTAAAGTGATCACTCTCCTTACAATGTGTATGATAATCAAGTTGGGCCATTTCCAGCACAAATCCAGGTTTTCTCAAACCTCCCCCCCCCCCCCCACAAACCCACTCTCCTGCTGGCAATAGCTTATCTAAAGTGACCATTCTCCTTACAATGTGTATGATAATCAAGGTGGGCCATTTCCAGCACAAATCCAGGGTTTAACAAGAACGTCTTGGGGGGGAGGAAAAAACAAGGGGAAATAGGTTACCTTGCATATGACTTAGCCACTCCCAGTCTCTATTCAAGCCTAAGTTAATTGTATCCAATTTGCAAATGAATTCCAATTCAACAGTCTCTCGCTGGAGTCTGGATTTGAAGTTTTTTTGTTGTAATATAGCAACTTTCATGTCTGTAATCGCGTGACCAGAGAGATTGAAGTGTTCTCCGACTGGTTTATGAATGTTATAATTCTTGACATCTGATTTGTGTCCATTTATTCTTTTACGTAGAGACTGTCCAGTTTGACCAATGTACATGGCAGAGGGGCATTGCTGGCACATGATGGCATATATCACATTGGTGGATGTGCAGGTGAACAAGCCTCTGATAGTGTGGCTGATGTTATTAGGCCCTGTGATGGTGTCCCCTGAATAGATACGTGGGCACAGTTGGCAACGGGCTTTGTTGCAAGGATAGGTTCCTGGGTTAGTGGTTCTGTTGTGTGGTATGTGGTTGCTGGTGAGTATTTGCTTCAGGTTGGGGGGGCTGTCTGTAGGCAAGGACTGGCCTGTCTCCCAAGATTTGTGAGAGTGTTGGGTCATCCTTCAGGATAGGTTGTAGATCCTTAATAATGCGTTGGAGGGGTTTTAGTTGGGGGCTGAAGGTGACGGCTAGTGGCGTTCTGTTATTTTCTTTATTAGGCCTGTCCTGTAGTAGGTGACTTCTGGGAAGTCTTCTGGCTCTATCAATCTGTTTCTTCACTTCCGCAGGTGGGTATTGTAGTTGTAAGAATGCTTGATAGAGCTCTTGTAGGTGTTTGTCTCTGTCTGAGGGGTTGGAGCAAATGCGGTTGTATCGCAGAGCTTGGCTGTAGACGGTGGATCGTGTGGTGTGGTCAGGGTGAAAGCTGGAGGCATGTAGATTGGAAACCTACTGACCGCTATATTCCTGTATAGGGTGGTGTTTATGTGACCATCGTTTATTAGCACTGTAGTGTCCAGGAAGTGGATCTCTTGTGTGGACTGGACCAGGCTGAGGTTGATGGTGGGATGGAAATTGTTGAAATCATGGTGGAATTCCTCAAGGGCTTCTTTTCCATGGGTCCAGATGATGAAGATGTCATCAATATAGCGCAAGTAGAGTAGGGGTGTTAGGGCCCGAGAGCTGAGGAAGCGTTGTTCTAAGTCAGCCATAAAAATGTTGGCATACTGTGGGGCCATGCGGGTACCCATAGCAGTGCCGCTGATCTGAAGGTATACATTGTCCCCAAACGTAAAATAGTTATGGGTAAGGACAAAGTCACAAAGTTCAGCCACCAGGTTAGCCGTGACATTATCGGGGATACTGTTCCTGACGGCTTGTAGTCCATCTTTGTGTGGAATGTTGGTGTAGAGGGTTTCTACATCTATAGTGGCCAGGATGGTGTTATCAGGAAGATCACAGATGGATTGTAGTTTCCTCAGGAAGTCAGTGGTGTCTCGAAGGTAGCTGGGAGTGCTGGTAGCGTAGGGCCTGAGGAGGGAGTCTACATAGCCAGACAATCCTGCTGTCAGAGTGCCAATGCCTGAGATGATGGGGCGCCAAGGTTTCCAGGTTTATGGATCTTGGGTAGTAGATAGAATATCCCAGGTCGGGGTTCCAGGGGTGTGTCTGTGCAGATTTGATCTTGTGCTTTTTCAGGGAGTTTCTTGAGCAAATGCTGTAGTTTCTTTTGGTAACTCTCAGTGGGATCAGAGGGTAATGGCTTGTAGAAAGTGGTGTCGGAGAGCTGCCGAACAGCCTCTTGTTCATATTCCGACCTATTCATCATGACAGCAGCACCTCCTTTGTCAGCCTTTTTGATTATGATGTCAGAGTTGTTTCTGAGGCTGTGGATGGCATTGTGTTCCGCACGGCTGAGGTTATGGGACAAGTGATGCTGCTTTTCCACAATTTCAGCCCGTGCAGGAGAGTGGGTTTGTGTGTGTGTGAGGGGGGGTGAGAAAACCTGGATTTGTGCTGGAAATGGCCCGACTTGATTATCATACACATTCTAAGGGAGTGATTACTTTAGATAAGCTATTACCAGCAGGAGAGTGGGGTTTGAGGAGGTATTTTTTCATGCTTTGTGTGTATATAAAAAGATCTTCTACACTTTCCACAGTATGCATCCGATGAAGAGAGCTGTAGCTCACGAAAGCTTATGCTCAAATAAACTGGTTAGTCTCTAAGGTGCCACAAGTCCTCCTTTTCTTTTTGCGAATACAGACTAACACGGCTGTTACTCTGAAACCTGTCTGTATTCAATAAAGCACTTGGGAAGTCAAGCACTTTCTCAAGTCTCATTGATTTTATTGTGATTTAAGCAAATGCATATGTGTCTTGCTGAATTTGGAGTCCAAGGTAGGAGAGGAATTAAAGTCAGACCTGACTTCTGTTGGCGTTAGTGGCAAAACTCCAGTTGAAATCAACAGGAGCAGAAGCAGGCCCTTATTTAAGATAACAAGCAGGAGGTGGCTAGAAGAAAATGGTCACACTGAAAGAAGGGAAGCTTAATTTGAATATCAGGAAAAGCCTCCTGACAATTAGTTCTATTATGCTGTGAAAGAGACTCACAAGAGAAGTGGCAGAAGATTCATGACTTGAGTCGTTTAAAACGAAGTTGGATGTTACACTGGTAAATGTGTAGTAGGGAACAAACTAACTATGAGAGGCACTAGATTAACCGGGAAAGCTGGCGAGAAAATGTTTTTCCCCTCTCATGCAAAATTTAAATGAAAATGTTTTGTTTTCATCAAAATTTTCAACAAAATATTTTGACTTTTCATCAAAAACTAAAAACTTTTCAGTTTTCTGACAAAAAAGAAAAAAAATAGAAAAGAAGATGCTGTCATGAAAATATTGGGGGCGGGGCAGGGCAGAGGAGAAAGGTTTGATGGAAAATTGTCAAGCAGACCTACTAAAAGGCCTCTAATTTGTATGATTCTATGGATTTTCAGTTGTATTTAATCTGTATGAGTCCAGGCACTACGGCAGTGGGTATTTCATAAATGATTAAATACAAATCAATCAGGAGGAAACATTTGTAGTGCTTTTATTCTACAAAGTCGCTAGATAACAGATTGATCTCAACATAAGTTATTTCATGATTGAATGCTTATGTTTTCTTATTCTTTTGGGTTCTATTTCTTGTGGCATTTTGAACTTCTGTGCATAATATACAAAGAACTACTCATGTAATTCTTGCAGAGTGAGGCCCTTAGTTAATTGATATGAACATTGTAATTTTGGACTCTGCACGTCTGTACTCAACCGTAACTCCTCTTGACGGCAGAGGGCGTTTAGCCTGGGTGATGACTGCAGAGTAAAGGTTTGAAGTGCTGGGGCAAGCTCTAATACTTTCTGACTGTTTTAGTGAGAAGTGGTTTGGTCCAGTAGGCAGGACGCTAGGCTTGAGTCACTGTTTTAGCCTCAGCAACACACAGGCCCTTAGTTAGTATCTGTCTCCATCTTTGTACTGGGGTTTGGCTTTGTTGGCAAGGAAACATAAACCTGAGTCTAAAATTTCTCCCTGAACTTGGCATTCCCTAGGGTTCTATCCGACACCTCCTTGGTCTGAGTTCAAACTTTTTTCTCTGTAGAATGCCACACCCACTTCCCTTCTATGTAAAATAAAGTTAATGCGCCCCTCCTGCCACAATTATTACTGTTTATTGGCTTGGAGAGTGGTTTATCTTTTCATTTATTGGTTATAAGAGTGAGCTATTTTACTGTGTACTCCCAGGAAGCCTGTGTGATGTTAACTCCTGTCAATGTTACCTGCTCCCAGTTCTGGATACTGTATTTGTCCGGAGAAAATACAGAAGGTGCGGCCTAGGGATGAAAATTCTGCATGATTTCTGTCAATCTTTTGGGACCGAAGATGCCTTGGGGATCAGCTTTCCTATTTCTGCTGACATGTACCAAGGTAAAACACTTGATGTGGAAACATTAGGTAAAAGGTTATGTATAATTTATGCATTTCATAAAAATATTGGAAGCGGCTTCTTGGCTGCAGGAGAGTCAATGCATTGGAGTGAACACAAAAATAATGTCCTTGGCATGCAATCTCTCTAGAGACACATGTAGCTTCCTGTGGGGAGGAAATCCTGTGTTCTTATAAGATATTGAGTGATAGAATGGTAGTTTGGTATTTACACTCTTATATAATTATCTCCAAGAAATGGAGTAATGGCTTTGGAATCAAAGAATGAATGATCAGCTTGCTGTTTGACAAGAAAGAAAAAGAAGAAATTGTGTGGATGTCCATATGCACACACTACACACATGCCACATCCTTATACTTTTGTGATAAATTGCATTTGTCAGGCACCACACCTGACCCGTGCCCCCTAATCCAACTTGTCAGAAGTACTTCTTTCATTCCAAATCTCTGAGCGGCTTTTGAACAGTCACAATATATTTTTAAAATTAGTTATAATTTTCACTCCGTGGCTGTACAGTTGGATTTGTGGTAACGCAAGCAAGCCTGGAGTTTCAGGTGGAAGCTTAAATAAAATAGTCCTAAGAATAAAATGATTTTTAAAATCTCTAAAACATGTATAAAATACTTCTTTGTTAAATATGTGGCTTAAATCAAATACCTGATGATGTGGTGTGACATGGGGGTCTTACTGCAACTTGTTTGGAATATCTGTGTTAGCCACTCCTGGCTTTACAGTCATCCCTAATTAATACCAATAAAACCTTTATTCCCCCTAGTCTCTCTCTGTCCCTCAACACACATAGCTGTACACTGTTCTGTTTATCTGAAATGTATACACCATGCACAGCTAATGCATAGATAGTCATGTATATTATACATTCACATCTCTCCCTTTTCCCACAACTCTATCGAAGATACTGTGTCCTCTTAATACAGGAAGAAGTAATACAGGTGAAATTATTTTTCTCCATCGAACAAAAACAGTTTCCCTGATGGCATGCATTGTATGGTTTATACATGCTGCATTTTGAGATTTGTTTATAAACACTAGTGGTACATCCTAAGAGTTAGCTTTTCATCTCTGGTAGGTTTGGGGCTCAGGTTCAGGGTCAGGACTCTGTCTTTGCTTGTGTTTGTAGAGTGCCTAGCACAATCGATCCCTGATCCTGACTGGGATCTCTGGATCTCACTGTAAACATAAATATTAAATGCCAAGGGTGAAATACTGGCCTTATTGAAGTAGGTATAAATTCTTCTGCATTAGACTGAGGACTGCAACCCAGTGTCCTCTAAATATCCTTCCACTAAATGTGAGCAGTTCTCACTAGCATTTCTTATATAATATTCCCACTCTCTCTGCTGTACAAGTCTAAAAAGGAGCAATAAAGCCATGAACTGAATATTTTGCTGTTACTGTACTTATCTCTCCCAGAGTTTCTTGCTGAAGAAATCAATTTAGCTTTTATCCTGAAGTAAAATTAATGACAATGATCTACTCATTATGAGGCAGATGTTTACTTACAAGAATGACGGGATTTAAAAAAAAAAAGAAAACTACCAAATCCAGTTAAACATTAAAGATAAGTGAGCTTTCCAAACTCTCTCCATGGTATGATGAACTACTTAGGATGCAGGGACAGAATGTATCATGGAGTGATCAGGGATTATCATCTTAAAACTTGAGTCAGGAGACATGAGCAGGACCTCATGGAAAGGTGGTTGACAGAGGTTTAAAAATCCCTGTTTAATTTACAGAACAGTTCAGAAATGCAACACTTCATCACTCCTAAAGGGATACACTAATAGCATAAATGCTGTTGGCGGTTTCCTCACTTTGGCTCTGCAACTAGCAATGAGGAAAACCTGCAAAGGAGACAGGTTTGGGTTTGATATGAATAAACAGCCCTAAATTTGAATGCTTATCCAAATTATATGAATGTTCTTTGTCTACAGAATATGTCTGGAATACTAATAGGACCAAGGTTTCTCATGAAAGTTATACCTTTACCTCAGCTACATCTGTTGTCTCTGTCAGCTCCTCCTGTTTCAGGCTTTCCTCATTCACCCCAATAAGTAAAAGCCCCTGAATGCTTACCAGAAAGTAGTCTCACGTTAGAGAGAGGGACAGGGCTATCATTAATTTCTTCCCAAGATGTCCTGCTAATTAATGCTCACTATGATTCTGCAAGCCACACTTGGTGTACATACTTTGTTTATTGTTTGTATACCTCCAGTTCTGTGCTGAATACTTTAGCGATATGGTCCCTGCTCAAAAGAGCCTGTGGTCTTGACCCCAGTATGCAACATATGACCAGCGAGGTTCAAGCACTAATTTTGGTTGCATGAGTTATTGTTTTCAATGGTCTCATTTGATAACAATTCATTGCAGAGAGGGATAAGATTTATTAAGGCTCTGTGAAGCAATGCATTTCAAAAAGGGACTTTAAAGGAGAAAAGGGAGATATTGCGTGCCTGTTAATAAATACCTGTCGTCTGCCTCTTAAAGTACTCTCTTTCTGTAAGGCAGAAATGAGCAAAACTCTTTATTTATCCTCAGTGAGAAGATTATGAATGTGATAACATGGATTTCCATTATAAACCCCAGGCAGTGACCACTTAGCCAATATTTTAAAAAGGCTCCTGCCATATCTATGCACTATAGGGTAAGAAAGGAACAGAGTGGGAGACTTAATTCAGCCTGCATCTATTTTTTTTGTTAGCTCAGGGCAGATTCTGAATATTATCCCGTTGTTGGTTAAGAAACTTCAGTAGCCTTGAACAGATGTTCAACATACAGGGTTCCTCCAGCCAGGTATAAGTACTCAGACTCCATGCCATGGCTGTGCGAGAGGCTTAGCAGAGAGAGAGAGAGAATGAAGGGTGGAAAGAGAGAGAAAACAGCCAAAAACCACACCTCTAAGAAAAAATAGGTCTCTGAGAGAACATCCTGAGGGCTCACGCTTGGTGCCACCAGCTGACTCTTAACTCACTAATGCTTCCCCGTCTCTCTCTCCCCCCTCCACGCCCCGCACTTGGTTTTCCTGTTCAGTTTGCCAGAAATTCTTGCAGACCCATCCAGAGGAGCAGGATCGACTGTGGGAGGTGGAAGCACCAGGGGACTGGAGCCAGCGTGTTAGTATCTGGTTAAAGATTCAGCTGGAAACTGCCCTTTCAGAAAGTGAGTTACAAACTGTACGGACTTCTCCTTGTCATGTTCAGTTATTTAAACTTCACAGTTAAAAGCTACGCTTCCTTAATGATGACAAAATGCTGCTTCCTCTCATTGGCAGCACATGGAGAAAGTGCTAAGCATGCGGTTCAGCACGTTGTCTTTTTATCTGACTCAGAAGCGACAGGTACCTCTCAGCTATCGGGGTGGGTGGTATGTGTGCAAAAAGTCTATGGTTAGACCCCAAAGCAGGTATCTCAGCTCTAGTATGTTAAAAAAAAAAAAAAAAAAGGCACAGGTGCATTGAAAGGCAACTAGAAAAATTTCTAGAGCCATGGGGATGAGAGTTACTGAATTCACTGTTCAGAGGCAATTTTCATGCCATTCTATGACATAAACTTGAAGGTTCCGCCTTCCTTTGTGTTCAATTGAAGGGAAAAAAAATCTGTGTTCCTTATTGTACAGCACAGTACTTGGTAATCCTCAAGAGAGGGCCAAAATATCTAGTAAACAGGGCCAGGATTAGAGATTCTGAAGTAATGAAATCAAATTACAGAGACTCCGAGGGCTACTGACAAAATGCAGCCCTGGTGTAAGAGGATGGAACTCCCATTGCAGTGCATTATACCAGGGCAACAATTAGCCCAGTGAGGTTAGCACCATATATGGTCCATAGAGATGGGTTTATTTGTTTGTATAATAAGAAAAGGATTTAGGGGAGATACTTGTATTTGTGGAGGCTGTAGAGAAAGAGTATAAAACATATGTGTCCCTCTTCTATAACCTCTGAGCTGTAATGTGCTATATCTCCATAGTGGAAAATGACAGAAATAAGTTAGCTTGGCAACAAATAGTAAAATATGCTTTTTAAAAAGATTCTCAGCTTATGGCTTATAGCTCGTCAGTGATCCCTTTCCTAGAGGGTGAATGTGCTGAGTTGGCTTTAACTTGACCATCTTCAGTGGAACTTCCAACTACCATAGAAATGGAATGTTTAAAACAACAAGGTGTTTGTAATATATGTATTAGATATACATATATATTTATATTATATATAAAATCTATGAGAGAGAGTGTGTGTATGTATAGCATGTGTGTGTATCTCCCAGGGCATGGTAGATTACATGTACAGGAGTTAATGTAAAGGGGAGCATGGGACAGATAGTACCTACTACAATGAGAGGGACAACTTCCCCAACTTTCACTGAGCTTGGAAGAAGTGCTGATCCCACAGCACTCCCCCTCTTGGCTGGTGAGGTAGCAGCAAAAGAATTTTATGGGGCATCATACTTTCTGCTAGTAGTAGGATAAGCAGCAGCTCCTCCCAGCTCAGGTGCACCTCATCCATCTCCTCTACAGGAAGATCTCTCCCCCTACCCCCACCCCATGGTTCCCCAGACTCCGTCCCTGCTAAGGGAGACTGGAATTGGAGTCTAAGTTACTAGCACCATGCTTTTGCAGGAGAAAAGGGAGGCGAATGATACGTCATAGAATGGAGCTCTTGAGGTGTGCCTTTACCCAACTCTGCACCCAGATGTTTGCTTGGATCTCTATAGGCTTATTTGAGGACATGAATGTCTTTCGGATCTAATTCTTCTGTGTCCTCTTCCCCCTTGCTGCATCCCGCCAGCACGAGGCAATGTAGTTCAGCATCACCAAATAATGTTGGTACATATGACAACAGCCACCAAGATTAGTGAGCTCCCCATCCTGTTCTGGGCTTCTTGAACAACCCTTCTGCCCCCGTTCCACAGTACTAGGCACTGTAGAAGAAAGCTATTTAATAGCTGTAACTGTGCAGCTCTTCTGCTGCATACTATGTAGTTTTTCAGAGTCAGGAATAAATTCTTGTCATATAATGTTGTAGGGCTTTTACAGAAAGATGTGTTCCAAAAAGGTTCAAACAAACCTGAGATCAGAATTTTAATTTTGCAAGGATATAGAGCGGCATCTAGTGGCAGCACGGATGAACCAGAAATGGTTCGTAGATTTGGGTATGCACACATTTGTAGATATGTGTTAGAAGGGAAACCTAGATGGATATGTTCTTTTCAACATGTTTGTTGAATTTTTATCAGTGTATAGCGATAAAAAGAAAGTTCCTTGGTGCATCATACATGGAACTGGAAATTTTCACTTAATTGTTGTTGAAAAATCAGCCAAGGTTAATTTATATCAAATAGTTCCAGTAACAGAGAAGCAGCAGCGTTTGCCTACAGAGGCTGGCTGAAATGTGAAAATAATTTAAGATGAACATGCAGCGAGGCTCCTACTTGCTGAACCAATCAGGCACTGAAATGAGCAGTTCTAGAGTAATTGAGTGAAAGTATGTAAGGTCTACAAAAATAAAGTGAATGTGAAAAGATAAGGTGGGGGAGGTACTGTCTTTTATTGGTCCAGGTCCTAAAGAGGAGCTCTGGATAAGCTCCAAAGCTTGTCTCTCTCACCAACAGAAGTGATTCCAATAAAAGATAGAACCTCCCCCATCTTGTCTCTCTAATATCCTGGGACCAATATGGCTACAGCCGCACTGCAAGCAGGGCCGGTGCAACCACTAAGCGAACTAGGCGGAGCTGGGGCGGGGAGCTGCTGCATGCGGCTCCCCGGGCTGAGGGAGGGGGTAGTGGGGAGCTGCCGCACGGCTCCCCAGGCCAAGGGAGGGGTCGGCGGGGAGTTGCCGCACGGCTCCCTGGGCCGAGGGGAGGGAGCGAGAGAGGGGGTGGCAGGGAGCTGCCGCAGGGGGGGGACCTCAGGGTGAGGGGGGGCTGCGGAGCTGCCGCGGGGGGGCACCTCAGGGTGAGGGGGGGCTGCTGAGCTGCCGCGGGGGGGGCACCTCAGGGCGAGGGGGGGCGGGGAGCTGCTGCAGGGCTGGGGGGGGGGGCGGGGCGCAAGGTGGAAGTTTCGCCTAGGGCGCGAAACATCCTTGCACGAGCTCTGACTGCAAGTGAAAAGAAAAGCAGATTCCGTGGGAAATAACTGCTTTCCAGGCTTTTGGGAATCATGAAAAGTACCTTTTATTGTCTAACAGGCAACTTACAGACCAGTGAACTCTCTGAGAAATGGATTCCATTTAGCGGAACAAACTTTCAACCTAAGGCTAGAAAGGTTTTCAATGACATTTTAGTGCAGACATTCATGTGCCGATGGAGGAATATCCTGAGATTTTTAACGCTATCTGGGAATAGGATAGGGACATAAGCGCAGTGTTAATAATTTATTTTTCTGGTCTCTCTGCACTCATTTTACCCCAATTAATAGTCAGAGAATCAGAGTCAGTCAGAGCTAATTTGTTGGGCACTGGAAATATTAGACGCCGTGCTTCAGTCTCAACCATTACAATTCTTCTGAAATAATCAGAAAGGATGGAAGTTCACAGTCACCCCAGAATTAGCCTGACATGCTGTTGTTGCACATCAGGACCCTTTATGTCAAGATAGTGGAGGCTCAGAAATGGCAAATATAATTAAAAACTTTTTCAGATGTAATTTATACCTGGCAAGAAGTGCGGGTGTGAAAACTGAGGGCTAACTGTTCAAATTGCATCTACAGCACTAACAGATGCATCTGTTTGCAGGTAGATGATGTGATATTTACAAGCAGAAAATTTTGTGTGTGAAAATGCCAGGTGTGGGCTTTCTGCACATTCAGATAGATGGACCTGCAAATATTTCAGGTGCAAGTGGCTATCAGAAAATGGGGTTCTTCTGACCAAACCTATGCATTTGTCTTTTGTGGCATTGCCACCTATTGCACAAGGGTTTTTTTGTTGTTACTGGGCTGCGTGGTTAATTGTCAGAATTGGAGGAGCGGGACTGAAATTGTATGAAGACAGCATCTTGTAGGTATCTTTTTGATAAAACTGTTGCTATGGAAGTTGTGCCAACATTCTTTCATTATGATCTTGCCCTTAGAAAACACAGTTAGTCAGACTGCTTCAGAGGAGGAAGGAGGCTGTCATATAGAGGGAGCTCAGGATGATGAACCCATATGCTTAGATGCAGGCCCGATGAATGAGGTACGTGATTAGTTTATCATTTTATGATCCTCTTTTTCATAAACATTTTCCCCCTACTTAGTGAGTTAGGGAGCCTAAATAGGAGAGAGTGACACAAATAAACATGGATGATCTTCTATCACTGGGCCATTGATTTATATGGCTAATCTGTAATTGCTCTGGGGGCTAGGTGATGAAATGACCATCATATGTGAAAGTTTTTACTTTGTTCCTCACTGAGGTATAGGAACTATAACGGAGCTGGAATGCTACAACAGCAGGTCTGTACTGGCTTTCTCAACTGACCTGCATACATAGTAGGTAGAGTGGTTGCATAGTACTTTGCAATTAGAACGCCCTCTTTTTAATTGCTTACATTGGGTGTCTGCCCCCACACACTTCATTGCAGGATCGTGGCCTAAAATCATCTTGGCAATTGGAATGGACCAATTCTCCATAAACACAATAAAATATACTCAAGGAAACAAATCAAAATAATGAAGCTCATCAAATAATAAATAATGAGAGGGGCAGAAACAAAACAGAGTAAAATTAAGAACCATGGTTATTGTGTTTACTCCTCCCCTTTAGGTTGCCACCCAACGATTACTTGAACTAAATCAGTTTGTTGTTTTCTTAATACAGACAGTTCTGAGTACTTGTGTAGAGCATCAGGAATCTATTATATATAAACAAAATGGCTATGTTTTGGGGTCCCTTTTGTTTCTAAGGGCATCTTGGATTAGGGTCACATCATAGTTTTTACACTGTATATATGTACCTTTCATAATACCAGGATGATCCTTGTGTCTTGGTTCTAATTTCAGGGAGGTGAATGTATTCCTGATATTAGGAAAGTGGCACAAGAAGCCAGAGATGACAAAGGTAACACAGCAGGAGAAGCAAGGACATTACACCTGCAAATTCCCAAGGAGGAGGACTTTAGTCAAGGTACAGCTGATACGCAGCAATGTAAGGGATCTAGGAAAAGAGCAAGGACTATGGGCCTGCTGGAAGACAAGACTGCTAAGCATCTCCGAATGATGCCTTAATTCCCTCACTCAAGGAGCAAGATCCACTGTGCAGTCATAAAAGGCTAAAATAATAGACTAAAATAGTCATAATCTCTAACCACACTGAGATTTCTCCAGATTAGTTACAAGGGTTTTGCAAGGCAAATATTCAGAATCTTTTAAAAAAAATAAAAATAAACTATTGTTCTTTTAATTGTTCTTTTCTTTTGTTTCCTTCCAAGAAATTAAATAGCAGTCGAGCCTAGTTATTTCCCTGCTTTGGAAAGATTTTAATGGATCGTGTAAGATGTCTAGAAAGGAGGAATTAGGTGACTTGTAGATACTGATGTAAGAAGATATTTCTACGGAAACAACTTCCTGTATTATGCAAGGGAGATACTGCAACACAGGTTGGTATCAGAATGATGGCTCTGTAACCTTCCTTTCAAAAAGAACAATTGAGATGCAAATTCTTTCTGCTGGAAAAGCTCAGCTGAAAGATCTTCCTTTAAGCTACGAAGTGGACGGGGGAGGGGGGACAAAAAACCCCCATGGTCTACATTAATGCAGAAGTTTGGTACAGACAGGCCGTAAATTGCCTTCAAGTTGAGACACTGAGATCACATTGTGTATATAATTTAAGGCACAGTTGCAGGAACTTTGTGTGGATTGCTTATCTCACGTATTGTATTTCATATGGACCAGTTCCTAATGCTTTACAATAAAAGAAAATATATTGATAATGTGTCTCGCCAGCTTGCACAAGTTACAGTGTGGTTAAAAAAAAACCCCTCACCTTTCAGTCTCTCCCTCGCAAGGTAAAGTCAGTGTGGTGCTGTTCTAGCTTGACTTACTGATGTATCAGGAACGCTTTATTTATAATACACAAATCAATGCAAGGCAGTGCTTCATTCTACCCTTACAACCAGCCTCCACTGCAGCACCAAATGGATGCACCAGTTTCCATGTCATCACAGTGGATGTTGCATTAAAGGTTGGACACTTAAAGGTTTTCAACAGTTGTCATGGATCTAATCTTCTCTGAGGGTAAAATTTACCCCAATGCAAAGAGGCCTGCTCATGGCTCTCTGTGCTTCTGTGATCCCTGGGTGCCATGGAGGGAGCTCTGAACTATCCTTAAGAGGCAAGGGGAGCAGTGGTCAGCCTGGGGTAGGGTCTGGGTCCACATATACCCAGATCCTGTGGCCTGCAGTTCCCACATAGGGGTCATGGAGGAGGCAGAGGAATCTATTCCAGTCTATGGACTGATGCAGGATTCATAGAGGGGCTGCACTGTACCATGTCCACAGATTGCAGAGGAGAATTCTTTCCCTTTCACACCCTCCATGGGTCCCCACATGAAGCCCTGTCACTGGTTTTGTGTAGGAAAGGGTGGATTTCACCCATAGACTCTGATTTAATTTATCACTTAAGCATGTATTTACATCGATCCATGTTCAAGAATGCGCTTCAGTGCCATTGAAATCAACCTTTTCTGGGCATCTTCTACAAAAGAGGGAGTTATCTACTGGTGCTGTAATCGGAAATTATGTTAATTTTGCCATGAGAGGTGAAACATTGATCACTGATCACAGCCATAATTCTGATGCAGACATGATTAGCAACCTCTGACAAAGCTAGCCTGTCTCAGAGAGTAAGATTGGCCCATCCATATGTGGCTGATCTGTAGAGGATAGGCTGGCCCAGTACAATGAGTGTATGAAATAGGGATTCGCTTGGGAAACAGTGCCCTTATCCATGGCATCTTAGTTTCTCTCTACCTAAGTAGGGTACATCTGGCATCTTTTATAAAACATTGTATCAACTGTTGGATGATACCTGGCCCAAGGCATAATAGAAAATAAAGGCAGCTGTAATCTTCATGACCGCTGATCCCATGTTTCATTTTAGCCCACTATGACAGCTGAGTTTGCTGTCATAGATATGAACGCCACAAGCCATCACCTTCAGCCCCCAACTAAAACCTCTCCAGCGCATCATCAAGGATCTACAACCTGTCCTGAAGGACGACCCAGGACTCTCTCAGATCTTGGGAGACAGGCCAGACCTTGCTTACAGACAGCCCGCCAACCTGAAGCAAATACTCACCTGCAACCACACACCACACAACAAGACCACTAACCCAGGAACCTATCCTTGCAACAAAGCCCATTGCCAACTGTGTCCACATATCTATTCAGGGGACACCATCATAGGGCCTAATCACATCAGCCACACTATCAGAGGCTCGTTCACCTGCACATCCACCAATGTGATATATGCCATCATGTGCCAGCAATGCCCCTCTGCCATGTACATTGGCCAAACCGGACAGTCTCTATGTAAAAGAATAAATGGACACAAATCAGACGTCAAGAATTATAACATTCAAAAACCAGTCGGAGAACACTTCAGTCTCTCTGGTCACTCGATTACAGACCTAAAAGTGGCAATTCTTTAACAAAAAAGCTTCAAAAACAGACTCCAACAAGAGACTGCTGAATTGGAATTAATTTGCAAACTGGACACCATTAAATTAGGCTTGAATAAAGACTGGGAGTTGATGTGTCATTACACAAAGTAAAACTATTTCCCCATGTTTACTTCCCCTCCTACTGTTCTTGTCAACTACTGGAAATGCCCCACCTTGATTATCACTACAAAAAGTTTTTTTTCTCTCCTGCTGGTAATAGCTCACCTTACCTGATCACTCTAATTACAGTGTGTATGGTAACACCCATTGTTTCATCTTCTCGGTGTATATAAAATCTCCCCACTGTATTTTCCACTGCATGCATCCGATGAAGTGAGCTGTAGCTCATGAAAGCTTATGCTCAAATACATTTGTTAGTCTCTAAGGTGCCGCAAGTACTCCTTTTCTTTTTGCGGATACAGACTAACACGGCTGCTACTCTGAAACCTATCAAGTTGTCAGTATATCCAGGTTGAATTTCTGTTCTCCCTCTTTGGTGCCCAATGATCCACATGCTGGTTTCCTAGCTGTTGTACCTTGATGGGTTTTTTCAAATGTGAAAGGATTTTCTTCCTATGCTTCTGCTGATTGAGCCCTTTATTTTCCAAATAATACACCTTTCAGGAGAAATGCATAATGAGATAATGGGCATATCCTAAAGGTGAGCCAAGGTTAAACTCTGATGGGACAGAGTTCTCTGCATGTTGACAGATCAGCAACTGCCCCAAAACTAGTAAACTCACTGCAGTTTCTCTACCCACAGACAAAATGTCAGCTAACCACGAGTAACAATTCCCCTCCTGATTGTGTGATTTAAGGAGGTCCCATCTTTGGCTCATCTGCCCTTCCCATCAAATGGAGGAGGTTAAACACAAACATTGAAAACAAATGACAGGTTTCAGAGTAACAGCCGTGTTAGTCTGTATTCGCAGAAAGAAAAGGAGTACTTGTGGCACCTTAGAGACTAACGAATTTATTTGAGCATGAGCTTTCGTGAGCTACAGCTCACTTCATCAGATGCATACCGTGGAAACTGCAGCAGACTAGCCATTTACAACGCACACTTTGCTTCTCTACAAAAGAAAAAGGACACTAAACTTTCTAAACTACTACATGCTACAAGGGGCCACAGCAATGGTTCCCTCAACCCACCTAGCAATATTGTTAACCTATCCAACTATACTCTCAGCCCAGCAGAAGCAGCTGTTCTATCTCGGGGCCTCTCCTTCTGCCCCTCCACCCCCATGAACATGATACAGTTCTGTGGTGACCTAGAATCCTATTTTCGACGTCTCCGACTCAAGGAATATTTCCAAAATACCTCTGAACAACATACTAATCCACAGAGGTCTCCCTACCAACACTACAGAAAGAAGGATTCTAGGTGGACTCCTCCTGAAGGTCGAAACAGCAGACTGGACTTCTACATAGAGTGCTTCCGCCGACGTGCACGGGCTGAAATTGTGGAAAAGCAGCATCACTTGCCCCATAATCTCAGCCATGCGGAACGCAATGCCATCCACAGCCTCAGAAACAACTCTGACATCATAATCAAAAAGGCTGACAAAGGAGGTGCTGTTGTCATCATGAATAGGTCGGAATATGAACAAGAGGCTGCTCGGCAGCTCTCCAACACGAGTTTCTACAAGCCATTACCCTCTGATCCCACTGAGAGTTACCACAAGCAACTACAGCATTTGCTCAAGAAACTTCCTGAAAAAGCACAGGATCAAATCCGCACAGACACACCCCTGGAACCCCGACCTGGGATATTCTATCTACTACCCAAGATCCATAAACCTGGAACTCCTGGGCGCCCCATCATCTCAGGCATTGGCACCCTGACAGCAGGATTGTCTGGCTATGTAGACTCCCTCCTCAGGCCCTACGCTACCAGCACTCCCAGCTACCTTCGAGACACCACTGACTTCCTGAGGAAACTTCAATCCATCGGTGATCTTCCTGATAACACCATCCTGGCCACTATGGATGTAGAAGCCCTCTACACCAACATTCCACACAAAGATGGACTACAAGCCGTCAGGAACACTATCCCCGATAATGTCACGGCTAACCTGGTGGCTGAACTTTGTGACTTTGTCCTTACCCATAACTATTTCACATTTGGGGACAATGTATACCTTCAGATCAGCGGCACTGCTATGGGTACCCGCATGGCCCCACAGTATGCCAACATTTTTATGGCTGATTTAGAACAACGCTTCCTCAGCTCTCGTCCCCTAAAGCCCCTACTCTACTTGCGCTATATTGATGACATCTTCATCATCTGGACCCATGGAAAAGAAGCCCTTGAGGAATTCCACCATGATTTCAACAATTTCCATCCCACCACCAACCTCAGCCTGGTCCAGTCCACACAAGAGATACACTTCCTGGACACTACAGTGCTAATAAACAATGGTCACATAAACACCACCCTATACCGGAAACCTACTGACCGCTATTCCTACCTGCATGCCTCCAGCTTTCACCCTGACCACACCACACGATCCATCGTCTACAGCCAAGCTCTGCGATACAACCGCATTTGCTCCAACCCCTCAGACAGAGACAAACACCTACAAGATCTCTGTCAAGCTTTCTTACAACTACAATACCCACCTGCGGAAGTAAAGAAACAGATTGATAGAGCCAGAAGAGTTCCCAGAAGTTACCTACTACAGGACAGGCCTAACAAAGAAAATAACAGAACGCCACTAGCCGTCACCTTCAGCCCCCAACTAAAACCCCTCCAACGCATTATTAAGGATCTACAACCTATCCTAAAGGATGACCCAACACTCTCACAAATCTTGGGAGACAGGCCAGTCCTTGCCTACAGACAGCCCCGCAACCTGAAGCAAATACTCACCAACAACCACATACCACACAACAGAACCACTAACCCAGGAACTTATCCTTGCAACAAAGCCCGTTGCCAATTGTGCCCACATATCTATTCAGGGGACACCATCACAGGGCCTAATAACATCAGCCACACTATCAGAGGCTCGTTCACCTGCACATCCACCAATGTGATTTATGCCATCATGTGCCAGCAATGCCCCTCTGCCATGTACATTGGTCAAACTGGACAGTCTCTACGTAAAAGAATAAATGGACACAAATCAGATGTCAAGAATTATAACATTCATAAACCAGTCGGAGAACACTTCAATCTCTCTGGTCACGCAATCACAGACATGAAGGTCGCTATCTTAAAACAAAAAAACTTCAAATCCAGACTCCAGCGAGAAACTGCTGAATTGGAATTCATTTGCAAATTGGATACTATTAATTTAGGCTTAAATAGAGACTGGGAGTGGCTAAGTCATTATGCAAGGTAGCCTATTTCCTCTTGTTTTTTCCTACCCCCCCCCCCCCGATGTTCTGGTTTAACTTGGATTTAAACTTGGAGAGTGGCCAGTTTGGATGAGCTATTACCAGCAGGAGAGTGAGTTTGTGTGTGTATGGGGGTGGGTTTTTGGAGGGGGGTGAGGGAGTGAGAGAACCTGGATTTGTGCAGGAAATGGCCTAACTTCATTATCATGCACATTGTGTAAAGAGTTGTCACTTTGGATGGGCTATCACCAGCAGGAGAGTGAATTTGTGTGGGGGGGTGGAGGGTGAGAAAACCTGGATTTGTGCTGGAAATGGCTTTTAGATAAGCTATTACCAGCAGGACAGTGGGGTGGGAGGAGGTATTGTTTCATATTCTCTGTGTATATATAGAGTCTGCTGCAGTTTCCACGGTATGCATCTGATGAAGTGAGCTGTAGCTCACGAAAGCTCATGCTCAAATAAATTCGTTAGTCTCTAAGGTGCCACAAGTACTCCTTTTCTTTCTGCGAATACAGACTAACACGGCTGTTACTCTGAAACCTGTCATTATGCAAGGCACTGCATTTAGCCGTATGGAGTGGAAATCTATCAACTGCATGAAAAAACTTGCACAGATACAGACAGACATCATCTTCCTTTCCAAATGCAAACAGATGGACATCGTACCAAAAGGACTGAAGGTAAAAAATCCATTACAATCTACATACCACACAGACTATGCTGACAGCTTGTGCCACACGCTCTCAAAGAAACTGCGGAATCACCTGATCAACATCCTCTACAGCAAACAGGGACAGATTAAGAATGAGCTCTCAAAAATGGATACTCTCATAAAAAACCAACCTTCCACACAAACTTCCTCGTGGCTGGATTTTACTAAAACTAGACAAGCCATTTACAACGCACACTTTGCTTCTCTACAAAAGAAAAAGGACACTAAACTTTCTAAACTACTACATGCTACAAGGGGCCACAGCAATGGTTCCCTCAACCCACCTAGCAATATTGTTAACCTATCCAACTATACTCTCAGCCCAGCAGAAGCAGCTGTTCTATCTCGGGGCCTCTCCTTCTGCCCCTCCACCCCCATGAACATGATACAGTTCTGTGGTGACCTAGAATCCTATTTTCGACGTCTCCGACTCAAGGAATATTTCCAAAATACCTCTGAACAACATACTAATCCACAGAGGTCTCCCTACCAACACTACAGAAAGAAGGATTCTAGGTGGACTCCTCCTGAAGGTCGAAACAGCAGACTGGACTTCTACATAGAGTGCTTCCGCCGACGTGCACGGGCTGAAATTGTGGAAAAGCAGCATCACTTGCCCCATAATCTCAGCCATGCGGAACGCAATGCCATCCACAGCCTCAGAAACAACTCTGACATCATAATCAAAAAGGCTGACAAAGGAGGTGCTGTTGTCATCATGAATAGGTCGGAATATGAACAAGAGGCTGCTCGGCAGCTCTCCAACACGAGTTTCTACAAGCCATTACCCTCTGATCCCACTGAGAGTTACCACAAGCAACTACAGCATTTGCTCAAGAAACTTCCTGAAAAAGCACAGGATCAAATCCGCACAGACACACCCCTGGAACCCCGACCTGGGATATTCTATCTACTACCCAAGATCCATAAACCTGGAACTCCTGGGCGCCCCATCATCTCAGGCATTGGCACCCTGACAGCAGGATTGTCTGGCTATGTAGACTCCCTCCTCAGGCCCTACGCTACCAGCACTCCCAGCTACCTTCGAGACACCACTGACTTCCTGAGGAAACTTCAATCCATCGGTGATCTTCCTGATAACACCATCCTGGCCACTATGGATGTAGAAGCCCTCTACACCAACATTCCACACAAAGATGGACTACAAGCCGTCAGGAACACTATCCCCGATAATGTCACGGCTAACCTGGTGGCTGAACTTTGTGACTTTGTCCTTACCCATAACTATTTCACATTTGGGGACAATGTATACCTTCAGATCAGCGGCACTGCTATGGGTACCCGCATGGCCCCACAGTATGCCAACATTTTTATGGCTGATTTAGAACAACGCTTCCTCAGCTCTCGTCCCCTAAAGCCCCTACTCTACTTGCGCTATATTGATGACATCTTCATCATCTGGACCCATGGAAAAGAAGCCCTTGAGGAATTCCACCATGATTTCAACAATTTCCATCCCACCACCAACCTCAGCCTGGTCCAGTCCACACAAGAGATACACTTCCTGGACACTACAGTGCTAATAAACAATGGTCACATAAACACCACCCTATACCGGAAACCTACTGACCGCTATTCCTACCTGCATGCCTCCAGCTTTCACCCTGACCACACCACACGATCCATCGTCTACAGCCAAGCTCTGCGATACAACCGCATTTGCTCCAACCCCTCAGACAGAGACAAACACCTACAAGATCTCTGTCAAGCTTTCTTACAACTACAATACCCACCTGCGGAAGTAAAGAAACAGATTGATAGAGCCAGAAGAGTTCCCAGAAGTTACCTACTACAGGACAGGCCTAACAAAGAAAATAACAGAACGCCACTAGCCGTCACCTTCAGCCCCCAACTAAAACCCCTCCAACGCATTATTAAGGATCTACAACCTATCCTAAAGGATGACCCAACACTCTCACAAATCTTGGGAGACAGGCCAGTCCTTGCCTACAGACAGCCCCGCAACCTGAAGCAAATACTCACCAACAACCACATACCACACAACAGAACCACTAACCCAGGAACTTATCCTTGCAACAAAGCCCGTTGCCAATTGTGCCCACATATCTATTCAGGGGACACCATCACAGGGCCTAATAACATCAGCCACACTATCAGAGGCTCGTTCACCTGCACATCCACCAATGTGATTTATGCCATCATGTGCCAGCAATGCCCCTCTGCCATGTACATTGGTCAAACTGGACAGTCTCTACGTAAAAGAATAAATGGACACAAATCAGATGTCAAGAATTATAACATTCATAAACCAGTCGGAGAACACTTCAATCTCTCTGGTCACGCAATCACAGACATGAAGGTCGCTATCTTAAAACAAAAAAACTTCAAATCCAGACTCCAGCGAGAAACTGCTGAATTGGAATTCATTTGCAAATTGGATACTATTAATTTAGGCTTAAATAGAGACTGGGAGTGGCTAAGTCATTATGCAAGGTAGCCTATTTCCTCTTGTTTTTTCCTACCCCCCCCCCCCGATGTTCTGGTTTAACTTGGATTTAAACTTGGAGAGTGGCCAGTTTGGATGAGCTATTACCAGCAGGAGAGTGAGTTTGTGTGTGTATGGGGGTGGGTTTTTGGAGGGGGGTGAGGGAGTGAGAGAACCTGGATTTGTGCAGGAAATGGCCTAACTTCATTATCATGCACATTGTGTAAAGAGTTGTCACTTTGGATGGGCTATCACCAGCAGGAGAGTGAATTTGTGTGGGGGGGTGGAGGGTGAGAAAACCTGGATTTGTGCTGGAAATGGCTTTTAGATAAGCTATTACCAGCAGGACAGTGGGGTGGGAGGAGGTATTGTTTCATATTCTCTGTGTATATATAGAGTCTGCTGCAGTTTCCACGGTATGCATCTGATGAAGTGAGCTGTAGCTCACGAAAGCTCATGCTCAAATAAATTCGTTAGTCTCTAAGGTGCCACAAGTACTCCTTTTCTTTTTATTGAAAACAAAGGAAGCTGGAAACTAGCCCATTATTTACACCCAATAGAGCATCACAGCTGGGTGTTCTAAGTTAGGAGAATCAAAGGTGCCATGCTGCAGGCTGCATTTGTCTCAATGACAAATGCTACAAAAGGAAGTAGGCTTCCCCCTCCACATCATGTGCGTGCTATGTCTCTCTCTCAATAAATAATAATACAGGAGATGTGGAACCGACTATAAAAGGAGTCTTTTTAGGACAGCTGACTTAAAGGATGTCCCAGTCTGAGTACTAACCTCCTTTGTGTGCATTAAGGTATCTGATGCATTTATTAGAAGTTCAGACCTGCAATTGATTCTTGGCTGGCCTTAACTGTTTTTGTATAAAAGCCTTACGTGCTGCATTAGGTTAATGTGCCAGTCTTTCATTTTTGGACCCCTTTGTTGAGCTCTGTTGTCAATCACACATGCAAAGAGTTTGATAATCTCAACTAGCGATGGGACTGAATTAATTTTTGTTTAATTATAGGTTTTGTACGGTACTCATTACTCTAGTGTCTGAGCACATCATATGCAGTAATGGATTTATCCTCACAACATTTCAAAAAGGTAGGGGAATAGTATTTCTATTTTACAGCTATTGAATTGTGGCATAGAGCGTCACACATGCTTTCTGTGGCAGAAACAGAATCCGCATCTCCTGCGTCCCATCCCAGTGCCTTTAAGGGGAAAAAAACCCTTTCCTCTCATTACAGAACATCCAGCACAAACCTTACCTTTCACTCAGGAATAAAACATTTTGTATGAGGGACAGCTGAATGGTTTAGAGAGAGAACACTTTGGTAGTGGTTGGAAGTTGATTTAATCATTCAAACCTTTTGAGGTTCATCTTGGCCACTAGACTACCCCTAATGGTGTCCACATCTTCATAATCACAACACAATTAGTGCTTCTGGTTAGGGGAGAGAGGAGAGAAAGGGCCGTGTGTATGAGGACAGGACTGTTGGCAGATCTAAGGTGAAATTTGCCCTGGATTTGCCTCCTGCTAGTCCTTATGAACATTGGGGCTAAAAATTCACCCAGAAATAAAAGAGCTAACCTCTGAAATATGCATTAGCAGAGTCATCTAGGTAGATACCCATGGTGGATGCCAACAAAATCAAGGGTCTGAAATGTAGATCATAGATTCTAAAGCCAAAGAAGACCACTATGATCATCTAGTCTGACCTCCTGCATAACACAGGACAGAGACTTCCACCCTGTGATTTCTGCATAGAGCCCATAACTTCTGGTTGAAATAGAGCATGTCTTTTAGAAAGACATCCAGTCTTGATTTAAGGCCTTAAAGTGATGGAGAATGCACCACATTCCAAGGTAAGTTGCTCTAATGGTTAATTGCCTTCACTTTTAAAAATATGCACCTTATTTCCAGTTTGAATTTATCTAGCCTCCGCTTCCAGTGATGGATCATGTTATGCCTTTTTGGCTAGATTAGAACCCTATACTATCGGATTTTGTCTCTCCCTGTTGGTACTCACAGCCTGTCATCAAGTCACCTCTTTCCTTTCTCTCTGATAAGCGAAATAAATGGAGCATCTTGGGTCTGTCACTGGAAGGCAGGTTTTCCAGGCGTCAAATCACTTGTAGCTCTTTTCTGAACCCTTTCCAGTTTTCAATATCCTTTTTAAAGTGTGGGCACTAGAAATGGACACACTATTCCAGAAATGCTCTCACTAATGCCATAGACTGAGGCAATCCCACTCCTTCTTGATATTCCCTTGTTTATACATCCAAGAATTACTTTATCCCTCTTAGCTATGGTATTGCACTGGAAGCTCACGATCAGCTGGTTATTCCCCAGGACCACTACATCCTTTTCAGTATCACGGCTTTCCAGGATAGAGGACTGTATCCTATTGGGGTAGTGTGAGCTAAGATGTGATACCCACAGTATCTTTATAACACAGATCCCCAGTTGTCTTAATGATGAGCATGCATTGTAGAGTTTGGATGCCAAGAATGCCAAGGATGCCAAGAAATTTGGAGCTATAAACCATTTCCCGTGCATTACTTCTATGGCTAGGGTTGTCACAGTTAGTATACATTAAATCTGGCTCTGTCCCAGTGTTTTATTTAGTATTACCACAAGATGGCAGCATTGTACAGCTTAAAAATTCAACAGTGCCTATCATGACCTGTACATGACAGTGCCAAGAATGCAAACATGACTGTTTTACCTAACTTTTTAGCAGCATTACTGGAACAGGGAAGGAATGAATAGGGTACAAAAGAGGCTGTCTCCATATTTACTAATTTGATTGTTATAGCTATTGAGTTTGTCTTTTGACCATGAACAGACTTATCCTTTCAATGTCTATGAACCTAAGGTAAAGTCACGGAGGCAGATTGAATACAAAATTTAATTGGACTATGCCCTACAGAAGGAAGCCTGGTTTGAAGTTTTTCATAACCGTTCCCTTCACAAATTTTTCAGGCCTACCAGGGGATGATATTGAGAGATACAAAATATATTTTGGAGCCTCATGTCTACTCTCTCTAAAATTCTCACCTGTTTGGTAGTCTAATATGGTTGACAAGTGACCTTAGTATTATATCTGTTTCTGATCCTTCTCTGCTCACCTCAACCTTCGCTTCAGAAGTCATAAAAATAATGTTGTTTGATTTACTTTAATATAGTTACTACCCTCATATGCTATGAATCTGAATTCTGTTTGAGAAAGCATCTTTGAACACATGGGTCTTTAGATGACATTTTTTCCTTTGCAACTAAACCTCTTTTGTGTCCATCCCATCAGGAAGAAAAAACATATTATGTAACCCGAATGATATAATTAAATGGATGAATAGTGAAACTTCAGTGTTCTGGTGGATGTATTGACTGTTGATTATTACATCCTCCTCCCCAACTATCTTCAAATATTTAAGGCGGACATTCCAAAATGAATAATTCTTTGTGCTCTTGTTGCCCTTGTTATAGAAGGATCTTAGAGATTTAGAAGCATGAACTCAGCTCCTGTGAGTTCAGCAAATACTCTACCCATTTTTCATATGGGTCAGTTGACTCAGAGAGTTGACCCCCAAGGTGTCCCATGTCGAGTCAGTGGTGAACCGGGACCAGAGACTAACATTGCGCCTTCAACTTGTGCTACTTCCCAAATAAAAGGTACAATATTGTACTTAGAATGGAGTGTCTTCTTTAATTGTGATTGATTTGTGCTGACCCATTTTC
The DNA here is from genome assembly GCF_965152235.1 of Eretmochelys imbricata. Taxonomy (NCBI): domain Eukaryota; kingdom Metazoa; phylum Chordata; order Testudines; family Cheloniidae; genus Eretmochelys; species Eretmochelys imbricata. The sequence goes on along the minus strand of NC_135581.1, from coordinate 75,731,918 downwards.
CTAGGTAAGGTGTGTTCCAAAAGAAAACCAGATCAGTTAGCTCAATAACCAAATTGGTATGGTTTAAATATAAAGCCATGAAATCACATCTTTTGGTGTCCTTTGCTATGGATGAAGAAGGAAAAGAGAGTTTCAAGCTTTGTCTGCCTAACAGGATTGCTGCCAAGATTTACATATTGACGATGCTGCGGATAGAGAAGGAATGAATATTTCCAAGTAGAAAATCCTTTTCAGCAAACGCAACACTGAGCTGTGTAAATAAGAATGCTGCCGGCTAAAATTAATTGTTTGCTATTGACTTATTTTGTCCCTTATACTTTTGCTGTTACAGACCATGCAACATAATTTAATGCACTAAAGACAAAACTACAATTCCATTCCAAGTCTCTCTGTTAGTTTTCACTTGTTTTGCAATTTAATGCTAAAGTCCCAGTTTAATTACTTGTTTGCCTTAGCCTTTGTCATTGCTCTATTGAGTTTTTCTGTTGTGAGCTTATTTCAAACCATCTCTTTTGGTTTTAATTTAATGTGAAGGTATCATTTTTAGAAGATCAATCATCTTCATTGAGAAAGATTCTTTTCTCCCATCCTTTTGGTGCATAGACAAAGTTGAACTTTTTTTTCTGCCTGAGTGGATCACCCTGGCTGAGAAATGTTGCATTTGACGGGATCATAACATCTGATGCTGTAAATATATTTTAAGGTAAATAAATATACTGCCAGTGTGATTTGATTTGAAAATTAATAGCTCAATCCCTTTGTATCACGCTATGTTCAAGTTTGGTGACCTGGAGGGAACGAGCATACCTCTGGTCAGCTGGACTGACCTCCACTTAACGGAATTTGTTGCCTTTGGAGAATATGGATGCCCGGCAAGTCCATAAAGCTCACTGCAGGGAACATTGGGGGAATGAGGGGAGAAATACATCTTCCTAACAATGATCTAGACTGGCTAATTTTCCAAGTTATTTCATTTAATTTTTTGTCTTGGTCACCAAAAGAGCCGAGCATCTTAACCCAGAAGCGTCTAAAGCAAATTCAGTCTCCAAACTGCACAATATGAAATAACCTCCCAATTCCACCCCACCCCACAAGATTCTGGGGCTGGTTCAATTGCTTTTAAAGCTCTTTCTCTTGTGCTGCCTGCAGAGCCCAGCTGCTGTAATATAGGCTGAAATGCTGCTTTTATCCTAGTTTGTGTAGATGGCTGGTGGGTAAATCAATTGGAGTGAAAGGCTTGTATTGTCTTTCTTTGCTGCATGTCACAAGCACAAATATTTTCATTTTCATGCTTTGCTTGGAGGAGGCTGAAGCCTTTGGCACAAGCCACTTCTGCTTGTTTGACCTCCTTTGTGTGTATGGAATGGTGAGGAGTAGCTCTGAGAAATACCGTACAAAACTATCAAAATAGCAAGAGAAAAGGTCAGGAAGGGATCCTGCTCCCCGTAGACATCAGAAGCATCTGTAAGCGATGATATTTAGCATGTCCTGCCTGAGCAGTTAAGTCATCAAAGACACTAGTACCTACAGGTAGGAAATATTCTTGGAGGAAGTCGAATGGATTGCATTGTACACTGCTGCCATGTTGGAGACAGGAGGGAGGCCAAGAACTTTTGGCCTCCAGTAGACGAATGCCGCTGCCCTTTCCAAGTGAGGCTCTCTATTTACAAGCTGGGGCCCATGGGGTAATATTGCCGCCTTGGAAGAGAATGTTGATGTATGGGAAAATGGAGTTGTACCAAAGACAGAGCTAGAATTAGGCACAAGCAATGCAATGGTCTCTTGGGCCTCCATGATTTTGCCTCTCCACAGGCTTGTGCTGACTTAGTCACTCAGAAGCTGGGCCAATATCTCTCTCACTCTGGGATGAGAGTGAGGGAGGTAATTTTTCCTCTTCTCTCTCAGCAGTCGGGTCTGAAGGGAACATAATTGTTGTTTGTTTTGTGTTTTATTAAAGCACCTAGTAGCCCTAGTTATATTCTGGGATCCCATTGTGCTAGGCACTGTACAAATACAGAATAAAAAAAAGTCAGTACTGCCCCATTGGACAACTGAGGGAACCTGTAATTCCAACACTGGTCAAAGGAAAAAGGCATCGTTCCTGGGAATGCATGGAGGAAGCCAGTGCTCAGTCGCTCAAGGCCTCCAGTGTAACACCACCCCTTGTTCTGTAGGTTTGATACTAGAGTATGTACACAGAACAGTGGATCTGTGTGACTCAGATCAGAAACAAGTGACTTTGCCAAATCCCAAAGATGAATCCAAACCCTGGACAATAAGGTGATTTAGTGAGGACATGAGCTGAGACTTGTTTTATTGTTATAGATTTTTCATGGTCCCTTGCTTTCATCTGCCTTTCTCAAACCTGCTTCTGCTTCCATCACCTTGTACTGCGTTCAGAGTCTACTCCTGGGGGAATTCTGCATCACTGTGCATGCGCAGAATTCATGTCCCCTTCAGATTTCTTTGCTTTCCCTCAGAAAAATGACTTCTGATGGGGGAGCAAAGGGAAGCTGCAAGAGCAGTCATGTGCCCCTCCCTAGCAGCCAAAAACCAGGCAGGTTGGTTTGGGTGCCTGGAGCAGCCAATAGAGACGTAAATCACCACTGGGGGCATGTGAAGTAGTGGGCAATTGTGCAGGAGAGAGAGAGAGACACACATACTCTGTTCCTCTCGCTCACTATTGGGGCATGCTCAGCATAGAAGGACAGGGCTTCAGGGTGTGTCTAAGGAGATAGGTGTGGCACAGGTTGTCCCCTCAGGCAGAGCAGAATGTAGCAGCCTGCCTGCTTAATGAATTCTTCCCATTGTCTTGTGAATTCACCCAGGAGCATAAAACAGGTGTAAAAGTTTTAAGGCTCCTTTACATGGCCAGAGTTGACAGTATGGCCTTATAAATACTTAGGGTGCTTTAGTGGTTAGAACTGGTCTAAACTTTTGGACTGAAAAAATTTCTTATCAAAATGTACTCCATGAACTGTTTGCTACTGACCTCTCTGGAGATGGTCAGTAGCCACTATAAGTTGTGAGTTTGATTCTCCAGCCCTCACTTGCTCTTCAGTTGGCTATGATGTAAAACTGAGCATATGGATGCATATATTTGTTGACTAATAACTAGAAATAAAGGGTCAAACCTAGCTACATTACGATTAGGCAAGGAGGGTAGGGGATTTCCTCCAATGCTCCCCACTCCCATTATCCATCCATTGTATTGTAGTTAAGTAAATGACCTAAATAACTGAAACCACGGTGATTATATTGTGTTATTTTGACAAATAAAAGATGCAGAATTTTGCGGAATTTTTAAGTTTTTGGCGCAGAACTCCCCCAGGAGTAAGAGTCGCATCCAGGAGCAGCTGTGAGCCTGAACTATCTCTACTTTCCCATATGAAGCCCTGCCAATATCTGCCATCGATTCAAAATTCCTTACCGTGTATTCACTTATCCTTATTTACAGGGCTGCCAGTCTGTACACGTAATGCATCAAAAGTCTCAATGCAGCTCTGTTGATATAAAGCTTCATGGAAAAATGCCAGTCCTTCTAAACATAAAAGATTTTAATGAACGTTGGAGCTTACACTGGCTAAAACTGGCTACACTGCAGGCAGATGCCATGCCATGCTACGCCCCCCAGCCTTGCCAATGCACATCAGGCCTGAAATTCCACCTTTTGACCTCAAACTATTGATGGTTGTGAACTGTGCCACATTATATGGAGATGGTTGGGGGGATGTCAAGGGAGCAACCACCACACTCCTCACACTTGGGATGAAGAACTGGCTTGAACCCAGGTTTGCAGGGTTGAAAGGCTAGTGCAGTAACACTTAGGACCACTTTGCACCGCCTCCCCCGCCACCAGTTAAGGAATGCCATTTAGGATCAATGGCTGGGTCACTTGTGCAGAAAGAACAAGATCTCTGAAGACAAGAGTAAGTCTGGAAATATCCCAGACTTTATTAAAGTCCTTTAAGATTTCCAGTTGTTTGCAAGGAGGCTGCAAAGCTTTAAATAGCTAGTAGGTTAAGGAAAAGAATGAGACCCTGGGATTTGGGGAATCCAGGGCGGTGGATTAGTAGGCCACTGTGCTTCTGTGAAGCACAAGAATGAAAGTAAGTGTCTCTGCAACAAACTGTGATTGGACCTTCCTAATTAATGTTGTGTTCTCCTCATTGAAGTAAAAGCTGTAGAAGCTGTCCTAGCCTAACCTCCCAGTTCACAAGAGAAAAAGGGGAAGCTAATCAGAAAGGAGATCCCCTCAGATGGCTTATCCCAAATCTTTACTAAAACTGTAATATCCATGCACACAGGCAGAGCAACACATCTAAGAATTATGTATCTGGGAGTTTAAGAACTGGGGGGAAAAAGTCAATGTTGCTTTGAGGTTATTTTTAAAACTGAAACTGAATAGGTCAATACCCCTTAAGCTTTTCGGTCTTTAATTCTCTTAATGGTATGGCAACAATAATTAATTGTATTATTAAAAAAGCTTTGAAGACTGTATTAATGTAATGTGACCTCAGATCAGTCAAGATCACATTTTCATTATGATTAAAAGATTCCTTGTCCTGAAACATTGATCTCATCTGCAGTTAAATGTGAAGAGCCAGCGTTTTCCTGGATGAGCAATAGATGGCAATATTGCACTTTGCTCTAGCGTTCCCCCTGCTAATGAATCTTCACCTTAGAAAAAGGGGCCATGAACTTTTCCCCTCAGCTTCCAGGAGTATTTTTCACTTTACACGGTGTATTAAAAATTCCAGAAGTGAAATAATTTGAAATTACATTTTGAATCCAAAGCTGCTTTGATGATTGTATGAGGAGCTAAATTTGAAAACCTGGGCACCCAAACTGCATGGCCTAATCCTGCACCCCGGCCTATAAAATGAGCATTTGACTGTTTGGTAATATTGTAGCATCTGGAGTTATAGCCTGGATCCAGTGTAACTTCTGTAGCATCGAGTAAGGTACCACATGAGTCCTGGAAGCAAGATTACCAGTTTGGATTCAATTATGATCTCTCTTAGTGTTTTTTCCCTTTGATTGTGTCAGTAATGGGTGAAAACATATGTATTCAGAAGAAAAAAAAATGTCCAAACATCCCATTTTAATATTTTCTGAATGAAAAATTTTGATTTTTTGTTTTTAAATTTTACTTTAGTTTATAGTTTAAAAACAAAAAAAAGATTGAAATCAAAATGAAATGTTTTGGCTGACCTGCAATTTCATTTTTGAAATTTTGTTTTTTTGTCCTAATTTGGGATGCTTTTTTTCCTCTTTGAAGTCTTGAAAATTTTTCACAGGATGGAAAATCTCTTTTCTGACCAGCTCTGTCCATCAGTTTGGTTCCTAACATGATGGAAAAAGTTCTGACCGTTGCTTTCCATAGAGTTCACAGTTAGCATGTCCTCTTCTTTCACACTTCTGCATTCAGACAGATCCCGGTCGCTGTGCTTAGACAGCATGGCAAGGAGTGCTTTACAAATAGCTAAGATTAATTATGTGGTTACCAGGTCTTAGCGGGCTAAGTATGCTGTGGTGTGATGCGCTATAAAGCTGAGCAGGTGGACAAGAATTTCAGAATGAAAATGACATCTAGGGTCAGCAATGTATGAAAATTCAATATGCTGTGGCAGCTGACTGTGTCATCCAAACAAAATGGATGGCACATAGCTGCTTTTGTGGGTATATGCTATATATCTCCAAATTTTTCTCTGGCACTAAGGGTAGTGTCCCAGAATTCCACCCTATACAGTGAAATAGTTTATACAGTGAGTTCTGGAAAGCAGCATAGAGTGGTGTTAGACCACAAACGCCGGATGACTTATCTATAAATAGCTACTCTCTATTCAGACCCTATGATTGTTCATAAAAGGGGCCATGGTGATTTTTAATAGCTTCAGTGGCTGAAGGAAAATTCCTGGGGGCATTAAATAGATAGCAGGAAGATTATTCCATCCCCCATCACTTCATCCAGCCTGTGCTGCCCCAAGTGGCATAACTTGGTGAAGCAGAAAACTAAAATAATGCAGAATTTTCTCCAGCTGGAGTGGAGAACAGATGTTCCACCACTGAAATGACAGCAGCAGGCCAGATCTGGTGCAGAAGGCTTGCAATGCTGGATACCTCTGAAAGAAGAAATCTTCGTAAGATGTATAGCAATGTCCTAAAGCATTATTTTTTAAAATTTGTTTACAGTAGTACCCACAACGTGCTACGTATTTTCTAGCCATTTAGGAATGGATGGTCTTTCCCAAGGAACTTGCAGTCTAAGGGCAGACAGAAAAGGCGGCAGATGTTGGGGGGAGGGGAGGAGAGGGACGTATGCATGAGTGAAGGCATGTGTGTATAATAAATATACCTATATATAATACTGTCAGAGGCCGGCTGGCCCCAGTAAATGGAGTAGGTCCATCCAGCTCCCATGTGCCAGAGCAGATGCTTCAATTTGGCCAATTAAGAGGGCAGGGCAGCACCTGGGGGCTAGGAAGGCTCAGGGAATGACCCGGTAAGAGGGAGCCCCAGTGAGTCAGAGCAGACCGGTTCAGTCAGGAAGAGCAGTTCAGAGCTGCCCAGGGACGCAACCAGAATTTTGCTAAGGAGCGTACCCAGGTTCCCTGCCTGGCCACCCCAATTTGAGGGGCATTGCGATCGTGTGTGCCAGGTCACAATGCCACTCAAATTGGGCATTGGTGGGCATCTGTCATGACAGGGGGCCATACAGGCGAACTCTGGGCAATTGGTGTTGTGTTCTGGCACATGGAGTCACAACGCCACTCACCTAAATTTGGCCTGGGCGGCCTTCTGACATGTTGTCAGGAGCTAATGGGAAGCCTACTTCTCCTCCTGCCGTTGGGTCCGTGGAGCTACCAGGGAAGAAAGGAAGCAGAAGGTGATTCGTGTGAGAGGGCTGAAGGCCGGGGAGCAGCAAGAACGGTTTGCTGGCTGGTGTTCCTAAGCCAGTGACCCAGAGCTGGAGAGTGCTGAAGGCAGAAGGAGCAGCAGAGGGAGGTGCCTGTTGGCTCTATGCTGGAGAGCCAGAGCCAAAGGTTGGAGGGAGCTGAAGGCAGCGGAGCTCTAAAGGAGCTTATCTGCTGACTGCTCCAGAGCTGGAGCAGCTGGACTGAGGGGAGGGCTGACAGAGTGTCCCAGCATGGTCAAAGCTCCCAGTGTGTGGTATGTGGGGCACCAAGGGGTGAGTTGTCTTTAATTTTAATGTCTGCTTGCTTGGGGTGAGAAATGGACTAATGTTTGGGACTTTTGTTATGGACTGTGTTGTTCTAATTAACCAGCCCCCAGGAGGACTGGTGTTGAGACAAGAAAGTCTGAAGTGAAATTATTGGGTGACCTGAGCGGGCATGTCATGCCATGGTCTGCCACAGGAGGGCACTCCAAGCGAGGTTGCCCTTTGACCGATATATACATGGGTGTGGTATATTGCATCCTGACGGATTCCAAGGGCTTTACAGACCAAAAATAATGGACTTGTCTCAGTCATTCAAATGTAGCCCCCTTTGGGGTGAAACAAAGCAGCTGTGGAACAGCCCATAACAGTAGCATACAATAATTTTAGACAGTGCAGTAAAATACTGTATCCAGTTAAAAGTTCAGAGAAAATTGTAGATGGACAGAGTGAAATTACCCATCTTTGGCCAGCACACAGGAGTTTAGCATCCCTCCTCTTCTGAAAAGTGCCACAAGTGCTCCAACCACCAATGCAGAAGTTATGGTGGGCACATACAGTATAGCTCCAGGGTCACCAGGTCAGGTTTTTCAGAGTCAAGACATAATTTCCAGCTCCATCGTCAACTGCATTCACCCATTACAATACACACTGCAGTGCTTTACATGTACTAGAGAACACATGATTGACTGACCTAATAACAACTTCCCTCATGTTTGGTAAAGATTTTATTAGAACTGAAATATTTTCAGCATTACACAAAAGCTGGCATTGAGACCTGGGCTATGGAGGGACTTGTCAACAGCCTTTCAATTGTCTTGTACTGGCTGCTATCTCAGATTAGGTGCTGTCATAGGGCATTTAGTTTAACAATTAATTTCTGCGAAGTTGTGGTGTCTGTAGATAGTTTATACATTGGGTATCTGCTATCTCTGGCAGTTCTTTGGTTCCGCATTAAATGCATGGTTTGCTCTTTGTGATTTGGAATGAGCAGCAAAAGCCTGTACGTTTTGGGGCCAGAACCTCTCCTGCCCAGCATGGTGGGGGAAGCTCACGTATGGAAAAGGGCTAAAAAAGTGCAAATGGAGAGGAAAGGCAGCTGGGAAGCATGTTCCCCCAGAGCCTCAGAAAGCCCCACCATATGAACAGTGTGGTCTTGGAGCTTTGAAATCAGGGCGTGTGGCTAGCAGGAAGGCAGCAACAACAGCTGCTGCTGTACGAAGTGTGTTCTTGACACCCACAGAGGTCAGTGCTGCTCTGCTCAGCATTTGCTACCCGGCTAGAACATTAACTCACTACCGTTGGGCACGGTGTTTGCTTTTGCCTGCCTGAGGGGGTCTGTCCCCCAAGGTACTGAAGACTCTGGCCCTGTTCCAGCAAAGCAAATCTAGCGATGCAAGGCTAGCCCAAGGCCTGTGCTCATTTGACCTTTGTGCTGAGACTATCACATGACATGTGTACATACCACTCTGTGTGTTAGCGAGAGAGCTGAAGACACTTCCTGTAATGGCCTGCCTTAAAATTGAGAAACTCCATTACGAAAAAATGCAGTGTCTAGGGTTCACAGAAAGTGACTGTATCCCAGTAAGTACCCGGTTAGCGCACTGAAGAGGTAATTGGCAATTGGCTACATCCTTCAGGGTAAACTGGAAAAAACGGGAGTGGAAATGAAGCAGCATGTGAAAATCGAGAGAGAACCTTGGAGTTTGATCTTGAACTGAAGTCCAAAAGGTCGAAGTCCTAACCATGAAAGGCTGAGATTCCACAAATCTAGAAGCTAACAGAGCTGAGGAAAAAAATATACCTGAGGAGAAGACAAGATGGTGAACTGCAAGGAGGAGGAAAGATTCCAGGCGGTAAGGTGGCAGTGAGAAAGGATGCTGATGTCCAGGAACTCAACACACTTGCTCTTGAGACCTATTAATCTTACCCAGTAATCAACACATATAGGAGCTAGACAATGCTGAAGCAATGAGTTCCGAAGGCTTTTTCTATGGAGAAGCCTGAGACCTTGGTAACCCCCACACTGTGGAGTGGAAGGAATTCTGTGTCCAAGAAGTTAACTGTGAGGCCTTTCTCAGCAAATAAAGTGATGTTGTAGCATGCACTGATACCAATGAGAGACCTCCTTAGACACATGAGAAAGTGCAGTACTGTAGATAACCAGATAGCAGGACAGAGGCTACTGCACCTTGCTGAGACCAAACTTCTGCTTTCAGGGAGTGATACCTTCTGTGGTGTCATACCACAGAAAGATGAGTTGCTACAAGCTGCCTGGCCTTTTAAGGAGAGCTGGGCCCAGCCTCACCTGTGATGGATCAGCTACCTCCCAGCTGAGGCTGATCAGGTGATAATAAAAGCCAGTAAGTGGCTCACTTGGGGTAGAGAGCTGCCAGGAGCAGGAAGTTGCTGGGCCAAAGTGGGAGAGGTACAGGAAGCAGTCTGACTCCTGTGGCAGGCCCTGGAACAGGGTGACTCTCAGGCAAATGTCCTGTAGAATAGACAGCCCCTGCAGAAGACCCCAAGTTTGAGAGAAAAGATGATGGATATGTTGTACTAATTTTATGTGAAAGAAATAAAGTTGAAGCCCTGAGTAAAGAGCATGAATCAGTTTCCCACCTTCCTGGGCTAAGGGGACAGGCCAGTACAGATGGCCTCAGACAATTAATTGTATGTAAGTGAGATACCTCTCGGCCTTCTCTAATTAGAATCATATGCCAAAATTCTTTTTCTTTTGGCTGGCTAAAGTCTCCTTTTGAGTAGCTGGCCCCTGGGTTTCACGGTTCCTTGAACAGTAGTGCATAGCTAGATTTTTTTCCCCCAAAGCTTTTCACTGACAATTATTGATGCTCTGGTCTTCCAGTTGGGGGTGGGGGGGAAATGAACAAACCCCTCTGATACCAGTTTGTGCCCTGACAGTAATTTGAGTAGAAATGGCTTTGCTTACAAAAAAAAAAAAAGTTGTACGAAAAGCTTCAGTTGGAGCTGCCATGTTTCGTTCTTGTTTCTGAAGCCCCTACAGGCCATGTCACATATGTGGGTCATCAGGTCTATTGATTATGTGTCAGGCCCTTAGGTGTCAGTAATCAATAATACTAACCTACAGAAAACATGGCTGAGATTTGCTAACCCACCACACTTTCCCAGTCATTCTTTTTCTTCCATGCAAGTCATGTTGATCACTAAAAATAGCAATATGTATACAAGTTACCCAGGAGGAGAGAAAAATATCATTTGGCTACCCATCACTGGGGGGAGGGTGCCATTTACAATACTTAATCATTTGATCTACCCTTCACAAGGTGTGGGGGGGGGGGCGGGGGGAGGAAAGAGACAGGAAAGAGTAGTTCCAGTTGAATAGCTCTTAAAAAGTGGAGCTGAATAGTGATTGAGTCTGGAGGAGGCAAAGATTTTTGACCCTGACAGCTTATTCATATTTAATCAGGTGCCAGATTTTGGTTTACCACTGGAAGTCATTGCAACTGACCCTCTTCAGCCAGGGAGGCTGCACTTCTTCCTCCGTATCTAGCGCTCCAACCCCTACTCCCCACCCCCACCTGCTCATATGTGGAGTAATTCTCAGCCACAAGGCATGCCATTTATTCCGTATTTGTGTGAGTAAAGAGGAGGGCTTGTCAGTTTGTCAGGAATTATTTCAGGCAAATGTCATATCTTTTTGCATTCTCAGTATGTCTTCAAACAGGCTTTCTCACATGGATCACCTTTTTGGAATCATTCCCCAAATAATTTCTGTCAATAATTCTTGGTTTGCAGATTTTGTTGCAGTTCTTTGAGAATTTGATATTTTAAATTCAAGCTGTTTTGATTGGATGCATAGACCACATGGTATGTTTAGCTTTCCTGATCGGTTGAACTTAGCAATTTGGAATCCGGCTGTTTCTTCTTTGTCTTTGTTGTCTTCATCTTCTTTAGGGGTCCATTGTGCTAGCCACCGTACAAACCCATATTGAGCGGCAGTCCCTGCCCTGAAGATCTTACAACCTAAAAAGAGAAAATAGACAAAGGGTGGGAGCAGGGGGACACGATTATATCCCCATTTCTGCAGATGGGATACTGAGCTCATAGAGGCTAAATGACTTGCCCAAGTCCACAGGGAGTCTGTGGTAGAGTTGTAAATTGAACCTAGATCTCCTGAATCTGTCCAGTGCCTTGAATACATAGGGTGGGGTTTTCAAATGTGCTAACACTGGCCTACCTTTGCTTCCATTGAAGTCAGAGGAAAAATTCTCAGTGGGAGAAGAGTTAGAACAACACTGAGTGCTGCCAGTGATAGGAAACTTGACTAGATGGGTGTTACCAGTATGGCAATTCCTATGAATACTTTAGATATTCCCACCAAGATCATGCATTCTGTACTGCCTTTCTGTGAAAGCTCTGCAGTATGTGTTCGTAAGCGGAGCATTCAGAAATGCGGCTGTCGTGCTCACTGGCTGTAGTTGTCTCTATCATGTCAGTCCAGTTTGGTATTTCCTTTGTTGCTTACCAGTATTGATTCTGAAGCACTTCTGTTTGCTTTTATGGTTCTTAGTAACGGTCCAGATCATCTTTAGGGTTTTGTTTTATTTTTTGCTGCCCCAACTATTCTATTTAGACTAATCTAGGGCTGTTGATGTATTTGTTTTCCCCTTAATATGCCTCTGGAAACATTTGGAGACTGAGATTTTAGTATGTGTTTATGTGCCGTCACTGGGGAATCTGCTTCTGCTTTACATTTAGAAAGTTTGTATCTGTTTCAATTTTTAAAATCAAAATCTGAAAATGTTTCCCACTGTCTTTATTGTGTTTGAATCATAAGGCACCCTGGGACACACTGTTCTTCTTGTCATGAGATTTTTGGTATTGCATAGACATCAGTTAGTTTAGCAATAACCCAGTTACAACTGTGCTCAATTACCCACTGGTACTGTGAGTAACTTCAACTGCCAAGTATTTGTCTAGTTGCAGAGGCCAGAATTGGTTTGGAAAATTGCTAATTAATTGGGTGAGGTGGGAAAACCTGGAGGGGCCAGCTGGGGACTAGAGACAGGAATTTGGGACTATGAGGGGCCAGGACCAGGGAAGGAGTAGGAGTTGAGAGCAGGTGTGAGGGGACTGGACAGGAGAGGGGAATAAAGGGATTGGTGGTGAGGGGAAAAGAAGAGAGGAAATCTTGAAAGGGAAGATCTGAAGGAGAAGAGGGGGAAGGGAAAGGGCATGAGATGAAGAGGAGAGAAAAAGTCAGTTGCTGAAAGTGACTGAAAGGTGCACTCAGATTTAGGTAAAAAGTACAGGCCGGGAAGAGCAAAAGGAAGGAAGAGAGAGAAAACTGACTGAGTCCTGGGAAATCAGTGTCTGGAGCTATATAATTTAATTTGGGTTTGCTTCTGTCCAGTAACAGAGACCCTGTTACGTATGTTACCAGCCTATGAACAGGAAGGGGTAAATTACTCCTGGAATCTGGCCCTGATTAAGTTTGACTCCAACCTCCTTTTTGCTGAAATAGGGAACGATAGTACATCACTCGTAGGCAGGCCCTGTGCCCTGCTCACACAGGCCCAAATCCTACTGACCTGTCTGGCCCACCTAGTGACGGATTCAGCCCTACCCAATGGGAAGGAGCTGGCAGATCAGGGCTCAAATGGGAAGCTCCTACAGGCTCTGAATCTGCTCTCCTTTGGCACCCAACTGGCTGTGTGTTTTTTTTGGTGGGGTGCTCATCCTCAGCAGCTCCCTTAGCTTGCAGTATGAGGAGTAGGACTGGAGAAAGAGGGTCAGATTTCAGGAGGGGCCTACTTTGATATGACACGTGGTGCTCAGGGATGCAAGCTGGGCCAACCTACTATCTGGCGAACACAGGCCCATCGACGTGTGATGGGCCAGTCTGCATGGCCAGCAAAAATCTCATTCCTGCACCTCTCCCTGGTGCATCACACGGTTAATGAACACAGCTCTGACAGCCAGCTCTTTGGGGCACATTGCCTGTCTGACTCCAAGGGGGGATCATGGAAGCACACTCCTTTGCCTGCCTGCTGAGAATTTTGGGGAGGACTAATTGTAGATGTATACTGTCCCTTCCTGCCTACTGGGTGCTTGATCCTATCCCCAGCTGGTACTAGGGAGCTGCTGGTGCTTTTGCCCCAGCAGCAACCAACAAGAAAAAACAAATCATCCTGGGTCTCCAACTGCTGCCGTGAGGGAACTTATAGTACAGCTATGTATCCTCTGGGTATTGCACATTTGCAACAAAGGGAGGCATGGAACCATATGTGGCCTAGTGGATAGATCACTGGACTGGGATTCAGGAGACTTGGTTCTATTCCTGGCTTGGCCGCCACTCTCCCTCTTTGTGCCTTAGTGTCCCCATCTGTAAAATAGGAATTTTGATCTTTCCTGTTCTTTGAGATGCATCCTTTAAAATCCTAGATAGGAGCTACTATAGCTCTGATTATTATTATTATTATTTATTCTCATCCCCTTGCTAAGCCTAGATTTAACCAGTGTCACTTTGCCCTTTTACTTGCAGGAGAACTAAAGAAAGAAAAACACACTGCTCCACGGCTCTCTTTCAGGAAGGGAGGGATGCTTTTAATTATTTATGCACCTCCTTTTCATGTTGTGTCTGCTTTTAGAATCGTTATCATTATGGTTGTGAAGGCCATAGGCTCTACATAAATCATCAAATAAATAATAAATAAGTCGTCATTAAGTATTGAGCTGGTATTATTTATGGCTGTCGGGATAGGGCAAGAATACTATAGATACCACTGTGATTAACAATGAAAAAATCCAATGGTTGCCTACATTAGTGGACTCATCATTTAAGAGTGACTTTCACAAGTCCAGGCCCTTAGTTTTGGGAAGGCTCAGTGAGATAACGCCTTTAGGAATATTGAGAGCATAAGCCAGCAAGGCATTATATATATAATGCACACTGTAGCCATTATATATATTTTTTATATATATAATTATATATATATAATGCAGTATGCAGCACAGTGACAAGTGGCCACAGGGTTGTCAGACTTCAAGTCACTGGCCAGCGTGAACACACATGGGCTCCTGCTCCACTGATTAAAGCCTCGATTCTTCCAAAGACTTATACATATGTCAATAATCCCATTGGTTTCAATAAGGCTGGATGTGCACAAGTCCATGGGGCCGGACGACTTGCATCCGAGAGTGCTGAAGAAATTGGCGGCTGTGATTGCAGAGCCATTGGCCATTATCTTTGAAAACTCGTGGCGAACGGGGGAAGTCCCGGATGACTGGAAAAAGGCTAATGTAGTGCCAATCTTTAAAAAAGGGAAGAAGGAGGTTCCTGGGAACTACAGGCCAGTCAGCCTCACCTCAGTCCCTGGAAAAATCATGGAGCAGGTCCTCAAAGAATCAATCCTGAAGCACTTGCATGAGAGGAAAGTGATCAGGAACAGCCAGCATGGATTCACCAAGGGAAGGTCATGCCTGACTAATCTAATCGCCTTTTATGATGAGATTACTGGTTCTGTGGATGAAGGGAAAGCAGTGGATGTATTGTTTCTTGACTTTAGCAAAGCTTTTGACACGGTCTCCCACAGTATTCTTGTCAGCAAGTTAAGGAAGTATGGGCTGGATGAATGCACTATAAGGTGGGTAGAAAGCTGGCTAGATTGTTGGGCTCAACGGGTAGTGATCAATGGCTCCATGTCTAGTTGGCAGCCGGTGTCAAATGGAGTGCCCCAGGGGTCGGTCCTGGGGCCAGTTTTGTTCAATATCTTCATAAATGATCTGGAGGATGGTGTAGATTGCACTCTCAGCAAATTTGCGGATGATACTAAACTGGGAGGAGTGGTAGATACGCTGGAGGGGAGGGATAGGATACAGAAGGACCTAGACAAATTGAAGGATTGGGCCAAAAGAAATCTGATGAGGTTCAATAAGGATAAGTGCAGGGTCCTGCACTTAGGACGGAAGAATCCAATGCACCGCTACAGACTAGGGGCCGAATGGCTAGGCAGCAGTTCTGCGGAAAAGGACCTAGGGGTGACAGTGGATGAGAAGCTGGATATGAGTCGGCAGTGTGCCCTTGTTGCCAAGAAGGCCAATGGCATTTTGGGATGTATAAGTAGGGGCATAGCGAGCAGATCGAGGGACATGATCGTTCCCCTCTATTCGACATTGGTGAGGCCTCATTTGGAGTACTGTGTCCAGTTTTGGGCCCCACACTACAAGCAGGATGTGGATAAATTGGAGAGAGTCCAGCGAAGGGCAACAAAAATGATTAGGGGTCTAGAACACATGACTTATGAGGAGAGGCTGAGGGAGCTGGGATTGTTTAGTCTGCAGAAGAGAAGAATGAGGGGGGATTTGATAGCTGCTTTCAACTACCTGAAAGGGGATTCCAAAGAGGATGGCTCTAGACTGTTCTCAATGGTAGCAGATGACAGAACGAGGAGTAATGGTCTCAAGTTGCAGTGGGGGAGGTTTAGGTTGGATATTAGGAAAAACTTTTTCACTATGAGGGTGGTGAAACACTGGAATGCGTTACCTAGGGAGGTGGTAGAATCTCCTTCCTTAGAGGTTTTTAAGGTCAGGCTTGACAAAGCCCTGGCTGGGATGATTTAACTGGGAATTGGTCCTGCTTCGAGCAGGGGGTTGGACTAGATGACCTTCTGGGGTCCCTTCCAACCCTGATATTCTATGATTCTATGTGCTTAAAGTTAAGCATGTGTACGTCTTTGTGGGATCGAAGCCTATGCTGCTAAGCTACCTCTGATTCACAGCCCTCAAGCAAAGATCTAAGTAGATATGTAATCAAAGGTCAATGGACTCCGAGCTCTATCAGACCAGTTGGGAGAGAGAATTCCAGAAGTGACCGCTCTCCAGTGATAACCTCATGTCTGCTGCATACTAGGTTGAGGGGTTCTGGGCAGAGGTGCCCCAGCAGTTCTCAGTTGGGTCGGCAGAGTGTGGCATGGTTCAAGGAGGCATAACAGAGGGGGACGTGTACTCTCTCATAGAGTTTAAAAAAAACATAGAGGGTTGGATGTTAGTCCTAGTCTGGGCTGGAAACATCTTTGTGTCTCTACTAACAATGAGCAGGAAGGAGGAAGGCAATGGATACCCCAGTCATCACAATATGTGAGGGGTAATTTTCAGGCACCAGAGCTGAGGGGCACCCCAACTCCCCTCAGCTTCTGCTCTGGATAGTTCTCTGTAGTTTTTGGTCTTTCATCTGTGCCCATTTTACGGCCATGACCATTATTTTATATATATATATATTTTGCAGAAAGGTGCTTTAGGAAAGCAAAAGCTGCCCACTCCTCTGAGTGTCTAGGTGTAGTGTTATCTGCACAAAGGAGTGTTCACCTTCAAACATTGGCAACCCCAACTGCCTCCAGATTCTTTGCTCCGTACTGCTCATTTCTAAGGATGGGCTCAAGCCCACATAGGAGAGATCCAGGGCCAAAGTTCAGGGCCTGTTGGATCCGAAGTTTCTTTTGGCCAAGTGCAGATATTCAGGCAGCTGTAAAGGTCAGGATCTGAACTTCCCCAGAGGTCTGAGGCATGTTCAGAACTGAGGGAATTGGGTTTTGACTAAGTTTCAAAAGTAAAAGGAACAAAATCCCCCTGAAATAATTAATGAGGGACAAAGTGGAGCCATTAAAACATTCTGACTTCCCAGCAGTCCCCTCACCCATGTCATGGGATTGCGGGGAGGAAGCATGGGTTGAGGAGGACCTAGGGCAGGATGGGAGTCAGGAAGGAAATCCTGAGTTCTGATATTGGCTCTGCATTGACTTGCTGAGTGGCCTTGGACAACTCCTTTGCACAATACAATATAATACCCTGCGTATACAGGGCCTGTGAGGACACTGATCATACAAGGCTAAGAGGTGTTACCATCCCTTCACATGACCCTTTGATAATGTTTTGTCTTCAGTGGCCATTTAGGTATAAATGCTAAACAGCTTCACAGTGGGACTTAAAATGAGGTTAATTCTCTCCTCACCCACCCACCTACCCAGATCAATTTCACTTTGGGGAAAACCCTGGAAGATGGAATGTCCTGGATGCAGTGGAATTGCTGTGGGACTGGCGGGCAAGACTCTAGGAACATGTGACCATGTTTGCATCCACTGCATACTTTAGAGTGCTGCTCTATGATGGGAGATCTTTCTACACCAGTAGACAGGGGCTTCTGGAGGCAGGCTGAAGGAGAGACAGGCCTTGTGGTCTGCAACTGCATAGATTCCCAGTTTTGGAGGAAGGGTGTCCATTCCGTTTCTCTCTTCCCCCTTTCTGTGGATACTCTGGCTGTGGGCTGGGACCAGGATTTTTCCCTGAGATTTGCTGACAGACACATTACAATGCAATGAAAAAACGTGGGACTGACTTTCATTCTACTTCACTATAAAGAGAATTCCCCTATATCTAAGCACGCTGCAAACTGATTCCACTACATATTGCATTTATTTCACCTACATTATCCATTATCATGTATCCATGATACATCTCCATTCTAAGGATGTCCTAGACCAGTGGCTCTCAATCTTTCCAGACTACTGTACCCCTTTCTGGAGGCTGATTTGTCTTGAGTACCTCAAGTTTCCCTAACTTAACATCTACTTGATTACAAAATCAGACATAAAAATACAAAAGCATCACAGCTCACTATTACTGCAAAATTGCTGATGTTCTCATTTTTACCATATAATTATAAAATCAATTGGAATATAAATATTGTACTTACATTTCAGTGTATAGTAGATAGACGAGTACAAACAAATCACGGTATGAAATTTTAGTTTGTATTCCTTCACTAGTGCTTTTTATGTAGCCTGTTGTAAAACAAGGCAAATATCTAGGTGAGTTGACATACCCCTGGAAGACCTCTGTATACCACTGTCCTAGGGCAACAGGAAGTAGAAGACAATGATACATAATCTCATCCAGGCAATTGTATATATGATGTTTGAGTTCATCTGACCCCTCATTGCCCCATTGCCACAAATGCATTTTCACCCTCTGAGGTGCTGTGTGATTAGGGTGACCAGATAGCATGTGTAAAAAATCAGGAAAGGGGGTTGGGGGTAATAGGTGCCTATATAAGAAAAAGCCCCCAAAATCAGGACTGTCCCTATAAAATGGGGACATCTGGTCACCCTATGTGTGATCCTGGTGGTTATTTGTCAGTGCACTGAACTCAGAAGTGGAAGACTCAGTGGGCCAGAGGCATCGCTGGTGTAACTTCATTGAAGTCAAAGGAGTTCCATCTACCTGGTCTGAATCTGCCTGGCTTTCTCTGTCTGGGTCCCATTTATTTCATTGGAGACTTTTTTTTTTTTTTAACTAGGTATCAGAATCAAGTTCCAAGCACCTGCCCTGCTGTCCTTTCGCTACCAGGAATTACCTTCCCTGGTAAAACCCATGGCTACAGTAGTCTCTGGCATTAGCAAAGTCCTGTATGTCAGGATATATATATTAGTTGGCCTTTGCTCACTTTTGAATCAGCTAAGTGCACCTGGCTTCACTGATATGGAAAAATTCTGAAGTTTCCTTTCCCCAGGGGGTGACCATCCATCTCATTGCCTGTGAGAAATACCACCAAGTCAGCATGACTAACATTCAGAAACTTACTGCTGTCCTTACTCTTCGAGCAAGTCCCCAGCTGGGACTCTAGGTCACTGCACTTGAAGGCAGAAGTTCAGTGCGCTAAAACAGTTAGTGCATTTAGCCAGCATACAACCTACTCCTCCTGCCCCTCCTCCCTCCACCACAGCCACTCATGTAGTTTCTTCCTGTTTAATATCAATTGGCCGGTAAATTCCCTTTCATTTTTTTTTTCATTCACACTCATTCTAAGTGTGATTTTTATCAGTACAAGAGTGGGAACACTGTGACTAATTATAAAGCCATTACATGCTTAAACTCAATTAACTTCCAATAACCCTTGAAATTTGCGTAATGCTAGCCGTTGGCCCTGATTGAACCAATAAATATTGCTCACCTTTTGCAATGTATATGAAAAGAGGTGCTTATAGAGTATGGTCAGACCCGGCTGCTCCAGGGGATGGCTGAAGGTCAGATGAGGTTTTGGCAGTATATTATGGAACGGAGTTAAATTAAACAGGTCCCAGATGTTCAGATGCTGCCATGTCAGGAAGCCCAAATAAAGAGGCTGAAGGCCCCCAACTGTTGGTACAATTTTTGCCACTTTTCCCATCCTGCAATAATACTTAACACTTCTATAGAATCCTCCATCCCATGATCCCAATCTGCTTTGCAAATGTTAGTCAAACCTCACAAATCCCCTGAGACAGAGAGAAGTATTTCTAGCTCCACTTTATAGACCAAGGCAATTGAGGCAAAGAGAGAGATTCAGAGATTTGCCCAAGCTTATCCAGTGGCAGTGCCAAGATTAAAACCCAACGGTCCTGATGCCAAAACGTGTGCTTTATCCATTAGATCGTGCTGCCTCTCAAATGTGGTGTAGATTTGGCATATCAATCTCCTCCTTCAAAATAAAGTGTGGTTTTATAGTAGCTGCAGAGCCATTTCCATTTCAAACTGCAAGTACAAGTCTTACTCAGTGATTAGACACACCTGGATGTCCTTCTTTTCAGCTTCCTGCCTACAGCTCTTACAACTAGATCCTGGCAATAGACTTCTGACAAGAACTTGGATTGGGTAATAGAGCTGTTGTCACTATAGGCAAAGAGTAGATGGTGGACAGAGTCTGTCCGTTAGGTAGTTGGTTGCATAGTCTTTAACTAGGCAGGGGCCAGATCATCTCATCAGTAAGACTTCATTCTGTCCACTGATCTCCATCATGCTGTGTACTGGCCGCATTGAGTGACCTTCGTAATCTTATTGACCGTCCATGTCTGAAATTGGTTTGGAAACTCCCTGAGGAAGGGATCTTGCCTTTTATCTGCTTTGAGAAGCTCCTGGCACACTTTCAATTGCTGTTATAATAATAATAATTAATAATAAATTAATAATTGGGTGCAAGGTCTTTAATAAGCTATAAGGTTGGAAGGAACATGACCAGTTCACTGAGGCTGATGTACTAGGCTGGACACAGTCAATGGAGTTGAACCCATATGTGAATTTGACCATCAGTACCTCACGGATCAATTTTTGTCCAGTCCCAGCCACTCTGGGTCACCAGTGTAGCCTTGTTGACTTTCAGCATTTTTTCTCTTCCCTTTGAGATGCTTAAATCCCTTTGGATAATCTTGAAGGACAATCATGTGAGGTCTCAACCAGTCTATTAAACCAATGGGGGGGCGGGGGGGAAGCACTGTGCTACAAAGTGTTTCGCCTCTAGGTTACTGCTTACTACTACTAAAAAACTTCTTTGAGTCTGATCGACTTATATTATTCATGTTGTGTCATACCTTCCTCCATGGGTATAATCAGCGTGACGGCAGAAGCTTTGGGTCCAATATGATCAATTAGGGGGTCTGTGTTTAGATGAAATATTTGCAAATAGGCTGGAAACGTCTAGCTGCCTTTAGTGCACATGTCAGGGTGGGCGTTCTGCCCATTGTTCATATGTCGGGTTAGCGCTATTTAGCAATTTGAAGGGTGCCTTTCCTTCCAGCTGCTGTCATATGACTTAGGAAGCTCTACTTTCTCCTTCAAAAGGAAGTGAACATCATGGAACATATAACAAAACGTTGTGGCCCATTGTGAAAGAGGATACTGCAATTTGCAGAGTGGAGGTAAAGGTTCTGCAGGATCCAGCAGCTTGCTCTGCAGAATTCATCCCAAGCAGCGTGGGTACATTGTGTCGACAACGGGTTGGCCTGCTGATACATTCCTGCTGCCCTTCCACCAGCACGATACTGACCTTTGGCTTTCCTTTCCACTGGGTAATTACATGGTTGCACCACTTCCTAATGCCCTTTTCCTGCTGCCCATGGCCTGCTTTTCTTATTCTCCCTTCTGTTGCTGTGCCCTCCATCTCTTGACTGTTTGCTCTTACCCCTCTCCTGCTGTCCTGCCCACAGGTCCTCATTACCTTGCACGATGTTTAAGGCAGCTGACTCCCTATGGACTCCTCACTAATATCTCCTCTGGGTGGGCGGGTGAGGGAATGAAAATAGGTGCTTCCCTTTTAATTTTTGCTTTGTTGCTGCTTGTTTGACCTTTAAGCAGGTGCTTAGCTGTTGTTCACCTGGCACTGGTTTTCACAGGCTCATCCCTTGTAAATACATAGAGAAAGGGCAGGAGACCAAATGCAGATGCTCACCACTGTATTATTTCCTGTGAGGCTACTAAAGGCCGTTTTCAGCTTATCCATCCATCTTTGTCGATTTGCCTCCTGTGTCCATTCACTTGTGTATTTATTTAGTGATAATATTAGCAATTGTATCATCCCCTCAGATTATAATGTTGCTTTTCAGAATAAAGCCAGAGATGCAAAGTGCGCTGAACCCATTATAAAAAAATAAAAGGGCTTTCCTTGATGGTATTTAGCTCAATAAACACAGTTTGTCAGAGATGTCTTTATTTCCTTGCATTTAAATGATTAAATGTTGATAAAAATAGCTTCAGAAATAAAACATGAAGAGAGCTTCTGGCAAAGCCCTGTCCAGTTTAATTCATACATTAAATATTTGCTAGTAGGGTCAAAAGCTGAACGCTTAGATACTTTGCCCTTTGAATGAACCGAGCTAAAGTAAAGGCAAGGAAATCAGTTTTGCAGAAACTCTCTCCAGTACACTGGGATCAATTTAAACATCAAAGGTTTCATAGATCATACAGACAGATAGCTATATTATTGTGGGCAATTAATGCTCAGAGAGGTGTTTCCTGATGTCTGAATCTTGTGCAGGGAAGATAATATTAAAAATTCAGAGTTTTAATTATGGAAAAGGTGATCCTTGATCCTTCGCTACTGAAAAATAGAACAGTTTATTTTGCATTAATTAACGTAGAAAACCCCAGATCTAAATCTCTGCATCGATGCAACTTTTTTACAGTCAAATTAGCGTTTATATTTCTAAAGGTAATTTTTAGGCAGCTCGATAAATAAATGATACGCTGGTAACCTCCAGGTGGATGGAAAGACGCTCATACAATGCAAATTGGCATTGATTACATAACAGATTACATAACATACATAACATAATAACATATAATAACATAACATAACATAACATAATTAATTAACATACATAACATAATAACATAACATAATAATTGATTACATAACAGATTACATAACAGTCAGCGCTCTGTTGGTCTCAGTTCGTGGTGAACGGGTATATACAGTGTGTTGGAGCTAATCCTTAGTTTAACACCCCTCAAAACCCATCCATATCTTGGTAGGTAGGATGGTGGGTGATAAGAGGTTAGTTAGAGTGCACATCAGGTTATGCACAGTAAAGGATCTCAGTCCAACCTCTGTCTCCTTTAGGTTTGGAACTAGGAGTATCCTCACTATAATATACTTGGTTGGCTTGGTGGGGCCAAAAGCACCAGATACAATCAGCTTTGTAATTAAATTCTGGGAAGGCTTTTCCAAAACAGCTCACCGATTCTGAAGTTGAAAATTCTTTGATCCTGTGGTTTTGAGATTGAGGAAGCGAGCAAGAGTCAATTGTTGTAAGTAACTTGAGCCAAAATTCCTTTAATCCTGCTGTAAGTCTGCATATATCTTCAAAGACATTTTGTCAGACTTGCGCAGACACCAAGTTTCAAACATCAGCTTTTTCTCTGGTTCAGTAATCTCTTTACGTTACTTCTACAATCGGGTGCCAGCCAGGATCTCAGCCTGGGAATGAAAGACTCACAGGTAGTATGTAAGTAACATTGTAATGTCAAAGATTTTTTTTTTAAATTGACGACCTAGAGAAGTATCCTGATTTTCAAAAATGCTGAGCACCCAACAGCTCCCATTTATTTCAGTGGCTACTGCATGGTGGTCATCACTTTTGAAAACCAGGCCACTTGTTGAATGAGCTTTAAAGAACCATTTTTGAAAATCATGGCTAGAAAGTTATCTTCTCCTACTGTAGATGTCCAAAACCATTTCATTCAAATAGTGGGATGAGTTGCCGACAAGGTATATTTCATCTCTTCCTCATATACTAATAAAAAGTACAATTGCCATCAAAAAGATCAATTGTCACACCCAGGTCCCCCTGGGCATTTTGCCATTGATTTAAATTGGATGCATCAGGGAATTTTTATTATGTCAAAGAAGCTCTTGGGCTAATCGTTTTTCATTGTTGTTCTTAAGTGTTTGCCTGATTCAGCTCGCATTGAAATTACTGGAATGATCACTGACTTCAGTTAGAGGAGAGTACAACCTTTCCCTAAGGTACAGTGGAGCTTTTACATGTAGAAAAGTCCAGGATATCCTAAATTTTGATTTTGTTGCCACCCCTGTCTTGGCCCCTTGTGTTTACACAGTATTTTGTATTGCTTTATGCGGTGGTAATTTTATTCCCTTAATATTAGAGCTGGGTGAATACTGCAAATATTTGTATTTTAAAATTACTAAATAAATAAATTGAAGATACATCTGTATTTGCTTTCTGCGAATATTGTACTGAAAAGACTTGAGGGCAGGAATGTTTGGGGAAGCAGACAACTTACAAACAGGAAAAAGATACGTTTCATTGATAACACTGTTCACTACAAGTTTATACAGCTTAGCAGACATGGAGAAGACTTTCCTGAATGAAGTCATGAAGACTTCCTCATGGCTTTGGGTTGACACTGACCTGGTGAGCTGAGCAGCTGTGGACATGGTTAACTGGAACTCACACCACTTGTAGACTTCTTCCACTTTGGAGGTCTGTGACTCAGGGATACCACCTGTTCATGTTTGTCTGGTGTTAGCATGAGCATACTCCTTGTTTGCTATCCTCAGGGAGAACCTGGTCCTGTGCTCTCCTAGTTGGGAGGACTGTGGGCATTGTTTGATGTCATGTCTAGTAGGAGATATAGCCTCCTCACCTTGTGGTTAGCATGTGTGACCCTAAAAGTACTCCAGTGTGAGATGGCAAGGGGCTCCCTGGTATGTAACAGTAAATCTCAGCTAATCTGACCAGCTGAGTGCATCTTGCACACTGTTGTCATGATATCTATTTAAAAGATGTTTTATAAGATATAATCTGAAAACTAATGACACGCTAGCCAGTACTCTCACTGTAAAATGCATGTAACAATATTGTAGGAGAAATTATAGCTATTCTCCAATATTACGTCTTGGAGTCTGTCAACAGGCAAAGGAGGCAAAACTTTTTTTTTTTTTTTTAGACAAAGGAGAAAGGCAAACACCTCTTTGGCTCAATTGCAAATCGAGCCAAGGGTGGCCAGGGCTGGGGCTAATGGACTATTTATTTGCATCAGAGATTGCAGGAAGATCACTTGCATTATAAATCACAGGAGCCTGCAAAATGAACATGGCGTTGGCTCCCTCGGGGACCCAGAAAGCTGAGCCCCAAGGAAGGCTTCCTGACTTCGAAGACAAGGTAAACTTGGGAATATATGGAACGGCTGAAAGACTTCGCGGGAGCCATCATCTGCCAAAGAAGCCAGTGCTTTGTACCTATGAAAGATGGGTCCTCCTGCTAAACTGGCTGGAGAATGCTGCCAACTTGGTGTGAGTAAGAAATGATGTCAGGTGAAGCTATATTTTGCTAGCATTAAGTTTTAGACGCTAGAAAGCATGTTGTGTTTGTGTTATTTGTAACCCTTTAGTAGTTCTTTCATTGCTGCTTGAAATCACTCACGTCTAGGTTCTTCATTAATAAACTCAATTTTAGTTTTACAACAAACCATCTCAGAGCTGTGTATCAAGGTGGAGTATATACTTAGGGTTGCTGATCTTGGTTGGACATATTCCTGGAGGTTTCATCGCATGACATAATCTTTAATTAAAGATTAATTTCTATTTTCTGGAGACGCCAGGACAATCCAGGAGGGTTGGCAATCCTATATATACCCCAGCTGAGCTAAACTGTTGTGTGCACTGACTTTTGGAAGGCAGCAAACTTGGTAAGATAAGAGAACCCCAATAGGGAAACGGCTTTGGGGAGACTTGGGACTAGACAGGTTGTTGGGGGTCACCCTAGAAGGAATAACTGAGCTGGTGGAAGTTCAGGGTGAGAGACCTTTGTGTTGTGGGCAGACTGCTGGTGTCATGGCTCTGAGACTAAGTTGCACAGCCTGAAGGCACCTAGGGTTACAGGACAGGAAGGGACACAACCCCTTGTTTGTCTGGGTGAACCCCCAAAATGACATAGTGTGACTACCAGCTTGAGAGAGCCAAATCCTGCTCACTTTTCTCTCATTCACCTATCCACTCACTGGATATGGCCTCCATCACTGCAGGGCTGATGTGTTTAGGCTCAAAAGACCCTATTCCTATACACATTCCTATAATTGGGCCATATCCTCAATTGGGCTGTGTTGGCTTCAGCAGAGCAGTGCCAGTTTACACCAGCTGAAGATCTGGGCTTCTGCTGACAGCTCAGTCTGGCTCAGTATCTTCTAACCTTGTGTAAATCCTTTTAAGAACTGGTCAGAGTCCTCTCTGCACCTTTTGGTTACAGCTAGGTAAGCTGCCGGACCAAATTCTCTTACCTGGGATGTGTTTAAATAGGGATCTGCATCTATATTGTGCCAGTATATATAAGCAATTGAAACTCTAATAGAAAAACGTAACCTTATTGCAATTAAAAACAGTGAAAAAAACCCTCCTAAAATATCTCAAATGTAAGGTTAATTGGAGCCAGAAATGTCAAACTAATGTAGCAATTTACCCTGGGAGATTGCCCTGGCCTTTGAATATAGCAATAGTACTGACTACTGAGTAGAGTAGTGAAGAAATATAATAGGGTTTTATGTAGTCCCCTGTCATATTAAACATTCTTTGCAATTAATTTCTTGTTGCAATATTATTTTCATTGACCTATATTTTTTTTGACCTCCCACATGCTTTAAGCTACAAAAGCAGGGCACAAGGGAAGTCAGATTTCTTTTTAAAAAATTATCTTAAACCAATATTAAGATACATTTTAAAGCATATATTGATATTAATGAGAGAAGCCTTAAAATGTCATTGGCTTATTCTAGAAAAGCATCTGGGTGACTAGCTGCACTGATTCATTCAGGAATATATTGGTTTTGCAAAGCTTCTACTGCTTTTCTACTGGTAGACCCAGTTCAGGGGTTTTGCTGAAATGAGAACTTCAGACTTCTCTCCCATGCCTGGAAACCTGATGTTCCTATTCTAGGTGGCTCTTTTGCTCTGCCAGATGGCTGACTCCATTTTTTTTTTTTTGCGCTGTTAACTAGATACAAGGCTAAATAGGCCACTAGATTGATCTGGTATGATATAGCCTAAACTCCTATCCTACCAGGCTCCGTGTCCTTATAGCACCTTTTGCAAAACAATAGAGGCGTTAGCCTCAGAGTCTTGATCCACTTCCATGAGTTCTGTCTGTCTAAATGCCCCATGGCAGCCTCAGTTGGATACAGGGATCTTTTTCACTTCCTGTCCGACACTGCTGTGGTGATTTGGCTGTGTTTCTATGGTTGGTCAGGTGATGGCTGGAGGCATCTATGGTCATACAATGCAGCAGGAGCCTTTGATATGGGAAGTGATACACAAACAGAAGATACTGTTATCTTGTGTCCAACTTTCCAGTTGATGTGATGGTTGGCGCAAAGAGAAGAGAATAATAAAGTGGCAGCAAAGCAACAGGTCCCTAGTTTTGCATTCGTTTATTTTAACTCCTAAGACACAAGCATCAGGCTTTTCCAAACAGGGCTGCTTAAAAGTTATGCCCAGTGATTGTGAGGAATGTTCCCATAATGGGATTTGAACCAAACATTATTGAATCAAAGAACAGCAGCTCTAATCAATGGAGGTTAAATAGGATCCTCTGTAATTGCCTGGAGTCATAGAACTTACAGTATATCTGCTTTCTTATTACACTAAACCAGGGAGGAAATTCAGACATGGAGTTTTGGGCTATTTAGTTCAGCAACTCTCAGATCATGGCCTAAGAAGGTGGTGGTGGCGGTCTTCAAAAGTAAAGCAATATAGTAGTATGATGGGTAGTCTCTCCATCTATCATAATTTAGAATTCAAGACTCAGCTTTTTCTAATATCTTTCCTGTTACAAAAATCAGTCAGAACTGCCTTTAAACCAGAGGAGAGACATAATACGGGGAAGCTGTTTTCTCACCTGGACCAAGTTGTTCAGCCATCTCTCACCCCATGTTGTGTGTCTATGCTTCTTCCCTGGCCAGCAGGCTAAAATAACATCTAGCCTAGTATCCAAATAGCATAATGCCTGTGAATGCAAAGGATTGGATCAAACTCCAGGCTGACAGCCATTATTGTATAATTTTCTTGTGATTTGTCAACAGATACATTTCATTCCTAGCTCCTTTCTTAGCCTTGACAAAATCCTCAGTAGGCAGCAGGAGTAGCCATCTCAGCAGAGTAAATAAACATTTAACTGATTATGTAGTCAAAAAGCCACTCTCAGCTAAAACCAAAACACTCAATATTTTCCAGTGTTTACAATTAATTATTCTTCTTTTGTTGGGTCTTAGTTAGAGGCACTTGTATAAAGCCATCCATTTCCAGGAGATCCTTCCTGACACACAAGTGAGCAAAAGTCAGTGTCCAATGGAAGAACCAATCTGATATATAAAGACATATAAAGGCCTGATTTTCAGATTCAGCTTAATTTGAGCATATTACTTGGTGTCTACACACAGACATTCACACACATGTACTGATGTAGTTTCCCATTAATACTTTCATGCTCACAGGTGATGGATTCTAACACCTGCTTGAGCAGGGGATAAAATTTTCACCCGCAAAACCCATTTGTCCAGCGTATGGGGGTTGGGTGCAGTGGCAATATTTAATTCTTCCTTGACAGATTAATAGAAATTTCATCTTGGCTGCATTCACCAGAAATAAAATCCTGCAGCTGATCAGCATTGCTCTGGGTCTGCAGTTTTTACATTGAGGTTGGGGCCATGTTTTATGGCTGTGCAGGTCACATGTTGTGCACTTCTGTCTAATGGGTCCCAAGGCATTTTACGGAATGTATACGTACAGGCTCAGCTCACCCACCCCTGAAATACAGCCACCTCTGGGATGTAATGTGTTGGCAATTCACCACCAGCGACACTACGCCGCAGTTGTTAGAAGAGGAAGTGAAGGATATAAGTTCTCCAATTCAAACTGCAGGGGGAATTTTAGTGAGGCAGAATGTAATTACCCAAACTGGAATTTGGCCAGGATCCTGGAATTAATAATACCCACTACTCTTGCAAAAAAGTGCCATGAGATCTTTAACGACCATGAGTGGCTGGACCACGGTATTATGGCACATCCGGAAGATGGATATTAATCGGATCAGAAGAGTGCAGATTTCATTCTTGCATACATATGTCACCTTATGGCTGATGGTAGGTGTTGCAGCCTATCTTCTGCATTCAGAAGGGAATTTAGGATTGTCAGCAGATAGAGATTAGGAATTTGTAGTAGTGACTGAACCAAGTAAGATGGGAGAGCAAAACAATGAGGACATATGCAAATGGTGAGGAAGAGTTAAGGTTTGTGTGGAGGTGCCAAAAGCACATTACTTGGGCACTACTGCCAGTTACGTCAGGAGAATATCTGATCTGTGAAATCTGCAGGGATGAAATGGATAGAGTAGGCTAAATTCACCCCTGGTGTAAATTCACCAGAGTTTTATGACAGTGTAGGTGTGGGTGCAAATGGGTTGGGAAATGGTTATAAAAGGGAAGGTAGTGTTATCTTATTTGGTGTGGCAATCATGAGTGTGCAAAGCCAGTGTAAGTTGTCTTCCACAGCAGAAGGGGAAGGAGTAGGAATTGCTTTAGTCGTCCTTGGATTTGTCCAATAGTACTTAAAATACACTGGTCCAATGGTATATAAAAATATATAGCTTTTTTCATAGTGCTGTATGAAAAATTAGTTTTTCAACAGATTAAAAATGATCTATCTAGGTTCCTGTCCTGAAGCCCATCATCATAGCACCTGAGGTATCAATTGTCTGTCTTGTCCATTTAATTTATAAACTTTTCAAAGAAGGACTGTCCTTTTATTCTTTGTTTGTACAGCATCTCGCATGATGGAAGCCTGATCTCAGTTGCGGTCTTAGGCACTATCATAATACAAATAATAAGATATGACTGGGAGAGCAAGGGAACCTGTATGTCTGTAGTTTAAATATTTTTGTGTGGTGCTTCCCATACATGGAGCCCTGGTACACTGGTAATTCTCCCATAGCACAGTATTATCCAGGGGGAGTCTAGTGTGCTACAGGATATTGCCAGTTTAACCACCTGGACTGCCTTTAGTGCCAGTTTCAGTGCTGTGTCAGAAATATTACCCCCATTTAAGATTAATTTGTGACAAAATGTCATATTAATACAGCTATATTTCCCAGGGGATAAATATGGCCTTTTGAAGAGCAGCTATGGCAGTGTGCTGTATAGTACTACAGAGAGTTATGAAGAGACTTCTGCTTTAGCAAATGTCATGCTACCAGAAGCGTGGAGCAGTTTGCTGGCGACTATAGAGTAAGGACTGTCTTATAATAAGAGTCAGGTTGTGATATTTTCCTCTTAATCCATATCTCATCCCTAATTACATTAGCACCTTTTTGTGACACCCGATTAAGAGTCTGATGAAGAAACTGTCAATTACCTATAAATCTGCATAATTTATCAACATTGCATCATGTTTGTCTTTAGGGCGGGGTGACTTCGCTGTCAGAGGGCTGATTCTTATCTTTGGTTTTGCAACGTTGTCTGTGGAGTTGCTTCTGATTTACACCAGTGTATGTGTAATCAGAATCTAAGCCCCCTGTTGCTGATGAAGAATTTACTCTTCTAGGGGTAAATTCAGCACTGGGGTAAGCAACTGAAATTCTGATGACCCCAATAATAGTTGCACCTGCTTGTGCTGGGCTGAATTTGGAACAATATATTGTATATTCTCTTTGTATTAAAAATCTTGTATTTTGTCACACCTCAGGTACCTGCAATGTACCTTGGATATATCTGTGCTATTGAAACTAATTGAGAGACAAGGTGGGGGAGGTAATATCTTTTATTATTGAAACTAAATGTCATACCAAACTTCTTAACAGCCCTTAGATGCAAACAAAGTGAAGATGAACTCCCACCCCCCCGCCAACTAATCTTTTGCCTCACAGCGTTCCACCAAGATGACTCAGAAAATGACAAGGGAACCAAACTACAAATTAGGCTCTGGTGTTTGTTGGAGACATTTGCCACCGGTAAAAATGAGTTATTGGAACAATAAAGCCGAAGACTTGAGAGAAGCTTTGATTGACAACAATAATTACAGCTATTCCTGTCCCCTGTCCCTCTAAGAAATTGTAGTGGAGGCTGGGTGTAATAAATGTATCAAAACAATATTCTAGATCTTGGCAGAAGTAGATCTAGGTGTATGTTGTCAAGAATATACTCCTTACAAAGGCATGTGTGCTTACAGTTGCAGCAGTTACACGGTGGGTGTGAAAATGCACACGAATGACCAGTCTGATGACTAAACTGTTCCATTGCTATGATTGGAAACGAGGAATCTTTCTTGTACTTAGTGTAAATATTTATTCATGAATTTAACATTTTCTGATGAACAAGCCTGCCTGAGCAAAGACTTCGCATGCATAAAACTTTGTGGGGTCAGGCCCTGGCAGTTTGGGTAGAATAAAAGCAAACCCTAATTTATGAAACACATTCTGACATTCAATAAGAATCTTTTCAAGACAATGGTCTATAGCATAGTGCTACGCACCGTGGGGCTTTAGATCGGCGACTGTGTCTTTGTTAGATATTTGTACAGTGCGTACCACAATGGAGCCCTGGAGCAATGCAAATAATAAATAATAATAGTCTTGGTAGTAGCCAAAAGCCTCTCTCTTTGTCCCTCTTGGTTGATACTTGCCTCTTATTTTCTTCTCCTGCTTTTGCAATTATGCTTGTTACCCAAGGACTCCCGCATCCCTCCAACCCTCTCACATAGTGAAGGGACCTGCAGCTATGCTCTGCCAGCAAACTGCTCCAACAGATGTTTCTGCCGTGAGAAGATCACTTTCCCTCTTCCATCTCCCAGCCTGAGATCTGGCTTCTTTTTTCTGACTGCGGACTGGGTGTTGTAGAAGGGAAAGTGTGGCTGACCCCTATGCCAGAGCCATGCCAGAGGTAGGAAAAGATCAGTAGACCATCGGTCAGCTTCATTTAACCCACTGGATCATGGTAAGGGGAGTTGAATGAAAAACACCAACTGCTAGTCAATCCATAACTGATGGGAAAGAGTTAAGGTAATGGCGTAAAAGTAGGAAAAAAGCATCTTAATGCCTAGGAATGCTGGCTTACTTATCGGGATCATGCTGAGCCCAGTCGTAATTGGAATGTATTCTTTGTAAAGTTTATTGGGTCCTGGGGCAGCTTGTTTCTGAACTGGTCAATTAATCTATTTTTTTAAATGAGTTAGGGGATTTCCTTTTGCAGAAAATCACCAGGAAGCCTGACCAAATGCCCAGATCTTGAGGAAAGAATGACCTTAACATGTCGAAAACCCTTCCTGCACAATTAGGAGAGGAAATAGACACCTCCCACTACAGGTGGCAAATTGGACCAATCCAGGGACAAAATAGATGGGATTTCACCATTGACTTGGGGGTCATCAAGGGAGGATCACCATGAAACTAGATTATTCGAATATGGCTTTGAGTTGAAGGAAATAAAAATGTTGAGTCTCCCTGCTGAGAGACAAATGATTTCTATTTAAAAACCTGTTTGTTCCATGCGGTAACTCCCAATGTAGCAATAATTAATGATATCAGAAGGTTACAAAAGACATTCTGTTGTGCTTGCTCTGTTCTAGGCATGAAATTGGATTAATGTGATGATAAACTTAGACTTTAAATCTGTTGAGGAAATCAGTAATTATGTCAAAATTTACAAATATTAAGCTGGTTAAGTGAGTCAGGTTAATGCTCATCTATCAGCTCAACCTCCTGCCTTATCAGTGTTCTTCAGACATGTCAATTTCTTAAAATACTTTTTGTTTTTTAAGTAATGGAACATCATGAATGATGCAGCCTGTGAAATTCATAAGAACAGCCCTGTTCCCAGAAACATTAATATTTCTATTTCAGTAGCATCCTGGTTGGGGCAAAATTGTGTTTGCGCTGTACAAACACACAGCTCCTGCGTTGAAGAGTTTAAAATCCGAGATAAAAAGTGATATCAAAACATGCATAGGGGATCAGAATACCATCAAAGATACATGTCTAAGACTACTTACTAAAGGGACTGAATTCTCCACTGGAATGCACTGGCTTTGAGGCAATGTCCATTTTTACATACATATAAAAATTGTGTGTGTATAAAATTATTAGACATAGAAAATATAATCTTTGTTGTTCAACTTTCTAGTCACTGGAAATTTAGGCAGCAGGAATCCATATAAATCCATTAATATAAGGTTCTTGATTTAATTTGATACAAACATCTAAAACTACTTCAGATTTAAAAATGGGTCTTGTTTCAAGGTGCTTGTAATTTGAAGATAAGGTTGTTCTTGTTTATGTCACTTAAAAATTGCAGGTCAAGTATAAAATAACAGAAAAAGGAGATAATAAAGCAGGAGTTGCACTAAAGAGACTAAGAAACAACCTTTTCTATCGGGGAGTAACCCTTCCTAAATTCAGTCAACTTTACAAAACCAGCACTTCCTGGGAAACTGGCAAGTCTTCTAAGGAAAATGCTTATTGCTGCCATAGCTACTGTCATAATGCTTTTACCTATTTCAACTAGCATTTCTAGTAGGCATATTAAAGATATGGTAATATCTGCCATTTGTTGGAGAGAGTAGGAGGTAGTGTGTCGTCTTCATAGACTTCCAACCCCTTTGTTTCTCCTCATGTTGTCGCTCGTGTGGACTCACTTGCAGTCTGGCTTGGTTCCAACTTCCCCACACCAAAAAGAAATCTAGTTCATTGTAAGATCACAGCCCAGCCATGTTATTTAAATGGCATCTCAGCTTTCCAGCAATGATGTCTGCTGGCAGCTCAGTTTGACCATCTTCAGCTGTAGAACTGATCAATGGAATTGTTTTTAATTTTTCACTTTATTAATATAACTTCATAAGTAAAGTTTTATGAATGAAACTGCATGCATTCATAAAACCAGGTACCCCAATAACTGGCTAATTGAGTTTCACTTTCAATCCAATTGCTGCTTAAATTGCTGAAACTTACACTGTTTCAACTTCTGCTCACTGGTTGTCATTCATTATACTTGTCTATATTGTAACTTCTCCAACTCCATTTTACAATGCTCACTCCATTTTGTAAAAGCTTGCTGCAACCTTCATTTTTGCAAAACCCTGCTGTAATCTTATTAGTTTAATTCAGATGTGTGAATGAGGTATGTATGGATGATGGAATTAACCTCCAGCCCCAGCCTGTCCTGATGAAATAAAGTGTAAACAGCCAATGGCTGAAGATGCAGACAACAGCCCTGACAAAGTAAGAGGAGTCCACCCTCAAAAGAAAAGAACAAAAGAAAAGAACAAAAGTACAATTGAAGAAACATCAAAGCCAGGTCCAGGGCTGAAAATCATGTCTGCAATTGACAGGTGATCAATCACACCGAACCCAGAGGCAGCGTGACACAGCAAGACCTATAGACTCTGGATTCACACTAAAGCCTACAAAAAGGATGGGTGAGATGGAAGACTTTGGAGGGTAACATTCTGGTGCCAACATGGAAGGGCATTGGTGCATGCCCAGCAGAGACCCAGCTCTTCCTTGTGCCCGGCTCTCCTGGCCAGTTAGCCGCCACAAGCTACGAACCCAAGCCACAAACTCAAGCTACATTCAGGACTGGTAACTATGATAACAACCTTGCAGAACCTCTGTGTGTGTGTATGAATGAATGTGTGAATAAATATGAAATTGAATGGAATGTTATAGCTATAACTAACTGCTTACTATGATTCTTTCTGCATTCACAATAAATGTGGCATTTTGCCTTATCCCCTTTAATAAGATCCTGCTGGTTTTTATTTTATTGGTATAACACAGCCACTTTGTTTTTTAAGCTTGCTTTTTACTCTGAGCCCATCTAAATTCTTATAGCCCCATTGGAATGAGAAAAGTGACTGCAGAAAAGCCATTGGGTCGGTTCCCTATTTATTCTTCCTCAGAGATTCCAGCTGAGATGCATGTGCTCAAGTTAAAAGATGATTTCCCAGTGGGATATGCAAGTCACATTCTGTTCTTTCTCTCTCCTTGCCCTAATGAATTTACCTTGAAAAGTTATAGCTCGTGGAGGAAAGATGGCTGAGCCATAACCTTGGAAGTGAGGAGTCCTGGATTCTATTTCTCTGTGATATCTCTGCTACTGACTTGGGCAAGTCACTTAATTGTAAGCCATACCCACATGGTGTGGCTCTGTCTTCCTCTGGTCATGGCTAGGCCATTTAGAGATTGAGCCTGCTACAGTTTTGGTTAAGAGAGCTGGGTGTTTTAGTTCAGCCAGCAGAGGCTCAGTGCATTAAGATCCAACCCTTTCTCACACAACTAGTCGTAGTGGTGTCAGTAAGACTACTCGTGAATATTCATCAGTGTGAGTTGGGCTGAACAATCATACTCTGCGCTTCAGGTTCCCTGTCTTTAAAATGAGATGATCGCACCAACTTATCTCCTAAGGAAGCTTAATTAATTAATGTTTGTAAGGCACTTTGAGATCCTTGGATGGAAGGTGCTATTGAAGTACTGCAAAGTAAATAATATTTAAATGCATCTTACTTCATACTGTAATCCCTTAAGTGTATGAGGAAGGAATTGAAATGAACATTGTAAACATAGGTATAGTCCAACTTCAATATTGGGGGGCAGGGGGAGCTTCAGTCAGGCCAACAGGACAGCACATGTAGGGGAAAACTCTGTGCCTGCCCAAGGCTTGCAGTTGTGGGGGGCAATGCCCCTCCTGCCCCTCAAACTGCACCCATGATTGCAAAGCATATCAAGTCAGTTTATCAGCAGCTCCCCAAATCAGTGTGGCCTTCTCTCAGCTGCATGCCGAGCACTGCAGCTACATTTCAGTTGTCATTATTCATTGATAAATGCATCGAATGTTGATAAGTGAATGAGAATTTAAACCTTGACAAAATTTGAGAACCTCAAAGATGACCAGGATCAGTATGAGACCCTCCTGCCCTCTGACAGGACCCCATTCCTTCAAAGAGTCCAGATTCCCTTTTATTTCTCTTCTAGGTAGCTTCCTATAATCTCCCCTCTAGCTTCTTTAGTGGGAGGCTAGCTGCTCTGATTCCCCATCCCAGCTCTTTGGAGGTGGCCAGATGGCCCATTTCCTGCATCCTCCCCAAATCCTGTCGTGGCATATTTTGGGGGTGGGCAGTTTGCTCTTGTGCAGCAAGAGAGCTGGAAACACACTTCTTGCTGCTAGTGCATGTTCGCCCTTTAGCTCTGGGACTGACACCCAGTGGCACCCTCTGCTGCATACTACGACAGCACTGCAGATTGCTTCCAGCATAGTAGTATTCATCATGTGGTCATGGTAGGGAACTGAGGAGACGTCATGCTTTTGTGCCTAGGGCTGGCTTGCAGTGGGTATGGGGAAGGAGGACAATCCAGCTCCTGAATTATAGTGACACCCAGTGTGATCATAGCCATGTAACGCCAATATTTTGCTGAATAGGACTCCATGCGAGACAAGATATTCGCAAAAGCAAGCTGGGATTTACTTTTGAAACAACTCCTAGTGCTATTTGCTGGGGGAAAGGATTTATAACAAGGAAGCCTCCCTATAAATGACAGTTGCCTTTTTGTTTGTGTATTCCCATAAATTAAAACCATGACCCAAAATATCTTTCAGAACTGGAGGGCAAAAACTCTACCCTGCATTACAGCTGGGCAAGCACCCTTTATTCCTTATTACTTTGTTTTACAGTAGCACCTGGAGCCCCCAACCCAGCAGCAAGGTACTGTTGTGTTAGGCACTCAGCTGATATAGATAGTAAGAGGCAGTTACTGCCCTAAAGAACTTACAACTGAACTAGACAAGTTTAGGAGAGAGAAATACAACATACAGGCAGAAGGTGGGGAACAGATGCACAGACAGACTAAGACCCGATTAGAACCGCAAAGGTAGTTAGGCACTTAACTTCTAAATACCTTTGAGGATCTGGGTCTAAGTGACTTATTCAAGGTCAGACAGGAAGTCTATAGTAAAGATGGAAAATTGAACCCAGGACCAGTTTAGCTGATAGGTTTGTCAATATGAGGAGGTCAATGAGAGATTAGCTGTGCATCGTTTTATTTATTGTTGTTTGCTTTATTATGCACTGCTTCTCGTTATCCCACTTGCTTTTCATGTTCTACCACCACGCAAAGTGCTTTTCATCTCAGAAGCTGAGTCTGTAGCAGAGTCGACCATCAAATCATCTCTCTGCGAAATAAACATCCTTCACTTATTACTTCTATTTTATTTATTTATTTATGATGGCATCTAGTTTGAATTTCTTTAACAGTACTCTGCTTCTTTCTTTTACTGAATTTTAACAGCTCCTTCCTGTGTCGTTTGGAACTGGCCAAAGTTGGCAGCTCTCAAAATTTTTTTTTCCTCTTTGAAATGCGCAGATACTTTCTCCTTCAGTGATAATGGGCATTGTGCTTCCTTAGAAATATTTGTTTGGGGCCTATTATTTCTCAGCCTCTTCAGTTGGCAAACTGAAGGCTTGGAAACAAATGAACTTGGATGGCAGCCGAAGCTGTCAAAATGCGCCTTCCATTCATTAGTGAATCATCCACCTACTGTATTTAGAGCTTCACTCCGACTTTTCCAGACAGCTTCTTGGTTGAGTTCTTGGATTTTTTTTTCCCCCTGTCTCTTTTAAACTTGCTATTCCAGTCTACTTCACTTACACCCACACAGCAAACCTCACATCTCAGTTTTCTGGAAGTAACTAATTAATGTGCCGGTATACAAGGTGCAGTCGGGCATCATTGTAGAAGATATTAACGTTACATATATGTGCTTCATTTCTCTTCCAGTTGCATGAGGCTAGCACTTCAATCACTTTGTCAGGAGACAACAACTAGTGAGAAAAATGTGTGACTCCTTTGCAAGCATTAAAATCCTATTCTTGAGGCTTCCGTGAAAATTTCTGGGAGTAAGGTAGGAAAGTCTTCGGTCTCCGTATCCGTTCAATTATCCGCTTAGCTCCTTTCTTTTGTTTTAGTCCCTCTTTTTGCTTCTTTCCTGTCTGCCACCAAACAGCTATTCAGAATATTAAACACTGCTAGGAATGCCTTGCAGCCTTCTTGTATGCTGATATAAACCTAGGTGGTGAACGACCATTGGCCAGGCTAGCTCCATCTTACTGTGTGCTGCTCTTGCTCCATTCTGCAGAATGACAGAGGGCATTTATGATTCTTATGACACTAGTATTATTCAGAGGAGAGAGGGGTAATGAGCAGTGCAGCAGACCAGTCTTGGACATGCAATACAAGAAACATCACTTGTAGAAACTTGTCATATCAAAACTGTAATCTGTTCTTTGTCTTTGTTAGCAGAAAACTGTGTTCAGGATTTACTATAGTGTGATGGGTAGATTACGCCCTGAGCCCCCCTGCTGGAGGCCTTGTGGTCCTGCTACATCCTGCCCCCCAAAAGGGCAGTAGAGAGGTCCTCCAAGCTGCCTAGAGAGGCTGTGTGGGAAGCAGCCAATCAGGGCCCAGCAGGTCAGTATAAGAGGAGCTGCAGGGCCATGGTGAGGTGAGTTCAGTTCCTTGCTAGAGTTAGAGGAGGGTGGATGATGCTCCAGGCTGGTTGCTGGGACTCCACAAGGGCAAGGCCCTGAAGTAAAGGTGAAGAATGTGTGGGAGCCATGGGGAAGTGTCCCAGGGAATTATAGCAACAACACAGTTTATTTAAAGGGATATTGCAGTTGGCTGCTATCTATAGGGTCCCTGGGCTGGGACCCGGAGTAGAGGGTGGGCCTGGGTCCTCCCCTGCCCCCCAGTCACTGGGAAAGTGGCCTGGACTTTGAGGCACCCCAGAAGGGGAACTGAACTGTAGTGGTCCAGCTGAAGAGGTGGGGCCAGAAAGGCCCTGAGAGGATGGGACATTACAGGGGGCACTGTGAGAGGCCCCTGTTGGACTTGTATCCCAAAAGGGGTTTACGTTGCTTTTATGTCACGGTCAGACTGTGTATGGCCTGGCCGGAGGGCTGAGTCACCGAAGAGCCACCACAAACAGAGAGAGAGCGCGCAGGTACACGAACTTGGCCAGGGGGCAGTCGTGAGAGGTGAGTATGACCCCATTACATGCAGTAAAACAAATTAGCACATTTTATAGAAAGCCAGATGTACCTTATTCTTACATTTTGGGCCTATAGTAACTGCATGAGGAAATGCATGCTTTGATTATGCACTAAGAAACCAAATAAATAAGTCTCATTTATTTGTTCTGAGATATTTGGAAGCCTCTCTGAGCACAGGTACAGGAATTCCAAATCACAATAGAAAGCATGTTAATGAAAAACAATGCTAACAAAGAAGACTTTCCCCCCTGCTCCATATCCAGGGCCGCCCAGCTTTTTGGTGTAACTCTGCTCAGCGCAGAACCTGAGGAAGGGGAGCAAATGTGACTGCATGCCATCTCTGTTCTTCCCTGATTTCTGGGGCAGCTGGAGTCAGTTTGGCTCCCAGTGGAAGTTAGAGCAGCCTCAAAGCTGCTCAACGTCTCTCTGCAAGGCATACTCCTGATACACCACCTATAGAGGGGCTCAAGAAAAGTGGATGTAAGGCTGGCTCCCCCAGCTTTAATCTACTTGGGGATTCCCCCAGGCTGAGAAAATAATCAGTTGCCAATTTAGGGCAGTTTTATAGGCTCTTTGTTTCAATGGAGTGATGAGAAGGGGCCATATTGAGGGCCAAGATGGGACCCCCAGATCTGAGCTGAAATACACTTGCTCACTTAGGCAAAAGTCTTTGAAAACAGAAGTCCTTGAACCATAGTCTGAAGGTCAACAGATTGGACTTCAATAGACTGCCGAGGTGAAGTAAATTCCGGGGCAAAGGCTCGTATCTGCAGCCTAGACTACCGGATCTAGGGATTGGAAGCAGAAGTGCCTCAGTGGGTTTAGCTGCTGGGATGTTGCATAAGGTGAGAGGCAGGCCTCGAATCATAGAAAGCCTCACAGAGTGAGGTTTGTAAAAATGAGTTTGCACAATAGGCTGCAAATCTAGATCCTCCATCACCAGGTTTAGCTAGAACTAAAGGTTGATTCAGTGCTTCCAGTGTTGAGAAATGCAGTTTTCCCTTTTTGTTTTATCTCTAGAAATACGCATGCTCTCTTCCACTTAAACAGCCATGTGACACTCCTGTGATAGCTGGGAAAATGAAAGCCATGGACAAAGGGGTCTTTTGTGAAATTAAGGTCAAAGGCACTTCAGACATCTGGAAAAAGGTGAGAGAGTTGGTCATACAGCCTAATAATTCTCTTCTGACTGTCCCATGAGCCAGACAGCTCCTGGCCACTACTATCCTATCTCAAACCAGGAGGAAATATTTTATTGCTCCTGACCCTCATCCCTTAGTCCAGCATTCAGTGTAGCTGCTGAACCATGGCTGGGAACAACAACCGTGGCAATGACTAAATTCTCTTTTTGCCAAGGTTGTCAGTAGGGAACTGAAGGATAAGCTGGAAAACAGCTTTTAAGTTATTTGATTCATGACTCAGTTGTAAATAAGTGCTGTTGTACACAGAAGATCGGCATGCTAATGGCAGGGGACAAGCAATAATAGACATGGTTTATTAAGCCTTGATTTGAAAATAACTGACTCCTGGGTATATAGTAGAAAAGGTTCATGAAGAGCCAGTGTTTCAATTATACGCAGTACATGTATCTTTGCCAACAACGTAGGAAAGTAACTCTGTCATGTACAGACAGCATCCTTGGAACAGGAGGTGAAACCAAGTGGGAAGCCAGACATACCCACAATGCTCTTCTAAGTGCTAGTCTCAAAGCTGTTCTTAGATTACGGCTTGAAAGCACCAATGACTTCAAGACAATGGGAGCTGCAGGTCTCCTAGGCTCCGAAAAGCGGGTGATAAGTGCAGTCACCACTCAATCAATAGTGGGAACAGAAAAGCACAGCATGATACAAATGCGTTTTAGTTCTTGCAATCTGGGCCCTTGTTAGTCTGAAGACTATTGGAGAGTGTGATAAATCAGCAGCCTCTCTCCATGTGTACCACCTTCACAGTGGAGGTCAGCTGGGCACATAGCAACTCTGCTACCCATTCCAGATGCACCCCTAACCAACCAACACTTCCTCTGGCTTATCCGCTCTGATTCCCAACTAGACGTCGGGGAAGCAAAGGGTTTTCCTTATTGGTATCTGATGCATGAGAGACATACCAGGTGTTGGCAGCAGATGGAGGGGATCCGAACCAACTCACGATCTCTCTCAGCATTCTGAAATACAATGCAGATAAGGTACAACAGAAGATCAGGTGGTGCCTCCCTGCACAAGCAAGTACTGCTGGGGCAAATGAACAGACTTGTGGACACCAACAGAGGGATAAGAACAGAGTCACTGAACGCCGCTCTGTCGATCCCTGCTTGGTGCTTTTCAGGAGTCCCAAATAACAGACACGCACTCATGCAACTACTCATTGTCAAGGAACTCTGAGCCCCCTTTCTTCTGGTGGAATTAAAACTCCTTGTGTCTCTCCTTTTAAAAGCCTGTCTAGGAACTCTGGTTACTTTAATCAGGGAAGTTTTGGAGGTTCATTCTTTTAGGCAAGTGAGTTAATTGGTCTGTTTCACTCTTTGGTCAGCAAGAACATGCCTCCAGAATTGGTTATGCATCTAGCAGAAATACAGAACAGTGGGCATTACAAGTCAGGGACTAACAATTTGCATTGCCTCTGGCTTAAGCTTCCACACTTACAGCGGTGAATTAACTCCCTGTGGATAATGTTGCCTTGTTCTCTGCAGATGTCAAGACTCTCTATTATCCAAATCTACCTGGTGACAGGTTCCCTTAGATTTAATAGGCGAGAGGGAGAAGACGTTTCTTCCAGAGCTGCTGCTTCTGGCCTTCCCCTCGGATTACCCACAATGTGCATCTTTAATATAGCCTCTTGAGAGCAATTTTATCTAGGGATCTGCAGAAATGTTGGATTAAATAGAGCATGATTTTCGTGAGATGAAAAAGTGGGTGAGGGATGGCCTCACTCAACAGCAGCATTTTATTTGCCCTCCCCCCCCCCCCCCCCAAAAAAAAAAAAAAAAAAAAGGGTGCCTGGAAGTGAGCATTTCCACTCAGTGGATGTTACAGCAGCTTGACAAGGCATAGTACTTTCCCACTTGTTCTGCTTCCCCATAAAGCTTTGGGAGTCGCATTAGTTTTGCTAATGCTGTAAGTTACTTAGTACTTTCTTTCCCTTTTCCTATTCCTTTCCTCCTTATCTGTAACCCCAGTTATTTAAAAAACTACACCAACCAAGAACTACAATACAAGTTACAAATCTGTACCAGTGCTCTACCCTATCGTTTGCCCACATATTGGGTCCAAGTCCCCTACCCTTGTTTGTGTCTTTAGGCTGAAAGCCATTGAGCGGGTATTGTCTCTGTTCTGTGTCTGTACAATGGGCCGTGATGCAGAGTGAGCCCTATGTGTTCTACCATGATATAAATATTTACTACTACTAATTTGTACTAGACGTGTACGAAAACCATCATTCCTTCTGGTGCTTCCCTTGCATCTGCCTGCTCACTGCCTGCCTAGCTGTCCTAAGTACCGGCAGAAAAGCAAACAGTCAGAGTCCAATAACAGTGTCAGGTCAGCAGCTGTTCGATCAAGCTTGCATGTGTCTTGAAATCTGTGAATGAATGGGGTTGGGACCTCCTGCTTTTGAAATTCTCTTATTTATTATTTGGGGGCCTGTTTTGTGCAACGCCCAGTACAAACTCGTTACAAGGGCAAGGCCCTCCTCTGAAGAGCTCATAGTCTAAATAGACAAGAAAGACAAAGGGGTGGGAGGAAAAACAGAGGGGCAAAGCACTTGCATAAGGTGATAGAACAGGTTCACGGCAGAGCTAGGAATAGAACCCATGTCTCTGGAGGCCCAGGGCAATTGCCAGGATCTGTGGGCTTGAGTTCCCTCCACTGAGCCTGGAGCTAGCTGCCTCAGAATAGTTAATGAGCCCAGCGGGGCTGTGGCAGAATTGCCTGATTGGCCAGCCTACCTGGCTGCAAAGAGCCAAGAGGTCTGCATTTAACTCAGCAGCAGTGGCTGGTAGCTGGCCGCTTAGTACTTACGCCCATAACTTGTCATCTCTTCTGTGCTGGCCTTGTTCCCAGTCTTCCTCCTGACCTGCTTCTACCTTGTTCCTCTCCTGCTCCAGCCTGCTCCCTTGTCTGGCATCTGACTCCAGCTCTGTCCCTTGGCTTGTCTACTGGTTCCTGTTCCCAGCTCTAACCACTAGGCCAGAGAGCTCAGTCCCTGACACCAGTACCCTATCTACTGGAGCACATTGCATCTCTTGCTGCTTGTTGACCCTTTTTTTTGTATGGAACATCTACTGAGGGGCAGGAGTTCACAGGGCTCAGAAGGTGATCTTCCTTCCAACTGATGTTTGTATATTGATCATACTCCAGCTGTTGATTTATTTTATTTCATTGTTTTATTCCCCTTCACTTTTAAGCACCTATCCTAGTCTCTAGGCCCTTTAGCATAATTAACATGCTCAATACTAAGAAATAAAATACTGAAGTGTCTGTGCGGAGTCGGTTGGCGCTATGCCCGGCTCATGAGACCGCTCATGGTCTCCGACACCATCAGGTGCTCCAGAGACACAGAGCACAACATGGGACACCGTCAGTACTAGAACGAGTGAACAAGACTGCTGGTCAGAGAAATAACCCACTTCCTTCCCTGCCGAACCAAGGGATGCACCCCCTCATGTACCTATTCGCTACACCAACACTGACTTGGACTCTAAATACATTCTATGGGTGGCATACCCGAGATCACTTATTCACTGATGCTTTAAAAACTCCTGCACCCCAACCTGGGTCTATGCTGGTTATGTGCTATGTATGTATCTTGTGAACCTTGTAACCGCTGTAACCTCTGATAACTCTGATAACTCAACCTCTGATAACTCAAGCCTGACCCCAGATGTACAGTCCCTTCCTTCTTAACTTATGTAAATTTGATTTTAAACATGAGCTTTAATAAAATTTTTAAATCTGTTCTTACAGGCCTATCATCATAACCCGAAAGCTGAACATTTATCCACCTTAGCCCAGCCCTCCCCAAGTGCCTGACCGCAAATGATTTGCAGCATGTCTAGCTCTGGCAGACCGAGGGCGGGAAGTGAATTCCAAAGTACCCAATGGAAACTGACTGAAAAGCCATCAGACTTTTAAACCAGGGAGCTGCTAGATAAAGTATCTCTGGTGCTGATGTTGCCTGAAGGACAGAAGAAGCGTCTTGGGAACCTGGTCCTACACATTTTACATCTTAAATTCCCCTTGGCAGATTATAGTCAGCACCACCATACAGTGCCCTTTGCAATGTCACTTGATAAATGGGGGTGCTGCACTCAGCTGCACAATAATTACAAGGTGTAGCTCCATATAGACTGAGTTATGGCAATCTAGTCATGGCTAGCTGCAGTAGTGTCCCTGAACGCTAGGGGAGCGCACAGGGAAGTACCCCTTGCTTACATCTGTGTAGCAGACATAAGCAGCACTTCTCCAAGTGTAGCCCTGGGGCTACTCAGGCATGCCCCTCTGAAGAGTTACTTCTGGTGGAAGCAGTAGCAGACTGTTCTCTCTCCAGCACTGGGTGGCAGATTCTCTTTCCAAGCGGGTGTGCTGTGGGGTGTGTGCCTCTCCTTTTTATGCCCCACTTTGTTCGCTCTGTGTTGGAGAAGGCATAAT
This sequence comes from Eretmochelys imbricata, assembly GCF_965152235.1. Lineage (NCBI taxonomy): Eukaryota > Metazoa > Chordata > Testudines > Cheloniidae > Eretmochelys > Eretmochelys imbricata. Next base: position 75,687,712 of record NC_135581.1, on the reverse strand, counting down.
TTGGTTCAATATGGGGAACCAGTTGTATAAGTTTAGGAGTAGAAATACCAGCCTCTGCGAGCATATACGCTGATATATTTAATACTGTATTGATGGTCTCTGTTGGCTTTAAATCCATGCTCAGCAGTACAAGACGCGATTAGTTTTCTCCAGAGTTTGTAGATGTTTTCCTGATGAAATTCAGAAAAGGTCCATATTGCATTAAAGTCATTCTAGGTTATCTTCGATCACAAATGTGCCTGTTTAGTATGAGGCTGCTGTTGCAAGATCTGTCAAAAATACATTTATAGATGAATCTCCTTCTGGTTCTACAGACTAATCCTTTTAGCAATTACTAGGCTGCCAGAGATTTTGAGCATACTTTAGGGAGTCCTTCAATAAATTCCTAAAAAAAATCAAGAAAAACACAAACAGGAGATTCCCAGCACGTTTTGTTTTTGATTACTTGGCCAGTTTTGACCAAAATTTTGTAACCTGTTTGTGATCCATAACATCACCTAAGTGGTTCCAACATTTGTTACTATTTCTTAACTCAACCGTGATGGCTTTGGAGCGGCCCTGTGATAATTTACAAATGTGGTATGCTGGTCTGGCTATTGGGATGTTTACTGTATGACTGGAAGACAGGCAGGAAGGAAAAGAATGGCTCAAGGTAGCCATCTTTCAGTAAACCCTTGAGAGCTGTTAAGGGATGATGCCAAAACCATTAGCTTTGATGTGTTGCCTCAGTCTCCAGCTAATCTAGCAAGCTAGTTGGTTTTGTCCAGGACAGAAAAAAGGCCTATGGACATATAAGAACAAAGGAACTCTGGCAGGATGAAAAGGAACATACTCTTAAGAGAGGCTGTTGTTGCGGGGGAAGCAAACTGAGGCCATGTCTACACTACCCGCTGGATCGGCGGGTAGTGATCGATTTATCAGGGATCGATTTATCGTGTCTAGTGTAGATTGCTCTGCCGTCGACTCTGGAACTCCACCATGGCGAGAGGCGGAAGCCGAGTCGATGGGGGAGCGGTGGCCGTCGATCCCGCGCCACAAGGACGCGAAGTAAGTGATTCTAAGTCGATCTAAGATAGGTCGACTTCAGCTACGCTATTCTCATAGCTGAAGTTGTGTATCTTAGATTGATTCCCCCTAGTGTAGACCAGACCTGAGACACAGCACCCTACTGGGGGATGTCTGACAAAGCTGCATCTGCCTAGGAGAGAGACTTGAGTGCAGACTGGTTTGTTTAGAATCCTTTTTTCTCTAATGTGATATTCCCGTTGCTAAATAAACCTTCTTTGGTTTTAAGAAGGCTGTGTGGTCACTATATACCCTGAGTCATGGTCTCCAAAGGGAGGAACCACAGGTGCTCAACCTCAGGCAGATATGTGGGGTCAGAACGGTTGATTGATCAGGCCCTGGGCTACAGCCCCTCTCTGTAAGAGCTGTGAAATTGCACCTCAGGACTGGTAAAGGCCTAACACCTGATGGGGTGCTCTTAGAGAGGCCAGAAAGAGGTCAGAGGTTCAGCTAGCCCTGTAACCACTGACAAGAAGTTTGTGCATACATGGACAGGACTGCATTTGCCTTCAGAATTGTATTAGCCTTTATGTGATATGTCTTGATTACTTTAAAGTTTTTGCAGAATGCCGTACGTTTGCCTAGCAGAATTCTTAGGCCCTACTCTTTCATTCCGCACCTTAAGTGGAGATCAACGCCTCTCCTAGAGGGTATATAAAGCAGTGGTTTTCAAACTTTTTGTCTCATGACCCAGTGGAAGAAAAATGCTTATCCCCATGACCCAAAACAATATCTTTTGACTGGAGTTTTCATAAAATCACAATAAAGGGCAATACATTCTAGCTTTAACCACTTCACTTCAAGTAATAACTAAAATTAGACATCGTTACTTGTGAAAAATTTTTATATACAGTAAAAAAAGACGATCAGGTTGAGTTTCATTTAGTTAATGCAACAGGTGGGCCTGCTTGTTTTTCATGATCTCGTTCCAATTTGGATCACAAGCTGAAAGTGCTACCCTCATATCAAATGAACCGTTGAGTTGGTTTCTTTCTCTTGTTGTTAGCCTTGTCAAAGTTGAAAATCCTAGTTCGCATGTGTAAGCTGTGACCTGTAGTAACAACAGAACACTAATCTTACTTAACAGTGGATATTCTTTGAAAACAGTTATCCAAAACTATGACAAATTGAATGACTTGCGGTGGCATGTTTTGAGTGTGCTGTTGTAATGCTGACAGACCCCGGTAGTTGGTATTGAACCTGGGGCCTCTGGATCTTAGTACATCAGCCTCTACCACATGAGCTAAAGCCCTGTGTCTGTTAGCTAAGGCTGTAGAGCAGACTCATTTTATGTCTCTCTCTAAGTGGTCTCTGTGCCACTAAATGGGACAGAACACCACACCCAGAAGGTGTGTGGGTTACACTGTCACAGGTGAGTTACCGCAGCTCTTTTTCTTGCTCAGGCATCAAGTTTAGCTGCATCGATTCAGGATTTTTCGAAAGCAGAAGGATCTTTCACCCAATGCTTTTTCTTTTCAACCCCCTTTGCAGGAAAGTAGTGACTAAAACTGTCAGAGCAACGAGATGTAACTGTATGACACTCTTCATTTCATTCCCTTTTTCCTCACTGATGCTGTTCTCCTCTGTGTCGTAACAGTGTTGGGAACATGTTGTAGCTCGGACAATTACTTTTCAGTTCTGCTTGCCACAGTGCTAATGACTTTTGGAATGCTTGTATCTGTTCAGAGTGTCGAAATAAATCATTGCCTCTTCCTTGTAACTTCAAATTCAGTTCATTTAAATTTGAGAAAATGTCAGCTAGATATGACAACTTTATTAACCAACTGTCATCGTCAAACAAATTTGCCAAGTTAGACTGTTTCTCTCCCAAAAAATATGTGACTCTAATTCCTGAGTTTGTACAACCATGTAAGCACCCTGCCCTGTGACTCCAGTGTGAACTGGTAAATGAATATGCTCAGCTCCCATTCCTGAGCCTAACACTTCAAAAAGCCTGCTGCTCAGTGAGCTTCCTTTAATGAAATTAACAATTTTCACTACTTCCTTCAATTACTGCTATAAGATCTGGGGAAATACCCTTGGACACCAAAGCTTTGCAGTGAATGAAACAGTGATTCCAAACAACATCATTCCCCCCCCCCCACCACTCTGTTATTTCTACCTGTCATATTTGCTGCAACATGTCTTGTAAACTCCTTTTCAATTAGCCCAGTCCAATTTGTATTTTCCAACTACATAGTCATGCAGTGCTTTGAATATCTGTGCTCCTGTTGTATTTGTTGGTAAAGTCACACAACACAGCAAATCTTCCCTAAAGTCATCTTGCCATACATACCTCACATAAACTAACAACATTGCACAATTTGAAATATCAGTACTCTCATCAAGTTGGATAGCAAAATCCCTGGCTGACTGTAACTGAGTAATAAGCTGGGCTTCCAAATGCTCTGTAATATCACGAGATGTTGTGTTATCACTGAGAGGAATACTTCTCAATTTTTCAGAAAACTTTTCATCAAAAATTTGTATGCACCATATCCAGAGGTGCTGGAAGAATAAGCTTTTTGGCAACTGTATGGGTCATTTTCTCTTATGCAACCAAATATGATGCCATTTGTGCCTTATCATTCAAAGTAGTTGGCTGACTAACAACTTTAACTTTAATTCCCGTTGCTTCCTTTGAAAATATTCAAGAGGCTTATCAACGAGTTCCCCATGTTTGGTTTCTAAATGTCTTTTTAACTTTGACAGTTTTAAATGCTTGTTGCAAGCACCTCGCTGCAAAAACCACACTGGGACTTTGGATCTTGGTTTGTGTTAGCACAATTGATGAAACCGTATTTCGAAAAAAACATCACTATACTGTCTTGTCCACGATTTGGTTTACTTTTTAGTAGGTGATTCAGATGAGGTCGACAAGGCAGAAGTCTGTCTGTTTAGCACTTTCTGTTGCAAGATGACGTGCTTACACTCATATTTTCATTTTCAGATGGATTTGATGACTGTATTTCTGAACTTTTTTCTTATTACAAAATGATCCATTTTTCAGGATGAAGGTTTGTTGCTTAACCCTCGCAACTCGAGTCTCCACAGCATTAACAAAACCGACAGTGTGTGGAAAGCAGTCTCGTTAGGTGATTACATTCAAAACGGTGATGTTGTGTGTGCAGGTAATGCGTGGTGCATAAGAAACTCTCTGCAAACAAGTAAGTCTTCCCAAAAATAAGTAAAATGTCCAACATTTGTATGATTGTAATGTTATTTGAAAACTATCATGACATTTTAAGAGATTGCGACATTTTAAATTTACAAGTAACCCAGTACCTAATTTTCCATGACTATTTTTTATAATATATGTTTAATCAAAAATGAATCTATTTCTGAAAAATGTCATTTTTGGGGTACGCTTTTAATACTGTAGTAATTGGTTTTTAATAAAGTTTTTAAAAACATTAAATTCTTTGAAATTTCAAATAAATTTTCATTTCAAAATACAGTAGTAGGAAAATTCCCACTTTTGATTACGTTTCCCCACAGGAAATAATTGGGGGGGAGGAGTGTGGGGGCAAAATAAAAGTCCTTTTCTCCTCCCCTCCCCCACCAATTTCTTTCACATTTCTTTCTCTCTTTTCTCCTCACTGTGTTTAAAAAAAAAAGGGGGGGGGAGTGGGGAGGGTAAAAGAAAGTGATAGATATGAGGAGGGGAAAAAAGAAAACCAAAACAATCCCCCAGCCTCCAGTTCAGAACTCTTGGAGAATGATTAAGCTAGATGCAAAAGCCAGATACACAAACTTTTGATGTGTTAAAAACCATCCAGAAATGCCTATGCTTTTACAGAAATTATCTTTCATCATCAAAGCACAAAATACAACGTAATGGACAGCTCAGCCCACTCCAAGGAATATTTAGCCACCAGCTGTCAAGATAATAGAATAAACACCACTGTATAGCAGACTTGATGCTGATAAAAGTAGTTTAAAATGTTGGTCTTGACATCTAAAGCATTTAATGGACTGCGTTCGAGATATCTTCCTGATCTTCTAACTCCTTATGTACCATCTTGCCCTCTGTGATCTGCAGGCTTAACTCTTCAAGCCAGGAGTATTTGGAGTCAAATAGGGTACTATCTATATCTTTGCCTCTGTTGTGGCTTCAGCTCTATGGACTTTTGCTCCCATTTGCTCCCGGCCTTAGACCAGTGATTCTTAACCTTTGCTGAAGCCTGCACCCCTTTGGTTCTCAAAATATGTTCTCGCACCCCTTATCAAAAATTGTTGAAGTAGGTCAGTTCTGTAAACCTGTTTGTATATTACAGTAATCATTAAAAAATGTGTAATATTAATAAATACATAGGTTTGATATTACAAAGTAGGTGTACTTACGTGCCTGTGCTTAATTTGTATTTTCGACGATTTATCTTCTAAAAAAAATCTGGCCTCTCTCGCACCCTCAGAAAGGTCATCTCACACCCCCAGGGGTGCGTGCACCCCAGGTTAAGAACCACTGCCTTAGACTGACCTTAATGTTGCGATAACTGCTTTCAAAAATCAGACTAAAACCCCTTTTTTATTGAGCATGGCAACCTGATTTGTTTTATATTCCAACTGCATGAAGGACCCAAGGCATCACTTGATGGATAGGCACCTAATAATTATTATTGCAGTGTGGGAATCTGCGTGTCTTTTCAGATGGATAGAGCCTCTAGAACTGATTTCCGCTATTGGGGTGGCCTTCTGTGCGTCCCTGTCATCTCACACGGTGTTCTCCGTGTCTCGACTTTTCAGTTTGCCTGTATGTGCAAGAGCTTCAATTTCTTTCTTTCTAAATAGCTGCTTCTTGTAGTTCTTGTCGGGATAGACAATGCTTTTTTTGGCCACAATAAATCTCCATGTTTGTCACAGAGGTCACAAAGTCATGGATTCCATAACTTCCTGTGACCTCTGACTTGTGCAGTGGCTGATGTGTCTGGCCCGGGGGCCACCTGAGCAGCTCAGGCAGCTCGGCCAGTTGCACCAGCTGCTTGAGGCAGTCTCTGCTCCCCCCCCCCCCCCCCAGCAGCAGGAGCTTGTGTGTGTGTGTGGGGGGGGGCAGGGCTGGGGTATGGGGCGGTGCTTATCTGGTGCGGGGGTTCCCGGAAGAGCGACAGGAACTCCCCTCCCTCAGCTGCTAGCTCCACGGGCTGCCTCTGCCTGCAGGCACCGCCACCGCAGCTCCCATTGGCCGCGGTTCCCGGACAATGGGAGCTGCAGAATGGGGCTTGGGGCGGGGCAGAGCAGAGGCAGCACATGGAGCTCATAAGCTGGGTAGGGAGCCAGCCCCAGCTCTGCCAACTCCCCCGCCCGAGCACCTGCGGTTACCCCAGGCCACGCCCCTCCCCCTCCCTCCCCCCCCCCCCCCGTTTTAGTCAGGTGTATATAGTAATAGTCAAGGATAGGTCACAGGCCGTGAATTTTTGTTTACTGCCCGTGACCTGTCCGTGACTTACTAAAAATATCTGACTAAAACATAGCCTTACTTATTAGGCACAGGTTAGTATTGCATATCCAAGAATCTGATAATCAGCAAATTATGGAAAGGAACTTTTATCTAGTGTTTAGAGCATGTGTCTAGAGTTTCTTCTGTTTCCTTTTTTTGTTTTTGTTTTGCAAGACCAGAAGCTGGATCAGGGTTCTGTTTTAGCTGAGCGGTGCAGGAAGCTTGGGGTGGGGGCTCAAAAGGGGGGGCTTTTTCCGCATCTCCCTTTCAAACTAGCTACAAGCAAACCTACCACACATGGAGCAGAGCTAAGGGGAGGCCAAAGCCTTTAGGACCTGATTTTCCCAGTTCCCTGTATCTCATGTGAGCATTTACCCCTGTGCCAAGTGGGTGGACACTGCTACCCCATTCTGATGTGTTAGTGGCCCGGGACTCGCTTTGGTACAGCTGTGAATGGCCATGTAAGGTACAGGGCAGTGGGAAATCAGGCCCGTTCATATTTAATAATTTTAAAAAAATGTAAACTGTCTTTCCTTAACCTGCCCACAGACCCTTCAACACACACGTGTGCTCACGTATTCTCTCATTCACCACATGCACGTGTGTGTGAATGCGTTCACACACTCTCTCTCTCTCTTTTTGTGGGGGATGAGGTATAACAGAGTTTTTTTGAACTGGTATTTTGGGCTGTGGGGGAGGCATCTGATTTTTTTGTGGAGGGGAGGGCATGAGGGACATAGTGTGCCAAACCCATCAGGCATATGGGTCAGTAATTCCTTGCCTGCTAGAAGGGACTTCATAGCTACGACCGTCCTCTGTTTAATAGCAGAATGGGTTTTTTTGGTTATTTTTTTTTTGAGAAAACTCTGTACGTTTCTATAGTTCCCTTTGATTCCCAGGGCCTGATTCCGATCTATCTGGTCAGTCACAACCAGGAGTGACTCCACTAGAGTAGGTGGTCTCTTGGTCTGTCAGAGCGTTTCCTTCTCACTCCAGTTGTTACCTGCTCTTGGAGAGTTCCAGCCATTTGGCATAACCAAGCTTGAAATCCCCGTTACACTCAGTTCTTATAATTCAGTAAGCTCTTGCTGTACAGGGGGAAGTGCATGTCTGCATTTTGCCTTCAGAAAATAGTCGTGCATTTTTAATGTGCTTCTCCCTAAGCGACACACTGTTTAGCCAAAGGCTTTAGCTCGGTGTCTTTTTTGCAGTTCTAAAATAAGTTTTTGCTGACTTCTGGTTGGTGATGGCTGAAGAGGACAGTTATCAAAATATGCCTGACCTGCACCTGCTGAAGGTTGCTTTTTTACTTTGCACATGCTGAGCATGCCTGCTAGCTTTTCTCATTCCTCTGGGGGTAAGCTTGCATAAATGTCCCTTGCATATTGTAATGTCATCAGCTGTGGGAGCTCAGACTTTCAGCACCTTGCTCTGTGCTTGTGGAACTTGCTGCTGAGGGTAGCCTGCATTAATGATGAGTTTCTGCAGTCTTGTGTGGGAGACTATATGAAGAGTGTTATGGGAAATATGTTGATGACAAGCTCTATGTTAATTCATCAGGTTAACCAGGGTACCATGCACCATGCCAATTGGTGTCAGTCTCAGGGTGAAATACTCAGCTCATTGACATAGCAGTTTAAGCAGCAGTGTAACATACAGCTTCTGCCAATCCCTTGTTCCGAAGAAAACCTTATTTTTAAACTTGTGTTTCTTCAGTAGATTCTGTCACTGGAAACCCCAAGAGCGAGGTGGGTCTTTTACATGAAACTCTGTATAATCAACTTGTTACCACTTAAAAAAAATAGATAGCGATGAAAACCTAAAGGAATTTATTAAATTCTAGGGCCAGTTTCTCTCTCAGTATAAATTGGTGTAGCGCTATAGAAGTTCATATAGCCAACTGTGCGCCATTGATATCTACAAAGCTACTCTGGTTTTATATCCGCTAAGGAACTGTCTCCAAAAGAGCAAATATACCATTGTAAAGGCTGTAGTAAAGAGAGACGTTTTAGGATGTGATTTGTAAATGAAGAGAGTTGGAGGGCAGAGGAGCAAAGTATAAGAAGAGGGAGATGAAGTCACTGCCGTTATTATTTATATTCCATCCAGCACCAAATGTATGCTGGGTGCTTACCAGTCAAAAATGAGACATGATACCTCATTGGAAGAGCTTGTCATCTGAACAGAATGGGAGCCTGTGGGGGATGGGATGTAAGTAAACCAGGTGATGGAATGAAGAAGTGCAGTATGAGTCATGTTAGTTCCATGGAGGATGGTGATTGCTAATATTTAGTGCTTCATAGTGATGGGGGACTAGGGTAGACCCACTGTTTTCAGAGTGGACTTGAGGAGATGATGGACCACAGCAGGCTGAGTCAGGAGGAGGCTTCAGGCATAGGGAGGGTGGCTATAAGGAAGAAGAATACATAGAAGAAAAACCAGAGATGAGGGTGGAAGAAAGACACAAGGGCTGGCTAAAGAGAGAACTGAAGAGAGCAAGGATGAGCATGGAGAGAGACGGGCAAGTGCTAAGTTATGCAGGGCACTGATTGTGAAGAGATTGGGCTTGAATTTGTTGTGTAAAGGAAGGGGAAAGGAAGCCAGCAAAGGAAAGGATATGAATAAGGGTCTGATATGGTCACAGTGGCAAGCAAGATAGAGGATTTCTGAAGGAACCCTTTGGATGAATGGACTGAAGGAGGCTAGGGCAGGAGATGGGGGAGGAGGATGCTGCAGTACCAGAGGTGTGAGGTGATCAGGGCTTGTCTGTAGGGCATTAGTGTGGGGATGGACAGATTTTAGTGACAGTTTTGGTGTAGGTGTGCAGCAGGGAGAATAGTGGAGTTGCCGATGGTGATAAAGAAGGGAAGAAGAAAATTTGTTAAATGAAGCTACAAGTTCAAAGGGCCTCACTGTTGTGGTATAGGGGACTGTATCTTGAAGCAGTTTTGTATCCCAGACAGGAAGTGGGGGGAGAGATGCTGTGGAAGTCCATGTTCTGTTATGCAACTCTCTCGCTGAATAAAGCTCCTTCAAGCACTGTGAGCCCTGAGTGATTATTGATCATCCCCCTGTACCAGAAGTAAGTAGAACTTAAAGAAAATAACCTGAGAGGAAGAATGGAGCAGCTAAATGTTCAACAAGAGCTGAAACTCTCTGGAAATATGGAAAATACCTCAAATAAATTTAAACAGCACTTCACTCTATATCTGCAAGTTCCCAGCTGCCTCTGCAAAACTGAACATGGCCTTCTGCAGTGTCCCTTCTCCAGACTTGCTTTCTGGAAATCTAAAGCACTTAAATGTACAGTTCCCCATACTGCACTCCATGTAAAAATAAAGCATAGGAGAGAGATCCTTTTAACCTGAGGGTAAAAAATAAAGCGAAACTGTATAAGAGTCTGTGACTGAGCTATGGCTGAAAAGCCAGTCTTACAATTTCAGGACCTAACAGAGTCCCTGGCAAAAGAGACTAGGGGCTTCTACACAAAACTCCAGAGCTGCTAGGCTAAAGCTAAACCAACAAATGACAAACGTATATTTCGTGTAATGGAAATAACATACGTGGGAGACAAGTAAATATAGCAATGGGTACAGGTAGCTCATGGTAAGGTGGAGGCCATCACCAACATGCCTGCCACTACAGACAAGGAGGGTGGACAAATATTTCCTCAAATGGTGAATTATGTAGGGAAATTTGTGCGTAATCTGGCTATCCAAATCAGCAACCTGAGCCAGTCCTACTGTGCAAAGAAGTCCAATGAACATGCATCAAATCGTAATAAAGAATCTGAGAAACTGAAGGCTTAATTAGAGACCCCAAACCTGAGATACTATGACAGTAAGTACAAAACGAGGTTGTCCATGGACACCTCCAAGGAGGGCACTGGTGCAGTCTTCTTACACAGTATGGTCAAAACTGGAGACCAGTGGTTTATATGTCACAGATGTTAATAAAATCTATGTCACTATGCTCAAATGGAGAAGGTGGCTTTGGCCTTAGTCCAGGGGTATAAAAAGTCTTTATTTATGGGAAGCCTGTGGTTGCTGAAACTGATGGTAAACCACTTATTGCCATTGTCAAAAGGGGGCTGGGAAACATTCCCCAACAATAGTGAGATTATTTTTTCAGTTACAAATGTGTGATTTCCAAATTGAACACAAACTGGGGAGAGATTTGGTGGTTGGAGACACACTTTCTGCAGCATTTGACAAAAGTGCAGAGGAACAAAGTCCAGAGCTAGATTTTGTACACACCTGTCAAGGTTCCTCCCCCACTCTGAACTCTAGGGTACAGATGTGGGGACCTGCATGAAAAACCTCCTAAGCTTATCTTTACCAGCTTAGGTCAAAACTTCCCCAAGGTACAAAATATTCCACCCGTCGTCCTTGGATTGGCCGCTACCACCACCAAACTAATACTGGTTACTGGGGAAGAGCTGTTTGGACGCGTCTTTCCCCCCAAAGTACTTCCCAAAACCTTGCACCCCACTTCCTGGACAAGGTTTGGTAAAAAGCCTCACCAATTTGCCTAGGTGACTACAGACCCAGATCCTTGGATCTTAAGAACAATGAACAATCCTCCCAACACTTGCACCCCCCCTTTCCTGGGAAATGTTGGATAAAAAGCCTCACCAATTTGCATAGGTGACCACAGACCCAAACCCTTGGATCTGAGAACAACGAAAAAGCATTCAGTTTTCTTACAAGAAGACTTTTAATAAAAATAGAAGTAAATAGAAGTAAAGAAATCCCCCCTGTAAAATCAGGATGGTAGATATCTTACAGGGTAATTAGATTCAAAAACATAGAGAACCCCTCTAGGCAAAACCTTAAGTTACAAAAAAGATACATAGACAGAAATAGTTATTCTATTCAGCACAATTCTTTTCTCAGCCATTTAAAGAAATCAGAATCTAACACATACCTAGCTAGATTACTTACTAAAAGTTCTAAGATTCCATTCCTGGTCTATCCCCTGCAGAAACCAGCATACAGACAGACACACAGACCCTTTGTTTCTCTCTCTCCTCCCAGCTTTTGAAAGTATCTTGTCTCCTCATTGGTCATTTTGGTCAGGTGCCAGCGAGGTTACCTTTAGCTTCTTAACCCTTTACAGGTGAGAGGAGCTTTCCCCTGGCCAGGAGGGATTTCAAAGGGGTTTACCCTTCCCTGTATATTTATGACAACACCAATCTGATTAAAACAAACTTGTCTGATCTCAGAAGAAATTTGGACTGTGATTGGCGGAGCAACAGCTCCAGATATGAATTTGCAGAAAGTGATTAATGCTATTAGCCCAGGGAGGGCAGGACAGCAATGTCCCAGCTCCTATCACCAAATCAGGTGGGAGCTCTGAGTCTTAAATGGGATGTTGTTTAAAGGCACCAGGATGGTGATCCCTACGGTTTTACAGAAAAATATGTATTTAAAAAAAACCTAGGGCTGCTGATTAATCACAGTTAACTCACGTGATTTACTCAAAAATTAATCAAGATTAAAAAAATTAATCTCAATTAATCGCAGTTTTAATTGCACTGTTAAACAATAGAATGCCAATTGAAATTTATTACATATTTTGGATATTTTTCTACATTTTCATATATATTGTATTCTGTGTTGTAATTGAAATCAGTGTATTTTATTTTTTGTTACAAATATTTGCACTGTAAAAATGATAAACAAAAGAAATAGTATTTTTCAATTCACCTCATACGAGTACTGTAGTGCAATCTTTGTTGTGAAAGTGCAAGTTACAAATGTAGATTTTATTTTTTGCTACATAACTGCACTCAAAAACAAAACAATGTAAAACTTCAGAGCCTACAAGTCCGCTCAGTCCTACTTCTTGTTCAGCCAGTCACTAAGACAAACACGTTTGTTTATGTTACAGGAGATAATTCTGCCCTCTTCTTGTTTACTATGTTACCAAAAAGTGAAAACAGGCATTTGCATGGCACTTTTGTAGCTGGCATTGCAAGGTATTTACATGCCAGATATGCTAAACGTTCATATGCCCCTTCATGCTTCGGCCACCATTCCAGAGGACATGCTTCCATGCTGATGATGCTCTTTAAAAAATGTGTTAATTAAATTTGTGACTGAACTCCTTGGGGGAGAACTATATGTCCCCTGCTCTGTTTTACCCATATTCTGCCATATATTTCATGTTATAGCAGTCTCAGATGATCCAGCACATGTTCATTTTAAGAACACTTTCATTGCAGATTTCACAAAACACAAAGAAGGTACCAATGTGAGATTTCTAAAGATAGCTACAACACTGGACCCAAGACTTAAAAATCTGAAATGCCTTCCAAAATTTGAGGCACAAAGTGTGGAGTATGCTTTCAGAAGTCTTAAAAGAGCAACACTCCATTGTGGAACTACAGAACCCGAACCACCAAACCTTCTGCTGGTGGCATCTGACTCAGATAATGAAAATGAACATGCGTCCGTCCCAACTGCTTTGGATTGTTATTGAGCAGACCCTGTCAACAACTCACATGACTGGAGTACTGTCATGGATGGTTATAAACTGTTCAGGAAGGACAGGCAGGGCAGAAAAGGTGGGGGAGTAGCACTGTATGTAAGGGAGCAGTATGACTGCTCAGAGCTCCGGTATGAAACTGCAGAAAAACCTGAGTGTCTCTGGATTAAGTTTAGAAGTGTGAGCAACAAGAGTGATGTAGTGGTGGGAGTCTGCTATAGACCACCGGACCAGGGGGATGAGGTGGATGAGGCTTTCTTTCGGCAGCTCGCGGAAGCTACTAGATCGCATGCCCTGGTTCTCATGGGTGACTTTAATTTTCCTGATATCTGCTGGGAGAGCAATACAGCAGTGCATAGACAATCCAGGAAGTTTTTGGAAGGCATAGGGGACAATTTCCTGGTGCAAGTGATAAAGGAGCCAACTGGGGGGGAGCTTTTCTTGACCTGCTGCTCACAAACCGGGAAGAATTAGTGGGGGAAGCAAAAGTGGATGGGAATCTGGGAGGCAGTGACCATGAGTTGGTTGAGTTCAGGATCCTGACACAGGGAAGAAAGGTAAGCAGCAGGATACGGACCCTGGACTTCAGGAAAGCAGACTTCGACTCCCTCAGGGAACGGATGGGTAGGATCCCCTGGGGGACTAACATGAAGGGGAAAGGAGTCCAGGAGAGCTGGCTGTATTTCAAGGAATCCCTGTTGAGGTTACAGGGACAAACCATCCCGATGTGTCGAAAGAATAGTAAATATGGCAGGCGACCAGCTTGGCTTAACGGTGAAATCCTAGCCGATCTTAAGCATAAAAAAGAAGCTTACAAGAAGTGGAAGGTTGGACATATGACCAGGGAAGAGTATAAAAATATTGCTCGGGCATGTAGGAATGAAATTAGGAGGGCCAAATCGCACCTGGAGCTGCAGCTAGCGAGAGATGTTAAGAGTAACAAGAAGGGTTTCTTCAGGTATGTTGGCAACAAGAAGAAAGCCAAGGAAAGTGTGGGCCCCTTAATGAATGAGGGAGGCAACCTAGTGACAGAGGATGTGGAAAAAGCTAATGTACTCAATGCTTTTTTTGCCTCTGTCTTCACGAACAAGGTCAGCTCCCAGACTGCTGCGCTGGGCATCGCAACATGGGGAATAGATGGCCAGCCCTCTGTGGAGAAAGAGGTGGTTAGGGACTATTTAGAAAAGCTGGATGTGCACAAGTCCATGGGGCCGGACGAGTTGCATCCGAGAGTGCTAAAGGAACTGGCGGCTGTGATTGCAGAGCCATTGGCCATTATCTTTGAAAACTCGTGGCGAACGGGGGAAGTCCTGGATGACTGGAAAAAGGCTAATGTAGTGCCAATCTTTAAAAAAGGGAAGAAGGAGGATCCTGGGAACTACAGGCCAGAGAGCCTCACTTCAGTCCCCGGAAAAATCATGGAGCAGGTCCTCAAAGAATCAATCCTGAAGCACTTACATGGGAGGAAAGTGATCAGGAACAGTCAGCATGGATTCACCAAGGGAAGGTCATGCCTGACTAATCTAATCGCCTTCTATGATGAGATTACTGGTTCTATGGATGAAGGGAAAGCAGTGGATGTATTGTATCTTGACTTTAGCAAAGCTTTTGACACGGTCTCCCACAGTATTCTTGTCAACAAGTTAAAGAAGTATGGGCTGGATGAATTCACTATAAGGTGGGTAGAAAGTTGGCTAGATTGTCGGGCTCAATGGGTAGTGATCAATGGCTCCATGTCTAGTTGGCAGCCGGTGTCAAGTGGAGTGCCCCAGGGGTCGGTCCTGGGGCCGGTTTTGTTCAATATCTTCATAAATGATCTGGAGGATGGTGTGGATTGCACTCCCAGCAAATTTGCGGATGATACTAAACTGGGAGGAGTGGTAGATACGCTGGAGGGCAGGGAGAGGATACAGAGGGACCTAGACAAATTGGAGGATTGGGCCAAAAGAAATCTGATGAGGTTCAATAAGGATAAGTGCAGAGTCCTGCACTTAGGATGGAAGAACCCAATGTACAGCTACAGACTAGGGACCAAATGGCTAGGCAGCAGTTCTGCGGAAAAGGACCTAGGGGTGACAGTGGACGAGAAGCTGGATATGAGTCAGCAGTGTGCCCTTGTTGCCAAGAAGGCCAATGGCATTTTGGGATGTATAAGTAGGGGCATAGCGAGCAGATCGAGGGACGTGATCGTCCCCCTCTATTTGACATTGGTGAGGCCTCATCTGGAGTACTGTGTCCAGTTTTGGGCCCCACACTGCAAGAAGGATATGGATAAATTGGAGAGAGTCCAGCGAAGGGCAAAAAAAATGATTAGGGGTCTGGAACACATGACTTATGAGGAGAGGCTGAGGGAACTGGGATTGTTTAGTCTGCAGAAGAGAAGAATGAGGGGGGATTTGATAGCTGCTTTCAACTACCTGAGAGGTGGTTCCAGACAGGATGGTTCTAGACTATTCTCAGTGGTAGAAGAGGACAGGACAAGGAGTAATGGTCTCAAGTTGCAGTGGGGGAGGTTTAGGTTGGATATTAGGAAAAACTTTTTCACTAGGAGGGTGGTGAAACACTGGAATGCGTTGCCTAGGGAGGTGGTGGAATCTCCTTCCTTAGAAGTTTTTAAGGTCAGGCTTGACAAAGCCTTGGCTGGGATGATTTAATTGGGGATGGGTCCTGCTTTTGAGCAGGGGGTTGGACTAGATGACCTCCTGAGGTCCCTTCCAACCCTGATATTCTATGATTCTATGATTCTAACAGCATGGACGCATGTCCCCTGGAATGGTGGTTGAAGCATGAAGGGACTTATGAATCTTTAGTGCATCTGGCACGTAAATATCTTGCGACACTGGCTACAATAGTGCTATGAGAACACCTGTTTTCACTTTCAGGTGACATTGTAAACAAGAAGTGGGCAGCATTATCTCCTGCAAATGTAAACAAACTTGTTTGAGCGATTGGCTGACCAAGAAGTAGGACTGAGTGGACTTGCAGGCTCTAACATTTTACATTGTTTTATTTTTGAATTTATTTTGTACATAATTCTACATTTGTAAGTTCAACTTTCACAATAAAGAGATTGCACTACAGTACTTGTATGAGATGAATTGAAAAATACCATTTCTGTTTTTACAGTGCAAATATTTGTAATAAAAATAAATATAAAGTGAGCTTTGTACACTTCATATTCTGTGTTGTAGTTGAAATCAATATATTTGAAAATGTAGAAAACATCCAAAAATATTTAAATAGTATTCTATTATTGTTTAACAGTGCAATTAATTGAGATTAATTTTTTAATCACTTGACAGCCCTAAAAAAAATAAATGAGGCTCATTTAGGGACTGAAAAATCTAAGCAAAGGTTGGGAGATGTTTTTTATACTCTCAAGTGAACAGAGACATTGAAAACGTTGTTGAGGCTTGTTGCATATGCCAAAAATACAGGCCAAGTCAAGTGAAGGAGCCCATGTTGGTGGCATAGGAAAAATTGGTTCCTTAGAGCAAAGTAGGTATATATTTATTTACATTGACTGGAAAAAGTTATGTATTCATTCTAGACTATTATTTTCACCTCCATGGGATTGCTTTACTAGAAGGTGCTACAGCGAAACGGGTTTGTGCACATCAAATCTATTTTTGCTTGACGTGTATCTGACATCGTCATGTCTGATAATGGGCTGCAGTTTAGTGAGCGTGCGTTTAAGAAATTTGCAGTGAAGTTTGGCTTTCGATCTATAACTGCTAGTCCCCATTATCTCCAATCTAACTTGTGAGGTCATCAGCCCAGATGGACGAGAAAGGATTGGTGGCACCTTTTCCAACTTCCAGAAGGGAGGTGGATAAGGGGTGCTGAGTTTGCTGTTTTGCCTGAGAAGGTCTCAGTTAGGCAACAGCCACAACAGGTCTAGATAACTGAGTCCTCCTGATATTACACTGCCAGGACTTACCGCCTCCTGATGACAACAGCACTGATATTTCAAGGGAGACCTGCAAATCTGAGTGATCATGCAAAGCACTTGACAGGTTAGTCGAATGTTGTCAGTAAGTTTTGCTAGTAGATTGGTTATAGGTATTTGTACATATAATTGTGTATTATATAAATGTCGTTTGTGTTGCTGTACATTTTTGGCCAGGAAAAGATGATGTGACATTGGGGAGAGAACCTTTACGTGGCTTAGCATCCCAGACAGGAAATCTGGGGATGGGCACTAAAGAAGCCCCTGAAGAAGGCAGTTGGGAACTGTATCATTGAGTAGAGTCTTTTTCAAGCACCTTGGGACCTGGAGGGATTCCTGAACATCCCAATTGCCCTAATACATCTATAGAAAGGAGCAGGGATGGGATAAGGATTGACCCTGCCCTGCTTGTGTCTACGCTACATGTATCTAGATTTTACGTTTGGGCCTGGTGCAGAGCACAGGGGCTTCACAGTTGCTGCTCCCCCTGAACAAGTGGTAGGAAGTGGATGGAGCCATGTTTCCACCTCTGCTATGGACCAATCAGTGGAGCTAGCTGGATAAGTTGGGGAAGGAGTAAGCTGCATCTTTGTCAGGGCAGTAGTAAGTTACTTCTCCCAGTGCAAAATGGTTGCCTAGGGAGGCATCATGGCTACCTGAGTCACCTTTCTACCGTGGAGTAGACCTGGGGCACTGCAGCCTATCCTTTGGCCTTTAGTAGGGGCTGTGCCTAAAGGCTCAGCCTAGCCCTCAGTTAGTAAGGGCTGCATGTCTGTATTTCAGCAAGCTGTTAGTTTTAAAGCTCTAAGCGGTTTGGATTTGGTTCCCTGAGAGATGGCCTCTCTTCCCAGTCCATGCCACCGGCGAGCCCTCTCAATAGGAACGCCAGACAGGCAGTCTCCTTGAGGAGTGTCTACTTTGGAACTTGCTGCCCTGCTCAGCGTGGTCTGCCAGAGCCCAGATTTGCTCATTTCCCAAATACAATACAAAGCCCCTCAGGTTTTGGTTGAGGGGATGGGGAAGGGTTGAGTGGATATTTATGGGCACTCTGCTATTTTGTGCGCTTTAATTGATGGGGTAGGATGGGCAGGTATGGGAAGAAACTGAGATTTATCTAAAGTGACCAAAGATTTTGGGTGCCTCGCTTTCAGGTTGTCCAACCTGAGACACCTCAGGGTTTTGAGAGTGCTGGCCACCTGCCCTCTGTCAATCAGCTATTTTTTAAAGTGTCTCCAGTTGGGCACTGAAAAATCAGACACTCAAAATCTCTTATTAAAAAAAAAAAAACGCTCACGAAAGCTTATGCTCAAATAAATTTTAGTCTCTAAGGTGCCACAAGTACTCCTTTTCTTTTTGCGAATACAGACTAACACGGCTGCTACTCAGAAACCTGTCAAAATCCCTAGTTACTTTTGAAAATCTTGCCCCAATATTTTTATAAATTTGAAGAAATAAAATGCTAAACATCAATATAATGAGAAAATGTCTGCCCAGGATTAGTAAAAGGATGGCATTTCCTGGGTAGTGTCTCTCTTTTTAAAGAAAGCACAATTTTTCAACAAGTTGCTTGCAAACATTTAAAGATTGTTGAGTCAAATGTATCCCTCCTGCAACTCCATAGATTTCAATAGACTTGCACCAGAGATGAGCTGAACGTGTCCCATCTTTTGTACCTGATTAATGTATGTTCACTTTACTTCTCCAGCGCCCGTGAAAGATTCTTATTGTTCCCTAAAAATACTCCCTCCATGCTTAGAGGCATCCAACTCTTCTGTGAGTTGGTATTGTTGTTCTTTTTCTTTCTGATTTCCTCCATGTAACAGAACCAGATTACCCTAGGGGAACTAACTGTGTACTTGGCTCTCTAGGGAATTCAATACACGCATGCAATTAACCTGCATTTAACTGGCCATTGGATGTTGCTGTTCTTCCACAGTAAACACAGATGGCAGACAGTTTTGACTGAGTATTTGTATGCTGCAGGTTGGCACAGCTCTAGTCAAAATAAATACAATTTCCAGACTGCTCAGCTCCTTGCTTCTTCCTTTTGGTTTTTGACTGGGGAGGGGGAAATCCTGTACAGTATAAAAAAGTCAACCTCAGGATCAACATAAACGTTTTGCTCGCATGATGCTATCCAGACTACACTGACTACAAATCAGCGCCGTAAATATGTTACAGAGGTAATAAAAGAGAGAGAATTTTTAACTGAGGATTTAAAGGGGGACGGGAAGTTCAATGGGAGAGAAAATAAACTGTGAATTACAGGTAACATCTAAGGGCTGATCCCGCAAAGACTTGAGCACATAGCAATTGCAGCATTGAGCACTACGGGGATAATCACGTGAGTAAGAGTCTTGAGAGTTTGCAAGATCAGGGCCTAAAATATTCTCAACGGTGTTTCTCAGGCTAGTAAATACATAGAAATACTGATCAGTGTAGCTTTGCTGGGTTCGTTTAAGAGTCTCATCCGTTGTTAATTTTTCCCCTCATTCACAAGTACAAGATGCTTCTGTTTTTGCCATCGCTTGACCAAAACAATGTTTTCAGTGGGAAAAATCTGATCTCTAGGAAGATTTTTTTTTTTTAAAAAAAGTAAAAAATAAAATAAACAGTGTAAAAAGCAAGGTTGTTAAGTTTAACGAAATTGAGCTAAGCATATAAAAAATCTGCCACCAGGGTCAAACTGGATGCCATGTGTATTTTTTTTTTTCATTAAAGGAGTGCAGATTTTGAGCGTGAGCTATTATTTCCGGTGACTTGAGGCCCTCAGGGGGCAGCAGTGAAATGGAAAAGAGCACGGCAGCCTGCTCTTGGAACTGATGCTCACTGAATCTGAAAGGTCATGTCATGTTTTCTGGCAATTGACTCAATGGGTTTGGATTCTACAACATAAGGTCGGGCCGTTTTCACTCAGCACATGTTTACTGGGGAATGTGCCTTCCAGTTGTTTTCACATTGACCTTATTACCCTGCCACACTGATGAGCCTGGCACAAAAACTACATTTTGTATTACTGTGTGCACTATTCTCTCCCTTACCATTGCTACTTTGTGAGGCTAATGTGGGATTTGGTGTGTGCCTCTCCCCACTTCCCCCTCCTCCTTTCCATGCACCTATTCCAACACTGTGTAGCAGAAGCCCATTTCAATCTCACTTGAGCAAGAGGAGAGAGAGGGAGTAATGGGATTGACTGAGGTATGGGGTTAATGTTCCTTTTTGTGTGTGTATTGAGGGGAAAGGGAGCTGAAGTGTGGAGAGAATAAGGTGAACAGATCGCTAGTGTGAAAAACAGGGACACTTTTTTTCCAGCGGTGGCCGGGGTGTGTGTAATAGTTGCATATATAAGACAAAGCCCCTAATATAGGGATGGTCCTGATACTATTTGGGACGTGTGGTCATCCTCGTAAAGAAACTGAGGGTGAGGATGGCGGAGAGCTTATATTGTAAACTCTGTGGGGCTGGGCCTATCTTTTAGTTTTGTGTTTGTATTGCACCTAGCACAATGCCCCTCGGAGCTACAGCAATACAAATAATAACGAGGGAAAAGTTAAGTTTTAGGAATAAACAAAGTGTTCCTGGCTCTACAAACAAACGTTTCTAGCTATCTCTTATCTGGGACATGGAAACCTTCGTTGTGACAACAAAATACGATATCTTTGCAGTTTTTTCAGACTTGAAAAAATGCTTTGTCCATCTGTAGCATCTGGGAATCACAAATCCATTCACAAGGAACGTGTTGTTCTTCAAAACACCCCGTCTTGAACTATCCCTCCCCCACTTTACAACTGAGCTGTATAACCGCTTGCTAACCATGCCTTCCTGTCAACCCCCACTGTCCTATAATGACAAGAAGTGTATACACTGTTTGTTTATTGGGTATCACTCTTTCAGGAAGACCAAGGCAGGGGGTTGCAGGTAAAATGCATTATGGGATTATAGGGGGAAGTTTGGTCATGTCTAGTGGATAAGGACACTGGCCAGGGACTCAGAAGATCAGGGTTCTCTTCTTGGCTCTGCTGCTGGGTGAACAGTTCATTTGTGCCTCAGTTTCCCCATCTTTAAACTGGGGTTAATGATACTGACCTCATTTCCAATGCACTTTGAGATATGCGGATGAAAAGTATCATAAGAGTTTGGGATTATCTTAATTATTAACGTCCTATCCCTCAGAATTTCTGAAAAGTCTTGAACTTGGAAGCCGGGAGTGGGACTTTGGATGTGCTGCTGCCTACAGAACAAGAGCTTAACTCCTGAGGCTAGTATCAGTGGTGTTGGCCACTTTCTTCGGGCCCTCAATTTGCATACACATTTTCCTTTATAAAATAGTTAATTGACTAGTATGGTTCTTCAGGATAGCTTTTGTATTGTGAGTCGTGTTTCACAAGTGGTACAGGTAAGAGAGCTTCCCAGCTTTGCGGCTGGTCCACCCATACCACTTACAAGGTGGCACTCGGGGCTAATTGTCACAGGAGCCTCACTCTGACCTCTCTCTGTGGGTGCAGTTTTGTACACACATGTACTTGTGCATCCATTTTTTCAAACCTCTGCTTTTGAGAGTGCATGTTGAATAAACATCTTTCCTGAGATGCACACTCAAATTCAGTTTGCTTGGGCAAAATCCTAACTTTTGCATGGCAAAAAGCTGGAGAGAAAGCTGTGTGCTGAAGAACATAAACACGTAACAATGTAGGTTCTGAAAACCACTTCTAAAAATGTCCTTACGGCATATAGGTTGAAATGTACCCTTGCAGAGGAGCAATACAAACCTGATGCACCACTTAACACCCACCATAACCCTCAAAATTAGACTTAAAGGATGCATGGTGAATTTCACCGAGTATGCAAAGTGGAAGGTGAGACTGCTTGAATTGATTTATATAACATTGAGAGACCTGCATCTAATTTCCTTATTATTTAGTGGATGCTGCATACATATCCACCTGGAATGGAAGCCATTTGAATGGGTCAGCTCATGAATGATGACTTCACAGCAGTTTGAACTTGAAGCATAAAGCCTCCTTTAAAGGGCTGTCCTCTACATTGAGATTGTTTTAAACTTGGAGCTAAACCTTCGTGTTTAAATTATACAGTACTATTTTTTAAGCAAGTTTTCAACTGCCTCGCAGTTGGTTGTTCTGTTCTCATTTACAACCATGGCTGTGGATTAAGAACAACAGGCTTTGGCTAACTTCTGACTACAGAGAAGGCAGCAAATCCCAAGGGTCCAATTCAAGGAGAGTTGTGCAGGTGTCATAATTAGCAGTTTCCTGCTAGAGCTCCACAAATAAGCTGCAATCCTCCAGGTACCAGTCTCCCAAACCCCATACAGGCTTTTTTTTTATCCAGACCAAATAACATTAATCTGTAACCTGTTTAATTGCCCAAGCTGTATGTTTAGCTACCCTGGATCCACTGGTCCAGATCTTACAGAGAATCAGATGTGAGTGGGAATTAATAGTTTCAGTTGTTCATACCATTCAGCCACCATGCAGAGTGCAGCATGGCCTTAAATGCGGCCTCAATGCATAATAGGTGAGTGAGCTCTAAATGGAGGAGCTCAGTTTCCTATGTTATCCCTCCTCCCCCTTCAAGACCAATAAACATGTCATAAAGGGACAGAAAATGTGCAAAGTTAGGAAGACAAACACTGCCATTAATGGGCTCTACATGTGCTCAAGTGAAAGTTGAGGTACTTGGCATCAGATTTTTTAGCAGTTTGACAGAAGAACCCCAATATTTTTCTCATTAGGCTTTGGGGAGGTAGGGGTGGAAAGGCCATGTGTTAATTTCCAACTTGTGCTTGTCAAATGGTACAGGAAAGTTTCTCAGATTCCGTAATCAGCAGGGCATGTGAGGACTTTAATGCTTTTCACAGTACAATAAAACTACCATTGCCAGCTGGAGTCTTCAGCCAAACTGTATGCCTTAGAGCTTATGTGTTTCACATCACTGAAGGGCTACATAATACTTTCAATTGGCATTGCATTCCATTTGGTATGTCTAGGGACGGAGCTAGTTAGATAAATAATGGCAACGGTGGATGTGTTAGCTCAGACAATGATTCCCCCACTGCTCTTTAATATACATTATTTGGCCTATTAGTTTGGGGAGCAGGGCACAACAGCTTTGCGTCTCTGGTTTATTGCTGTTATTCTGTCTATTGCTTTGTTTAGCCTCCAAATGTTGACAAGCTTGTCAGTAGTAACCCCCTCTCCCACAATCCCTGTCCCTTGAGCAGGGGTCTTTGTAGTACTACAAAGAAGGATCAGGCAAAGTTTTAAAAAGAGATCACAACTAAAGCAGTGAGAAATAACATCTTCGAAGTTGGTTTATTCTAAAGTGGAGGTTTTAGGATAACTATTGTGCAAAGAGGGATGACTATAACCAGATTAAGGTAAACTTGGCATGTACTGTCTCTTCAAGCAGTAAGTAAAAAAGCCAGAGATTATGTATGTGGACAGCACGTGGGACTAGAATCCTAGTTTTACTGTGGCTGTTTCCTCTTGTAAATTTTCACTAAATATAATTTGAAGGTTTGTCTTGCTTAACCAATCCCAGTATGTGGTTCCTACCTTTAAATTCTGAGTCTGGCACCTTCACACACACAAGTGTTTATAGAAAACCGGGCTGTGCTGTTGTGACTGTGTGGGATGATCATTATCAAAATG
Source organism: Eretmochelys imbricata (assembly GCF_965152235.1). NCBI lineage: Eukaryota > Metazoa > Chordata > Testudines > Cheloniidae > Eretmochelys > Eretmochelys imbricata. The sequence goes on along the minus strand of NC_135581.1, from coordinate 75,664,101 downwards.
TACAACACAGTCTTTTTATTTAATCATAAGTAAAGAGAGCTGTAGAGAGAGATGTTGTAGTTTGTTTGGCTGCTGATCATCAATATTGCTGCATTAGTGACTACATTATGGCTCTGTACAAGTTTATGGTAATTTTTTTTAAATGATTTGGTCATGCAAAATTGCTTGACAAATATTTGGACTTGCAGTTTTGTTTGTGCAAATTTAGAGGCTGCTTTGAAAATTTGGCCCTTAATTCATTAAATGATCCATTTATGTTCTCTTGAACTATATAGAACAAGCAACCACATTCTCCAGACAGTACTCTGATAAAACATGGCTGACTATCGATTAAGCTAGTGGTGCTTTCAGTATTGTGGCTGCCAACAAGTGGCCAGGTACTCAGAGCGCATGCTAGTTAACTTAGAGGAGTTCCCATCTAATGGCTTCTCTTTCCCTATGCATGGGAGAGAGAGAGACTGTCACGTCAATAGAGCTAAAATAAGGTCTCTCATAGCCCATAGCAGTTATACCAAGCGACCTGCAAGGTGGTCTCCTTGTGATCCAACTAGAAGGGGCTGGGTTTTTCTCAAATTGAAGTTTCTCTTGCATATGTTACGCTTGGGCAGTGATTTAATAGGGTCTAATGGCCCTCAACTACAGAGGGAAAGAAGCAAGAATTACCGAGGTGAGACTTCTGGTCATGGAACACAAAACATAGTTGCCAAAACTAAGGTTCATAATGACTTACGTTCACACAGGCCTTGGATCCTGTTGTCCAGGAGAATACGGCCAGGAGAGAGGAAGGATATTCCAGAGGTTAAGGGCCTGCAATTTGGGAGACCTGAGTTCAATTCCCTGCTGTCGCAGACTCCCTGTGGGACCTTTAGCAAGTCACTTAGCCTTGCTATACCTCGGCTCCTCATATTTAAAATGGTGATGATAATATTTCACTACCACCCCAGGCTGTTGTGTGGATTAAAAATTGTCAGCTGCTCAGATACTATGGCAGGGGTTCTCAAACTGGGGGTTGGGACCCCTCAGGGGTTTGCAAGGTTATTACATGGGGGGTCACGAGCTGTCAGCCTCCACCCCAAACCCTGCTTTTCATCCAGCATTTATAATGGTGTTAAATATTTTAAAAAGTGTTTTAATTTATAAGGGGGGGTTGCACTCATAGGCTTGCTGTTTGAAAGGGGTCACCAGTACAAAAGTTTGAGAACCACTGTACTATGGTAATGGGGACCAGATAAGGACCATAGGTAGGCTTTTATGGAGGGAAAACCTGAATAAAGAGGCAGATTCTGCAATATGTTCTGATCATTGCAGGACTTGGGAGGTCACTCTGATCTGGGGCGAGAGCTCTGGCCTTGAGAGATTGACCTTGCTTCTGAGGCACATGCAACATGAAGAGATGCATTCAAAAGAAAAGCATCGGAGCAGTGTGAGACTTAAATGGAGCAGCAGAAGTGGACTCAGGAAAGGGTGTGCTGGATCCTGTTACCAGGCCCAGCTGGTCCTTCTAGTGATCTGTGTCTCCAGTAGACAAACTGCCTTGAGATGAGACAATGGGGCCCACAACTTCCTCTCAACAGGAGTTTCACCACATGCAGGATGTAGCTACACAGCCTCCCCACAAAGAGGAGTTGCTGGATGGAGCAGACAGAGTTATGGGTCTCCTGACAAACCCACCACCTGCAGATCATTAAAGATAGGGGAGAACTGGGATCTGTTTAGGGGAGTGGTACCAGGGGGAAAGAGAGAATTGGGGAGCGGCAGAGAAGAGCTCCAAAAGTTAGCTAAACAGTCCACCATTTTGATACCTGTAAGAACTGAAGCACGCCTCTGAATCTTTAGGCTTAACCTATCACTAATTCTAATGCTGCTTTGAAACTTAAAGCAGAATTAACCTCAGAAACCAAGACTCATTCTGAGTCATGAATGACAAAGCCCAGCCAATTGCAGAATTGTTTTGCCATCTTGCTATTCTCCTTGGGAAGCCTTGTGGGGGGTACCATGCCTATAGGTTTGTGTGTATGGTATAGGTTTCTAAAACCTTGATACTGTTCACTCCAGATGATCTCAACCAGAATTACCTACCATAAAAAGGGTAAGCTGATCCTTAATCTTTCAGCCTTGTCTGTCATATATAGCAAAAGCACTGGGCAGATGGACAGGAACAGATTCCAGCTCAGCTGGGCACCTGCAGGGCAAATGTAACACCTTGTGCTCATCTCTTCTTTATAAACTTTGGGAACTAATCTCCAGTCACAGCATGAATGATGTGAAATTCGGGTCAGATTTTCATATGGATCTGATAAACGAGAGCGTGGAGTTGGTTGGGTTTATTGGTTTTTGCTTCATTGTTAAAACTTGTGTTACAAACCAGCTGTTGTTGCTCTTTTAATTGCTAATTATTAAATGGAAATATGTCTGTGTTAATTCCAGGACCAGAAACAATTGGAAGGCAGTTAGGGTTCACCTAATACAGTGTTTTGCAAAATATGGGTTGTACTCATGGTGGGGGTACGGAAGTGCAAGACCACTGGGGGAAAAGGGATGCAGAATGGGGCCGTGCAAATTTCTCCCATGCTGCCTTGCTAACATGACAGGGTCCAAGCAGGTTTATTTGTGATTGGTTTAATTTTCCTGAAAGGGGTTGTGCCTTTCAAAAATGCCAACCTAATCCATCCTCTGCACTAGCAATAGGATTATCTCTCTCTCTGTCTCTCTCTCCTAAAGTTTTTATACCATGCTCATCACCATGGCCTCTGAGCACCTTTCAGGATTTGTTGAACATGTATAGATAAAATGAGACTAAGCAATCAAGCTTTTGTGTGTTTTCAAAAGTTTGCTTTCTACTTCCCTTCCTCCTCCCAGCATTGCCCTCGGATAAAAACATCCAAAATGTTGGTTTCACCCAGACACAGAATGCAATGCTTGCACATTTTATTGTCAGGATGCAAACCCTAGTGGGTGGCAACCCTCATGCAACTCTTTGGGGTTTTTTATGCCTTTTTTCCCACCCATGAGTTCATGTATCCTCCCACTTATAGTCCTTTCTGGTTTCTATTAATAGGGCACAAAGACTACCCTAGAGCTCCTTGGTTCTTTGTTCCTCAGGAAGTTCCTTTTCTATACTCCTTAAAATCACCATTAAAATAAATCAAAATAGTATAACAGCTATTAGGGACTATATTACCGGCTGCAGGACTCCTTCATCCCCTCCAGATTTCGATGCAAAAGCTGATGGGCTCACCTTGCTATGGGGAGAACCTTTTGAAAAGAATACTGCACTCCAGGGGTATCACAGTGAGGAGCCTCAGACGTCTTAGTCTCAGACTCCTGCTGTGACACCAAATATGCAGTGTGCCTTGTCCAGGGATCAGAGCCCTAGGGAGCCACTCTTCGTATAAGATAATGGTGCCAGCTGTGTACGTGCAATCACAAACCATGCTGAGTCTTGGCTGTAAATAATTGCCAATGATATTATTGAAAATATGGTAGGGATGGCCTATGTGATCTGAGAACACTTTGCCCATTCCCCAAAGGCTGCTAAAATTCCGATTTAGCTCCAAGAAGAATAAAACATCAGCCCAAGTCGGAGGCCCCCCAGGACTCCACCCCCATCCAACCCCCCCCGCTCCCAGTCCCCTGACTGCCCCCCCCAGAACCTCTGCCCCATCCAACTGCCCCCTGCTCCCTGTCCCCTGACTGCCCCCGGGGATCCCCTGCCCCTTATTCAACCCCGCCCCCCCCGCTCTCCACCCCGTTACCATGCTGCTCAGAGCATCAGGAGCTCGCAGCCCCGCTGGAGCCAGCCACGCCACCCGTGCTGCCTGGCAGGAGCGGTGGGTCAGAACGCTGGCGGCATGGCGAAGTCACTGCGCGGGAGGGGCTGGGGGCTAGCCTCCCCGGCCGGGAGCTCAGGGGCCAGGCAGGATGGTCCTGTGGGTTGGCTGTAGCCCGCAGGCTGTAGTTTGCCCACCTCTGGGTTAGAAGGTGGGAGAGGAGAAAGTCAGTTCGTATGATCCTTCTAGTTGGTGACTCTGGACTCTGAGAAGTCCTGATGAAATATAATTAAATAATAAGGGGGTTTTGGGTGCTGGGTAGACTAAGTGACCTCTTGGGACAGGGGAGTCAGGAAATCTATTTGGAATAGGGAACTGTTGAGGGCAGTACATTGGCCGGAGTTAAGGGTCAGGGGAAGAGGTAGATAAATTCAGATGGAACAGAGGAGGAGAGGAATAATAAAGAAGAGTAGGTTTTTCTCATTCAGTTTTTTAATAGAGCATCCCAATATGCATTGGGCAGTCCCATTAGCTTGCAAGACCTTAGTCTCAAAATTATTTTCAAGGTCCATAGAGCATTGTCACATCATGGCAGAGCAATGGCCAGGGCAAATAGTTACAGGTAATAACTCTAGGGGAGATCTCAAAAAGTTCCTACCATCCTGGTCCTTTAAATATCCTCCTTGTTTGGAGGAAAAAAGTACTGTTTCTACAGGAACTCAAGTTATTCAGTGGAAATCTCTGACATGACAGGACAAGTGATAAAGGATTGTATCAGGTCAGCTAAGATCCGAGTGTTTGGCAATTAGGTGCAGCAGACCTCTGAACCTTTCAAATTCCTCCCAGCTGGAGGGCCGTGGAGGAGCGTGTAACACCTGAAGCAGGGTCTCTGGAGGAGAGAGTGCCTTGCACAGTTCAGCTCGGAGTCCGGTGACTCACAAATGCCATTGATGTGCTCTGAAGGGAAAATCCCCAGGCTCTCTAATGAAAGAGTCTTTGGCTGGGGAGAAAGTTGATATTCACAGAGGTGACTGTAAACTAAGCACAGCACCTGTGCTCATCACTACTTGTTAGTCTAATGAATCTGGACTGGGAAAGAATAGTATTAGCTAAAACAAACTAACAGTGCCTTAACGATGCCCTTAAAAATGGCACCTAACCTGTCCTTTTATTTGAAACAAAGCAATGTATTCATTAAGGGGCAAATTCAGATTCCTATATTTAGCATGAGCAGTACCTTAGTCCTCAGAGAGTGCTAGTTAAATCAAAGGGACCAAGCAGGGAGTGAGGTAGCAGGTGTGGTGAGCACGGTTGATGAATCTGTCCCTGTCTAAATGGTGGTTCCTACCTGCAAGAATAGGAGGCGCTCAGTAACAGTCAACCACTATTATATCTGAGCCAAAAAGTGAGGCACTGGGCCATCCACTACCATGCTTCATCAAAGCACAGGATGAAGTTATGCAGCTGTCAAGTGCATTGAGTAAATAAAAACATCCGTGGGTTATGCCAAAAATCCTCACTCTACAGAAATACCCTATTGCTATCTTAGTTTAGAGCATTAGACAGGAATTACTGGCTGAACTTCTGTGGATGGTGTTATGCAGGGGGTCAGACTAGATGATCATAATGGTCCCTTTTGGCTTTAAAGTCTAGGGATCTTTTTGTTTTATTTTATTTTTATGATTAAATGATCCTATCCCCCCACATTAATCTGTACCCACCCATGTCAGGTCTTTTAGGATGCCGAACACAACAAAGGGAATGTAGAAAGTATAATAATAGTTTTCATTATTATTACCTAGCACCTTCCATCCTCCAGAGATCCCAAAGGATTTCACGGACATTAATGAGTTCATCCTCACACAACAGTGCCTTGATCCCTAAGGTAGGTAGATAGAATACTCTTGAGAGATTGGTAATCAATGTTTCTCTTATTTAACAGGTGGGGAAATGAAGTCAAAGGTATGTTAAAAGAACTGCCCAAGGTTGCACAGGAAACCTATGGCAAAGGTGGGAATAGGACCTTCTGGACCTGGGCTTTAGCCATAAGGACATCCTAATAGCTCCAGGCTGCCAATCAATCACTGCACCGAAAAAGCACGCTTCTTTTCAAGAGTGTGCTGTGTCAATGATGTAAATGTGACCCCCCCCCCCGCCCCATTGGATTTTCCTCCATAAATCACATAGAGGCAGTGGGAAGAGGCAGGGAAAAGCTGCAATTACAGCATCAGCAGAAGTCCTGGGGAGGAGCTTGGGCTGACAGTACTGAGAACAGTGTTGTAGCTGAGTTGGTCCCAGGATATTGGAGAGGCAAGGTGGTTGAGGTAGTATCTTTTATTTGTCTCTCTCACCAACAGAAGTTGGTCCACTAAAAGATATGACCTTCCGCTCCTCGTTTCTCTAGTACTGAGAACAGTTGTTTGAATTGGATGCACTGACAGCCTTGACCTTGCTAACGAAACATCTGCAGCCTAGGTGTACTAGGTGCTGGGTTAACCTTATTCAGCTTTTGAAGTCCAGGTGTAACATTAAAAAAAAAAAATTCAAACATTTCTCTCAGTTCCAGCCCTTTGCATGCAAATTGTTTAAAAAGTGAAAAGCCTGTGACTGGCACAATGTTATTTTTTTGCTACCAGTGCATCCCCAGAATGTGGATGACATGCCCTAGTTTAATTTTCCTGTGGGAGTGTTCATTCCATGGCAACGAAATACAATTTGGTCCCTAGTAATGTCCTAACCATTAAAGGACTCTCCGGCTTGCCTGCTGCTAATGGAATCCCCAGCCCCAATGCTACTTGTTAGAAACCCTTAATCTAATAAGGCATTCATCCAAACTCTGACCTTGGGCTGACAAACACAAGAAACTATCCAAAAACGATACGACGTCTGTTTAAATGTTGAACCTTGGAACATTTAAAAGAAAAAACGAGTGTTGAATTTTGAAAACTGTGCCAACAATGGAGCAGCCCTGGATAGTGTTAATAAATTAAAACTGATCCAAAAGCCCCAACGTTTTTATAGGTAATCAGATCAGTTAATTTTACTAGTAGGAGATGAAAGTTAGACTCAGGAGTGATGTACTGAACAAGAACACATTTATCCGGGCATTTCTCTGACTAGCGTAACTGATCAAGGCTGGCATTAGGGACCAAATATGTCAAGGAGTCAATACAGTAATAAATTTAACTTGCTGAATGAGAGAGGGGATGAATCAGGGCAGGTTTACGCTACTGCTTACATTGATCTAACATAAGATGCTCTCCCGCCGACATAGCTTCTGCCTCTTGTGGAGGTGTGGTAATTATGCTGACGGGAGAGTCCTATTGTTGTAGGATGAGACAAAAGGTAGCCAATCCACAAGCCAGAAGCTGGTTTAGTGACTCCCAGAGCAGGTATACAAGCCTCACAGGAGAAACAGCTCTGTCTGCCCAGTGTCACTTCATGACATGGAACTCTCCCCTGCCTGACAGAGCTCACAGACTCCACAGGCCTTAGTTTACTCAAGCCTGCTCTAGCTCCAGCCTGGCTCCCAGGTCTACTCTCGCTTTGTTCTGACTCCAGCTTGACTCCTGACTCCAGCTCTAACTTCCGCACCAACCTGCTAGGCCAGACCGTCCGCATCGCTGTTTCCTACACTCACCCCATTTCTTGTCTGACTTGTTGAGCCCTCAGTTCCATGGGAATGGTCATCCCGTATCCTGTGTAGCCATTATCATGGAGCTAAGGTGTAAGCAGCTCACACAAGAAATGGACAGGGTACTGGATAGGGATTTGTGAAATCTGGGTTCTGTCATTGCTATATGAACTCAGGCAAGTTACTGCACCTCTCTTTCCCTCCATCTCCCCTTTTGCCTGTCTCTCTATTTAGACTGTAAGATCTTCAGCATAGGGACCGCCTCTGATTACGTCTCTACAGTGGGTAGAGACAATGGGTACCCAGTCTCAGTTGGGGTCTCTTAGATTCGACTGCAATATAAATAATAATAATAAATATTTAAAAATTAGATAAATATTGTGAACGAGTATGATTATATTTACCCCTCAGATATAGCCTGATTGGCTGGCTCGCATCCCTATGGACCTCAAGCATTTGTACCTTCAGCCAGTCAGCCAAACAAGTTCCCAGAGTCCCCTCCCCCCACTACAAGGCAGGAGGTTTGATCTTTAATTACTGAATTGCAAGGAAACCTGCAACTTAAATACATTGGGAGGTGCTCCTATTCTTACTGCTTTGTTTCCTTCAATGATCTGTTCCACCTGTTGACTGCTTTCTCCTAGGTCTTTGACCACATAATACTATAGGCTGAGTTGGGGCCAAGATAGTCACTTATCAACCAAAATGCTGAACCAGTTGTCACCAGAATGCAGGATCTTCAGATCAGGCTCTTGTTACAAAGATGACAAACATAACATTAAAAGACCCATCAAGCCGCCACTGACATGGGAAAGATTTAACAAGATCAGGAAATGTAGTGGTGGACCATAACTAGGAGTAATGCGATAAAATTAAGCAGATGGCATTTTTTGAACAGAGATTTTTAGGATGTGATGTAATCTCTTGCCAGACAGTAGTGGAAGATCTACCACTTGGTTCATTTAAGACTTGACTGGATGAAGCTGTGGGCAATGAACTGTAAAGAAAATCTTGTACTGACCCTCCAGGAATGGATTAGATTTCCCATTAGATATTTTATAGAGCTGGTCAGAAATTGGGTTTTGTTTCTGTGGAATAATTTGACAAAAACAAATTTTCCCCTTTTGCTTTGAAATTTTGCATTCTCACTTTTCTTTGAGTGATCAAAACTTGAAATATTTTGGTCAAAAAATGAAATGCTTTGTTTCAATGAACTACTGAAATGTTCAGCTGAAAGAAGACAGTTTTAGTGAAAACCACTAGTTAGTTGAAAACCCAATTTCCTATCAAAAAACAGATTCAGCAGAGAAATTTCAACCAGCCTAATCTTTTTGCCAATTTCTGTGTGTCAGTTAAACCTGCCCATTCATGTTACTATGGTAGGGGTGCTATTTTAATCTTGGTTTGATGGGGTTATGGTTAAGGCATTGGAGTGTGACGCAGGTTCTCAGAGTTCAATTCCTGGCTCTTCCAGTGCCTTCAGTTCCTTATATATAAAATGGGAATAATAATGCAGCTGTTGTCCATTTTGATTGTAGTCACTTGATAGGTCTGCAAGGCTCATGTCTCTTATTATGTGTCTGTATAATGCCAAGCACAATGTGGCCCAATCATGGTTGGTACCTTTATGTGCTGCATTAATGCAAATAATACAAACATAATTGTAATGGTTGTCATAATGTATCGTCCAGAGTGGATAAAGGTGATGGTGATAATTAGCACTTGTTCAGACTGTTCCATGTACAGATCACAAAGCGGGGTGGGTAAACATCAGTAATTCCATTTTACAGATGAGGCAAATGAGGTGCAGAGGGGTGTGGTGAATTGCCAAGGATCCCTGGATACAATGCTGTGAGGAACTTTTGAAGTTTCCACTTGGTTTATAGTATTTATTTGATGACACATGGCATGAAATATCTGTCTTATTGTCAAAGGCACTTTCTGTTCACTTCATGATTTATCATGAGTTTTGACAAGTCCTTCAAATTTGGTTCCCCCCCACCTTCATCCCACCGTCTTACAAAAAAAGACTTGATTAATATTTTGAAAATTGACAGGTCAGCAAATCTTTCTGATCTAAAATACACTTTAGGTTTAGGGATATAGTGCATCATGGGAACAAAAGCCAACATGGAGATAAAGAAATAATGTGAAATTGTGTCCAGATATTTCTGTACATCACCATACCAAGAGGTTTTGGATCTCATCAGAAGCTGTGAATGCATTTCAGAGTGAGAAATCCGGTCTTCAAAGCAGACCTGTGAACCTGACCAATGAACGTCAGTCAAAAATACAACTTGTTTTGGACCAATAGTACATTTTAGTTTTATTTATAACATATATATATATATATTCTTGTTTACATCTTTATATATATATATATATATATATATATATTGTTTACATCTTTTTAGCTGCTATTTGCCTGTTGGCCTCAAAGCTTATCCAATACTCTGTGATCTCTGCCCCTTCACTGCTCAGAAGAAACCAGATTAAGCTAGATTTCTTTCTTTCTTTCTTTCTTTCTTTCTTTCTTTCTTTCTTTCTTTCTTTCTTTCTTTCTTTCTTTCTTTCTTTCTTTCTTTCTTCATAAGAACGGCAATTTGGGTCAGACCAATGGTTCCATGTAGCTCAATATCCTGTCTTTTGACAGTGGCCTGTGCCAGATGTTTCAGAGGGAATGAACTGAACAGGGGAATTCTGGAACATCCCCTATTGTCCAGTCCCAGCTTCTGGCAGTTGGAGGTTTAGGGGCACGCAGAGCATGGGGTTGCATCCTTGAGCATCTTGGCTAGTAGCCATTGATGGACCTATCCTCCATGAACGTATCTAAGTCTTTTTTTGAACCCAGTTATATTTTTGTCCTTCACAACATCCTATGGCAACAACTTCCACAGGTTAACTGTGCACTGATCAAAGAAGTGCTTCCTTTTGTTTGTTTTAAACCTGCTGCCTATTCATTTTATCGGGTGATATCTAGTTTTTGTGTTATGTGAAGTGGAAAATAATACTTCCTTATTTATTTTCTGCATACTAATGATTTTATAGACCTCTGTCATATCTCCGCTTGGTCATCTCTTTTCTAAGATGTACAGTCTTTCTTTCTTGTAAGGTTTTTGAAACGTATAATTTATTTGAGAACAACAAAGTAGGTGAGATAATATCTTTTATTGGACCAACTTCTGTTGGAGGACAGTACAAGCTTTTGAACACACAGAGTTCTTCTTCTAGGGAAGGAAATCAGAGTGCCTGACATTTCCTTCCTCAGACCTGCCCTGTGTAGCTTGAAAGATTTTACCTTCCACAAATAGAAGTAGGTCCAATAAAAGATATTACCTCGCCTACCTTATGTCTCTAATATCCTGGGACCAACATGAATGCAACAACACTGCAAAAATAATGTATTTGATTCATTGTTGTGCATCAGGAAGATATCTGGGTTCTTGATTTCTTTTTTGCAGTGTTTATTTAGAAAATGAATTAGAATGTATATCTAGCGGTCAGTCTGTCTATCAAAGGTATCTCAAAGCTCCAATTTAGGAAAGCACTTTTGCACATTCATAACTTTATATATCTGTGCTTAAGTTCCATTATATTAATTAAATTTACTTCCCATGGGTATCAATGTGTAAAGTAAAGCATGTTCTTAATGCTGTCTTGAACAGAGATTTGTTCCTGAAATGGGGCTTTTATCATCAGATTCTGGTAAAGAAAGGCCTTTCCCTTTGACTTCCGTGAGAGTTTTGCTGGGGTAAAAGCTGAGTAAGGACTTCAGGATTTTTCCCAGAGTGGAGCTTAATAATGATGCTTTAGAGAAACTCAGTAACTGTTTTGTGCTTGGTAATTGTTCACGGCCTGGGACATGCTTTACTGAGTAGGGGAATGTTGGCCAATATGCTGGGGTTATCCCTGGCACTCTGTGAAAAGTGTCATGGGATCTTTAACATCCACCTGGACAGTCATGAGAGGTGTAGATCAGACCCCTGTTTAATACTCATCTGAAGGAAGGTCCGTCTGATGACAACCCCACTAATATGATGCAGCACTGAGTAGAATCCCATCTCCTGCTGTGGGGCTTGAACTGTGCTACTTTTTGACCTACAGGCGAGACATTCAATAAGAGTAATTAAAGGGCTTTTTAATTATTTTTACTGCACACATACAGTATTCCCTTACTGATTGGCCCCTGGTCTGAGTTTAATGAGGGCAGGAAGCCAAGACTTACAAAACAATGATATAAAAACTCTGTTTTCAGATTTCCTTCCTTAGCTATGTATTTAAGTGTCTAACTAGTGAAAATCTGAATTAATAATGTCACCTGTGATAGCGAAGCCTACAGTCTCTTTAAAGCTATGGGGACAGATCCTCATCTGGTGGAAATCAGAGAGCTTCACTGAAGACAGCTCTTGATTTGCACCAGCGGAGGGTCTGGTCCATTTTGTCCTTTGTCGCTCTTTTGCTCTATAAATCTAAATTGAGGCTTTTCTTGTTTTACCTTGCCTGATTTCATTTGTTACCTTGGCACTGCAGACGGTATGACTGTACATCTTTCATAAAGTGCCTTGAGATGTCTCAGCATGATAAGGGGCTAATTAAATTGAAGTTGCTGTCAAAGAAGGAGAGGGAGTGAGAGTTCAGGGTTAGCTAGCTGACATACTGGTTTATTTGATGACGTTAGTGAAACTAAACGGGGGACCTTTAGGCACTTATGAAATCACAGAACTTTATGCTAAACCATGGCGAATGCCTCTCCAAGGGCTCAGTGATTTGGTTTGGATGCCTACTCAAAAACTGGAATGACCTTTAGGCAAAAATCTCTTGAATCTACAAAAGTGTGCAGAAAACTTGTCATTACAAGGTCCTTTGTGGGATAGTCAGTATTTCCTGCTTCTAGCTGGGTCAGAAATTTCACAAGTACAACTCTTCTCTTTTTCTGTTTTACAGAGCATGCAATATGGCTAGGCTGACATGAGAACTCTTCACTATAAGGAAGCTTTTCTGATTGGCCGTCAATGAGAGCCTACTGAAATGCTAACAGCCAACGGTTGTGCTAGTTCAACTACCTCTTTATTTTGTCCATATATTTAGTTTCCTAAGATTTTCCAAGCTGTGGATTTCTCACTAGGTCTTTGTATCTGTGCCTTACATTACAACCTAAGGGTACCTAGGAATGCACTCATGTTTGTTTGACTTATACTTCCATTCAACAATGTTATCTTTACTCTCAAAGCTTTTATGATGAGACCTAGGCCCTTGTATTTACCTAACAGCTTGCACAAACAAATCAATACCACTCTGATAGTTAAAATGATGTCAGGGGGTCAAGATAATGATGAGAAACTTCTGAAGGGTCAGAGATCTGGTTGAGATAAGCACCAAAAATTCTGAATGCTTATGCAAGCCTTACATGAAACTAACTGCGAAGTGCCTCAGCATGAAAACAGGCAGGCTTTGGAAACTAACATTTGGTATCTACTCAGTAAGTTGCACCGGCTTCCGCTTCTTGTCTGGCTAATGAAGAAAAATGGTAATCAAACTTCTTCAGATCTTTGACCTGCATTTTGTTTAAGCTCTGGATGAATTCTCGAGTCAGTTCTTACTTTATATGACTCATTCATATAATATTAGTATGTTGAGTAAAAAGTAAGTATCTGGGGATTTAGTGCTATATTTCAGTAGTCTTTGGATAATTGAAAGAGAACTAATTTTTGGTAACAATCAATAGCTAGCTCTGCGGCATCGTATGAATGACCTATGAAAGAGGCAAAGAGGATGGTTTGAAAACCATGGCTAAAAATGCTATTTGGGAAACTTCCTTATACATGATTTCTAAATACTGTCTAGTACGTGTGGTTAAGTGGGTGGTATTTATATTGTTACCTGCATGAATAAGTACTAGAGTACGTCTTCGTTGAGGAGGGGAAAGGAGTATGTCCCTTTTCCTCTGTATTTGGTAAAGGATGCCCCTTCCCCATGCAAAGACTGCTTCTTCCCCTTAGCCTGGAGCTTGTACACTTTATATATGAGGGGCTGGTGGCTTAGTGCAGAGAGGCTGGGAACTCTTGTTTTTCTGCCTCTGTTATGCCCATGGGATGCAGTAGCAGTTGTGGTCCCTGTGTACTTCTTACTACATTTGGCTTGCTAGCCCATGGGGGATCAGAATTCCACAGTGTGCAGGGATGGTGCGTCCTGCTCTCAGCTTCCTCTAGCCCCTTGTGCTGCAGGACTGTGGAGGTTTCACAGTGTTTAGAGCCTCCTACACCTGAGAGGGCAGAAAGTTTGGCCCTGTGTAAGTGCATCTTCCGTTGACATTGGCTGGGAGATGCACCCTTTTTGTTGTAGCATAAAATCCAATAACTAATGAGTTAGATACTAGTATGTGGGCAGTGAGAGATTTGGGAAGATTGATGTAAATTACAAGTTGATGGAGAGGGACATAGGAGTGGAAGGGACCTCCTGGGTCACTGAGTCCAGTCCCCTGCTATCACGGGCAACCCTGTCATATAACCCTGTTCAGAAACGTATCAATGGCCATCATAAAACTGGTGAGGTTGTTTGCCCCCATTACTTGTAGTGGGAGGCTGTTCCAGAACTTCCCTCCCCTGATGGTTAGAAACCTTCTTCTAATTTCCAGCCTCAACGCATATTCATGGTCAGTTTATATCTGTTTGTTCTTCTGCCACCATTGTCTGTCTCCCTCCTCGATGTTTACCCCCCTATATATTCATGGAACACAATCAGATCCCCTCTCAGCTTTCATTTGGCCAAACTAAACAAGTCAAGCTGTCCTAGCATCATCCTAGTGCCCCTTTTCTGCACCTGTTTCGATGTGAATTCATCTTTCTTGAGTGAGATAGAGCTTCAGGCCATTTTAATGATATTTCTTTTGTGGAATTAACAAAACTCTGTTAAAATCTAAGAGGTAAAAAGAAAATGTGTGTGAAGGGACTGGGTGGCTGGGGAACTTTATGCATCCACTTTGAAGCAGCCATTTTTATTAGAGCTCAACTCTCACTTTGACTTTTACCAAACCTGGCTTTTACCCCTGCACATTTCCCTCTCCTGATGCTCTTGGTAACTGACGTTGTTGTTTTTCTGCAAACACATTACAGCTAGAAAAGTATGCTCAGTGCGCTGCTTCCCCATGGTGCAGCATTCAAGTCCTGAAATCACTAGATACAGGGGCCCAGAGCTGTTACGCGAGGAGAGGATCGATTTAGTCAGTCAGAAGGAAAATCCACTGTCAGGCACTCAGACCTTTAACCTGCTCCTCAGAATTATTAGAACTCCCAAATCTCTTTGCAGGGCTTTTCTATCAGATGGATATTCCCATGTTTTGATTTTTTTGCTCCAAAAGTAATTTTTTTTATAATTACCTGCATTGAACTGCACTTACCATCTGGGAAGTGATAGGCACTTAAATGATTTATTAGCCTGGGTTCCTAAATGTGCTGAACAGCATGGGATTGATTTGGTGAATGACAAATACAGGGTACATGACAATGGGTAGGTGGCCAATGTCTGATGGAGCATCATGCTATACTTGTGGGATTGCACTGCGGGTATGCCAGCTTCATTCCATCCATGCAGAAGATCAATAAAAGGCAGGTGTGCCTGGAATCAAAAATACAAAGGAATATCTTGAAGTGCAGTTCTGATCTCAAAGAGGGCTGTAAAAATTGTTGAGCCCCCGATTCTTGTCTCTGAATAACTCTGTGTTAAATTGAGTAAAAAGATAATTGACAACCTTGCAAGCCTTTGTATGATCTGAAAGTTATCTAGGTTCCTTCTTTTTCATGCACTGGTTGAAATTCTGCAAGCTGATTCAGGCCCTCAGTTATCACTGCTATTATTATTTACTATTTGTTTTACAGTAGCATCCATAATGTGTGTGATGCTTTCCACACATGTGCCGGGGCAACCCCACTTTCATTCAGGAAGGTTGAGCAGGTGTATCACAGGATATAATCAGAAGACAATTGAGCTGCATAGGTATAACTGCAAGCATGATTAGTAGACAATGGGAGCTTGTAGGTTTAAATGAGGGCATAATTTGCCTTGCAAACGCTTTATTAGTAGTGATGAAGTGGGGGAAACAAAGGACACTTTGCTTTTGCTTTACTTTCACTGTGCATCTACACTGGAAAAATGGCACTTGACATTCACTGTTGGTGTCCACCAATGCACCTTCCAAGTGTAAACTGTATTGTAGACAGCACTCTGCTTTTTTTATCATCTCACCACACCGCATCACAATAAAAATACCTGAGCCCAGAGCTCTAGTCACATTACAACTTCTACCTATACTGCCAGTTAGGAAAATCGTCTCTTTACCTGTGAACAGAGCAGGGCATAATTTACAGCAGCCTTCCTCTGCTCTGAATTGTGCCAGAGATCAGTCTGGCCCCGGGAACATAAAAATGGTGTCACCTTTGCCCCAGCCCTTCTCCTCTCCTTTGTGCTAAGCTGCAGCCAAGGATCTACCTAAGAAGAGAACTCTGCAAAGTTGTGGTCAAAGGGGCAGATCCTGCTAGGTGCTAAGTGCTCCTATTTACTGTTCATGTCAATGGGAATCTTGTGCAGGGTCATGTTAATCTTCTCTCCATCTGTCTAATTTAGTGAACGTGCCATAAAAGCATACACCAGGCATTCAAGATCAGGCCTTTAACCCTAACGGAAACTATGGAATATGCCAGGAACTAGCAAGCTGGTTTTGAACACCCGGATGTGTATTTGGATGGCAAATAGAAACGGACTATCCCAACTGGCAGCTGGCAGAGGAGAGTTTATACCCTGCCAGCTACGGGGCTCTCCAAGAAATGGAATGTGTATATTACAAACAATTGTTTTCAGTGGCAGCTGAGCTAACCTAGTGGCTGAACTGAAGAGATCTGAATAGCAAAAACCAACCCACAGCATTGCTGGTGCCCCTACAACCCCCTACTGCCCAGGGCAACATCCAGCTGAGTGATGGTAACAGATGAATCCTCTGCTTATTTCTATTCTAAACTGGGCCTTCTGTGTTATGTATGTCAGAAGCTCTCGCCTTCATGTTTTCAGGATTCTCCAGCAGCACACCCTGAGCCTCTTCTGGCTAGGTCCTGATACTTGTCAGGCCGTGGTGAAAGGGCTGAAATAGAGGTGGTAAAAGATGCTAGTCTGACCCTTGGCATGGGCTTCTAAAGGGCAGGCGTGGGTACAAGAAGAATGCAGTGCACGGGGAGCTACAGGTCTTACATGGGCGATGGTGCAGGCTACACCAAACAGAACTAGTGGGAGCTAATGACTGTTGCTGTAATGCCACCTGGTGGTTCAAACGTGCAGAAAGATGACCCTTTACCTGGAGGAAATGGCCAGTGGTGTAGGTTTGCGGTAGGATGGACACACAGCAAAAGGGGTTAAAAAGATTGGGATAGAACAATGAGGGAAGATGGGACTGAGAAAGACAGGCAGGAGGAGTGATCTGGGAGTTGGGCGAGGAAAGGTATAATTGGGAGAGAGCTTGCCAGTGTAAAGTTTCCCTGCTCATGTGTCTTGTGGGGCCTGGTGTCGGCTACAGGCTGGGTGAGAATATGCCGTGCTGCCACCGTGTCTTTGGAATCACCACAGAAAATTGTGAACCGCCTGTGAAATAATTGCCAACAAAAAAAGTGAGGGGAGAGGCACCGAACTGGTGTGGAAACATGGGGAACTGTGGGGCGACAATGAGCGATGGCCATGGCCCTGAGCATGAGGGACAATTGAGGGGGATGGAACCCTATTCCTGTCATGTCTCCATTTACAGCCAAATCCACAGGCCAGTGCTTGGCAAAGGGCTGGAAATTTGTGGGTGAGGAGACGGATTTGAACAGCTGATCTGACATTTACCCATCATTTGTATTTGCCCAGAAAAAGGAAGCAGTGTTGCTATTATTTGGGTACTTTTAACTGAAATGTGACTGGATTCTGAACATAAGTACTAGCTTATAATAAGTATTTTTATTCCTACCGTTCCAGTCAGTGCTGATGAAGATATGCAGTAAAATACCCACTTTCCCTGTGGAACGTGTCCCCTTTGGAGTGGTCCAAAGATGTAAATATTGGTTATCAATTCAGTGTCCATTTCTTTCCTGGGCATCCACGTCCATGACTGGGATTCCTAGGGGCTACGATAACACAAAGACAAATAATAATAATAATTTATGTAGCTCAGTGTTTCAGTCTAGAGCTGGCCAAATAACGGAATTTTTGGTTTGCTGGCAATCATAGGCTAGATATATAGGGCTGAAGGAGGTCTAGATCCCCCCCAATCTATCTACCAGCTGACCAGTTTTGGCTGAGCCACTCCAAGCGTGTGCCCAGTTTGGCGGCAGGAGAAGCCTCACACCTGGCGACACCAGGGCCAGGAAGGGGGCAGGGTGGAGGGCCCTGTCTGAGCACAGACGCATGCATCATATCGTGATGCCATGGTGGTCAGGGCAAGGAAGACAGTGGGGTAGGCAGTTGCAGGGGAGGGCCCCTCTGCATGGGGATGAGCACATCATGTGATGATGTGGCAGGCTGGAGCAGTGGGAACACGAACTCTGCCATTGTTGGGTAAGGGCAGGATGGGCTCTCTCTCCATATCCACATTCCCTCCCCACGCCCGAGCCTCCCCTCCCCTCCCCTCTGCCTAGTGATCTCCACGCATGGTCCTCCCTCCCCCCCCCAGCAATATTTTGACCCACCGTGTATGTTGGCAACTCTGAAAAATAAAATAAAGTGTTTGGGGTTGAACTGAAAATTAAGTTTTTTGAAATTTTCAGCAAATTGAAAACACCTTCCTTTTGGCTGAATGAAATATATTGTGTGACCCACAACTAAACAGTCCATTTTTGATTTCAAGAATTTTTTAAAAACTTTTTTTTAATTTTGTTTTTTAAATAGAATTAAAGGACAATTTGAAATGAAAAGTCATTTTGATCCAAAAAAGTCAGCATGAATTCATGCAATGTTTTGGTATTCCCTGAATCTGTGTTTTTCACTGGAAAGAGTTTCAGTGAAAATATTTTGCCGAACTCTATTTCAGGCTTAATTCTAGACCCAGGCCCAAACCGCTGAATATTCCTGAACTGAGGGTAGATTCAGATGTGAGTCTAATTCTCTATCTGAATGTCAAGATTTAGGCCCACCTCTATTCTAATTTCAGCTTCCTGTACCTTGCAAATCTGGCTCTCCTCTATGAAATTTCTGTTCTTTCATCATAATACCTGATCAGATTTTTAAAGAGATCTTTCAGCTATAGTCTAAAAATGTAAATCTGGTCTTTTCCTTTCCCTGTATCATTCCATGCTTAATACATGTGCTGTAGAAGCAAATATCCCCTGTGCATCTGTTTGCCGTGTTACTGGAGTAATTGTTCTTCCACTGATCCCCAGTATTTATTTCCTGAATGACCTAATACATTCCTAAATGCTGTTTCTTGTCCACCTCCTGCATGCAGTTCCCCACAGTCTGCTTGTTCTTCCTATCTTGTATTGAGCGTTGCAGGCTTTCAGCTCTGATCTGAGGTGCAAAAGGCTTAGCAAACTGATCTCTTGTGGGTGCTTGAGTACAGGAGGATGACTTGGCATTATTGGAGCCAGGGCTCAGTGTTGACTGAAGAGTAAACAGTTAGGGAGGATAGCTGTCAGTGCCAGTCAGATTGCACTCCAGCTGTTTACTATCACCATAATTGGACAGCTTGGAAGTCCAGGAAAAAAAATAAGAGAAAGAATGGGAAAGAGAGAAAGGAAAGACCAAAAAAGTACACAGCGTCAAATGGCAAGTGAGAACGGGAAGGGCACAGTCCAGTTTAAACTGGCTTTGAGAAGCCAAGGATGGCTCACTTATGCTTAATAATTAAAGGAATTATGCACTCTCTTACCCACTGCATTTAAGATGAGTGAGTTTTTAGCTCTGTACTGTTAGCAATGCCAGTGACATGATCATAATGCTGGAACACATTTCCCTGCACATTATAGCAGTGAAGGCGACTTGTGGCAGTGGGCCAGAATCACTTAGATCATTTTACCAGGGGCACAGCAGAGACCAGAGGACCCCATCAAGGAGCTGCTCTTTCCAGTCCATAGCACCCCATGTTGTGACATTTCTCTCACAGTTGTCCCCCTGTATTACCGCTGATGACATTAAAAATGATTGTTGTCTTTAGATATAAAAATCAGTTTAACTAAAGCCAGGGTCAAACTGCTGTCAGTGTATTCAGATGTATGTTTCAACTTAGTTTTGTCACCCTGTGAGATGGAAAATTGCAGCTCTGGATAAGGTCAAAGCAGGGCTATAAACTTTCTTTGTGAGCAATTGACTATGAAACAAAATCTGATTTGCTCAGATACAGGTAATGTTTCTTTTTTTCCCCTTTATACCACAGCCCTACTTCTTAGTGCTGGTGTTAAATAATTCAACATTCTAGTGCGGGAGGACTTGAGAAATTTCAGAAATAATGCGTACAGAATGCTTGCCTTCATATTAATAATGGCTGTAGGGTTCCACGGCAACATTATTTTGTGTGTGTGCACACTCTATGAATTGATTATGTAACCCAAATGCCTCCTAGGGATGTCTTCTGTCTCTATGGGGATCTGGTATAATTTGTTCTCTGAATTACCCTGCCAGTTATATGCTCTTATACTAAAAAACCCCTTATATGGATAAACAGACAGAACGGAAACTGGCGAGCAATAAAAAGCGGCTGTGTTTAGATCCAACAGCTACTCTTTTTCTGTTGCTAAAATATTCGTTCCTAATACTGTTGCTTTTAATTTTTAAATTATCACGTAAATATTAAATAATCTCAGCATCCCTCTTCTCTCCCCCAGAGAGGTAGGTAAATAAAATTATTCCTATTGTACAGGCGGGGGAAAATGAGGCATGGGGAGCTTAAGTGTCGTTGCCAAGACCATAGAACAGGAAGGAGGCCTGATTGCAATTCTTCAGTTCAGTGTTCTCGGTCCTATGCTCAAACCACCAAACTATGGGCTAGATTCAGCTCGGTGCTAGAGTAATACTCAGGTACAAGGCCCCAGAGTGGACTATCAGCCAGCAAAGCAGCTGCAACCTCCCCTTGGCAGAAGATCCTAAAGAGGCCAGTACAGCCTCCAGAGTGTCCAATGCTAGACAGGGAACAGTATGGCTAGGACACCCAGGCTGGAACCCCAAGAAAGGGCCAGGTGATGCCAGCTCCCTCGTGGGGTGAATACCCTCTAAATGCAGGTGGTGGTGGTGGTGGGAAGCACGGTGGGCAGGTTGGTGCAGGGAGGTGTGGCTTACCCCTCCCGGCAACAGTAAGAGTGAATCTGGCCCTCTGATGATATCTTTTTCTCCCCTCTCTCAATATAGCAAATGTGTTAACTATGATCGCCTCACACATCCCCTTTATAGCTGAGGCCTTTAAAAGAAACTGGAAAGACGGCAGGGGTGGGGAGAGGTTTGCCAGGAGGGATGAGTGAGCAAAGTTTCAATTTTTTTTTAAAAAAAAAGACCAACCCAAAATATTGCATGGAACTTTTACTGAGCCATTTTTGAAGCTCAGAGACGTCCGAGCTTCCCATTATTTTTCATTTTCAACGGATCAGAACTGAAGATGCTAATCTAGCTTCCATCCTGTGCCCTATGTGTCTCATTTTTCCTTTCAAAGGGATGCCCCTGTTTCTGCTCAGGTACTGGACATTTAATTCCCCAAAGTACCCCAGAATCCTTTGCTCTGGTCATGGCATTACTACAAGATGCTGAAGCACTTGATATCAAAGACTCATCACATCCAGACTGAAGTGGCAAACATTGGAAGGAAGACCTTCCCTTCCTTGCTGTTATTTCCTTGTGCATACATTACAGGGTTGCAGACTCAAGGATCTTGCCTAGGGATGCAGACTTCTCTGGCTAGGTTATCTTGTTAGCAGGTGCTTGAAGTCCACCTGTAGAGCAATTACTGCTGAGTCTTATTAGCAGGTGGGGCCAGTTAGGTCCAGCGAGAATATAAGAAGGTTAAGAACAAAAGTCTGGGACAGAGAGATCCTGCAGGGAAACTTTAGGAGCAGCCACACTTAGGGAGAAAGTTTAAGATTAAGTTTGTTGTGGTATTATTTATCATTTACATTTACCAAGAAAGCATACCCCAGGAAGGGATTTTAAATAGTAAAAGGCGTATTGTTGCCTGCTCCCCCAGTGGTGTATAGAGGCTGTAAACAACTTGCAAGGGCTGGGGAAGAATTTCCCCTGGCACAGGAAATGCATTGGGAAAGCTATAGCGTAAGGGAGGTATGTGAGAGGGGGCAGGTGTAGTCATATGCAGCACTGGGGAGAATGCCATAAATTAGAGCTGCCCTGGGGGCTTCCTGAGTTATACAGGAGGGCATTTCAGCCTCTGGAGCAGCCCAGAATCATGAGATGTAGAATGTGAGCCAGTGCATGTATACTCTTTTTGCAAAGTATTAAACTAATGACTAGGGCTGGATGAATATGACACTTCAAAAATATTTCTGCAAACATTACGTTGAAATGTAAAACAAATTTGCTGTAGCAGTGTACATGCCCCTGTAGGTTAAATTGCTGTGAATGTTCTAATGAACAAGTTTATTGGCTGGAGAGTTTGGGGAAAAAAACAAATATTGGAGAATGTTCACAGGAAGTGAATTCTGAAGTCATCATCATAAGTATCTGTGCCAGGAATCTGATTGTAAGAGCTACATTTCATCCAGTCAAAGAGGTGACCCATGAGCCCAATCAAAACCATCCACCACAGCTCAGATTCTGAACGTCAAATACTCACAAGTAACGGCTCATACGCAAGAATCATTTGTAGAAATTATTCAGCAAAATTTTAAAATAACAAATTAAGAAAATCATGAGCTGTTCATAGACAATTCACACAGGAAAAAAGAGGTGAAATTCATCAAATAAATTATTCTCTAGGATTTACTCACCCAGTGCTACTAATTAAGTATAACAAGGGAGCTGCTTGACGTGTTGAGCTTGTTTGTACCTCTGAAATCTTCTTGAATCTGTATGTTTTGCATCATAGAAATTCTTACTAGAAACAGACCCGATCTCAGCAACCTTGAACTTGAGGTAGCTTCGGAATCTGAACCAACATCTGGATCAGTGTTTTGCCGCTGGCACCTATTTCTGTAATGAACTGACTCTAGAACTGAACCCTTCCAAATGTTGAGGATCTTTGAAATCAGGATCCTGATCTGAAGTTTGTGGCCCTCTCTAATCAATAGACATTTCTGGGTTTGGAGGCCCTCTACTTTCTCTAAGATTTCTGTGTAAAGGGCTTTGTGGTGAGGTTTCTGTAGTTTTGCTGTCTTCCCTGGCTATATTCTAGGCCTCTCTTCTACTAACCAAAAGGCCGGCTACTGCATGAGGTATGAAGACCTACTTGAATTCAGCACGTCTTCATATCCTGCTAAGTGTTCTATCATTGTGCCAACCTTGCTATATTAATCTGGAGGCAGGGGAAAACTGCAAGCCACTCAGTCCTTGCGGCAAGGAAAGGTTTATTTTATTTAAAGCGAATTGAGCCATTGTATGGCAGAACTGGGTTGCAGTTCCAGCTGAGCCCTTTCAAGCTTGCACATTCCTCTTCACAGCACACCTCCGGGATCACGCAGCCCAAAGTATAAGTTAATGAAGACAAAGAGGGGAGGTGTTCCAGACCCTGCTGCACTGCTGCCCTGCTAGCATATGTGATATTTGAGCAATGTGATATATACTGCTTTATCTAATTTCAGTAGAACGAGTTTCTTGTTCTTATTTTAAGTTTTTCTTAGCGTAAACTGTGGCCAGTAACCACTTTTCAATTTCTCCAGTGCTTCTGTCTCCCAACAAAGTCACACACGGGTACTTTGATATGGTATAAACCAATGTGACAAAATATTCCAGACCAACATCCAGGACAAATGTAGGAAGTATCCTAATCTATTCAGAATTTTGCATATTCAAGAAAAAAAATCAGAAATATTTCAGATACAAGACTAGGTTGATCATTAGAAAGTGTCTCAAGCTGCAGAAGTCAGATTCAAATTTCAAACTCCTCAAAGTTTGGGGCTGCTTTGATCTGGGGTTCTGGTTCAAGATAAGGGGCTACTCTCCAAATCTGGATCTGATTCTGGGTTTTGATTCTGAATAGCTCTGAACTCCTTTTCTCCAATCAATGTATTAGAAGATGTAGAATCTTGAGTATTGGACCAGCCCGTTCCTATTAGTAATATGAACATTTTAAAAATGTCTTCACTGATGTGTGGCAAAGAGTCCTGTGGCACCTTATAGACTAACAGACGTATTGGAGCATAAGCTTTTGTATGCATGTCATGACATGCATCTGACGAAGTGAGTATTCAAATCACACTGGCAGTATATTTATTACCTTATTATTATTATATTATTATATATTAATAAATATACTGCCAGACTAACATGGCTACTCCCTGATAGTACACTGATGTGGACTTTTCCCAGCAACTGTTTACTCACTTCCCCATGTTGCTTTAAGAATTAGAAACAGCATGGTCAATACTAGAGGTTTTAATGTTGCAAAGCCTCAAATTGTATCTAAAATGGAAGGCCAAGCCAGGTGTGGTGCAGTTCTGAGGAGCGCTGCATGAATAACTGATTTTTTTTTTGATTTGGTGGTTTAACTGAAAAATAAAATAAAATAAAAAAATGTGTTTAATGTCAACCTGAAGCCCAAATAATTCCAAGCATTTTTAAAAGTGAAAAAGTGTACAAAAATAATAAAGTCTGGGATTGAAGGGAATATTTTATTTCACCCCAAATTAAACATTTCGTTTTTTAAAGATAAAATTGAACTAAACTTTGGAATGAAAAGTTTTTTTGAATTGAAAAATTAAACCGTTTTGCTTAGAAATATCAAAACAAAACATTTTGAGAGGGTTTTTTATGGTGATTTTGATGTGAATTCATAGAATGTTTCAGTCAACCTGAATCTACATTTTTTGACTGAAAAAAATATTTTGTCTGGAAAATCGCAGTTCTTGGTCCCATTTTATCCACACCAGGAAGTTCAGAAAAGTTCAGAAAATGAAATTTCAGCAAAAAAGAGGGGAAATAATAATTTAAAATATCTCCAAAAATATTTTCTGTTTTTGAACCAGTTCTAGTATTTTCTATTGGGCTGCCCATGGCAAAAATCACAGGAGACAATGGGCCAAATTAACCCCTAACATAAGGGACTTCAGTAGTGATATTTACCTGCTTAGGTGACTGATGAATATGGCCCAAACTATGTGTTGTTTTTTTAACTATACCAGCCTCTTCTGTCTCATGTAATCATAAATAAGTGAAGTGCCTTGCAATCTGTAGAATGTATTTTTCACAAAACCAGAAGCTGTGCTAGCTTCTTGTGACTGGAGTTCTGTAACTCTCTTAGTTGACTGAACTTCTAGCTGTTGCAGGGGCCATTAACATCTATCTAGTTAGTTGGTGTCTGAGTTTTCCTTGTGGGCTTACCTTGAACCTTCACATTTTCTACCATAGAAGCTTTCCACAATGACACCTCCATCTCTTTCCTGACCTTGTTGCACCTCATGTAGGACCCAGCACGTACGAGTGGTTTGTTATTCTACCCAGTGCACATTAGCTTTCACTTTTCAGCACTGAATTTCAACTGCTATCAACCTTGCTTTCCCTTTGTAATGTCCAGTTGACTCTTTCTAAAAAGTTGGATGATTGTAAGCCAAATTCATTCCTAGTGTAACTCCACTGGAGATAGATTCATCCCCAGTGTATCTGGCTCACTGTGTATTAAATGCCCAATCCAATACCCACTGAACTAGATGGTTTATAACCATCAGAGGAGTGAAGTTCTGGAATAGCCTTCCAAGGGGAGCAGTGAAGGCAAAAGACATATCTGGCATCAAGACTAAGCTTGATACATTTATGGAGGGGATGGTATGATGGGATAGCCTAATTTTGGCAATTAATTGATCTTTGACTATTAGCAGTAAATATGCCCAATGGCCTGTGATGGGACACTATATAGGGTGGGATCTGAGTTACTACAGAGAATTCTTTACTGCGTGTCTGGCTGGTGAGTCTTTCCCACATGCTCAGGGTTTAGCTGACTGCCATATTTGGGGTCGGGAAGGAATTTTCCTCCAGGGCAGATTGGTAGAGGCCCTAGGGTTTTATCGCCTTCCTCTGCAGTGTGGGGCACGGGTCACTTGCTGGAGGATTCTCTGCACCTTGAAGTCTTTAAACCACGAGTTGAGGACTTCAATAGCTCAGACATAGATCAGGGGTTTGTTACAGGAGTCGGTGGGTGAGATTCTGTGGCCTGCTTTGTGCAGGAGGTCAGACTAGATGATCATAATGGTTCCTTCTGACCTTAAAGTCTATGAGTCTGAGTCTATGAGATGGAAACACTCTTAATGATTTCCATGGGCATTGGATCAAGCTCTAAAATCATTGTGCCATACAAAAATGCATTGTATTCTGAATAGCCATTTCCTTAACTCTTCTTATATTGGACCCCGCATTCCACATTAAGGTCTATTAAAGGAGCATCATGTCTTTAGCCGGTGAACAGGGGTTCCTTTCAAGACATTTGCAATTCAGAGACGAGGAAGTAGGTGGGTTTTAACTAAGCAGAGGTTAGTCTTCTTTCTCCAACCAATGGCATTCTGTCCATCCTGGCTGGAGAACAAGAGTTCCAAAACTTCCCATTGACCTAGGGAGCCATGTGTATCAGTGTGATGTGCTGCTCCACTTGGCTGGCTCTGTGCATTGGTAATTTGATAAGTAATAAACATGGCCTACAAGATTGCCAGCACTGTAGCTCATGCCATACCAGCTCATGTCTTCATTTTGGCTGGAAAAACCATTATGTCAGCTACTGGTGGATTTCCAAGCTTTCCTTGCTGAAAATAGGCACCTGTCTCTTCAACTCTTCAGTGGGGAAATTATCATTTTAATTTTTTTTAAAATTTAATTTATCATCTGAACTTATGCAAAATCCCCTTAGCTCACATGCAGAAATACATAACATGGCCTAAAATTGCTTTGGGGAAAGCAAAAGCGTAACAGTTGATTAAAGTATAATGTCACTCAGAATATATGATGTTTCGTAACTCTGTTTACAATAAGGGTGAGCAAGAGAGAAGAGAAAGTAGCCAAAATTGAAGGCTCTAGAAATGCTAAAGAAAGGAGCAGCATCCTGTGATGTGCTTAACCCAATGGAGTAGTGAAATGCTGCATTAGCCCTGAATTGGGTAACAGGACAAATTCCTCCCAGGCTACATTCCCTCCCATACAAATTTGGCCCAAAGCTTGTGTCTTAAGTTTGACGAAGATTAAAAAAAAAAAATCAGGTGTGGAACAGCACAATCATCATACTGGTCCCAATTCAGCAAGGTATTTAAGCCCTGGCCTAACTTTAAGCCTGGAAATCGTCCTAGAGTCTGTGCTTAAAGTTAACCGTGTAGATAAGTACCTTTCTGAATTAGGGACAACGTTAATAGGCCTACCTTGAACTTTAGACAAAGTCAAAGACAACTTCAACTCCAAGCTAAAGGAGGGAACAGTTCCAAATATGTAACTCATGACTAATGAGGTGTTCCGGTCCTATGAACAGTGTCCTCCTTATGAATGATATTAATTGAAATGAAGTTGCAGCTAATGGCTATCGTAATATCTCCAGCAATAAGAGCAGCAATGGCTATAGCAATAGCTCCAGCAATAAGATACAGTCCATCCTCCAGTATCAATGGAATGGTTATATTTTATTGATATGGAAAATTAATTAGAAATTTCAGAGAACATTTAAAAGGGATTTATTTTCAGCTAACCCTTGGCTTGTGTAAGATGAAGAATTAGTAAAAGAACCTAAATGAAGAGCAGTTAGCAGTTATGTTTGTTGCAGCTGGAATGTTAAGACTTTTTCCGGGATTAACTTCATCCTATGTCTTGGAGAGAAGAGAAAACATTCTACAGATATCTTTTCTGGGCTTCTCATTCCCCAGTTGTAAACTGAGGCTGATCATCATCACCATAATTAATACCTAGCTCTCATATAGACTTTTTCATCAGTAGATCTCAAAGTGCTTTACAACAGAGATCAGTATCATAATCCTCATTTTACAGATGGGGAAACTGAGGCAGAGAAGGTGAAGAGACTTGTTGAAGGTCACCAGACAGGCTAGTTGCAGGGCTGGGAATAGTACTAAAGCTGTGCAGAGAAAGGTAATTCTGCTTAGTGGAAGATTCTGATACTCTGAAATTTGATTTTGTTTCGATTTGGAACAAACCCCCCAAAATTCAAAATTCTTCAGGAAAAAGTATGGAGTCATGGCTCCGAGCTATCTGCCTGGTGTGTGGGCCTGAAGCTGCAGACCCTGGAAGCCTGGGCTGCTGACCAGGTGCAAGCCTGGGAACTCACAATGTCATTGTGCCTGTCTCCATGAAACATTTCAATTTCAAGACATTGGCCTTCTCCGATGGAAAAACCTTCTGTCAAGGAATTTCCAACCAATTGTAAGTACCAGTCCAATGACTTATCCACTAGGACACACTGCTTTTCAGAGTGTGGTGAGGCCAACATCCTTTATGTTCGTAAAGTGCTTTGAGATGCTCAATTGGATTCTCCACTTTGTATATGTATTATATAGTTAGCATTGTCATTATATTTGCTTGTGGGGAGAGGAACCAAGGAGCACGTGCCTATTTGACTCTGGGCGGAAGGAATCAAGCCTAGGCAATTTTTAACTTAGCAGATCAATTCTTTTATGAATCAGAAAGCTTTGAAGACCAACTTCACATCATCTTGCTGCCCATCTAAGGTTACCTGGTGAGGACATGGTTGAGTGAGCAGTCTCTCAAATCCTCAGTCAGCCAGCTGGTTCGTGATGGTTGGTGGTAGAGAGAGAAGAACATTGGAAGATGGGCTACCTTGGTGTTAGGAGGAGTGTGATACGTACAGCAGCAGGGGAATGTGATAA
This sequence comes from Eretmochelys imbricata, assembly GCF_965152235.1. Lineage (NCBI taxonomy): Eukaryota > Metazoa > Chordata > Testudines > Cheloniidae > Eretmochelys > Eretmochelys imbricata. Next base: position 75,635,725 of record NC_135581.1, on the reverse strand, counting down.
GAAGCTTTGTAAATGGCATGAGCGTGTGGGAAGAATTGGCATGGCAGAGGTGCAGTTGTGAGGTAGCAGGGGAGCTATGAATGGATCCTGGAACAGAGAAGGAAGGGAGATTTGAAAACAAGGTTGGGAGTGGGTGTGGGTGGGTGGTGAGGAGAAGCTCTGAGAGTAGAGAGGGGGAGATGGTCTAATTAAGGAATCAGATCATTGCAAAGAGTTAAATGTGCTGCCCAAGATGCTCTGGAGATTTGTGTTTTAGAAACACATGGATTATCACAATTCATCATACAATGTTTTTAAATCTACAAATGTCCTGTTGATGTTCCCATCCCCTCCTTGCTCCTTTCCTATTCCACGTGAACTTCCTCTCTTTCTTTTCCTCTGCACTTCCCCTTTTACTTTTCCTCTCCTTTCCTACTCTTGCTGTCCTTTTGCCTCCTCTCCCCTCCCCCTTGCATGACCTTCCTGATCCCCCCCCTTCCATAAATTTGTTCCTACCCTTTATTTTTTTAAATCATTATGACTATATTTTAATTCTCATGGAACTGGGGGACCTAGTAGCACTGAGTTGAGGCAGGCATTGTTCAGCCAGGTCCTTCACAAGCTCATCCTACACAACTGTGCCAATGCACCTCCCTCATGACTTGCACCCTTGCTACTCCAGTCCTGTGCCTCTTGTGACAACAGACTACCGTTCATTTCAACGCAAGGTGGTTTAGCTGTGGTAGCTAAATAGCACAGAATAGTATGTGAAGGTCTTATGGTGCACCTACAAACATTGGATAATCAGGGTGCAAGCTCTGCAGGCTGGCCCCTGAGCACAGACTCCAATCATGCAGTTCTGATACCTTCGCTTTTGGGTAGATGTGAAGTCTGTAGGTACTTAAGGACTTCAGCACAGCTGTTTAAAGCTATTTAGGCATTGCTGTGCTCAGTGTATCAATGCCTAACTGATTTCGGAACCTATACCTCATTTTCATAAGAGATTTAGGCAGTTAGACAGCCATTGGCTGTCAACTAGAGAGACGAGATGGATGAGGTAATATCTTTTATTGGGCCAATTTCTGTTGGTGTGAGAGACAAGCTTTCAAGCTTACATAGAGCTTGTCTCCCCTCCCCCCCCCGACCTGAAGAAGAGCTCTGTGTAAGTTCTAAACCTTGTCTCTCTCACCAAAGAAGTTGGTCCAATGAAAGATATTACCTCACCCACCTCGTTTCTCTAATATCCTGGGATCAACATGGCTACAACAGCACTGCATCGGCTGTCAGTGTAATTTTGGCTCCTAAACGCCTCAGTCTCTTTTGCAAATGAGATTTATCTTCCTAACTCGCTAAGTTTTGCAATGCGGAGTGCAGCAGTGACAAATATCTTTTAAAATCTGGGTCTTCGTCACTGATTGCTGGTCAGCTCAGTAAGACCTGGTGGAACCTCACTTACATGGACCTTATTAAAATGACCTTGGGAGCATGACCCCATTTGGGTTGACAGGGATTTCTGATCAGTTAGGTTTGGTTCATTTTAGTGCATTTCATGTGAAAATTTTTTTAAAAAAGTATAGCTGGGCATATGTGATCTGCAGAGATGAGATCCCTGTGCTCCTTTTCACATGTCTGTAACCTGAAACTCAGGGTTGTGGAGCTGCAGGGCTGGCCAGCAGAACCACTTGTATTATAGAATCCGTCTCCTTCCCTGTGGGTGTCCTTTCTGGATGGCCATTGACATCACTAAAGAGCGATCATCACCAGAGGTGATGCCAGGAATACACATTGTATTGGACTTTGAACTCTCCCTCCCACTCTCCTCAGCTACACTGCTGCTCAGAATCCCAAGGACAAGCAGGCGGCGGGAAGAAAGTATCTCTGGCCTCAGATATGATTGTCAGAGTTGTCTGATGATTGATGTTCACCCTCAGCATGCACTCTCCTACAGTAGAGAGTAGCGATGCATTTACCACAACAGATTTGCGTGGCGGGGGGTTGGTTTGATTGGAACAACTTGTGCTGATCCAAAACTAAATTGAACATCCTGGGGTTTTTGGGGTTTGCAGAAATGGGCCGGAAAGCTCAAAGAAACAGGCTTTAGAGAATGGTACTGAATGGGTTAAAATGATCAACCACAATGTCTATGTATCTTCTTAGAAACACCTAGAGTCTCTAGAACCACAGAGTCAATTCTCAACCGGGGTTGGTTCAGCTCGTCTTCCTTTGCACTTCCAAGGTAGCTTTCATCAGAGATTCTCAAAGGTCTCTACAAATATTCATTCATTAGCTCTTCCAACAACCTGCGAGGCAGGTTAATAACAGTTGTTAGTCTCACTTTACAGATGGGAAAATTGAGGCAGAGAGAGGGTGAGGGCTATTTGTTCAAAAGTGCCATCTACATTTTGTTCAGCAATCACAGTGCACATCATGGGCTGAGCTGGAGCTAGAACCCAAGGGCCGGATCCTTAACTGGTCTAAACAAACAGGATCTCACTTGAAATCAATAGAGCGGTGCCAATTTACTCCAGCTGAGGAGCTGGCCTGTGGTTTCCTGACTCACTTGCCTCTGCTGTGACCACTAGAGCACTCTCTTGTCCTGGGTAGCATGAAAGAGTTTCTTGTTAGAATTCATCTGCATAAACAGAAGTGGAAATATTCTCTGCCAATGAGAGCTCTTGCAAACTCCAAATCTGAAAGAAGTCGGTCTCTGCAGCTAGGCTCTTTCACCAGCTTCAGAGATTTGATAATGATCTTCGGACTGGAGGATTTTTCTTGTCAAGTAAAAAAGCAACAAAAGAGGATTTTGAAGCACTCAATATGAAGGATAAGGACACTTGAATCTGTTCTCCAGGACGACAGAGGGACTGTATCATTCTTTTTAACACTAGAGGTCACTCTGTGACCAGGGATGGGAGATTGTCATTTACGGGCGTTGGGAAGGTCAGCTGCTGCTAATCCATATAAATTGCTGAACTACATGCAAAATTTGTACCTAATTATTAACTTCTTTGATGCAATATCGCTCTTATCAAAACTTCACAGTGCCAATTTCTTCCCAAAAAATTAGATGATGTGATTCATAAAGTGCGTGACTCAAACCAAATGTTTCAGATGCAAACCCTGTAACTCCTAGCAAATCGACAGAGCTTACTTATAGACAGTATCCCCCTTCGCAGCCCCATCTGCATCTCTCTTTGTCCCTCCTGAAAGCACCTGTCGGTTATGCTATCAGAATGGTCAGGAATTAATTGAGTTGATGCTGTTTGACGAGCCCAGGGGTAAAGAAGGATTTAACATAGCCACTAGACATCTGCGTGTTAAACTCACTGGCTATGGAACCTGCATGGAAAGGAGTTGGTTTCATTCTGTAATCATCCCTTTTCTCTCAAACACATTGAACTAGGGCTGTTTCTGCTGCTTTCTGCTTAGTCCTTTTTGATGTTGTTGGCTTCAGAATTGGTCAGCCATCCAGCCCAACGTTCACATGCAACTTTTCCCGTAATATATCAAACTACTCAGCTCTAGCACTTCACAAAGGATTTGTAGACTTTGTATTTTTAAAATTCCCTGTAAATTCCATTTGGATTTTATGAGCCTTTTATTGATCTCTGTGGAAGCCTTACATTTTCTTATGGGAGGGTTGGAATATGCCCGTCACTCAGCTATAGACTTATTCTCTATGGAATCATGTCATTAGCGACTCAGTTTTGCTGGGGGGTTCTAATATTCTGTGAGATGGGTTTCACAGCACTGATAGCTCTTCACCTTTCTCCTCCTGATAGGGCAGGCACCTGCATTGAGGCTGGATGCCAGAATAGTGCAAGCATTGCATGAAGCTAGACAGAAATAATTGGAATAACTGGGAATCGTTAGTTTTCATTCAGTTGCAGGGTCACAGGACATCAGATTTGAACTTCCTATTGAAGTCAGCTAATCTACTGGAAATAGCCTGGTTTTCCCCTCCAGAAGCCTGGGCTCAAATGTATCATAAATTCCAAGTGACATGAGTTCAGTGGTCTCAATTAAATCCCAAGAGTGCATCAAAAATACTAGCTCAGGCCTTGGAGCAGCTGTGGGGCAAGGCTAGCTCTTGCATGGCATGAGTGCACAGTGGAGCAGGGTTGAAATACATTGGTAAGAGTAGGCTTGGGGAGTTTGCACATGCCCTAGCCGGGTATCAATCTTTTATTGAACGTGCAGCATGTATTCGGCTTACATTGAAAGCAGTCAGCCCTGTGCAAGATCATTATTCTGTGCAGGGAGATAACAAAAAAATCCTCTATGCTCAGTTATCTCCAGCACCTCACCAGCCTAGGAGTCATTGATTCCAGCCCAGTCTGTAAAGGGGCACAGTGAGGGTGATCAATTTAACAGCACTGATTTGAATAAAGCATGCCCCATAATCTGCATGATCAACGGCCCGCTTCCTGATATCCTCAGCTGACCTGGTCACGACTGCCTCTGACTCAGATAAATAAACTGGCTGTTGCTAACATGGGATGAAAGCCTTTAAAATAGGCACCAATCAGATTCAATGCAGACCTTCCAGGGAGGGGCTAATCTTTCCAAAGCTACCCCTGAGCTAATCTTTCTTAAATGCACTATATGTTCCTCGCATTCCCCTTCATTTGGAATTAAATTAAAAGCTCTAATTAATCTCCTGATTTTTTCCAAAAGCATCTTTTTTTTTTTTTTAAAGGCCCAACAACCAGCCATTTAGGGAAGGAAAACTGTTTGGAAAGCAGGTTTTTATTTAATAAACCGTGATCAACTGAACTGATTAACCATGAGGACATTACAGCGGGGTTTGTTGTCGCTGCTGCTGATAATTGCAGTTCCTGTGCCTGAGAATATTAAATGGCTGTTTGCAGGATCATTTTCCTGCTCTTTTCATTTGAGGGAATGGAGGAAACAACAACTGTTGCTAGTGATTTTTGGGTAGGACTCAGCTGATGCAGCGTGTGCCCTGGGGAGGCCTGTGCAGTAACGCTATCAATTGTGGCCATTTACTCTGCACTCGCAGACATTTCTGCAAAGCTTGCAGCTGGTTTGTTTGTTTGTTTGTTTGTTTATTTATTTACTGATTCACTTGGTAATTAGATCTTATCATGCTGGCTCCATGCTTTACACGAACTGTAAGCATCTCGAGCTGCCACAAACGGCATTGTAGGGCCAGCTGCATTGGTGTGCGCAGCTTTGCAAAGACTGAGGTTCGTTCCAAAAGAAGCAAGAATAGCAAAGCAGTTCAGATACATTAGCTCCCACTGAAGGAGGTTTGTGGGGCTGAATTAAGAATGTTTCCATGTAGGAGAAGAGCTCCTTCGCTCAAAGTTGCCACTGAAACCAAAGTAGCATTAATGGGCTTAAATCTGACACCCACTGGGAGCATCCTCCACCCTTTGACTTCAAGTGGGAGTTGAGGGCATTCAGAAAAATGTCACCTTTCTTGATTTTTCGTAGATTTTAAGGTCAGAAAGGACACTTGTGATTATCTAGCCCAGAGGTGGGCAAACTACAGCCCGCGGGACTGTCCTGCCTGACCCCTGAGCTCCCTGCCGGGGAGGCTCACTCCCAGCCCCTCCCCCACTGTCCCCTCTCCCCTGCAGTTACGCTGCTGCATGGGCAGCACCCACCCACCTCCCAGGCTTTCAAATAAGTCTGTCCTGCCGCTCTGAGGGGCAACATAAGAGGGCGGGGGGAGGAGGTGCTTGGATAAGGGGCAGGAGGTCCCAGGGGGCAGTCAGGGGACAGGGGGCAGTTGGATGGGGTGGAGGTTTGGGGCAGCTGGTCAGGAGACAGGGAGCAGGGGGGGTTGGATAGGGGGTGGGGACCTGGGGGGCAGTTAGGGTTGGGGGTCCTGGGGAGGGGTGGACAGGGGACAAAGAGTGTGGGGCGGTGGATGGGTCGGGGGTCCTGGAGGCCTGTCAGGGGATGGGGATGTGGATAGGGGTCAGGGCACTCAGGGGACAAGGAGCTGGGGGGGGGTTGGAGGGGTCAGGGGTTCCGAGGGGGGCAGTCGGGGGTGGATAGGGGATGGGGGCTAGCCTGTTTGGGGAGGCACAGCCTTCCGTGTCCGGCCCTCCATACCATTTTGCACCCTCGATGTGGCCCTCTGGCCAAAAAGTTTGCCCACCCCGATCTAGCCTGACCTCCTGAGTTCTGATCTTTAAGGTGTGGCGGGTGCTGCTTCACCCTTCCTCACTCATGTAGTCCCACTGATTTCATTGTAAGTCCTCCCTAAACGATTGCACACTTGGGTCCTATGAATCCCATTGCCATGTCTGCTTAAACACCATGGAGTGTACTGTCCCTTCCATAGACAGGGGAGCGATGCAGGTAATTTTCAGGCAAGCTAACGGCAGTCTATATTCTCTTCTCAACACTGACACTCACGTGCTGTGTGACTGTGGGCTTAATGTCTCTGACTCAGTTTACCCCTTTGCAATATTGGGTGTAACAAGAGGTATTGCAATGCTGGTTGTTTAGTGTATCCAGATCAGTGTGAGATCCCAGGAGGAAATTGATTATGTAGGGACAGAATATCCTTAATAACGACTGCACCAGTGAGAGAATAGATTTGCCTTGTGTACTGAGAGAAGTTACTAGTGAACGTTCAGTGCGATGGCAACATTTTTACACTGCAATGTTTGTTGAAACATGTCAGGGACGAAGACAATCACTGTGATACTGAGGAGTAAGTGCCAGTTGCCAGCCACACTCCACAGGGGCCGGAAACCATCATGGTTTAATAATGCAAAGGTTTCAGAGTAACAGCCCTGTTAGTCTGTATTCACAAAAAGAAAAGGAGTACTTGTGGCACCTTAGAGACTAACCAATTTATTTGAGCATAAGCTTTCGTGAGCTACAGATGCATCTGATGAAGTGAGCTGTAGCTCACGAAAGCTTATGCTCAAATAAATTGGTTAGTCTCTAAGGTGCCACAAGTACTCCTTTTCTTTTTAATAATGCAAAGTGTTTTTATTTTCTGATCAGATGGTTTGAAAACTTGTTTCTCCCTTGTTGGCAGAGGAGTGAAAGTGACAGAATGGGCTGACATAATGGGGCAAATATGGCTCTCATGGCCCAGTCCTGCTTTTCTTTCACGCTCAAGTTTACCACTGAAATCAAAGCAAAATTTAATGGGCTTGATCCCGTGAGGTGCTGAGCACCTGTTGGGAGCATCCTCCATCCCTTTGGTTTCAATGGAAATTGAGGGAGCTGAGCAGTTTAAGGATTTCCCCTATGACTCTGTCACATTCTGGCTAGTGGCAGCCTTAAACACGCCTCCCTCTTGCAAATTATTCCCATTCCTGCGAGGAATAATCTTTCAGGAGGCAGATACATAGTTGCTATTGCTGGCATATAGGGTGACTGTGCACAGCCAGGAAAACAATGCCCCTGTCCATGGACCCCAGCCAGGAACACCTCCAGGGCTCCTCTCTTGGAGGGGCGGCAGAGAAGCCTCTTTGTAGGTGAGTCGCTGGGGGTGGGGTGAGAGCCAAAATTGGGGTGGAATACTTCTACCTTGGGTTTCAACTAGTCCCCCAGGTTTTCTGCTGAGCACATAACTCCCTGGGCAAGCAGAATCTGGCTCTGTGTCAGAGTTAATGTCTGTTTACTGCAGATCACGTAGCCCCAGCATGGCTTTCTGTTGTGTGCTTTGCATGCCTTGCATATGCGGCACATCCATTGGCTTCTAGAGGGAGTTCAACATATCCCTTGAAAACAACAGAAGGGTATTTTGGCCCATATGAAGTGAAACTTATTACTACTACTGTGCAGAGAGAGTTACCTAGGAGACCCCAGAATCTGCAGGACCCATGTCTTTGGAACATTATTGCTGCTTATAGCTACTGAAGACGTTCAGCCACAAGGCTACAGAAAATATACTGGATAGAACTGATGTCAATGCAATGTTTTTGCATTGGGTTAAGTTAATGTGAACCCTTTGTAGTCCAAGTTATAAAGAACTGGATAATTCTACTGGGCTTAATAATACGTGTGGACGGGTGTTTGCAGTTATATCCTTCATGTGAAACCTGCTGTTGGTTTTTTTCAGTGGAGATAAGCTGGAAAATTTTCTGCCTTTTACAAGGGAGACATTTATGCTACTATCCGCATTTGTGACTTTAGGGGTGTGTCTGGCTCTTGGGTCTGTAAATACACAGATCCACTGGCTTAGTGGAGTGGGGAGAATGTAATGGCTGTAGATAGTCTGGTCTATATCAGTTCTTATGCTGTTATCACCGCAGTCCATGGGAGGAAGTGGTGGTATCTGAGGTGCTGCATATGTTCTCCAGAACCTGCAGGAAGATTCTATTCTTCAAGCTCTAATGAACCGCTAGGGCAAAGTCCATTTATTTAGGGATTGTGCAGAGTGAAAGGCTTTGACCCTCAGTATGCAAAATTTACAAAAGTTACACGTGTTTTTTTCCCCCCTCCTGTGACATCAATTGTTTAATTAATTAAATTCACCCCCCGTATAACCTCATTGGCCCGATGTCTTTAAAATTTTCCCACATCTAGGTCATCAGCTCAAATTCCACAGAGGCTGGTAATGAATTAAAGTTGATAGAATCTAATGGCCTATGTGAAATGTGTTTAGGGGGTCTCCGATCAATTTCCAGTGGATATTACCAAAAGCATGGCCATAAGTAGCCCCGATTGGCACTAAAACTGCTTGGAGAAATTTCAACAGAATCATATTTTGCTGGAATATGCATTTTTGTCTAAATGGACATGCTAATGAAATAGGGTAGATTTTCATAGAATCATAGAAGATTATGGTTGGAAAAGAACTCAGGAGGTAATCTAGTCCAACCCCCTGCTAAAAGCAGGACCAACTCTAACTAAATCATCCCAGCCAGAGCTTTGTCAAGCCAGGCCTTAAAAACCTCTAAGGATGGAGTTTCCACCACCTCCCTAGGTAACCCATTCCAGTGCTTCACCACCCTGCTAGTGAAATAGTTTTTCCGAATATCCAATCTAGACCTCCCCCACTGCAACTCGAGACCATTGCTCTTTGTTCTGTCATCTGCCACCACTGAGAACAGCCAAGCTCCATCCTCTTTGGAATCTCCCTTCACGTAGTTGAAGGCTGCTATCAAATCCCCCCCTCACTCTTCTTTTCTGCATAAATAAGCCCAGTTCCCTCAGCCTCTCTTCATAAGTCATGTGCCCCAGCCCCCTAATCATTTTTGTTGCCCTTCGCTGGACTCTCTCCAATTTGTCCATATAATTTCTGTAGTGGGGGGCCCAAAACTGGACGCAATACTCCAGATGTGGCCTCACCAGTGCCAAATAGAGGGGAATAATCACTTCCCTCGATCTGCTGGCAACATTCCTAATAATGCAGCCCAATATGCTGTTAGCCTTCTTGGCAACAAGGGCACACTGTTGACTCATATCCAGCTTCTCATCTACTGTAATCCACAGATCCTTTTCTGCAGAATTTCCGCTTAGCCAGTTGGTCCCCAGCCTGTAGCAGTGCATGGGACTCTTCTGTCCTAAGTGCAGGACTCTGCACTTGTCCTTGTTGAACCTCATCAGATTTCTTTTGGCCCAATCCTCCAATTTGTCTAGGTCACTCTGGACCCTATCCCTACCCTCCAGCATATCTACCTCTCCCCCCCATCTTAGAGTCATCTGCGAACTTGCTGAGGGTGCAATCCATCCCCTCATCCAGATCATTAATGAAGATGTTGAACAAAACTGGCCCCAGGACTGACCCCTGGGGCACTCCGCTTGATACCGGCTGCCAACTAGACATCAAGCCATTGATCAGTACCCATTGAGCCCGACAATCTAGCCAGCTTTCTATCCATCTTATAGTCCATTCATCCAATCCATACGTCTTTAACTTGCTGGCAAGAATACTGTGGGAGACCGTATCAAAAGCTTTGCTAAAGTCAAGGTATATCACGTCCACCACTTTCCCCATATCCACAGAGCCAGTTATTTCATTATAGAAGGCAATCAGGTTGGTCAGGCATGACTTTCCCTTGGTAAATCCATGATGACTGTCAATGATCACCTTCCTCTCCTCCAAGTGCTTCAAAATGGATTCCTTGAGGACCGGCTCCATAATTTTTCCGGGGACTGAGGTGTGACTGACCAGTCGGCAGTTCTGTGGATTATCCTTCCCTTTTTTTAAAGATGGGTACTATATTTGCCTTTTTCCAGTTTTCTGGGACCTCCCCTGATTGCCATGAGTTTTCAAAGATAATGACCAATAGCTCTGCAATCACATCAGTCAACTCCCTCGGCGTTTTGCCGATATTTAATTTTGGAAGAAAACTGGACAAACTAAATTCCAACGATGCTGACATCTTTTGAAAGAAAAAATTTGATTTTTCTCGAAGCCATGGAGACTGAGCTCCTTTGTTACTCCAAGCAGAGTGGACCCTTCAGAAGAAGGGTGAATTTCATCTGTGGGTTAGTACTGTTATGAGTTGTCATTCCATAATCTGGACTAGAATTTTGGAATGGTGTTTTTAATGGCAGAGCTGTTAGACTGTGGGTTGCACAGTATAGTTGCCCTTCAGTAAGGTTGTGGCTTGAAGGGAGAGTATGCCCCTTCGTGTTCATGCACGGGAGGCATGCCATGCAATAGACTGTAATGGCTTCTTCTGAGCTATTATGGGCTCTTGGGTCAATAATTCACAAATTAAGCAGGATTTACATGATCAATTGTAATAGTAATAGTTTCAAAGAAGGCATTGAAGTCTATTTGATCAAAAGAAAGCGCTTTCATGTGCATTTACACTATAGACTTATGACTTTATTGGGGGCAGCCCCAATAATTCATGGTTTAGAAACATTCCAGATGCCTACAGTATGTGAATGCTATACATCACTTGGAAATCCATGGCTCCAAAGTAGTAGAAAACTAAAGTGTCAAAATTATTTAGAGAAATGTACTAGCTAAATATAACTATATAACTAATATATGTCCAAAATGTTGGTCCCTATGGAAATGTTTCTTTAATTTTTCATGCACAATAATTGGAGCTCTTTATTAATAACAATCCCTATGGAACCTTTTATGTCGAAGGACTTCAAAGTGCTTTTCAGAATGTCTTGTACAGGGATTGCTTCATTCTCCAGAGGAATGCAGCCACTTCTGTGATATAGCCATGGCAGCCATTTTGCTCCAATACACTAACAGATTTATATCGTGGTGGGATAATAATTTAACTACAGATACATAAGTGTTAGAATGCAAATAGCTAAGCTTTAGTTTCACATTTCATGTATAAGACTCCAGCAATACAGTGAGCCCAAGCACCATTCTGGGATATTGTCTCAGTAGTGACTCTGATGGAAGATTTCAGAGTAGCAGCCGTGTTAGTCTGTATCCGCAAAAAGAAAAGGAGGACTTGTGGCACCTTAGAGACTAACAAAATTTATCTGAGCATAAGCTTTTGTGAGCTACAGCTCACTTCATCGGATGCATACATGAATGTATACATGAATTGGTGCCTCACATTTAATTTTACCAAAATGCTTTTGATAATGTTAATACTTTTTTTTTACCAGTATTATTTATATGTATTTTGGGAACATTTAAAAGATGCAATTGAAACTGAGTTTCTATTTTGCTAGACACATAGTAAAACGCAATCCCTGCTTGCAATCTAAATTGACAAGACAAAGGGTGAGAGAAAAAAAGTATTATTATGGCCATTTCACAGACGAGAAACCAAGGTGCAGGGTAGATTATGTGACTTGCCCAAACTCACATAAGAAGTCTATGGCAGAGCTACAGGGAAGATTGGTCCAGTGGCTTAGGTGCTAATCTAGGACTTTGGAGATTGGGGTTCATTTTCCCACAACACCCCAAACTTCCTGTGTGATGTTGGGTAGCTCACTTAACATCCCTGTACCTCAGTTCCCCATCTGTAGAATGGGGATAATTTCATAGATTCTAAAACCATAAGGGACCACTGTGATCATCTACTCTGACCACCTGCACAGGACTTCCCTCAAATAATTCCTGTAATCGTACTTCCCGACCTCACAGGAGTTTTGTAAGGATAAATCTGTTAAAGTTTCTGAGGTGTTCAGGTACCAAGGTGACGAGGGCCAGATCAGTACCTATGATAAACAGAGCCCCACACTACAGATGGTCAACATTTTCAGAGATTAAAAATAATATGTATATTTTTAAATGTTGAAATTTCATCAGCATGTTTGTCAAAAATGATGGCCACTCATGTATCTGGACATTTTTTTATTTAAAAAATGGTGTGAACATTTTCAGGGTGGTTTTTTTTAAACTGAAAATCTAAATTTCAATGAAAAATTAGGTCAAAACCTCAAAAGTTGGCAACTGTTGAGTTTCAGCTCTACCTAATACTGACTCTAGACTTCCTGAGTGCCAGTCCAGGGCTTTTAATCACAAGACTGTCCTTCATCCTGATGAACAGGTACCGTTCCTTAAATGTCCTGGTGAAGCCTTAAGGGGACGGTGGGGTATTCTTCTTTTCCTTGTGCAACTGTGTAGAGGGAGAATTTACTCCTTAGGTTCTGAAAGCTCTGTATGAATTTCAATATGATTGTGCATATTTTAATCAAATAAATGTTCTCTGGCTGTCCCCTGTATTTTTACTCAGGCCTCTTTGACAGAAATAGAACATAGAGTTATGCTATGGAAAAAAAGGAGGGTGGAGGAGGAAAAACCCACCTCTAGATTCATTTTGCTTGCTGTTATTCTGCTAGCATAATTACCTATAAATGTAATTACAGGCAAGACAAATGACATTTTTAGCTCTGGTCATTAAAGACGGGACTTAATTTCAGGCTTTGACCACAGCTATGTTAATTAGCCTCTACTCACTCTCTTTGTATGGAAGTACATCACCCTAGACTTAACATAGCTCGGCTTTTCTGTATCTTTGAGTAATGAAAGAACACAGCACGTCAACCAAATCAAGGGCTGCTGCATTAACAAGGCCACTTTTCTGTCCATTTATCATCTATTAAAGGTGCACTAGTTTGTAAAGTAACACCACCTTTAGCAGGGCCGCCAGGAACAGCTCCTCATTTATTTTCTGCATGGTTTAAGTTGGAGTTAGACCCACCTTGTAGCACAGAGGTGACAGGCAGTAAGAAAAAGTACACTAATTGAGACATCTCAAGGGAGAAATAGAAGAAAACTGAAAAGGTAATTAGAATGAGAGGGTTTCAAGCTGGGTAAGTAAAATCGAATGGAGGTACATATTAGGGGCTGTTAGAGAAGGGAAAGAAAGCACTTGGAGAATAAAAAAGAGAAATTAATATTAGAGAACAGAACACCCTTTTCACACTTGAGGAATAGAGAGATGATAAAAAATAATGTAATACTGGAGATACAGGTTGGAAAAACCCCCAGAAATATGAAGGACATATTTAAATACAAGAGAGGATGAAAGGGGAAAAATAATAGAGCAGATCAATTACCACAGCCCTAACCAAGGAAATAAAAATTGTCAGGAATATTTTTCAAGCCCTGGAAATGTCTCTGTTGCTTTCTGAGGGATGTAAAGTTTTGTTTTTGATTTTTTTTTAAAGTGGGGGAGTTCTTTTGGTGTTTAACGTAATATTTGAGTTTGCTGTACAGTCAGCAGCCAAAGTAGTGAGTTGGGATAAATGTTTGCATCGGTATAACGGATTAATTGGATGCTACTTAGTCTAATCCATAGCTAGTGCTAAACTTGGGGTGGAAGAAGTTCCATATTTGAAGGCTTAGCCCCTGAATGATCACACTCGTGATGTGGGTCTAGTATTAACTTAAATTGTTAGGGAAATACCTTATTTTCCCTTTTAAACCTTCTCAAACAGTGGAAATATTAACAAGACATTTTCAGCTCACTCACAGAGATGCTAGCTTTGTCATATTAATTTCCCCAGACAAACCCAGAAAGACATGTGAAGAGGGAAAAATGAAAAGAAAGAAGTTCTCTCATGGTTAAGAGTGGAAGATGACAATTATTGTCAGTTCAGGCCATAGCTGATTAGGCAGGATGTCTCCTTTTGGTCCCTCTGAGATCAGAAGGGTGGCAGTGGGGACACTCTCCTCTGGTTCTTGGGTGAGATGGATCCCTCCTCTTTCCAGGTGCCAAGCAAGAAGATGAGGGCCAAAATCCAGGACTGTCTAGAGTGCATTGTTAACCCTTAGAAATCCTATGGCCTAAACATCCTGTAGGCTCTACACCTATTACACTGAGGGATGTGCTGGCTGCCGCTTCCTGCAGCCCCCATTGGCCTGGAACGGCGAACCGCGGCCAGTGGGAGCTGCGATCAGCCAAACCTGTGGACGCTGCAGGTAAACAAATTGTCCCAGCCTGCCAGCGGCTTTCCCTGATGGGCCAAAGGTTGCCAATCCCTGATCTAAACCAATATCCTGTTTTCTGACAGTGGCTCCTGCCAGATGCTTCAGAGGGACTGAACAGAACAGGACAATTTCAAGCGATCCATCCCCTGTCATCCAGTCCCAGCTTCTGACAGTTGGAGGTGTAGAGACACCCAGAGCATGGGATTGCATCCCTGAGCATCTTGGTTAATACCCATTGATGGACCTCTCTTCCATGAACTTCTCTAATTCTTTTCAGAACCCAGTTATACTTTTAAAGATCAGTAAACAAAACCCAGACATGGTTACTCGTACTACTGAAAATGAATACAAAATCTAATGGGGGAAATTGAATTTTCTAATCAAAGTACAGTATTTGTGATGTAAGATGCCAAAATCTGCCCCTTAACTGGAACATTTCCTCTAATTTATTAGCAGTGAGATCTTACCTTTAACTAGAGCTGGTTGAAAAATCAGTAAACAAAATGTGGGAGGGAATTTTTCAGAGATTGTACTGAAAAATTTCAAAAGTTTGAAAAATATCAACATTTCATCAATATTTTTTATCGTTGAACCATTTTGACTAACTGGTCAACCCCCCAATTTTTTTTAAAAAAATTAATTCAAAATAACATATTTTTAAAAACAATAAAAAAAGTAGTTGAAAACTCAAAAAGTGGGAAATTTCAACCAGCTCTACTTTTTACTCATCCTGATTCAAGTCTGGCTGGGAAATAACTAGAACTGGTCAAAAGTTTACTAACATTTACATCAAAAGAGCACAAATTTTGGATGAATTCTTATATAAACATTTTCTGAGCAGCAACAAACCTTCTCCAAACATTTCACAGGAATTTCAAGAATGCTCTACTACAGTTTTTTCAACCTGTGGTCCGTGGACTATGTCTCAGGGGTCCACAAAAGGTGGTCATTACCATAGAACAGTGGTTTTCAGCCTGGTGTCCATGGACCTCTGGGGGGGTCCACAGGCTGTCTAAGATTTCCAAAGGGATCTGCACCTCCATTCAAAATGTTTTATGGGTTTGCAAATGAAAAAAAGGTTGAAAACTACTGCTCTACTAATTAAAACACACAAACAAAGAAGATCTCCCTCCCCCCCAAAGGAAACTCTTTGAATATAGGAAAATCTTTGCATATTTCATATTATTAATATTTATTGTTTGTATTAATATAGTACCTAGGAACCTCAGTCATGGACCAGGACCCCATTGTGTTAGATGTTGTACAAACACAGAACCAAGTGACAGCCCCTGCCCCAAAGAGCTTGCTATCTAATTACTTTAATAACACAAGTGTTCTAAATCTTCCCTTTCATTACTACAAACTAGTGTGTATTTTACTTTTGCAATGTGCATTGGGTCCCATGCATAAGGGAAACATTAGGGAAAGTGGAGGGAAGCAACAGTTATCCCAGTCCTAGAGTTTCAAAGATTTCAAAGTCACTGTGAGGACTTAAAATATATAAATAAATAATAATAAAAAACAAACCCTCAAGGATATTCTTCTTCATTCATCATTTGAAACCCTGTATCTAAAAATGGTAAGAGCAAACTATTTTCAATATGAGTTAGCCTATGGGGACCTGCTAAAAGGGGCCTTTTCTTTTCTTTTTTACTTTTAATGAAAAGTAGTCTGCCGAAGACCTTACTGGCTGGCATAGCAGTTCTGGAACTCCCTCAGACTCTACAAGCTTTTGCTCATCTGAGGAACCAAAAACAAAGATGTGTCGCTGGCCTGAATGAGTATGGGAGTTGGGTAGACAGTGCTAATTCATCAGTTCTATAGGCTTAGAATTCTCCCAGGGAAAGGTGGAAAACAAATTAATATCCTTTCTCTAAGTTCCTGTAGGCTCTTTAGCACTGAACTATTCAAAGGGAGGAATACCCTAAGTAACAAAATACAGAAAAATCTGTTTTTCTCCCACAGGACAGTTACACAAAGTGTTTTCTCAAGAAGAGTGCTAGGTAGGAGTTATGTTCCTCAGTGTGTATCTACTTCCCTTCCTTCTTTTAGGGGCAGCTTCTGCTGTGAACTATACCACTGTAAATCCAGAGTAATTCTGCTCAAGTCAAGTATGTTACTTGGGAGTTACAATGGGGTAACAGAGATGGGAAGTTAGTCCTGAGAGTGTCACATTTATAGTTACATGTATGGCTGTGCAAAATATCAGGGCAAGAGTGCTGCGTTAATCCACTGTCCAAGTGAGTGAGGCGGCCCTAACCTCTGACAGCCACTCCTAGAGCCACTGCGAAGGCAGGTCTAGTGCCTATAGAAGAAATAGGAGGTCTCAGTCCTACATTCTTCTACATCTCTTCTTACCCTCTCTGTGTCAGACCAGCTCCATTCACCAGTGAAGACCACATGCTAAATTCTTCCTATATTTTCACAATCCCTTTGGCAATAACTCTGGGCCAGACTGTTTCCTTCTATCACTGCAACATTATCCTCAGAGTTCTCCGAGTCCCCCATGAGTTCCTGTCAGGAAGCAGACCCCGTGAAGAGGAAAGAACAAGGCTGCGGGAATGCCTGCTCTCTGTGACTTTGTGTTCTCCCCCACACCACCTCCCCGGCTCCAAGTGACCAGTGGGAAATAAACGGCACAAACTATGCTACTCCTGGCAGCATTTTTAATCCCTCTCCTGCTCCATGATGTTAGTCACTTCCCACTCCCTGGGGAGTGTTTGGGGCACAGTAGTGAGCAGGGGAGCCCATTTCCTGTAAGAATCATGTTACCATGGAAGCTGGGTTAGGGGAAACAGGAAACATTTGTGATTGCTCTGATAGCCCTGACCTCCAAAAGTCCCTGAAGCCTGTGTGAGTTGTGGAGAGCTGTGGATTTAAGGGGCCAAGTCTTGGGGATAAGGGAAAATATCTCATCCTTGATCCCCTACTGACAGAAGGATGAGTTTGAAATGTTCTTCATATGAGTGTAGGTGGGTGGGGATGGGGTGGAGTGGGACTTTTGAGTAACCTGCCCTGTCTCCTACATGGGTTTTTCCTGCAGTCTGGCAGACTGGCCCTCTGTATTTATTAGGAAGAGCAAAAACCAAGGACCTGCCATATGAAAAGAGACTGCTGGTACCCTCTTTTTGACAGTGGCCAATGCTGGCTTCTTCAGACAGTGACACAACTCCCCTCATATTTTCCTCCCCAAATGCAACTAATTATATACCCCGATAGACATTTTGTCCTGACTCCAGCTGGTTATCCGCTTGCATCCTGAAGCATAAATGATTGATAGCATTGGGAAATGACATACTGCAGGCCCTTGAGTGAGTGGTTCCCAAAATGGAATAATTTTGAATACAAAGGACAATGTAAAATTCTCTTCCATCATGACATTTTTTTGTATAAATTTATTTACATAGCTTCAAAAAGCCCCTTTAGAATATTTAACCAATGAGATCACATGTGGCACTTCTTTCATGCTTGCTCCATGCAATTAACCAGCTAATCACACAGTGGATGGACATGGGTATAAGTATAAACCAATTCAAATTAGCTATGTTATCAATTAGTATCAAGCTGTGCTGTTTTCCCCTTCAAAAATTATAGTTTGATTATACTCATAACACAGCTAAATCAGACAGAAACAGCCAGACTAGACCCAAACCTTTCAAGGTTCATTTGTGGTCATTTAATAAAAAGAGAACCTTCAGATAAACTTCACTGCTCTTAGGAGGGACATCTGGTGACTAGGGATTACATTCCTGTGCCTATTAACACTCTTTGCCGTGGTCTACACTGCGTCCACACAACCAACCCCGTTCTGTCGACCTAAAGGGCTCTTAAAATCGATTTCTGTACTCCTCCCCGATGAGGGGAGCAGCGCTAAAATCGACTTTGCTGGGTCGAATTTGGGGTAGTGCGGACACAAATCGACGGTATTGGCCTCCAGGAGCTATCCCAGAGTGCTCCATTGTGACCACTCTGGACAGCACTTTGAACTCTGATGCACTAGCCAGGTACACAGGAAAAGGCCCGGGAACTTTTGAATTTCATTTCCTGTTTGGTCAGTATGGTGAACTCGGCAGCACAGGTGATCATGCAGTCCCCCCAGAATCGTAGAGGGTAGAATATTTCTACGCTCCCCCTATCATCTCTGTCCCTGAGGTTATCGTGGATTAGAAGGCGAAAAAAACGCACTCGTGATGACATGTTTTCCGAGCTCATGCAGTCCTTCTACGCTGATAGGGCACAGCTTAATGCATGGAGGCAGTCAATGGCAGAGGCCAGGGAAGAATTAATTGAGCACAGAGTAGAGGCAGGACGCGATGCGGAGGCTAATGGGGGAGCAAACTGACATGATGAAGCGTCTGTTGGAGCTGCAGGAAAGCCAACAAGAGCACAGACCCCCGCTGCATCCACTGTATAACCGCCTACCCTCCTGCCCATGTTCCATAGCCTCCTCACCCAGATAACCAAGAACGTGGGGGTTGGGTGGGAGGGAGGCTCCGGGCACTCAGCCACTCCACTCCAGAAGATGGCCCAAGCAACAGAAGGCTGTCATTCAAACAGTTTGATTTTTAGTGTGGCTACAATAAGCAATATGGCCTTGTCCTTCCCTCCTCCCCCAGCCCACCCGGGCTACCTTGTCCGTTATCTCATTTTTTTTAATTAATAAAGAAAGAATGCATGGTTTCAAAACAATAGTTACTTTATTTTGAAGTGGGGAGGGTGGTTGGCTTACAGGGAATTAAAATCAACAAAGGGGGCGGGTTTGCATCAAGCAGAAACACACACAACGGTCACACCGAAGCCTGGCCAGTCATGAAACTGGTTTTCAAAGCCTCTCTGATGCGCAGCGTGCCTAGCTGTGCTCTTCCAATCGCCCTGGCATCTGACTACTCAAAATCAGACACCAGGAGAGTTGCCTCAACCTCCCATAAACATCTCCCCCTTATTCTCACAGATATTATGGAGCACACAGCAAGCAGCAATAACAATAGGAATGTAGGTTGCGCTGAGGTCTGACCAGCAGCGCCAGCTCGCAGGAGAGCAGAGTCGCAGCGGAAGCGGTGGAGCCATACACCATGCCCTGGAGGTTGCTAGGAGCCGGGCAGGGAAGACGTTCCCAGGACCCCCAGCCAAGCTACATGTCCGATGAGGATGGCTACCAGTCCTACTGCACCGTCTGCTGCGAAGGCACCCAGGAACTGCTGCTGTGTAGCAATGCCAGCTGCTGCAGGTGCTTCTGTGTCGAATGCTTGGAGGTCCTGGTAGGGCAAGGTACCTTGGACAAGGCAAAAGAACAAGAGCCCTGGAGCTGTTACATGTGTCAACCACAGAAGTGCTATGGGGTGTTACAGTGCCGACCGGACTGGAATGTAATGGTTGCAAGACTTCTTCACCAGTGACAAAGGACAGGAATATGTTGCACCTAAAATCTAAAAAGGCCTGCACATTTCCCAGGCATTGGGAGCTTAACCCAGAATTCCAATGGGCAGCAGATACTGCGGGAACTGTGGGATAGCTACCCACAGTGCTCCGCTCCGTAAGTCGATGCTAGCCACGGTAGTGAGGATGCACTCCACCGACTTAATGTGCTTAGTGTGGGCATACGCAATCAACTGTATAAAATTGAATTCTAAAAATTAACTTCCATAAAATCAACCTAATTTCATAGTGTAGACATACCCATTGTGTATGGAATCCATGAGGTAAGAGAGAGAACCATATTCCTAGAAAGTGTCTGGTTTAGCCTGCCCCTCCCTGTTAATGGTATTTACATCATGCAACCTTATCAGTTGCATTCCAAGAGTGTTTTCTATCTGAAGTGAGGATTTTTCTTCTTCTAACTTTTCATGTAGATCAGTCTTTGTTCATGCCGTAATGTTTTTCTCTTTGAGAGTCCAGATCAAGTCTGAGAGATGAACTAAGCAAATGACAATCAGTGATATTGGATATCCCAAACTGCCTTGCCCAAACATTCCAAACAGCTGGTTAGAACAGATGACAAGCTTTTCTGCTGTGCTGGAATACCCACAAAAGGATCTTCAATGTCTTTCAACTGGTGGTCACTCTGATTCCTCATCAGTGGCCGTGATTTTGATATAGTAGCTACAGTAGTATAGTGGCTACTTTGAGGTAGTACATTTGTTACCTCTTGAACTTCAGCATTAATTGCATTGTGACCAGTGTTGTAATTAATAATACGGGGCTCCTCTGCTGCTCACCTCTCCGTTCCTGTGAAAAGCCTGCTGTGGCCTTTTTTTTTTGTTTTTTTTAAACAGTAGAAAAAACACTTGAATAATTCAGCAAGAACCTTTTACATGATGAAAAATATAATCAGTTGGCAAGGGTGAGATATCTTATTTCTACAGGCCGTTAACTCAAGTGTTACAAGTCACTGCTGATTACTGTTGAAAGCCAGTAGGTGTGGATTACATTTTCTTCATTGTTAGAGGCAATCTCCCCCAGTGCAGGTGACTAAGGGAAGACCCTGTACTCCATGCCATGCCTATGTGCTGCTGTTTAATAATTTAAATCCATTAATTGTTTAAAATGAAGACTTAGTGTTGCTTGACTCACCACTGGCAGGGAGTGTATTTTTCCAGCCTAAAGATATTGTCTGATTGCAATCTAACTGAGTGAACCAAAGCTTTCTCCTTACGAGGCTTGGGCTTTTACTGGGGGTTACTGTGCCGAAAGTGGTTAAATAAACAATAATATCAGACCATCATAAGTAGATGTCTCACAATATTAGCTGTTTATTTTGCTGACATACTCTGAAGCCTCTACAGGGGGCTTTTTCAGAAGTCAGGACCTCAATGTAATATACAAGCTTTGATTCTGATATTTCCCTTGATATCTGTGCTCTACCATATTGGGGTCGGAAGTCAGCAAAGGTTCACTGGCTGCTGTAATGCTCACTGTCACCAGTAATAAGTACAAAGGATGTGCTTTAAAAGCTGGCTTATAAAACTTTAAGGAAACTTGGATCGCTTAAGTGAACTTCCAGGGCTCTTCAGGGGCTAAGTGCACTTTGGTTGTCTCCTTGTATTAATTTCACAGAGTTTAAAGGGTCAAGCAATGCAATTGGTGATGCTTATTAATTTATGAAACACAGAATCTTGCACTATCTAGCTTTGACCACTTTTGCTCCCCTTTTAGAAAATTTAATATAAATTAAAGCTTACCAGACAAGAGTGCCCTAAAGGATTAAGCCTAAACTTCACAGCTGGACTAAAAGGTTCAAAGATGTTGTACCCACAACACTGATTTGATTTCAAGTGACATTCAAACAACAGTACTAAATTGTAGATATTCAAACATGTAAGGAAACAGCAATTAGAGGAATACCACAGAGAGGCAAAGGATTAGAATTTATTTTCCTTAAAATGGTAACACTGATTGTGGCCTTAGTTTTTCTCACATAGAAGGATGTGTTTGATCAAATCATCCTTTTGGGTCAACGGTTGTCAAGAACTTTTTTTTTTTTTGTGGTGGTACAATAGAGCCTGCTAAGCTGTAAATGTTCACACAGCCCTAGTAGCTTTGTCAAATACATCTGATTGTTGTGGTGATGCTGAATTAAGTTCTGGGCATGAAAATAGCCAGAAAGGAGAAAAGAAATTTATAGCTACTCAAGTAACAGGATTAAGAATGAGAAACCCAAGGAATCCTATTCTGGGATATTTCTGCATTCCGTTTACGTGCGTTTGGTGTCCTGTCCAAGGAAGATAATTGTAGGAGTCACTCAGTACAATTACAGCCTAGCTGCAAATGTGACACTGCATTCATGTGACAAATGGACTGTGAAAATGATTGTAAAACCACAGGGATGATAGAAAATCAAGTTGGCAATGATGGTTTGACTATGTGGTCTACTTTGGGAAGGATCTACAAAGGGAAGTTAATGAAGACAAGGAACGCATGCCCTCCTCTATAGATGATGGTCTAGTTTTGCCACAGCTGGTGAAAGGGGATGCAAATTACACAGCTCTGTATCAGCCTGAGTCCCAAGGACCTAGGGCATTTTTGCCTTGAGGAAGGGCACACTGGTGTCTCCACTTGTACTCCTTTGGAAGAGCAGCTCCAAACTACTGTATAGCACCGTCATCACCAGCAGAAACTGCCATGAATGAAGTTCTAGGGCAACACTAACTATAGCTCCTTTCTGGCTAGCACAGCCTACTTGTGACCCCATTTGGGATCTCAGCCTGGCAGAAGGAAGCTTGTGGTTGCTGTGTGCCATCATAAACTCCTGCACAGTGGAGTTTCCACTGTTGAGGCTCTAGGCCCACGCTTAACCCTGCTTCCAACACTGTAAATACAGCTGAATCTGGACCCCTGAATAGGAATATAAGGAATGGATTTAAAGGCAAAGAGGTGCTTGGAGTAGGAGTGGACTAACAGATTTGGAAAAATGAGGTTTCCCATATTTAGAACTGAATCTTGTTTCAGGTTCTGAGATCTTCAGGCAACATAACACTCTCATTTCCACCTGCCTTTGCAGTACCCTTCTACAGCCAGAAATGGGACTGGCATGAGCAATGCCAGAAAACCCTCCCAGCAAATCTGTTCTTGCGATATTCTCCAGGCAGCATTGGGAATGGAAGTGCCAGAAATCTCATGAACAAGATAGTTCTCTTTGGATTTCCAGACCATCTCCAGAAGACTCAATTTTGGATAGTTAGAGGGAGCATCAGAGAAGCATCCAAACACTAGGGTGCTTAATCAAAGCTGTACCCGCACTTCTTGAAGTTTCTTCATCATTTGCTGAAACACAAGGTGCTGAACTGATGTAAGCAGGCTCTGAATGAACTTTCCCTTGACATCTAGTGATGACTGGGGAAAAAGATTTCAGGAGCCGACTGTATTTGAATAGACTCATCCCCTCTGCTGACATGTTCAGCGGACTGAGCTGTTTGCCAAAGTGATCTGTTTTGGCTGGTTTAGGGTTACAATTCATTTAGTATTGAATGCTGGAATAATGAAATGTTGTTATCCTTACGGTATGAGTAAAGGGCAGCAGAACTGTACTTAGCATCCCCTGATTAAGTGGGTCACCCTAAACTGAACCTCACTTGCTAAGCATGGGGTAGGGATGCCAAATCCTAGTGAAAGTCAGTGCAAGTGAGAATAGAGCTTCCTGTGAGGGCTCTGCTTAAAGAGTCCTGTACACCATCTGACCTTTCTCCTCCAATGTTTAAAGACTAGAGGGCTCCACTGAGAGTCCTTACTTCTGTTCAGTGATTGTTAGAGCTGAGATCACTGATGGGCAGGTCTAGTGGCTAAGCCTTAGACCCGGATTGCTATGAAAGACAATGCAGAAACTGCATAAGCAGTGAGGTTCCTCACTACCCAGAGACATCACTAAAAGCTGCAATCATGAAGTGGTGGAACCTCGCATTGCAGAAGTGGCAGTGAGCAGCAAGATAATAGTGATAATAGTGGTAGCGAACAGCAGCAGAGAGAACAGCAGTGGCAAGTGGCAGCAGAGTACAGCAGCCATGACAGAAGCAGCCATGACAGAAGCAGTGGGAAGCGGTGACAGAAATAACAGCTGGAGCAGTGAGCCCGCATTGCTCGATGCCCCTCCCCGCTTACAGAGGAGGGAGATGAACCCACGTGAATGCATCTCTGGGGCTTCGCTGACTATTGACAACCAACTGTGAGTGGGGTGCAGCAAAGGGAAAGGGGAGTGGCTTGTAAAAGGGAGATTTGTTCATCAGACTTGCACACCGCAAGGTGGGAAACTGAGGCAAAGGACATTGCCTATTACTGTGGGGTTGGTATTTGCTTAGGGTTACGTATTTTTGAATTGTGGTTGTGTGTTTTCCCAAATTAACACTGGGTTCTCTTTCCCTTTGAATAGAAGTTTTCTTTTGTTATCACACAGACTCAGTGCTTGAGAGTGAGGCAGAAGGTTACGCTAAGAATAAGTCCTCCTCTAACCAGGTTTGGTTGTGGTTTGTATTTTGATAGTGCCTGGAAGCCCCAGATGTGACTGGGACCCCATTGTGTATGATGTAACGAGAGACCGTCCCTGCCCCAGTGAATTTACAATCTAAACAGACAAGACAGATAACGGGCTGGGAGGTGAAGTGATTTGTCCAAGGTCACACAGAAGGTCAGTGACCAAGCTAATAATTGAACCCTGTCTCCTGGTCCAATGTCCTGCCCAATGGACTATGTGGCCTCTCAGTTCTGATTTAAACCAGTTTCAAAATGTTATTTTGTGTATGAAAAACAAGTGTATTAAACTGGAACGAATCATACGCCGTGATCTCTCTGAATACCCACATGCCAGTATCGGAAGGGGTTTGTGCTGAATCCTCTTGCTTACTTTGTGTGGTTTTTTGCCTTCACTTGCTAATGAAAAGGATTTTTCTTGTAGAATGATCTCTGAGTTTTACACTATTGCTGTGCTTGGTTTAAATTTATTGTTACCTTTGGTATTTTCATTGATCAGGCCAGGCTTGAGCACTCAAACAATAATCCACCAGCCCAGACTATTGCCTGAGGATTTAGAAATTTTAAATATGTATTCCCTGCTTTGGAAACCAAGGCATAAAAATGAAACAATGAATTCTAAAGGGTATATTGTTGGAGAAAAATTGACAGCTTATATTTTACTTGTCGTCTTTAAGATGGGACGCTTTTGCAGAATCTACTGGATTTTGGAAAATGCTGTACATTGTGCTACTGAAAAGGGTAGTGTGTGTGAGAGAGATTGAGAGACAGGGAGGGAGGGTCTAGTGGCTTGACCATCTCCTGAGAATCAGGAACTACCAAATTCTAATTCTGGCATTGGTCTTGGGCATTTCAGGCATGGTTTTTATTAAACTGCATTTACAAATACGGGTGTGTGATCGCATGCCTAGTTTGCATACACAGATACCACAACTGTTCACACAAAATTGGTAGTTGCACATAGAACTGCACATACATGTGGCCAGATGTGCATCCAAGTAGTTACTTAAGTTTCTGATTTGTCTACGCCACCACAGTTGTGGTGCATAAAGAAGGGGTGCAAGAATGCACACCTTTTAAATCTCAGAACTTTATTGAGCCTGTCTCAGTGTCGCCAACTGCAAAATCTGTTTCTACCTGTTGAAGCATTTATAGAGATGATCACCGTGATACACTGTTTTTACAGGGCCTCCCAGGGATGTTGTGAAAGGTTGATTAGATGTTTGTGAAGCTCTTTGAACGTGAAGTGAGGAGTGTGGAGAGACAGATTAGGGCTGAGCTGACTATGAATGTACCCAGAGTTTTGAGGTTGTTTATAGATGAGCTGGTGGTTCTAGAATTTCTCTAGAGCTAATTATTTTATTGTTGTTAAATCTTCAGGGAGGTGTGATGTGGTATTAAGTAATTTGCTGTTCACTCTGCTAAGTCTTGAGCAGAAGTTGGGTTTGTCAGATCAGGAATCTAGTTTCCCTAGAAATCCTGCCACCCGTGGGCCAGATGGGCATTTAACTAATTCCTTGGGCACATGACGAGAAGTTTCAAAACAAAGGAAATCCTCTTTTCTTGCACTGGTAACCCACGAGCCAAAACCGTGTCTTTGCCTGGAAACTTGAATTGCAATTAGGCGGCATTCTGTAGCACTCTAGGTGCATGGGAAAGCTTGCCAATGGCAGCTGTCAATCAAATAAATATTTGATTTGTTTTCCCTAATAGCAGCACCCCTAAATATGCCAGACAATGAAGTCAATAGATTTAAGAGCTAATGAAACCCTATGATCACTGCATCTTCAAGGGATGATACATTGTCAGCCACACCTCAATGGCTTCTGCTCACACAAATATGATGTAGAAAGATTATCGTTATTACAAGTGGCCACTGCGAGCCCCGCCAGCAGATAATAAAGACACTGTCACAGTGAGTGGACCTGCCTTCCAGGGACCACCAATATGAAGTGATGTCTTAGCAGTGTTTAGGATTCTCATTTGCCCGACTGCATTAGAGGGATAGAAAAGTCTTTTCTCTCTTGTTACATAATTAATTTTATCCCATTCTCCGCAGCTATAAACTCAAAGCTCTGTTCATCCTGAAAAAAAGTCTACTTATTCCATGCAATGCTGACCTTAGAATAAGAAACTGTGAAAGCCCTTTAAAGCAAATACCTCGATTCTGTATGACACATCTCCTACATTAAACGTCGCCAGTATATGACTTTTCTGTAGTAGCACTTTAGGCGCCGATGCAGGGGAAGAATTATGATCCCAATGAGTGGAAGTCATTAGCTGTACCCTGTGGATATGTAGAAATAAAATATTCTTTCAGTATTTCAAAATCTTTGAAGAGGACAGACTGTTCCCTGGGTTGCTAAAGGAGATAAAGAATTGTGCAGAGTACACAGGATACATTTTGTGCATCTTCCTCTACCTTAATCCATGGCTTAAATAAAAGGGATCTGAGAGCTGTACGGATATATGGCCCCATCTATAAAAGGCATAAGTGAGGCATTTTAATTAAAATGTAAATAAAATAGCAAATAGTGCTAGTGTAAAATAGCACTAGTCCATTTGCACTGGACTGGGCAAACTTGGGGCATGTGCAATCATGGGAAGTAAAGGTGACTTTATGCCACTTTTCTGATTCCCAAAATCTGGGGGTACCAGATAGCAGTCTGAAGGCTGTTCTGTTTTACATGGGCTGCCAATTATGCTGATGGATGATAAGACTGTTGGGGATCAGCCCTGGATTGGGGTGCCCTCTGTATGTCCCCTTTCCCTCATTAGTCCCGTTAGCCTCGTGGCCAGGAATGGTGGCATAGCAGAAGGGGGATCCCTCCTCTAAACCTGCTGAAATTGGTCCAAGGTTGCCTTGTTCTTCAGGAGTGGCACAAAGCAGCCTTAATACACCACAAAATCTGGCCACCAATATATATTAGAGATGCATGAAAACACTGATTTTTGCTTTGGGCTTATTTGCAATATGCAAATAGATTCTTTGGTGAGTGCAGATCTTGTTCAATCCAGAACAAAGGGCCAAATGCTGACCATGCATATAGTTCCAATGGGCCTGATTCTGATGTCACTAATACATATAACTCAAGAGTGAGTCTACTGAAGTCACATTGTTGCAACACAGTTGGAAATGCAATCAGAATCAGGCCCATTAGCTTCCAGGGTTTTGTTTCTGCTTGGTCTTGAATTTCTTTCAGCCTGTCATATGTCTTTGTGCAGCATAAGCGGGTGGTATGCATTGTTTTTGTTTGGAAAGTCAACTACATGATTCCTGTATATAAAACAGGAGTGCAAGCAAAAGCTGTTGCACAATCTGTTTCACAAGCTAAAATGGATGTGGAAGATTGAGCTTGGATTGAGATAGTTGAAAAGTTGTCTCACCTTGTCCGGACAAATTGGGCACCAATTTGATTTTATTACCATATCATTAGCCATCTTGCTCATAGCAAAACCAGTTATTATTAATGTAGTAAAATGGAAAAGTACAAAGAGATTTGTACCCACTCATAGGGTTGTCGTTCAAAACGCTTTGCGTTATAGCTGAGTGAAATTCACAATATCTTCCACAGTATATTGATTTGAATGTTTGTGTTTAATTTCACATGTGTTCCTGGCTCCTTTATGTTCACTTTGAACAAATAGTCACATTTCCCGGCGGGGATGTTGGTAGAAATAGCTAATTTCAAGTGACTATTGAAAAATACTTGTGGAAAGTGAATTTTGAATTAATGAATACGAGAATTCGCACTGGAAACTTAATTCTGAGAGTCATGCTCATAGAGACCTAGATTTAGAAAAATACTTAGGTGCCTAAATTTAAGCCTGTGAATAGCTCCACTGACTTTAGGCACATGCTTAATAATCTGTCTGAACTGAGGCTCTGATCAGGGAACAAAAACACGTGACCTATGCGCCCAGTTGAATAGTTCAGATTTCAAATGCTGACCTCTTGCGAATGAGTACAGATTGTTTGGCTAAATAATTTGGCAAATAATTTCAAGTCAAGGATAAATTTGAGAAAATCATAGACCGATGGGTTGAAAGAGGTGAAATTTGTGGAATAAATTATTCACTACAAATTACTCACCTGGTTTAGATTATTCAGAACATTGCCCTTTTCCTGCTATGTTACTCCCAACAAACAAGTTTTGACATTTTAGTTTGGAAAAAAGGAAATCAAAAGTGACACCCAACTTTGATATCGGTCCTGTAATTTCATCATATATGTAGCATAGTGCATAAAATATGTATATATGGGTGGAGGAAGGTAAAGAATGAAACATTATTTTGTAAATTACACGATTTTTTTCTCAGACCTACATCTGCTCCTGTCCCTCTTCTGTTCTCAGATCAGTGCTTGGCCTCCCACAGGAATACAGCTGTGTGATCACATCATTTGGCATTCTAATATTTCATACTAACTTTTAAGCCAATTAGGAATGACTACTTACCATGCTGAATCATAGGAAGAAAAAAGGGATAATGTGTCCTTCATATAATGAACCTCTCTTTTTGGCAAGAGGGATATATATATTGGGAAAAGTGAAAAACAATGGGGATAATTGGGAAAAGTGAAAAACAATGGGACTAATTATATATATGCAATTAGCCCTATTGTTTTTCACATTGCTTCCACTTTCATGGGAATTATTTACAGAGGGATGCTTGCTGAAATATCTGACCTGGTACCAATATACTTTGTATTTAAATTAACACCTTTCATCCTAGGATGTCAAAGCATTTTACAAAGATGGTAGTGTCATCCCAGTGGATGGGTCAAGGAAGTAAGGCCCAGAGAAGTTTAAATAATGTCCCCAAGGTTCCCCAGTGAATGGAAAAAGGATCTAAACCCCATTACCACATACAGAGCTGATGGGTGGTGTTTATTCAGTTCAGACTATAGAAGCTTTGGGCAGGCTTAAGAGATAAAGGATGGTCCAGTGGATATGACACTTGCCTGGAAAGTGGAAGGTCCTGGTTTAATTCCCTGCTCTCCCACACATTGCCTGTGTGGACAAGTCATTTAGCCTCAGTTTCCCAGCTATAAAATGGGGATAATAGCACGGCCCTACCTCACAGGGGGGTTACTGGGATAAATACATTTGAAGATTGTGAGGTGCTCAGATACTACAGTGATGGGGGCCATAGGGATACCTCAGAGAAAGATATTGAGTTATTCTCCACGCTACACTCATCCATGGACTCTTAGGGCATGTCTGCACTTACATCTAGAGCGATCGATCCAGCGGGGGTTGATTTATTGCATCTAGTGAAGACGTGATAAATTGACTGCCGAGCGCTCTCCCGTCGACTCCGGTACTCCACCGGAGTAAGAAGTGCAGGTGGAGTTGATGGGAGAGTGTCAACAGTCAACCTACCGCAGTGCAGACACCGCGGTAAGTAGATCTAAGTATGTCAACTCCATCTACGTTATTCACGTAGCTGAAGTTGCGTAACTTAGATCGATCCCCCACCCAGTGTAGACTAGGCCTTATTCTAAGTGGTGAAGAGGCTACAGCAGGTGCCCATATAACACAGGGTAGACAGACCAGTGTTCTGGTAGTACAGAATGGGATGAGAACCTAAGGTATGATTTTAAGTGGAAGTGAAGTACTGTTAATCCTGGCAGGGCACTTACATATTTTATAGGAATCAATGTTAGATAGCCTAGTTCTGCTTTCCAGGTTGCTAAGCAGCCTGTGATACTTTTGACCTTGAGTGGTTTTTTTTGTTTTTAAAACTCACCTAGCAGGTGTGGAAGCTGGAGTCATCCTTTGAAGTCCCTTCATGGCCTATCTCCACACTACCAATCATCTCTGTCATGCCACTAAGATGTTGACACCCATGCCTGCTCTGCCAATGAGGCCAGCCTTCATCACCCACTTGTTAAATTGGCAAACAAGCACCTTCTGCTGCCTCTCCCACTTGGGAGAAGCTCTAACCATCCACAATACTACCTCATTGTCTGCCTTCAAATCCGCTCTTGAAACTCTCCTTTGCTGTGAGACCGACAAAACACTTGACAATGGTTATGCAGCTGGTGCCTCTTATGTACAGCTGGTCCGGATGAACTTCCAATAGAAAAAGAGGCAGGTTCCAAGGGGCAGACAAGTTCTCCCAGATTTCATTGGGAAAGACTCACAGAGTGCTCATTTTAGTGCTGTGCTAAGAACTGTGGGATATGCCCCCACAAGTCGTAGTGATGCACACGGGCGAGTGCAATGCCAGACTGAACCTAGTAACTTGGGTATGGTTTGTAATGTGGCTACTCACACCCAGACTAGGCAAGCTAAGGTGCTCAGACCTGCATGCCAATCACCTGGGTTAACTCCGTAGTGCAGACCTACCCAAATATGTTATAGAAATTGGAAGCTACTAGAAGACAAAGACATGAGATATTTATAATTTCTAATTTACTGAGCTGTGTCTTTGTCAAGGAAGTTGAAAGGAAATGAGTACTGGTGTAAATGTTTAGTGCTTAATCTGAAATATAGCCTGTTTTATGGTCTTAGAAATCTATTGGCCTTTAGGAGAAGACTGTCTGTTTAGGATCTGTAACCTCCATATTGTTATTTAAAATGTCTCCTTTAGTTAATCATTGTAAAAGGCCTCTCTAGCCTACATTGCAAATTCCTTTAAAAATGCACCATGTATATAATTCATGTGGCTCTTCTTCACGTAGATAAGGGCTCGTCTGAAATGTCAGAGTGGGGGAGGAAAGGGTACCTGACCCAGGGGGCAAGGATATTGAATGCACCCAGTGTTGTACTTGACATTCCCCTAGTATTCACCGTGATAACATCAATCTGAAGGAACCCTCCTGGCATTAATATAGAGCTTCTGCATTTCAGATATGTTTCCCAATGAATGTCATAGTAATAGAGCATGAAAGGATGTCCACTTATCGTAAAGTCTTAATGTTTTTGTTAAAAATTAAAAATGGGCTTCAACAGAACAGACTAGGCCAGTTTCATGCCAGTCTACATGAGAGTCGTTAAGCTGTAGTTGTCATGAACTGTTTTTACTGTATTATTTCTAGATAGTTCAGAATTTTCTCAGCTGAAGATTTGTGAACAGAGACTGGATTATTTAGTACTATTGATTTTATTTCCCTTATTTCACAGAATACATATAAAAATCCAACCAGTCATCTATGTTATGGGCATTATTAGCCCTCTGAAGAGCTGAGGTGGGGCTGGATGATGATAGTGCATATTCCTCAGCTATGCTAGACATCCAAGAGGAAACCTGAGAGTTGACTGTGGGATTCCTGCTTGTCAGCAAGGAAAGGGGGAGGAAACTCTGGTCTCATGGAAGATTGTAATTAGACTGTCAGCTCTTTAAGGCAGGGTGGTTTTGTTTTGTGTGTCCACAGAACCTAGCATGGTGGGGTCCTGGTTCATGATGGGATTTCCTAGGCACCAGTTTAGTACAAATAATAATGGAAAAGAGGGACCCTAGTAAACAAGTCTTAAATCCTTTCCAAGTTGGTCAGCAGAGGGAACTGTCAACCAACCCTCTCTACCAAAATGGAGGCCAACAACAGACGAGGGGAAAAGGATCTGGGCTGTGAGAGACACATGAAAGGAATGTGAGGAATTTTGCAACTGTGCAAAGAGATACAGGGAACAGTCAGGCTCTGAACTAGTAGGAACTGCTGAGCTTTCCTTGGCGACTACCCATTTTTCAGGGCAGTGCCTACTAGTGAAACAATGGCTTGAAACTGCTGTCATCTGTGCATAACCTCTCCTTGTTCAGATTAAGGATGAGATGCTAGTCACAGTACACTTGTTGCAAACCCCAAGCAGCCTGCCACTAAATAAATTCCATACATTCCTGGAAATAAAAGATGTTAGTACTTACCAGCAAAAGTTGAGTAAAGAGAATCAGAACTGCAAATTTCACTTGTAAAACGGTGATGGATTGATCATGGTACCATGGCAACTACCAACCCAACCCCATCTGCATTGGCTCTTTCATTGCTTATCAAGATTGGGAAACATTAATTGCACTGGACAGGACTAAGTATTGCTTGATTCAAAGATAAGTAAGATGTTGAGGGCTGCCTAATACATACAGGATGGGGAAATTGACAATATTTATTTCTTTTATTAGTGGTACTAGAGTATTCACTGCAGAATTAATCTTCCGGAACATTATCATTATAAGTTATTGCCACTAAACAACAAATAGAGAAACCAACCTGAAACAGTAAGGCCCTACCAATTAAGGCTATGGCCATATCCATTATTATTGTGTGTATACTTTGCATTCCTGTGATTATCTGACCGAACCCATCAACTCGGGTATGCTGCTTCCAGCAGTGGCTTGATACTTCCTGAAAAGGCAACATCTGCCATAGTGTACCTGGCCAATGATGCAGTGTTAGACATAGAGGGAAGAAATTTCTCCCTGGCTCTTGAATAAACATAGGGATATATGGAACCCTTCTACCATGTGGTTAGTAGCAGCACAAAGTTCAATATATTTAGGGTCCCTCTTGACAAACAACTAAACCAGCTTGAGGTTCCTCCCCACCCTCAAGAGACCTGGAAAACTAAATACAGCTTCCCTGGATGCTCTTTAAAAGGCAGAGCTTCCCCATTCTCAAGCACTCTGAGACTGTGTAGAAACAGCGGAATCTTTATTAAGGGAAAGAGAACTTGGGGAAACATATTAACAGCATATCTGTGGAAATAAAGAGTAAAACACTCTCTCTTCTGGTAACTTTGGCAGTAGTGCTTCCAACTCCCTTCCCACCCATCAGTGAGAATATCTCACAGGCCCACACCAAACCACTCCTGGTTGGGATCAGTGAGTAGCAATAGTCCAAATGTCTCTTTGCAGGTCTGTCGCCAGGATGCCTGATGCCTAACTCAGCTTGGAGAGCCAGCTTTATTAAGGTGCTGGATAGGCAGGACCTCACTGGACTCCACTCAACATTGCTAATGTCATCTGCATCATCTCATAAGAACTTAAGAACATAAGCGTGGCCATACTGGATCAGACCAAAGGTCCATCTAGCCCAGTATCCTGTATTCTGACAGTGGCCAACGCCAGGTGCTTCAGAGGGAATGAACAGAACAGGTAATCATCAAGTGATCCATTCCCAGCTTCTGGCAAACAGAGGCTGTGGACACCATCCCTGCTTATCTTGGCTAATAGCCATTGATGGACCTATCCTCCATGAATGTATCTAGTTCCTTTTTGAACCCTGTTATAGTCTTGGCCTTCACAGTATCCTCTGGCAAGGAGTTCCATGGGCTGACTTGTCTTGCAGAGAATTCCCTCTGTCTGAACTATCTCTTGCAGCAAAGCCCCACAGGAGGGGACGAGCACTTAGGACCCTTGAACAGTGTCCTGGCTGCTTGGATATGAGCTCCTTGCCAGGAAGTAAGAAGAGTTCCTTCCTCTCTCTGGGAACCCAGTAATCATAGAATCATAGATTTTAAGGTCAGAAGGGACCATTATGATCATCTAGTCTGACCTCCTGCACAATGCAGGCCACAGAATCTCACCCACCCACTCCTGTAAGAAACCCCTAACTTATGTCTGAGCTATTGAAGTCCTCAAATCGTGGTTTAAAGACTTCGATGCTCATTTCTTTTTGGACAAAGTTATGGATTGTTGTTGTTTTTTTAACTCCCTTCCTCTTTTGTATTCTTCCAGCTCATGCCAGTGACTGCATAGCTTACTGTCCCACTATTGGAGCTCTCTTGTAAAACAGTTGATTTTGAGACCTGCTTTGTAGACCAAACTAGGACAGAAGATGTCTTCCTGTTAAACAGGAGCAGATGCAGAAGTTACTGGACTGCTTTACTGGGTATTAAGCCTGTGCAATGGATTCCCTTTGTTATAAGAGGCTAACACTTTGTGTTCTGTTTTAGTAAGATGAGCACGCACATCTAGTCAATACATACAACATGATGACAAGCATTCAGTAAGAAGCAGGTCAGGTTCTGATCTCACTATTTTTACTCCAATGTTTCTTCACTGACTTCAGTAATTACTTCAGATGTACACCAGAGAATAGAATCAGACCCACCATATTTATTGATCTTTCTTTTCTAACTTAAGGCCTGATCCTAAGAGGAAGTGAGCACCAGCAACTCCCACTGACTTCAGCCTGAGCTTGCTTCTAATGAGGTTCATGGTAAAATGCCTGTTTATTTCGGTGGGAGCAGGACTAGACTATTTTATTTTGCCATTTACAACTCCCACCACCCCAGCTTGCCCTGCAAATGAAAATGTGGACAAGTCAAATGTGACAATACCAGACAATTTTTCATTGGCAAGTCAGGAGACGTTTTGTTTACTTACATGAATACTGCGTTATACACAAGACTCTTATATCATGTCAATTGATATTTTCATACTTTGCTGAAGACCAACAGGAACAGCATAACAACATGGCAGTATTTTCCATCTGCCCCACTCATGGAACTCTTGAGGCACATGAAGTCAGCTTACCCACCAAAGCAGCTTTAAAGATCAGTTTTACCGCAAGGTAGAGTAAGAGAACAGAAGTTTTGCTGTCAAGTCCAAGTTCATGTATAGTTATGGTGACATTGTAAGTGTCACTGGATGAACTGTGCATAGAGCTGGGCTCAAATGTTTATCCCTTTCTTTTTAACCAAAGAATGTAGATTTGGGTTGATTGAAACATCTTGCAGATTTGTGTCGAATTCACTGAATTGTTTCAATCTAAAAAAAACCTTTTCAAAAGTCAGTAAAATTGAAACATTTTGAAAAGGTATTTTCTGAGCAAAACATTTTGATTTTTCGATTCAGAATGACTTTTCATTTTGAAATTTACTTCACTTTTATTTAAAAAAAAAATGAAAAAAGCATTTTAAAAAGCTCTAATGAAACAAAATTTTGTTGAATCCAAAATGCATTTTTTTGATTATTTGGTTTGCTGACATTTCTTTATGATTTTTCGGAACAGCCAGCAAACTGAAAAATCAGTTATTTGCACAGTTCTAATTGTGGGTAGGTAGACTATGCAAATGCAGCTTGCTATAGGAGCATTTTTCCCTCTCACCAACAGAGGGAGTTCTTCCCCTCTGGAGCTTTTGGCCATAGGATTTACATCTAAGAGAGTCATTTTCATTCTAAATGTAAATTAATCTGTTCTATTTTGACTAATGTAAACAGGCAGTGAGTAAACTGGATGCTCTAGTTCTGCAAACTGGTGTGAATGAAATAGCTCTCTCACCATATTACTTTTGCCTCCTCTTCCTTTTCTGTTACCCTCCTTAACTTTCCTCTAGTTTTACTCAAGTGTGTGTTGTGATTAGTCATTCCTGCTCTAATCAATAAGCATTAGGCACAGCATCCTCTTTTAAAAGACCTTCATTCTTTTCCACCACAAGGCAGAAGGTGAAATCCTGGCTCCACTGACATCAAAGACAAAACTCCCATTGAATTCAACAGGGCCAGGATTTCACCCGTAGAGTTTTTATCTGCCTAAAGCAGATAGCAGGAAACACCTGTAAAGATTACTTTCCATGCACGGCAAAAATGAACCCAAATCAGCAAATAAGTGCTTACCCCTCAACTCCAACTCCTCAAACAAGGTCAGTATGATATATTTCCACCTAGCAGGGATCATTAACCACTCATCATCCATTGTACTGATATTTCTGACCATTCAAATTGAGAAGAAGGACCTGAGTGCTTCCGTGTCTTTCCTTTCATGCATCTTACTGTATCCAGAGCCCACTTAATCCATGTTCATTCTGAAAGCTGTAACTGGCTATATGTTCTAGTTTATATACAGAGCAAGAGAAATTACCCAGCTCACTCCACCGACCAAACTTTTCACACAGCTCTGGTGGAAATGAGTCCCTGGGGACACACAGGATGTCGCCGTTGCTTTTTAAGCCTTCTTGACAGGCCGGCCAGATCTCAGTTGTTAATCCTAACACATCATCCAAGACACTTTTTATCTCCTCCTGTAACATTAATGCAGCTGGAATTCCATAAATCAAATCTCAGCAGTAAAAAG
Organism: Eretmochelys imbricata; assembly: GCF_965152235.1. NCBI lineage: Eukaryota > Metazoa > Chordata > Testudines > Cheloniidae > Eretmochelys > Eretmochelys imbricata. The sequence continues at coordinate 75,599,459 of NC_135581.1, read as the reverse complement.
GTTAATAAGTTTACACTATATAATTGAAAGCCATATTGGTGATTAAAAGGATTTTATATATCAGTTTTCTGGGTCATGAACTAATTATTTTTGCTGGCCTGCAATAAAACATAGCACCATAGGCAGATAGAGACTGTAATCACATAAAATATGGAAAAATGCATTTAAGTGAATTTGATAGAAGGCTGTATGATACTAGCTTGTTGAATTTCTTTTCAGCTGTATTGTAACTAATTCAGGACAACAGAAGGACTGCACATTCTGTGTACTCCATTAGGTTCATAAAAAGTTATTGGATCAAGTTTTTGAGGTCTCTCTCTCTTTCTGTAGTGCTAAGCTCAAGGGAACTAGACTGTCACCCATGATGGAAAGGTTCTGCCGAGGCACTGGGGATCAGATTGCCATTATAATTCATTTTAATGCATTATCTGCACATACTAATCCTTTGTTGGAGCAGGATCTTTTGTAATAGGAACATGGCTATGGAGAGACACAATTGATCATCCTTGCATAAAAAGGATGATTAAAATACAAACAAGAATGTCCCCTCTGCAACAGAGGATAGGTGTGTGTATGTGAGGCAGATAGGGTCAATTTTGAGGTGGTTCCAGGCCCCTAGCTCTGAATTCTGAACCCGGCTGGTGTTTGAGATCAGAACTTGGATTCAAATGTCTATCTTTGTGATACAAAAGCTCAGAACCACAGTCCTTCAGCATGTGAGTATTTGAATTCAAATTCAAATTTTATAGCTCTCATGATGTAGCATGAGCAGATTTTGGGATGTGGCTGATCTGCAGAGTTCAGGTTAGAGGTTTGGAGCGCGCAGGTAGCTTAACATTTTTTATATTTGCACTGTCCTTATCCTGCTGTGGTTCTGTGCAGAGCCTGTGCCAAGTTGCCCCATGCAGCCACCAGTCGCCCTGAATCATGCTGGTTGTTAACCAAGGGGCCAAAAATGCATCTGATGATCAGCACGGTGTATAAAGCCCTAGTTATGCATCTTTTCCTCCATCAAAAGAGGAATTGAGGTGGGATTAGAAAGACCTTACAGGCTGAGGTCCAGATGGGTCATGGCCACCATTCTCAGCATTGTGTATCACCTTTCAAGAGTGGGGCTGGGATTATTTGAACCTGCTGTCATCTTCCACATAGTATTTGACACAAAGTATTTCTGCAGTATTTCCATAGCTTCTTTGATTACCACTCTGGCATCTGCTCATTATTAACCCTGGAATGTCCATTTGATAGAAGCAGTGCTGTATCATAGTGCAATGTACATGTGCAGTATGCTGATGGTTTTAAATACTGAGCTATAACCATCTCCAATAACTAAGCCAGAACTCTGCAGCACCTTTAATGTTTTAGAAAGACAATATGGCCTTTTACTCTCCACATCTGAGTCAGTTTTTAAACAAGGTTTTATAGCTCTACAACAATGGGGCCAATGGGTTTTCAACACTGCATTGTGGGGTTAACAGGAGAATAGCAATTGTGTGAATAATGTGCTATGAATCAGCTGCTGATCTTTACGTCAGAATCTCTATCTGCCACTGAGTCAGAAGGCACTGTGACTAGTCTGACAGTTTTAGGGTAAAAAATATTAATGTGCTTTAAGGCTCATCATAGTGGTAGAGTCTCCGGGTAGATGGGTTTATCAGTTTTTTTTGTATGGGGACTGGGAAGGAGCAAAGTAAAACAAACAATAACAATAATAACGAAAACGAGGCCAGGGTGTTGACAAATATTATGAAGTGACCTGGCTAAATGACGCAGCACCTGTATTTATGTGAAATCCCATATGAAGAATGGTGGCATTCTGGGTTGAAAGATTGAAAGAAAGAATCCAAATTCAAATAAAATACACACACATATACACAGACCTACTCAAGGTCAATGGCTGCTTTTGAACTTCAGATTAAATAACCCAGTCTTTGTAAAATGTGGTCAACAATATAGTCGAAGAAGTCCATTTTGTAAATCCATTTGACAGAAGTAAAGCAAAATAAGACAATGGATCAGATTCCCAGCAGATGTCATTTGGCTTAGCTCTGCTCATGTCAGGGGCGTTTATTAACACTAGCTGAGGATCTGGCCCAATGGTTTTTTACTACTGTACTACTACTACTAATTAATTAATCAATACCTACCACTTTTCCTCAGTATATCCCAAAGTACTTTACAATCTGTCTCTCTCTCTCTCTCTCTTTTAATGGACTTAGCCTCAAAACACCTCTCTGAGGTAGGGAAGTATTATTATTCCCAACTCACAGATGGGGAACTGAGGCACAGGGACACAAAGTGACTTGCCCAAGGAGAGACAAACGGAAACTAGGGACCGTCACTAGACTTGAATCAGGGCGTTGACTTGGACAGCTCTGGGGATTAGTAGTGTATGATGTGGGGCCCAATGTCATTCTCAGATTAACTCCAATGGAACCGTGAGATTAATTTTTTTGGAGTCCTTCACATCTAGGTTACCTTATTCAGCTCATGACTATGGGCTAGATTTTATCGTTTCACACTGGTTAGCAGCCCAAGTAAAATGCACATGGTCTCAATTTAGTTTCTAATGGGCAATGCCCACATCATTAAGAAAGCTCCACCATCATTAGCACTGAAGGGGGCAACCTTGTTGGAAGTCAGCCCAGAGGAATTGAACACTGAACAGATCTTGGGGTATTTTAGCCACAACAGGTTTGTGGCCCACTGGCAGGCTTGCAGAGGAAAAGCTTATACTGTTGATGCTGCCCTTTTTGAGAACTTCTGTCTCCAGCATGGTCAATCCAGCACCTCTTGTGAGCAGTAAATGCACGCACACAATTATTTAAAAAGAGAGAACCTTGACTATGTCCTGTTGAAATGTTCCTGAACTTTAACATTCTTACAGGGCACAGTGAGAGGGAATGGCACTGCAACTTATGTATGTTATGCATTACAGGATAGGGTTATCTGTGTCCAGAGTGGTATTTAATGCCATTTCACAGAGGGATCTTTTGTATGGACTATTGTGTTTGGAGCATAGAGGGAAAAGGCTTATAGTTATAAAACTGCACAGTAACTGCCCTAGTACAACAGGTCAGGACCATGATATAGCCTCTTGTACTCCCTGTCACTGAAATCTTTTCACTTCACGCCTTATTGCGCAAGTTCAATATACTTTTCGGCTAATGCTCTTCTGAGCACTTAGTTCTATAAACTCCCTACTCAGCAGGTGGCTTATTTAAATGTGGCTGTCGGATTGGCTAGTGGCCAAGAGTGAATGGCTCAATACAGGAATTACAAGTGTTTGGGTCTAATTCTGCTCTCACTCACACTAGCGCAAACCCATTGGCTCCAGTGGGCTGTTTGGGCACAAAATTTGGCTCTCTGGGTGAAACTGTTTATAAGACAGATTCTGAGGGCATCAGGTTAAACTAAACATAGTTCTAGCACTCTACAGCATACTAGACGAAGAATAGTTAGGGAGAGTTTGAAATGAAAACTATCATCAGCTCTCATTTAAGGAATCAGCATTTCTTCTGTTGCATGTAAGTAACTTTTATTTTACAAAGCCACAATCACCTGCCCGTAAGAGGCAATGTAGATTTTCTCTAAACGCTCATTGCGAACAGGAATATTGGTGGTTTAATTGATTCTTCAGAATTTAGGCTTTTGGCTGTAGCATTTAGAAGGAGAGAGTGAAAGAACATGGTTCAAAATTATTTATATATAGACAATAACTGCTGAATGTTACAACTATATTTTAAAAGTAAGCAAACCTGTTTTCCCTCTGCCTCTCCATTCAGTGTATCAGGAAAGGGCCTTTAAAACTGGCTGGTAATTAGAGAGGAAAAAGCAGAGCTCCGCATAGCAGTCAATCCATCACATCCTGCAAAGTCTAAATGTTACCAGCAATTAAATAAGTTAGTGGGGGAAAAACTTGACAAGCAACTTTTATCACAGAATCATCTAAGTGGCAAAGTATGTGAAGCAATCCTATTAGATTCCCTTCTCCAGCCCCAAAGATTTAAAAAAAAAAAAAACCCACAAAAAACAAGTACCCATTAAAAGCAAAATGGAGATTTCTTCCATACTATATCTAGGAACATGGGAGATTAGAATGATAAAAATAAAACAACTTTTCCCACCTCCCCCTTCCCCACCCTGTCCAAAGTCAAATCTGTCCAGGTTGACTGCTCCATTAAATTCAAGAACAAAAAGTTATAAATTGAACATACGGAGAACAGTGCCTTTTCTTAAAGTGATGTTTCCTCGCCTTAATGGATTTAGCTATGGCAGGGAGTCAGAGAGAAGCTGTCTTAACTAAATCTTTGACTGATTATGCATTTTTTTTTCTATTCATACAAGATAGATTCATCATTCCAATTTGTCAAGCTGGCGAAGTTCCAATTAATTACACCAGGAAAAGCTCAGGCTGCATTAGGCCTCTGTCAGGCCTAATCTAGTGCCTCATTTACTGGAGCCCCAAATGAAGAGATATCAGAGGTGTTGTTCCTCTTGGTACTTAATTTGATGAATGCCCTAGCAGCACGATTGGTGGCAGAGGTGTATATGTGTGTGTCTCTTCATCAGCCACCACTACGATAGTCGTCATGCTTCCTGTACTAATTTGAGGGCTCATCTGTATAGTGGATGTTCTTGGAAGGCCTATCCTTCATAGATATGCCAAAAGGTTTCCTAGTTTTGTGTGAATGTGTGTTTGTATGTGTGTATGCATATTCTGGGCCTGATTCTGATCTCAGATGTGTAACTATATTGCCTATAATGGAGTTAAATCGAATTTACAACAATGGAAATGAGACTAGAATCTGGCCCGTTGCATATAAAGATTCTATATTTTTGTCATCTTTGCCCTTGCCAAGAAAAAAAAAAGGAGCAATTTGTCCTGAAGAAGAAACCTGCTTCAAGCATTTCTCTCAACGTGAATGTCATGTATTGTGTTTGAGGGATAGTTGAGTCCAGGTTACTACCTAGATATACTATGTAAATGCCAGGAGCTCATGATAAGTTTGTTTACTGTGTGTTTATAATAGGTGTGTGTGGCATCAGAACTTTGAATAAAGCTATATAGGGACAGATATAGATTATAGATATAAAGAGATGTTCTGACTTTGCACAGCAGGTTACTATTGGGCATATACATCTCATGCTGTTTCTTAAAGTTGTACTTTAAAGTTGTGATGGACCAAGAACATGTTTCTGTTCTGCAGGACGTTACATATTATTCAGCATATTATGCCAATATGTTTAACTTAGTATTGGCTTTTAACCAATCTTTGTGATTAAAGATTTAACGGTGGCAATGCTATCATTCTGCACGTAGGTTTAGGTGTCTTGAAAAGGGTGCAACGTTCTCCAAGAACAAAGGAGCAGCGTTAATTGTCTGCCATTGAAAAGTTGACATTTGCCAACTGAGATACCATGTTGAGATATCACATTACTTTTCTGTTCAGAAATAGATTTCAGTAGATGAGATACCAATATGTATAATGGTTGGGAAATGTTGATTTTTTTTCAATGGCATACATAGTTTTGCTGCCCAGTAAAGAGGTCATTATTTCAGCAAGGGATGAGGGAATTGTGTTTGTGAAAGTAGTGCTCACCATTAAGGGGCTGATTTGCAGAGGTGCTGGTTTACACTGGAGAGGGGCACAAATCAAAACTCTAGATCTCAACAGATGCCAACTTTAGGGAAGTCTAGATCCAGATCAAAATTATACAACTTGAAACGATCTCTAGTTTGCAAGAGCAGATTCATTTAAAGTGCATCACTAATGGCGGGTTTGAGAGCACTTGATCTTTTACAGAAATGAAAAGTGTCCATTTGTCCTTCAATTGAGGAAGGAGTGGCTGAGGTTGGATGGTTGTATTTATACGTCAACTTTTTGTAATATGTGTTTTATCCTATGGGCTAGGTACCCATTTTACTATTTTATCCATTTACCCATTTTACCATTTTAGGCATCACATTTTACTGGTTTTTTTGTGAGTTTTTTTTTACTGTTTTTTCTATCCCTGAAGTTTTGTGAAAGCTTGAGTGGACAAGTAGTGGGCAAGAGTGGAAACTGACTGACTAACTGACCACAATATAGAGTGAAACTGACCACACACAATATGATATCAAATGCACAAAGGAAAAAAATGCCCTTGATCAAGACCCAAAACAAGGTTGATGCACCATTTGAGTCACACTTAATCATTCAAAATAAGGCTTAAGGGGTACATTAGCTTAGTGATCCACATCTTCTCCAGAGAGGTGAATTTCACCTAAGGTAAACAAGAGAAATAATAGGGGTAGCCAGAAAACAAAAATTCTATTTCACAAGGGAAAAAAAAGAGTTTTTGGTAATTGGTTTCGTTCTGAGGTGGAACAATACCAAGACCATTTGAATTTTTGTGCGAAAAAACAGAGAGAAACAGATACCAGTAATCCAGTGGTTAGGATACTCATCCATCCCCCCCCCCCCAAAACAGCAGTTTTGTTTTCCAGCCACCTCTATTAGTTTATAGGAGACCAGGGTTCAAGTCCGTGGTCTGCCAGATTTGAACCAGGGTCTCCCACATCATTACCCTAACTACAAGGCTGTTAGTTATTTCGGATCTCTTGTGCTGTCTTGTTTTGACCATAAATTCCTCCCCAGAAACCTTCCAGTAGAAAGTTGCATCGAAACTGAAACATTTCTGCGAAAAGTCTCGGTTTTGATGGAAAGGCATTTTCCAATGAAACAATGTGTTGTTGAAAAGTTCCCATCCAGCTCAACTAAATAATGGAGGGGCAGCGAAAAAGAATTCCAGTGTCTTAAATAGCATATTAAGAAGACCAAAATCTAGCAAGATTTTTTTCTTATACACCCATGAACCAGGAAGCTGAAACGGATGTTCCTCAAACTCTAAGTAAATTTAGATTCAGACCCAATTCTGGATACAAACTTTGCAGTAGTTTAGGTTATGTCTCTAACGGGTACCCATGGGAAAAGGCTGTGGATGATGAGTATCTCCTTTAGGTCAGGAATTATTCACACGTCCAACTCTTACTTCAGTTAAAGGATTTTCTCATAGAAGAAAAAGGAATGTGTTGTGATTGTACTGATAATGTCCTTTTGGGAGTTATTGGCAGAAATTCTATGGTGAATAATTTTGAATATCAAATAAACTTGAGAAACTTGCGATATGTGAACAGAAAAAGAGGTGTCAAATTATTCAATATGAATTATTCTGCCGGTTCTAATAATAACCCAGCTGGTGAAAAAGAGAAAATAGCTGATCTGTCAAGCAGACAGCCACTTTGGGGCTAACTTCATCCCCTTGAGGCTGAAAAATATAAACTTCCTCTGAGAACAGAAAATTAGAAAAGACAAGAAGAATGGGATCCCTGCTCCAAATCTATCTTTTTAGCTTAATGTACACTAATGGATATTAAAAGATGGGAGATTAATGAATGTCCGGAACAGCGAACCAGCTGAAAAAACACACTTTATTTGGCATCGACACTCACAGAATCCACAGGTTAGAGAGTAAATCAGACTATATCACTCTTTGTCAGAACTATGGAAGTGTGTCCTTGTCCAGGTAAACATGTCTTCATGAAGCAGTGGCCTGTACATATCTTGGTGGGCTACTCTTCACACAGATTGTGAATGAAAGTGTTTGGATTCATTGCTTGTGAGGACTTGAAAGAATGGAAAAGACACTTATTAAACAAGGTCTAGTAGATGGGGCACTAGAGTGGGACTCAGTGACCTGGGTTCAATTCCTGCTTCACTCATAAACTTCCTGTCTGACCTTGGGCAAGTCATTTAATCTACCCTTTGCCTCAATTACTCAGTCTATACAATGGGAATAATCCTTCCCTCCCTCCCTCACAGGAGTACTGTGAGAATAAAGTCCTTTAGTAATTGTGAGGTGCTCATATATTACAGTGGGGTCATGAGGGTCATATGTGAATGTAGGTAGACTTGCAGATGCTGAGATGACGACAGTCAGGAAGATCTGGCAGAACAAATTACCTGTGAGTAATTTAGCAGGGGTTTGTGAGCAACATTTATTGTTTTAGTTTCACTCAGCTGGGGTTTGCATCTCCAGACCTTTGCTCTGGGGGTTCAAGCTCTCATGACACCCAAAATTAAAACAGCTCTAACCACTGTGTTTTGCTTGGTTTCCACCTTAACCCTCCTAGATTTGCTAACTTCATGCCAAACTTAGCCCAGATTCATATGAAATTCACTTTGACTTTTGCTGAGAGCTCATCCAACTTTGACAAACTCTCAGTTAACTGGCCTGATGTGAAGAGTTTGACACAACTTTAACCCGGATGTGTTTGGGCTGGCTTGGGGATTTGATCAGTGGAGGTGGTAATTAGGAGCTTTAACTAGAGCTTTGTATGGTTTGAATGTTGGCTAAAACTCCACTTATAAATGGGGAAAGGAGAGAAGAAGGAATGTCTGATTGCTATGCAGTGAACAGTCAGTTTCCCCATTATCATTCCAAATAGGCCTGAGACCCTAATTGTCCCTTTACTGACAGGCAGAACTCTTCTCTAAAATTCAAACCAAACTCCTGGCACTCTCGTGACTGCTTTTTATCTCACCTCTTCCCTCCCTCTTCCATATTTTATTCATGTAGGATCTTCAGGGAAGGACCCTGTTCTCATTCTTTTCTGTATGGTGCCTAACATGTTACTGGTGCTATATAAATAATAGCTTGTCGTAAGGCAGAGTGGCCTCGTTCTGGGACAGAGCAGATCCTTCCCAGGGAGCTGAAGCACCAGCAGAGCCCTTGACCGGCTGTGGCGGGCGACGACTCTCCTGAGCCAACCTGGAGAGAGGGGCAGCCGCTGTCCCAGGAGACGGAGAGACCCAGAGGGGAAGTGGAGAGTGACCCGCTCGACACAGAGATGAGGAACCAGGCTCCAGCGGCCGCAGAACAGTCCCCGCAGACACCGGTAGGAAGTATCCCAGGGAATTGAGACATTGACTTGGTGCTGTTGTCGGGGAACAAGGCAGCGACCCCAGGCTTTGCCGCTGACCCTGTGGCGGGACTACCCATCACTTCTAGGGCCCTGGGCTGGGACCTGGTTGAGCAGGGCAGGCCTGCGGTCCCCTACTCCTCAGTTCCACACTTGGGGCTGAATGAGTGCTAACCCCTAGGCCAGGAGGCCTGAGCCACAGATGGCTTACTTGCTTAGCCCCTGTCCAGGAGGCCAGAGCTACCAGTTGCCCAGTGGCTCAGCTGTGAACCAGGATGCCTGATCGACCCACCCATCATGGGCATTGATTTCTCTGCTTCTGCCAAACGGGCACCCTGGCCCTGAGACCCAAGGAACGTTACATAGCTATTCAGTTCTTCTTGAACATAGCTATTCAGTTCTTCTTGAACCATATAAGTTAACCACTTTGGGCCCAATCCTGCAAGCCCTTGTACTCTTGACATCAATGGAAGGTCTGTGAGTGGAGAGAGCTTGCAGATTTTGGCACAGAGGATGGCATATCTAAAAACTTTCTGAGCTGTTAAATGATGCATATCCCGTTTGCCTAGTGCTGAATCGTCTTAATCAGAAGCTGTAGCTTGATAACTACAGAAAATGGGTGAGAGAGTGACAGCCTGAGCATTGTCTTTGCAAAACTAAACTCTAGCATATTAAGAGTTTGCCAAAGGCATCTCAGGGATAGGTTTCCTTTCTTCATCAATAATTTAAAACATTCCCAAATCTCCTCTGACTAGCTCCGAATGAAAGCTGAAGGCACAACTGGCAGAAGGCACAGTGGTTCACCAATTAGTCAGTCAGAGAGCTTTTTTGTTGACTCAGCCAGGACAAGGGTGGCTATGAAACCCAGACTTAAGTCCTTATAGGTTCCTTATTATTTTTTTTTAAATTTGTGGTAATTTTGTAAGAAATGAGTGGGCAGCCCAGCCCCCAATCCACCTGAGTATTCATTAGTGTCACTGAAAAAACATATGGGCAATTGTATAAGCTGGCTCCTGTAGTTACTGACAGAGAATGGGTTGAATCCTCAGTACCATTGTGTGTGTGACTGACACCCATGGAAGGCTAGCAGCTTTCAGAATCAGCTACAAACTGTGCCATGCCCTCAGAGCATTATCAGCCAGTGAGAGTTTGATCGGATTGAGGTAAGGCTTCTGAACTGGTGTTTCATTGTTTGAATGTGATATCCTGCTGGAGATTCCCATGTATATGGAGTTCTGAGGAAAAGTATGGAATTTTCTCCACAGCTTATGCAGTTCTTATTAGAATCATTTCTTATTTCGTTACTAATTCCTTCTGGACTCTTCATTGCTCTGAATCGATACACATACCCCATGCCTTTCAGAAATCCACATCCTAGTTCTCACCTTGTCCATGTAAATACTACTTTCTTTTAGGAAACAATTAGGGAGATGTCCCAAACTTAAACTCCCATCAGAACAAAACCTGAAGCATGAGGAAGTTCAGACCTAAGTTGGGTCCTTGCTATTCACCCCTGTTGTTATAGTGTGACAGATGCGTTGAGAGAAATTTGGCACCCTAGTACATCATGTTTGCTGAGGCCCCACCCTTTCCCATTTCATTTTATTTTTACACAGATATTTCAGATATTTTGGTGGTTCCCTGGAGCTAGGGTTCCTGGTACAGTAGTCCCACCTGTCCCCCACTCTCCTCAACCCTGGAGTGAAGCAAACCAAAGTCTGGGGTTGGACATCTCTAAACTTTGCCTCTGGATCCAAACTTAGTACCTTGGGCCCATCTCTAGAAAGAATAAATCAGATACTGCATTAGTCCAAGTTAGGGTGAAGGTGATGTGGAGAGGGAACCAATCCTCCGAGTCCCTGCCCAACCATATCTTCACTGACTGGTGAAGCTTGTTGATATTACTCGTAGTTGCAATATAAGATTGTTTTAGCAGCAGCATTGATCTGTTTTCCTCCTCCTCTTTCTCTCAGTCTGCCTGTGGGCACCACTTTCTATTGACAGGCCCCATGCCTGCACTTCCCACAGATTGGAATCCCATGATTCACCCCACTTTTAGACGTGGTCCCCAAGCTACAGCAGCCCAGTTCACCAGCTGTGTTTCTACAGCAGGTTAAACTGGGGTTAGCCCCTACTCTAGACTTCCCCTTGGGAGCTATGAGCAGTACAAAACGCAGTAGCACTGAAGAAATTCGTTAAAACAAAGTATCATTTATTTTTCTATAGGAATGTAGCCATCAGTGAGAAAAAAGTTAACATAACAAAAAGCCTATACAGATATTTTCTTACCTAAGCTTAGCATTTCCCTCAGGTACCTCAGCACTTTCCCCTGGCACCCCCACGCTTCTGGGGACTGTGTTACAGTCTGCTTCTCTGTAGACCCTGACTCCTCGTCTTTCTTGAGCTTCATGGACTGTTTTACTCTGCATACACATACTGCGCCCCGCCCCGTACTCCCCACTTGTCACAAGCCAAGGGGATGTTTTGCCCAGCTTGGAAAGAGACAAAGCTTCAAAGGCCTTGACACCTGTATTGTCAGTTAAGCACTGGTGACTGGGCTATCTCAACCCCTTGACTTTGGTTCCTGCAGACAAAAACCACTGAAGACTGGCTTAACCCTCACTTATCCTTTAGGAAGCAACCAATGACCAACAAACAGAGGGTCCCATAATAGTCATAAAAATATGGCAGATATCTCCCACATTCATCACATTTGCAATGTAATACAGTGACTGCCAGTGATCATGGTGAAGCAAATAATACTACTTTGCATTTTTATAGTACTTTACATATTCAGAGCCCTGTACAGACATTACCTAATTAATCCTCACACTCTTCTGGGAATTAAGTGGAGAAGTGTTGTTATCCCCATTTCAGAGGTTGGGAAACTGAGACAGCAGGGTGAAGTGACTTGCCCAACGTCAGACAATGGCTCAGGGACTGCACTGGGGTTAGAACTCAGGATCTTCTGACTCCCAACCTGTGCTCATTTCTATATGTTTGTTAATATGACAGAATTTAGTTAGCTACACAGTATGGTTCTAAATTCAACCCCTTTGTCCTAGATTTTAAGACTCCCCAAATGGAAATATTCAAATTTCTAGGGCCAAATTCTGTTCTCTTGAATCCAAAGCAACTTCATTGGAATTACCCCAGGTTTCCATTGGCATAACTGGGATCAGATTTGTATGCTCACTGTTCCCAGATAACTGATTCTTGATTATAAGATTAATTAGAGCTACAGAGGGAAGGGACGGAAGGGAGCCAGTCTGGCTGTCGTTGCCCATCCAGCTTGCCTTGGGTTTTGTTGGCAATAAAGACTAGAGAGCTGGTAGAGCATCACTGGGCCAGCAGCTTAATGCAGGAATCACTGGAGGCATCATTTTATGAGGATAACAAGGCATTTGCAGATGTAAAAAGCTGGAGAAATGCTTATTAGTTATGGGGAAGGTGAAAGGCTTAGAAAACTGATTAGTGGAGCAGTATGGTCAGATTGAAATGAAAGCTCAGTAGCATAATCATTAATTGGGTGCTTACTTACCTACTAATTTGAGCTTGGATGTCAGCAATACTGCACTTCATTTCAAACCAGAGGTCAGACTTTAATGCTACATCATAAATTACGTAAAGGCACAACACTAACAATTAGATAATTATGGAGACCCATGCTGTTGCAATTTAACTGGGCAAGTTCAGGGCAATCATGACAGGAACAATGCTTAACCCTGAATCTGCTGCCTTTCTTTTTGTCTGACAGCCAAATAAATGTGGTTAAGGATGTATTTAGGTGTCTGGCAGCCCAGGGGTTAAAAGCTTCTCCTCCTATTAGTCAGATTCATTGACTGGCCTTGGTGAACTCAGAGGAAATATTGCAAAAGTGTTAATTACATCTGAGATAGAAAACCCATCCTTTCAATCCACTGCAGATGCTGGGCTGGGCCATCTTTTTAGCCAAAGATAATTTCTACATTGTAAGAATATTCTGTTTGTGTGTGAGATACCATCGTGTTCTGTAACTCTATCTAAACCAAATCTACAACTCTTTTCAGTATATTTCTTTGTTATCTACTTAGCTTTTCTAAATGTACTAGCTAAACTAAAAATAGGGTAGTCTGCAGTGGTCTCCCCTTAAAGGAGTGCTGATTAAAGGAGATTTACCGTTTGCAATGTGTGTTCACCCAGTACAACAAGGTGGGGTTTTCAAAAGCATTCAGCTTTGGTCTAACTCTGGTCCCACCGATGTCAACGGTGACTTCAGTGGGACCAGAGTTAAACCAATGCGGAGCACTTTTGAAAATGCACCCCCATGAGAGATATTGGAGCGATAGTGAAGACTAGAATGGAAAGCCATTGTCATGTGGATTGAAAAAGTGCTTGACAACAGGTTGAAATTAACGACAGGAAAATCTTAAAATGTTCAGCTGGTTGGTTTCAAACATAACCAACATTCTCTGGTCTAGACATGTGCAACCAACTCTAAGAATAGCCTTTCTGTTTCACATCTTGTCCGAAACCAAGAAGTGTATGAAAATAAACACCCACATCCAAACCTCCACAAGGATTGGAGTTCAGTTTGAATTCTGGGTGAAGGTTTAGTTGGTTCCTATTTTATCTGGACCAGTTTGGCATTGTGGACCTGTCTGGCTTATTTGGGACACTTAATTCAAGACATTTTAATTTTCCTTTGGGGGCTTGCCTGTTGTTAGTACTAATGTTGTAAAGTCATTTATTGTGCAAGTATATGATATGTGCTAAGTTACACTCCTGGGATGTTTCAGAGAAACAGCCGTGTTAGTCTGTATTCGCAAAAAGAAAAGGAGTACTTGTGGCACCTTAGAGACTAACCAATTTATTTGAGCATGAGCTTTCATGAGCTACAGCTCACTATTAGCTGTAGCTCACGAAAGCTCATGCTCAAATAAATTGGTTAGTCTCTAAGGTGCCACAAGTCCTCCTTTTCTTTTTACTCCTGGGATGATAACATGAATGCATAGATTAAGGATAGAGAACCACAGGTGCTGGCTTTCAGTTGTCCTGGGAGGTGCTTAACCTCTGCTCAGCCCCAAGCCCTGCCCCCACTCCACCCACTCCACCCCTTCCCCCAATGCCCCACCCCACCTCTTTCTGCCCCTGCTCTGCGCCTGCCCCGCCTCTTCCCCGCCTCTTTCCACCCCCGCTCCTGAGTGTGCCCCGTCCCTGCTCCTCCCACTCCCTCCCAGTGCCTCCTGCACGCCGTGGAACAGCTGATCCACGGTGGGCGGGAGGTGCTAGGAGGGAGGGGGAAGAGTTGATCGACAGGGCTGCTGGCTGGCGGGAGGTGCTGGGGGGAATGGGAGAGCTTGGATGCCGGTGGGTGCTAAGCACCCACTAATTTTTTTCCATGGGTGCTCCAGGAGAACATTTCCTTAGTTGTTAAAACACCTTAAGATACAGAGTGTGTTATTAAAGAAGGGGCACACCTTTAATTGGGTCAGCACCACTTTGCTAAATAATATAGTTATTATATATGGGCTTCCCAGCAAGTATGGTTAAGTAACAACACATCTGGTAACCTACATTAAAGGGTTGAGTTATGGAGTGCTTTTTGTTTTAATTAGTCTGTGATAAACAAAGAATCAAAGGGTGTTCCGCTCTGGTGGCTTTCATATTTACTGCACCCTTCACCTGCACTAGCAGGTTTATGAAGTGTAGCAAAATCAAAATGTCACACTCACCCTGTCTAGAGCGCTGTGGTAGATCAAGCGTAGTTTCATCCGAGTTTAAAGCGCTGTTCCAGATTTGAAGGTGGGGGACGCTTCGTTTTGTTCTCTTTTTAACAGAGGACCAGCGATTTGTGTGATACCTGAGGAAAGAAAAGGAGGCCAGTTGGAAGAAAATTGCTAACTAGTGGTGGGTGGACCCCAGAGGTTTCTGAGGTTCAGATCAGCAGCCTTCCTGTTTTAAGAACTTTCGTATCCTTTAACCTCTTTAAAACAACAAAGCTGCATTGTTTTACAGTGATGACACCCAGCATGGCAGGGCTAGATTGCAACTAGCCCTAATGGGGCTGGGGAGGAGTGAGGAGGAAGTCATCCCATATGATTAAGTTACTGGGCTCAGGAGAGGGGTAACTTGGTGAAATTCTATGGCCTGCATTATGTAGGACTAGATGACCTAATGGTCCTTTCAGGCCTTAAAATCTATGAATCTATGCCCCACTGAGTGGCTGTGTTAGGGTTACCTGGATCTTGGTTTGGCTGCTGCCCTCCCGGCATGGCCTGTGGAAGTGAGTGGGGTATAGGCAGGGTCAAGGCTCTAGTCTCCAATGTGCTAGGCAGCAGGGTGACCGGTTCTGCCACCCTTTGTCACTCTGGGTAAAAAGGAGCCTTAAAGGGGTTGGAAACAATACCCAGAGGTTACCCCTAGCACAAGGGTGATGCAGGGGCGGCCCCAATCCTACCCTCTACACCTCCCCACCATGCTGGTGGAATAGCTCGGGGTAGGAGGAATGTTCAGCCTATTGGTAGCTGTGGGGAAATTCCTTTAGGTTTGAGCAGCCAGCTGGGATGTTGGTCCCCTGAGGCAGCCAAATCTGTTAAAGTCTCTTGCCTTCTGGGCTGGGACTCTGGGGAGGTGCAGCAGAAAAACGGGCCCATATTCTCATCTCATCAATGCTTTAGGCCTAGTTAATGTCAAAAAAGAGCAAGGGTTGCTTCAGATCAGCAGCCGTGGGAGGTTTCAAAATACACCACACTCTTAAAGGGGCATGTCAGAGGGTAGCTGGACCTCTGAGGGGGTCAGGAGCCCAGCCTGCCTCTGACAGGCTCCACAAGGGGGAATGAGACTGCTCAGGTTCACCGGGGAGTAGTTAACTCACTGAGTTAGTTAATGAGGCAGGGAAGCAGCTGGGCATGATAGAAGGTTAAGGCCCTTAGTCAGAGGGTGGACTCCTGAGGAGAAAGGTGGCTGACAGAGAGGCAGAGAGATTGCAAAGAGGATCCCGCCAGTAGAATGGTGAGAAGCTGCCTGTGAAGCCAACATGCCAGAGAGGGAGAAGCAGTGCAAGAGGCTGGGGAAGCCTATTGAAGAGGAGAGGCAGGAGGTAGCTCTGGGAGCAGCATGGAACTCCGAAGGATTAATTCCGGCTGTTCCAACTAAGGTCCCTGAGCTGGAACCCAGTGGAGAGCGTGGGCCTGGTTCCCCTACCTACTCCAGCCAAGGACTTTGGAGATGAAGGCTCTAAACCCAGAGAGACCCCACACTAGAGCTACAGAATTTCTGACTTCCCATTATCCGGAAGGGGACCAAGACTCGGCCAGAAGGCTGGGTCATAACAAGGACTTGAAGAACACAGAATTGGGTGTGGTGGCATTAGGGGGATGGAGTTGGGTGGTGTAGCTCCCCATCCTGCCCCACAAGGGCACTTGCAGATAAAGGCCCCATATTACAAGGCAGCAGCAAAACAAAGCCTTAATACAAGATTCCAACTTTGCAGACCCATACGGCCTCTACTGCAGGCCAAAGATAATTCTAGCTTTCACAAGTGCAGGCCATATAGGGATCCCAAAGTAAGCTTTGTTCACCGCCAATGCCAGGCCGGGGGCTGTCCAATAGCACATACCCAGAAAGCCTTAGTCCATATAGGCCATTGCTTACAGTGCTGCTGACTCTGGCAATTTTATCATGAGTCTTACAACACTGAGTCTTTTGCTTAAAGCGAGAGCTGCTGGAATCAAGAGAATGCATGGGAATCTCAGCTCTCTCTCTTTTTAAAAAAAGTTTCCAGCCTCGTGATTGTAGAGAAAAACTTAAAAATGGGAAGCCAGTATATCCCACAGACTCAGGAACCAGAAGGCGAATGAAAAGAACACAACATGTATGCTTTTAAAAGAATCTCATCTTTCTTGGGGCACAACTTATGAATGCTTGGGGTTGGAAATCCTGTTCAGAGTGGCCTGGCACTCTGGGCATGACCCTGACAAATGAATTCCTGGTGAACCAAATCCTGGCATTAGGTACAGTGGTTAAAGGCAATATGTCAAGGGTGATTGTCAGTGCCAGTGAAAGGTCATGGGGTTGGTTTTTGTTGCCACTTAATCTACCCCCTACCCACCCCCCCGCAAAAGTTAACTTTCGTGAATCTCTCTCTTCCTGCAGGCCCAGGGACTGTGGTTCTCAGAAGCTTTTGAATTCATAGTGAATTATCTCCCATTTCCTGTGGGAATTATTGCTGCTTACTTGGACTAACATGAAGGGATCAGAGCATTTGTCCCTTTAGTAGGATACTGGGTAGGGACTGTCTACTCCTCTGTGTTTAAACAGTGCCTGGCACAATGAGGTCCATTCTTAGTTGGCCCCTTAAGCACTGCTGTAAAACATGAATATTACTAATAAATACTGTGCCTCGGACAGGGGTCAAAACATGGTGCATGAGAGTGAGATAACAAAACCATCAGTACATCAAGCCAATTTTGCAGTGCTGTACATGAGGAGGGTTGTTTGGGGGTAATGCTCAGCTGACTCCTGGAGGTATACCACTGGAACCCTGAATGGTGAGATTTGATTCTCCTTTGATTTTACATTGCATTACTACAGTGATGCGTAAAATTATCCAGGCTGTCTCATTCACTTCCTTTGTCACTAGTGAGTCTATGCCTTTGTGTAATTAGTATGAAATATCATAGAGAGAGGCACAAGCCAGAATCTTTCCTCCTAGAAGTTGGGTAGAGTGAGATCAAAATACTCAATAAATTCCACTATGGACTTCCTGTGTAGGGCTTAGATACTATGATGATGAGCACCATAGAAAACCCTAGGATAGATTCAAAGATACATTTTATCTGGACATTCTCCCCACCATCTGCTGCTTTAAACATTGGTGCTTTGGATATAAGGGAATCTGGACCCAAACCTACTTTGATTTGGAAACCTCCAACCAGATAGGTTTTGAAAAACCAAATGCTATACCTAACCCTAGTCTCTTCAGACAACTCTTAATATGAAGTGTAAATGGCAACAACTTCTTTGCATAAAAAGAGGAAGTACTGCAGTGAAACATGGCTTCCAAAGGCAGAGAGTTACCAGTGTTAAATTTACAGATGTCCCATTTTGACACATAGACTTTACACACTGAAAAGCTATCACCTTTATGTCAGTAACAGCACTCAAAAATGCTTGTGTGTGTAACACTGCATCCAAGCAGAAGCCATCCCTTCGAAAAATTGGCTGTAAATATGCCCTTATTTATACTAGTTTTAATCACTAAAATTTCCCATTGGTACTGCTCCTCCTGTGAGAGTGCTAATATAGACAGGTCTCTGGTGGAAACCAGTGGCTGTCCCTCCCGGAAACTTGGTGGCCTCCTTTGGAGCACAAGTCCTGAATTATTCTGACTAAACCCACTGTGGAGTCGAAGAGTCTTGACTGGATTCCCCAGCCCAAGGATGGTAAAGGAAGTGGTAGCTTGTCGCAGGCCTGATTTCACTGCGAGTTAGCAAAGATTTTTAAAAGATGGATAATTATTGTACCAGTAGCTATTTTTGATCCAAACAGCAAAACAATTCAGCAAAGGGATTCTTTATATCAGGGAGATGGGGTGACAAGGGGACAAAAAGATCACTGCAAGTTAGAGCCAATTTGATAAAGGGAATAAAAACAATACACTGACATTGAAATAGACTTTGCAGGCTCTGAGTGCTAGTAACCCAAGCCAGGAACTTCTGAGCTAAGCGTTCCCTCAGCCCCCTTAAATCAGCCCATTTTGGTTAGGCATTGCTGCACACAAATGCCTTTATGATCTGGCCCCAAAACACAGGATGATAATACATACACTAGGAAGATTTCTATGTCATCAGCTATCAGCATGATTAGAATTTTGCCAGGCACCAAGGCTCAAATCAGCAAGGTGTTTAAGCTTAAGCTTAACTTTAAGTGAAGTTTAAGTGGGAAAAATCATGGAGCAGGTCCTCAAAGAATCAATCCTGAAGCACTTACATGAGAGGAAAGTGATCAGGAACAGTCAGCATGGATTCACCAAGGGAAGGTCATGCCTGACTAATCTAATCGCCTTCTATGATGAGATTACTGGTTCTGTGGATGAAGGGAAAGCAGTGGATGTATTGTATCTTGACTTTAGCAAAGCTTTTGACATGGTCTCCCACAGTATTCTTGTCAGCAAGTTAAAGAAGTATGGGCTGGATGAATGCACTATAAGGTGGGTAGAAAGTTGGCTACATTGTCGGGCTCAACGGGTAGTGATCAATGGCTCCATGTCTAGTTGGCAGCCGGTGTCAAGTGGAGTGCCCCAGGGGTCGGTCCTGGGGCCGGTTTTGTTCAATATCTTCATAAATGATCTGCAGGATGGTGTGGATTGCACTCTCAGCAAATTTGTGGATGATACTAAACTGGGAGGAGTGGTAGATATGCTGGAGGGCAGGGAGAGGATACAGAGGGACCTAGACAAATTGGAGGATTGGGCCAAAAGAAATCTGATGAGGTTCAATAAGGATAAGTGCAGGGTCCTGCACTTAGGATGGAAGAACCCAATGCACAGCTACAGACTAGAGACCGAATGGCTAGGCAGCAGTTCTGCGGAAAAGGACCTAGGGGTGACAGTGGACAAGAAGCTGGATATGAGTCAGCAGTGTGCCCTTGTTGCCAAGAAGGCCAATGGCATTTTGGGATGTATAAGTAGGGGCACAGCGAGCAGATCGAGGGACGTGATCATCCCCCTCTATTCGACATTGGTGAGGCCTCATCTGGAGTACTGTGTCCAGTTTTGGGCCCCACACTACAAGAAGGATGTGGATAAACTGGAAAGAGTCCAGCGAAGGGCAACAAAAATGATTAGGGGTCTGGAACACATGAGTTATGAGGAGAGGCTGAGGGAACTGGGATTGTTTAGTCTGCAGAAGAGAAGAATGAGGGGGGATTTGATAGCTGCTTTCAACTACCTGAGAGGTGGTTCCAGACAGGATGGTTCTAGACTATTCTCAGTGGTAGAAGAGGACAGGACAAGGAGTAATGGTCTCAAGTTGCAGTGGGGGAGGTTTAGGTTGGATATTAGGAAAAACTTTTTCACTAGGAGGGTGGTGAAACACTGGAATGCGTTACCTAGGGAGGTGGTAGAATCTCCTTCCTTAGAAGTTTTTAAGGTCAGGCTTGACAAAGCCCTGGCTGGGATGATTTAATTGGATATGGGTCCTGCTTTTGAGCAGGGGGTTGGACTAGATGACCTCCTGAGGTCCCATCCAACCCTGATATTCTATGATTCTATGATTCTATGATACTGATATGCTTAAAGTTAAGGATGTGCTTAAGTGACTTGATAAATCAAGGTCACAGTGTACTCCAGAAAACATATGCACTAAATAAAGTAACATGAAAGAAATAAAAACATTATGTACGGTCTGATATCGTCTCCATCACCAGGCAGCACCCCCCAATGCACCAGTGAGCTAAGAAATTCTCTCTAATTTAAAGGGCGAGGGAATGAGTCACAGAGAGATTAAGTGACTTTCAGTCACACAGAGAATCTGTGGCAGAGACTGAAACTGAACCCAATCTCCTGAGTCCCAATCCAGTGCCTGAACCACAAGGCAAGACTCCCTTCCCCATCATGTCCAGGGGAGGGGCGAAGGTTCAGAAGCTGTGAAATCCAACCGTATATCCTGACTGTAGCCACCTAGGGCCAGGCTGTGCCTTTTAGGCATTGGCTTATGTTGGATGCAGTAAGGAGTTGAACGGCCCTCAGGTGAACTCCAGGAGAAGAGGTTTCTTCAAAAAACCCTAGTTTTTGCGGAAAATACCTCATTTTGTTTTTGAAAAAAAAAATTGAAATGAAAAACTTCAGGATAAAAGTCTCATTGCCCTGTCCATTCTTTTTAAATGGCGCAATGGCTCTATATGTAGGGGACCTGAGCCTCCAGCTCCTTGCTCATATGAGTAGTCTCTTTCTCATACAAGTAATCCTATGTAAGTCAACAGACTCTGGATAAAGGGATGAGACTACTCCTGTTAGTAAGTGTGTGCAGGAATAGCACTGGGTCGGAATAGAAGGTGTAATCATTAGTTTGCTCACAGGTTGTATGGATGCCCCTTTGACTTGAGCAGTTAGTTGAAGGTTAGGCTTTGCAGGGTTATTTCCATGAGGATGAGAAATTGGTGATAGGTGTCAGGTATACTCTTGGTATAATCTTGTTTATTTACAAAGACTGTCCACACAGGCCTACTTCTCTGAACACAATAGAAACAAGCAACACCGGGCACGTTCCTTGCTCGGAAATCCCCAAGTTTGCTGTTCCAGCGAGCACTGTGCCCAGGAGGTTCTGTCTCTTTGCTTCCTCTCAGGGTCACACTCATAACTGGAGCAGTACGAATAACTTAGAGTCAGACAGTTTAAGGCCGGATGGGACTACTAGATCTCTAGTCTGACTTCCTCTATAGCATAGAGCACTCAGCACCTTCACACTAACCCAACAACTGAAGTGAGAATAAACTATTGTTACACCCCACAGCAGACTAGACAACTATGTGCCACAGGCAGAAAAGAGGAGGGACCGAACTTGATGTTTCATTTGCTGGCAATTCTGAAAAATTTGCTGGCAATTCTGAAGAAGAAAAATTGTTTCAGGTTGACCTGAAAACAATTTAAAAAATTGTTTGGTGAATCAAAAAATAATAATAAACATTCACTTTGCGTCAAACAAAACATTTCATTCAACCCCAAATGTTTTGTTTTGATTTCAGCTTTTTAAAAATTAAATTGAAGAAGTTTTTGAACCAAAAAGTTGTTTTGATTCAAAAAATAAAAACGTTTTGTTTGGAACATGTCAAAATGCTTTGACTTTTCGGTGGATGGAAGGTGTGGGCCACAGGCAAATCCATCACAAATTCACAAAACCATTGGGTGTTGCTGACTCTGCATTTTTCACAGAAGAAAAGTTTTGGCCAAAAATGTCCACCCAGAGCTACTCGCAATTCTGTTGGCTTCCTGCTGAGTGCCAGCCTGTGCAGGCTGCAGACAATCTTCTAGCCCCTGTGACTGCAACTTTGGAAACCCCTGTTAATCTATCTGGGTTATCTCAGCCCTGGCCATTGGGTTTAGTCCTTTTATGGTAGCCCAGAGAGTTTGCAGCTGCTTTCTATTACATAAATGGGCTTGCCTGCTCCTTCTGTTGAGCCTGAAAGAGAGTGCATGGCACATCCATTGGCTGTAATGAGGTGTGTGATTGTCTTTAGATCTAAGACACCCCCACCCCCCATGGCAACCATTAGCACCTTTCATCAGAACAATACAATTGTTTTGTTCCTACAATCTGACAGCTGGATGCTATTTTCTTTCCTAATATAAAATCCCATCACCACTTTATAAGAGTAAGGGCCTGGATCTCTAGTCTTTACACTTCTGCAAGGGAAGTGCTGAAGGATCGGGCCCTAACTGTAACATAGTCCAATTTGTCACTCATCTTAATTATCATTATTACCCACCTGCTGCTGCTTTTCTACATGAAAAAGGAGGGTGTCTTCAGCACTTTTTCTTTCTTTTTTTAAAAGATGGAAGGTGAGCTAACAAAGTACTCCTGTCACCGTAGGTTATCCACCTCCCCAAGAGACAGTAGCTAGGTTGATGGGAGAAGGCAAGTTTAACTGCGTTGCTCAGGGGGGTGGATTTTTTATACCCTGAGCGATGTAGTTATATTGAACTAATTTCCTAGTATAGACCAGATCTTAATGTTAGGTTTATAGGTCAGGAATGACAAGGGGGATTTGATGCATTGACATTGATTAAAGAGTTGTGATGAATCAAGATAAAACTGACATTTAATTTCTCTCCTACTAAACTAATGTAAAGGTGAATGGTCTTCTTTCTTGGATCAACAATGCAATCGGAAAAAAACTTTAGTCAGAGCAAAGGCTTTCCTTAATTACCAGTATCTAATTAGCCCCCAAGTCATTATGGCACACTGATTTTAAATAAAAGGGGCTTGCTACTCTTTCTATTTCAGGTACATATCAAAAGGGCGCTGGATGCAAAACCAAATGCCACATTTGTCGCCTCCTGAAAACATTGCTGAAGCCGGAGGCAGTGACAGTTCCTTAGGTTTCCTCTTTACTCACAAAGCCGGTAGATTCCATATTCAGGCAGAATAAATCATCTAAGATGATTGGGATTTTATTTACCTGATGGCAGGGCCTGATCCCTGCAGATGCTGAGCTCCTCCTACAGGACAGTGGCAGTATCACACAATGCTGAGCACCCTCAACTGCCCTTCATTCCGTTCATAACTGAGTGCTCACAACCTCTCACAGGTTCAAACTCCTATTTAACACAAATAATTTAGCTCACATCGCAGTTGGCTGGAGGGTTTTTAAACTTGGTGATTCAATATTTCATCATTTATATTAAGGCACCACACCCCAGAAAAGGCTTTTGATGATAATTGACTTTTTCTTGGTTCTCTTGCCAGGAAAGAAAGAGAAAATAATACCTTACTATCAGCCCCATGCTGTTGACTACTCTATGAATACATACAGACACATTGACCTGAAGAGCTTTGAGGTGATGATGTTTAAAGCGGCAGTTAAAGCTCATTCTCTAGCCCTGATTGACTTGAAATATTGCTCATTGTATCAAGGTGACTAAGACAGGAGATAAGATCTCAGAGAAGTAGCATCCTTTTATCAGTAGATGGTAGTATAACAACATGCAAGGACTGCACCAGCATCTCGGCTGGTTCTTTAATGTTGTCCCAAGACTCAGACTGCTGGACTTTGAGCATTAAAGTGAAACACAAAACAGAGAGGTTCTGAATTAATTAAGATTCTCATTAGCTTACCTTTTGCTCTGCAGTAGAGGGAGTAAATTTTATTTTCATCTATGATTTTTGTATGGTTTATCGAGGATATATATTTTTGGTGGAATTAACTCAACATATCTTTGCCACCTACATAAGTCCTTTAATACTCCAGTAAGTTCGTTGCCGAAATCTTCCTAACCAAAAGACATCCTACATTAAATGTTTTCATATTCAGCAGAACAAAGCCCATCTTATCACCTTACGGTTTTGTTCCCTAGAACAAATCTAGATGTGAATGGGTTGAACCGAAATCCTGTATCAGAACCTCCACTCTTCAACTTGGAAAAGTTTGGATCTGGATCCGGTCTTTGCAGCTTGGGCCCACCTCTTAGTTTAAGGCACTGACCATGTGCATGTCCTATGCACTACTTTTCAGTAAACTTTTAACGTAATGGAAACACAAAGTGATGGTAGGATAAAATCTGCATGTGCAATGTTGTATTTCTGTGTTTTTATCACACGCAAATCTTTCTACGAAAGTTTGTGAGCCCAAAAGTTCATGGGGCCAGATTCTCAGCTGGTGTAAATCCACTTAGCTCAAATAAAATTGCATTGATTTACACCAACGAGGATCTATCCCTATATTTGCACAAACGATGCTTTTTTTGTGTAGCAATTGAAGAGATGCCTGACTACCCAACTGGCACATGGCATTACAGGTTTTGCCTTAAAAAATAAAGTCAAGTTTTCAAACAGAACATGAAAAAGCACATTTGCAGAAATACAGGCACCCGCAAAGCTTTTTAGGCCACTAAGTAAAATGCTTACACGCATACAGACATGCATGCGCATGCAGTGCACCTGTTGTTGGTAGGGGGCACCTGAAACCTTTAGGACACAGAGTGGACAGATAATCTGGGATGTGGGCTTTGCAGATGTTTTACAGAGAGACAGCAGGGCCAATTCAGCAGAAGATGTCATAGAAGGTGATGGAATCCTCTAAAGCCCCTAAGTACTTAAAGACTTCATTGTATAAAACTTTATATAGCAGAAAGGGAAGTGGAGCCAATTCAAATCCTTAAGTGCAGAAGGCTTTCAGCTGCTCCATTCCCACAGCACACTGTCCATCTGCCCTGCTCCTCCAGCCCAGGTTCCCATCATCTGCGGCTGAACCTTGCTAACTGGTCTTGGGTAAACCACACTTGCTATTCAGGCATCCCTGTTATCTAGGATAGGGCTGCGGGATGTGACCCTGTCTCAGATAGAGACCTTCTGAATAATTGATATTTGATTAGATTTTAGTTGCACGTAATCATTTTGGTTGAAAAATTAGAACATTTTTTGTGGAAAAATTTGGAGAAACAATTTTCTGTACTGAAAATTTTCAAATTTCATTTTTTTGGACCAGGTCTATCTCTGGTCAAAAACAGCATGATTGTGTTATTTTGTTTTTGTTTGCTAGCATGTTCACAATCTCCCCTCCCCGCTTCTCTTTTGGTTAACCCCCTCTCTCCTCAGAATGTGATTTTTTTTTAACCATCTCTAATAAATGTAGCAATGAGTAATAACCAGTGGTAGAATGTGAGGGCATCAATTGCTAACAGAAGAAATCTGGTGTCATCATTAACCACAGGAGGGAAGTTTGAAGGGTTTGCCATCAGAAATCCAAGCCAGGATTTCCTTGTGTTGTTTTACTGTGTGGTTATGATAGTTTATAATCCAAGATAAGATTAGAATATTTATATTTGAAATATTGTCTGGGTTTAGAGCAGGTTTAAAGAGCAGCCAGAGAAAGCTATTTGCAGTGCGCAACAAGAAGTTGTACTGGTCATATAAAACCCAGGAACAATGCTTGAGTGCCATCACTATTAATTATTTACCTGTATACAAATATAGAGCACTCCTGGACTAGTATGGGAACCTGCAGTGATAGCAGCTGCATTGATATGATAAAGCATTATTCCCATTGTTCTCCTTTAGTTCAAGTGGTTAGGGCAGGTGCTTTCAGAACAGGAGGATACAATCCTTCAGTCACAGTGAAGTTCTGGGTGCCAGTAGTGTGCAATAAAGTGACACATGTAAAGTCCTAGATGGCAAGTAGACTCTTCAGAGCAGAGGATGCCTCTCACTCTGGATATGCGCCTGGCAAATGGGACCCCCAAATCTATTTGAGCCTCTAGGCAGTACTGCAGTATTAATGGTCACAGTTTGTTACATATTGTTGTATGCTTAAAGCAAGATTGGATGTTTTTCTAAAGAGCCGCTCAAGTTCAGACAGGGGTTATTTTGGGGAAGTTCTCTGGCCTGTCTTATTCAGGAGGTCAGATTAGATGATTACTATAACGCCCCATCTAGCCTTGCTAACTATGAACCTGTATTGTACAAATAATATAACTGTCTAGCAGAGGGATCGGCAACCTTTGGTACGTGGCCTGCCAGGGTAAGCCCCCTGGTGGGCCGGGCCGGTTTGTTTACCTGCCGCATCTGCAGGTTCGTCCGATTGCGGCTCCCACTGGCCGCGGTTCGCTGTCCCAGGCCAATGGGGGCTGCTGGAAGCGGCGCGGGCCGAGGGATGTGCTGCCCACCACTTCCTGCAGCCCCCATTGGCCTGGAGCGGTGAACCACGGCCAGTGGGAACTGCGATCAGCTGAACCTGCAGATGCGGCAGGTAAACTGGTGAGCCGCGTGCCAAAGATTGCTGATCCCTGGTCTAGCAGACTCCAAGTAATATGGCTGTTTGGTCTTGGTCTTGGATTGAGAACGCGATAGATGGATATGGGTATGTAATGAGAAATTGCTCTTGGCCCTAATCTAGGTATTAATGAAGTATGTATACACAGCCCATGCAGTATGACCCCTTTTAATAAGGCCTAAGAAAAACTCTATGGAAACAAGCTTTTTTTGTCTTTATTCTGTTAAAGTTTTCCTTACATTTCCCTCTCTCCCCATTGTGCTCTTCGGGTGGCTGCTCCTGGGGCATTTTTGCTGCCAGCTTGATCTGACACCATTGCTCCTCTGTGCAGGAGCCGCAGAGCAGCCAGTGTGGGAGGCAGGGGAGGTCTTTTGCCAGCAGTCTCTTTTCCAGTGCCTCAGAGGATCAGTTCTGTGATTCACTTAGCATTTGCTGGCCTAGGGTGCAAACCCTGCTATCCCATTAGGCAGTGCTGTGCCTTCCTGCTGCCGGCTCTGCCTGCATATCTATTATCAGTACAGAAATATCACTCAGTAAGGGCACCATAAACTTTGCAACAGAGTGAGCGTAACACTTTAGGCTGCACATGACAAAATCTATTAAAGTGCAGATGTATTCAAAGCATGTTGGGGTGGGAGGGGGAGGGAGATGCGAAGGCATTTATAATACCAGTCGGCATAAAAAAATCATTGCCTGGTACACACAGTGCTTTTATGGGCACACATTCTAAATGTGTAATTAACAGCAGAACTGTGCGACTTGCACTGAAAATGCATTGCAGGCTGCACGGCTATTAAGACTGTTGTATACAACTTTCTCATTATTCACTCATATTGAGTTGTAAAACACACAGCTGTACAGTTTGTTGCCATATATCAGCAGTTAGCAAGATGGTAAGGGTACTGATCCTTCCTTTTCTGAATTACCCTTATATCTTCATTAAAGAAAATCTATTAATCAAGCAGTCCTGACTGACTAGGAATATTATGATTTGAATGAGTATAGATCTATAAAGCCAGATTCTTATCTGGTGTAAATCATCATAATGTTGTTGACCTCAGTGACACCGTGGTACAGTTCCTGAGGAGGTGGCCCATTTGCACCCGAGATGGAGATATGGTAAAAGTTTGTTATTGAATGCACTTCACTGAGAGAGGTGGGTTTGTCTCTCTGTGGGAGAAACCTGAATGACTTTTTCTAAACCCTAGGCCGGGTGAATGACTTTGTTGTGAGAGAGAGAGTGGCTCTCGGTAAGATCAGATGGCTTTAATTAGGGTGAAACCAGTGTTGGAATAGTGCCAGGGCCCGCCATGCCTGAGCACCTGTAGTTTACATCTTGTGATGGAAAGTCAGACGAAATGAAAATGGAGTATCTAGTTCTCCTGGATTAAATCCAGCCTGGGTAAGCCCTCCTTGCTATCTCCACACAAACAAGCACATGCCTGAAAATGAAGGTCACTTTGGCGTTCGCCAGCTGGACTCAAGAATAGAACGTGTTCCGTGATTTCACTCAGGACTCTGAAATGAAAAGGAGCCGCAGGATTCACTTCTGCTATTTCCTCGACACATGAGCCGATGTCAGCAAGGACTAACTTATATTTGCCCTTATAATGATCTGCTCTTGCACATATTGGCTACAGTGGCCATTGAAATGTTCAGAACAAAATCTTCTATACCTAGGCTCTCAGTGTTGAGATCAGTGTTCATTTGTACAAAATTCTAAACCAAAGAAATCCACAGTTCAGGTTCAGTGCAAAATTCCTGCCATGCGGGCAGATGTCTACGAATGGGACCTCCATGTTTCACAACACAATTTAACCCTAGCAGCTCAAATATGTGTGCACATACATCTTGAAGCTTAATAACAGCAAAATGGCTGTAGTGAAAGCATTTTAGAGGTTTCTTTGCTTTATAAAATGCTGGTTTGAGGCTTTAAAGCCCTCTAGTGAGACTGAAATTGTTTAGCAGCACTTTTAGATGATTTCTAGTTATTTTTCCTTTAGTTACTCCCCTGTTGTTGTTGGGCACAAGTTATACTATTGCAGAGCATTTTCTCCAGATACAGTAACTCCTCACTTTACATTGTAGTTATGTTCCTGAAAAATACAACCTTAAGTGAAACGATGTTAAACAAATCCAATTTTCCCGTAAGATTTAATGCAAATGCGGGGGGTTAGGTTCCAAGGAAATTTTTTTGGGCAGACAAAAGGCATTATATACTGTACTGTGGTTGGGAGGTCCCCCCTGCTTACCCCACACAGGCACAGTCCGGTGCAGGCAAGGACACTAGGAAGCACCTGGCGCAGGCTTCCTCCCAGAAGAACAGGTGCCCACTTTGCCGTGGGATGCTCCAGGCTCACCTCTTCCCATCCCTGCTCCACTCCAGGCCCACCTCTTCCCATGCCCACTCCACCACTTCTCTGGAGCACGCCACATCCCCGCTTCTCCCCCTCCCTACCAGTGCTTTCCTGCTGCCAAACAGCTGTTTGGCCGCACTTCAGACTTTCTGCAAGGGAGGGAGAGGAGCGGAGACGCGGAGCTTTCCTGCTCCTCCTGCGCCCTCCCAGAAAGTCCTAAGCACTGCCAAACAGCTGTTTGGTGGGGGAAGCGCTGGGAGGGAGGGGGAGGAGGCGGAGAAGAGGAACTTGTGCAATGCTCCCTTGTAAAGTCGCTGCTCTTTCACAGAATCTTACAAGCAGTGGACAGAGCAGGCAGCCAAACGACATTATAAGGGAGCATTACGTAACTTTAACAAGCATGTTCCCCAATGGAGCAGTGACGTAACTTCAAAGCAACGTTAAGCGGGAGGAAGTTAAGTGAGGACTTACTGTACTTGCCAAATGGAAGGAACGTTGTACTTTGGTATAAGCTACATTAAATCAAATATATGCTGTAACAGAATATGATTAAAGGGAAACACATTATCCCAGACAATCTTTTCTTGAAGATCCTTACAGCAAAACACACTATGTTTATTGCAAACTTCAAATTTGGATCCGATTACTTACAAGCCTGTGCATCTTTTGGATAATTTCGGTAGAAATCTGGACGAAGTATTCAATTCAATCCAGAATTCCAGATAAGTATAGATCAAATTCTAGGCAAACTTGGCCCTAAGTATAGATTGAAATCCTAGTTCTGTTGACTCCCCAAAGTCCCATTGACTTCAGAAAGGCCAGGATTTCACCCATGATTTCCATTTAAAATCAGGCAAAATGGGGTGAATTCACTGTGAGTTTTTGGGTTCATTCACATCTGACGCTCATGGAAAACTCCAGTGTGTGTGAACCTGTGATGGGGCACCTGCCCCACACTGGGCTCTAAGGGATTAATAAAGCCCTTGGGATGCTGCGCAGGAGGTAGCCAATCAGAGAGGGGCTGCGAGGAGCAGCCAATCAGGGCCATGCTAGCCCATATAAGAAGGGCTGCAGAGCAGCTTCAGTCACGCTCTGGAGTTTGAGGAAGGAGGAGGACTGGCTGTCTTGTAGGCTGAAGGCAGCAAGCACCCTGGACAGATCAAGGCTGCAGGCAGAGACCTAGGAAGCTGACGGCAGCTCCTGGCAGGCTGCAGGGATCTGCAGGCTGAGGCCCTGAGGCAAGGGCAAAGAAGGTGCTGGGGCTGAGGGGAAGTGGCCCAGCGAGATCTACAGAGGAGTCAGAGAGGACGCAGCAAGTGGCAGCATCTACAGAGTCCCTGGGTCGGGACCCAGAGTAGTGGGTGGGCCCGGGTACCCCCAAGCCAGTTGCCACTGGGGAAGTGGTGGAACTCTAGACTGCAATTGACACTGAGGGAAGTGGCTGGACAGATATTGCAGCACCCCCGGAAGGGGAAAACCAGAGCATAACATGGCTGGAGGGCTGCATCATTGAAGAGGACGCTATGGTCCTGGGAGGGACGTGGGTCCCAGAGAAGAAGTGACAGCAGCGAGGCACCATCAGAAGAGGGCGCACTGGTGAGAGAGCTAATCCCTGTGACAGCCAGCAGGAGGCGCTGGAGTTGTCAGTCGCACCCTGTCACAGAACCTATAATAACTAAATATGGACCAAAACCAAAAAAAAAATAAGAGGTTTGCTCAAAATGCCTGTGACTCAAAGCTACTGAGTTACTCTGGGATCTCCTTAGGAAGGAGGTTTTTAACCAGTAAAACTTCAGACTATTGCATGGCCATGGACTGTACTTTGCTGTGTTTTGAATTGTATGGAACTGGAACTTGCACAATGGTTGGTATCCTTTGTCTATCCTTCAGGACAGGCCAACCATGGATAGTTATTTGCCAATAATCTGGAGTTCTTACCACTGGGATATAAAAACTCAGCAGACAGATCTGTCTATATTTCTACCTTTAGTTGGCTATTCACCCCAGATGGTAAGTGTTTTGTACCTAGGATTGAAACCATCCTAGGGCTGTGTAACAGGTTCCATGGTGACATTCTGTTATGGCCTCATCCAAAGTCCATTAAAGTCAATGGAAAGATTCCCATGCAGATGTGGTTACCCTCTGCATTTACCTTACTCCCTACCCCTTAACTGCTTGTTTTCATGGGGGGGGGGCAATGGTTTCTACTCTTTAGAAATGCGCAGAGAAAAATAGTTACACTGAGAGCAAAGAGCCACTTTAAATGATCTGAACTGACTGGGGAGTTACATTTCAAACCATTCGCCCATGCCATTAAAAAAATACTATGGCGTGTGCATCCCTACAAAATAATGATGGGCAGAATAAACTGTCTGAAAGTACCTCACCTACTCTATACCATTTAATCAAGGTGCAGTGAGTGGAACTGGCCTAACATTTACAAAGGGAGAACTGACATAATGCATATTTGAACACCATGAGAAACAGCATCACTGGGGACAGAGAGTGAGTTTAGTTAATAATGAATGGCACATCCTATAAAATACCATTACACAGTGTTCAAGGCCCAAGAATGATGACATAATTATTAGGAGACTGGGAGATTAAGATATAATTTAAAGAAACATGACAGGGGAGGGTGTAATTGGGGAGACAAAATACACAGGAAGTTTGTAATTTACATGTCAAAATACCTTTTTCATGTTTTGATTGGATTGGACGCCGCCTTTCCACTTCATTTATCTTGGCTTCAATTAGAGGCAGCAGAAATGACATCTCACGTTCATATTCTTGACACACGCTGCTCATAGACACTTTCTAATTCTAATAGACAGTGAGGGGAAAAGGGAAACTGGATTCTGCCTCCGTCATGGACTTCTTCGTTAACCCCTAATTTGTTTCTAAATGAGGCTGTCACTGTGGTTCAAATGAATATGCGCTCAGGAATAAGGGGGCGTGTGTTTTGGTATTAGCTTATAGGCAGGGCTTTGCATGTTGTGTTCCTTCATTGCTGGTAGTACCCCAAATCTGCTTAGCTACATAAAGGAAGCAAAGAGCATTTTGCCACTGATAGGAGAATTTTCCTATGTGAACAGTGCTATTTTCTTTTATCAGAATGATCATATTCACAATGCAGCATGTAATCAAACAGAACATGAAACAGAAAAGGTCAGGCTTGACAAAGCCCTGGCTGGGATGATTTAGTCGGGGATCGGTCCTGCTTTGAGCAGGGGGTTGGACTAGATGACCTCCTGAGGTCCCTTCCAACCCTGATATTCTATGATTCTATGAGAACCATCTCCAAAGTAGAGGATGTTATGTTGTGATTTCCTCTTTGTCAGAATTTTTTCTGCCCATCTTTTATCTAGTGTCACCACCTGTTTCCTGTTGAGCTGTAGCAGTTTGCTCCCTTTCTTTTTTTGCTCTTTTCCACCCAAACATATACACTAGACTAGTTAAAGATGGGTTTGAAATAAAGCCATGTATTTCCCAGAGACTGAAATATCTACTCACCTGAAGGCATCTATTGTTGCTTCCCATCCCAATCTTGACCTAATTCCTCCCATGTATCCTGTGGGAACCAAGATTTACATTTTAAAAGGGGCTAGTGATTTTAGGTGCTTCTATTTTTGGATGGACAATTTGAGGCATCATAAAGATGCCCGATTTTCTGAAAGTGCTGAGCACCCACCCACTAAAAATCAGGCCCCGTTAAGGATTCTCAAGTTCTCCGCCCAACAATCACGTCTCAACCATACCTTTGCTTGTTGAATTTCCCTGTAAAACAAAATTGCCCAAAGGAACAGTAAGCGGGGAACATCAGAGCAGTAGCAGTCCTGGACAGATATCCTCTGGGAGGGAGTTTGTCTCACTGGACTGAGGAAGAAATCAGAGTTGCTGTATGAGGTTTCTGCGTATCTTGAACTCCATCCGAAATCGCAGATGTACCATGGAGGTGGAAGGTGTAAGCAGTACTATTTTTGCTAGTGCTAATGGTTAATTTAGCCATCTGCAGCCACATTGGGATCACTCGCCATAAGGCATCAGGGCTTATGCAAGCTGTGAATAAGAATAGTACATTCAAATTTTGAGGTGCCCAGTCCTGAAGGCATCTGAGTTCTTAACAGAAAATAACTAAATCCATCGTAATTTAAAAATGGACGATACAATGAATAACTGACATTTACAGAGTGCCTTTTTTCAGCCTTTTTACACCTGAAAGTGCTCCACAAAGTTACAAGCCACAGATAGAGGGATTGCTTCAGTCACAGAAATGCAGCTGCCACTGGGGTTAAATAGTGCAGTGTTTAAACAGGGCAAGCAACTCCGCACCGCTGTGTGACACAGAGAGGATATCCTACTCCTTTGAAACAACAAGGGGATTAGGGCACTGGTCCGGCAAACATGTATGTTTGTGCTTCACTTTCAGCACATGAGTAGTCTCACTGAAGTCAATGGGGCTGCTCATGTGTGTAAAGTTATTTAAGTGCACAGGTGTTTGCACTAACTAATTACATTTGGCAAGATCACAGCCTGAACTGAACGAGGTGCAGAGTTCTCTCTTGCTGTTTTCATTTCTCGTTCTCTCTGAAACCAAGCAGTACTGGGCTGAGAAACTGAGTCGCGCCATCTCTAGGAAACGTTCAGATGCTGACCCTTAGGAAATGCTGCAAAACCTTCCTCTCTGAAAAAAGGCTTTCCGCTAAAATAACGACAGCCACAGCCACATCATGTCCTCTGCCTTCTGCCCCTAGCTGCTGACAAAAGGGGACATTTAAAACATCTAAAATAAATAAAAACCAAAAGCTGCACCCCCAAGCACAGCTTTGACCCCCAAAAGGAAGAAGGGCCATAAACTCCATGAAGCCTACTAGGGACTTCACTGTTGCTATTGATTTTACATGGAAGGTACTCAGTGTAAAGCCCTAAGATAGACAGAAACAGTTCAAAGGAACAAATCTCAAAAAACGGCAGTTCAGAACCAAACCTAAAGCTAGATTGCTTATGGTTCTCGATTTGGGCAACCTCGAGAAGTCATCTAGTCCGTCTCCCTGCCTGGAGGCAGGACCGAGTAAACGTAGCATATCCCTGATGGGTGTTTGTTTAACCTGTTCTTTAAAAACCTCCAGTGATGGGGCTTCCACAACCTCCCTTGGAAGCCTATTCCAGAGCTGAAACTACCCTCAGAGTTAGAAAATTTTTCTTATTATCTAACCTAATGTCCTTGCTGCAGGTTAAGCACATTACTTCTCATTCTACCATTGGTGGACATGGAGAACAATTGATCAACATTTTTTTTTATAACAGCCCTGAACAGATCTACTGAATTTTATTCGGTCCTGCCTCAGTCATCTTTTCTCAACACTAAACTGACCCAGTTCTTGTTAACCTTTACTCATAGCTTGGCGCTCATGTTTTTTAAAACCTTTTATCATTTTTGCTGCCCTCCTCTGGACTCTGTCTGATTTTTCCAGTTTTCTTAAGTGTGTCACCCAAAACTGGACACGCTACTCCAAAGAGGCGTCACCAAGGCCGAATAGAGTAGGATAATTACCTCTTGTGTCTTATGTAAGACATTCCTGTTAATACATCCCAGAACAATATTAGCCCTTTTCGCAACTACGTGTATCACATTGTTGGCTCATATTCAATTTATGATCCGCTATAACCCCCAGATCCTTTTCTGAACCACCACTGCCCAGCCAGTTAGTCCCCCATTTTGTATTTGTGCATTTGATTTTTCCTTCCTGTAGTGTAGCTGTAGTACTTTGCATTTGGCTTTATTGAATTTCTTCTAGTTGATTTTAGACCAATTCTCCAATTTATCCAGGTCATTTTGAATTCGAATCCTGTCCTCCCAAAGGCTTGTAACCCCTCCCAGCTTGGTGTCATCTGCAAATTTTATAAGCATACTCTCCACTCAATTATCCAAGTCATTTAAATTTGAACAGTTTCACCAAGCCCTAGCTGTGTATGGATTCCAATTAAAACCAGTTTCTGGATCTGTGTAATGATTGGAAATCCTTTTGACTGGAACACATTAGTTGTTGGCATAAATCTATTTTTCCCTATTAAGCCAATCTATTATGTGTCCACCACCAAATAACTGGGCAGCAGTGGAATTAAGTTTCTGTGTCTATACTGCTGCATAAATATTACAAAAGAGTCATCCTAGTTTAAAATTCCAGGAACGGCTATTCGTGAAAATGGCGACTTCACAAATTTTTCAAGTGAATTCAGTACATAACTTGTTCAACATCATCAGGGATTTATTTTAAAAAGATTTCCCCTAAAGTAACATTCCAGAGAACCATGTTGTCCAGTCTCAAAGAACCTCTCAAACCACTAAAGAAAATTAAATGTTTGTGGGAGAAATCTAAGTGCAATGCACCTGCTGCTAAGTGCATATGGAGTTGAGAATATGGATCATCCTGACTTGATTTCAAAATGCTATGATGTTTTACTGCTGTCACACTCAAGACATTGGGCTAAGCTGGCACAGCCTGATCTGATTACCTAACCGGCAAAAAGTCATGGCACCAAGGCTGAGTTTGCATTGACAAGAATGAGACTCATTGTTACTACCAATGGGGTGCAGCCCCATTGGTAGTAAGGGACAAGTGGATGCAGGCAAGGTCTATTGTTTTTACTACTGTTTTTGCCTGACTTTGCTCTGAGAAGGATTAGGTGGTGCAGAGTGGGAACAGCAATGAGGCCCAGCTCCTCAAAGATTTGTAGGTGCCTAATTCACACTGGAAATCTGGTAGAAATCTGGTAGCCTAAATATCTTTGAGGATCTGGGCCCTCAGCACTCTTTAGACTACAGCTTCCACGTCACCATGGTGTCCCATTTTTGCCAGTGCAGACAAGGCCCAGGAATGACTATGAAAAAGAGCGAACAGAGGAAGACTTTATTTATTTATTTATTTACTTATTAGGATCAAAGATAGGTGCCTGTGAAAAATCCAGGCCAGAGCTCTTAACCAAAGGCCGAGGAACCCCAAAGATGCGGCATAGCGTGGATAGTGCATACATCATTAGGCCACTGGCAACAACACACTGAAGCCCTGCCCAAATTTCAGTTCTTACACTTCAAATAGTCTCAGTTTTCACCAGACCAATTAATATTTAATGCACAAGAGCACACTGTAATATTCCCAACTGTGCGATCTAATATTAACAGCTATTTCATAAACCAACAAGGCCCATTCAATTGGTGACCATTTAAACTCTAACATGCCATTAAACCATAAAAGCAGCCATGAAAACACAATTAAGATACATGTTTGTCAGTCCGGCACTAAAGCAGGGAACGTAGCAAGGTCAATGCAGAAAGTAGGCTTGCAGTTTCTAGCAGACCATCCAAGGCAAAAGGTGCATTTTAAACAATATGAGAGGTGGGAAACCAACTTCCTTTCTTGCAACACTGACTGGGTGCTGGAACAAAGTGTATCCCATACACAGACTTAACGACAGAGAGCTCCCAACTCAAGGATGACCATAAGATTTCTATGGACTCATGTGAAATAATGTGTGTGTGACACCATCCATTTCCCCCCCTTCTTTAACCAGGGCCCCCATCACCATGTATCCACAAGACCTACTCTATTACCCTGCCCCATCTTTCTTGGCTAATGCTGATTCTAGAAGAGTTAGTGTGATCCTTGGCTGTATAAACATGGGAGAAGTGAATTGGAGTGGGCATGCGGCTTTGGCGAAACTAATACTCCACCCAGTTCTGATATCCACATTTTAAAAAGGATGTGGTAACATAGAGTGGGTGCAGAAAAGAGCCACAAAAATTATTAGACGCCTGGAGAAAATGCCTTACAGCGAGAGACTTACAATGCTCAATCTGTTTATCTTATCGAAAAGAAGATCGAGAGGTGCCTTGATTACAGTGTGTAAGTACCTTTACGAGAGAAAATATTGGATTCTAAAGGGGGCTGTTTAATCTAGTGGAGAAAGTCCTAACAAGAGCCAAAGGCTGGAAGATCTAGTCAAATTCAAACTCGTCAAATTCAAATTGAAATTATCGATAAGATAAATTTTTAACACTGAGGGTGATTAAACTGTATGATGTAGCCAAACACAAGTTATTGGGCTTAATACAGGGGTAACTGAGCGAAAACCTGTTATGTACAGGAGGTCAAACTAGATGGGACAATGGTCCCTTCTTGAGTAAACTCTTTGAATTTATAGATTCTGTGACCTTTTACAGGTGGGGAATGATCTCTCTCCAATATCTCTTTGTGAAGCTTTGTGGCGCCAGTCACCCTTTGGTTCCCAAGGTGCTGGGCAAGTAGTAAATTTAATCTCTCCCAGGGGCTGTGAAATCAGATGGAACTGTGAGCACGGAACCGGGAATAGAATTCTGGCTGTTGGTCGGTGTGTGTATGTGTATGTAGGCTCCTGGAAGAGTGAAGCCCTATACAATCACATAGGCCTAAACCACCACTACTGTCCTTCTATCCATAGTTCCTATTGCAACCTATGGTTACTATTGATTTAGGGATTAAACTCCTCTTTAGATAATGAAATTAAACACCATCAGTCTGAAGGCGGCCAGGGCCTTCTCCTTGCACTATTTAATCTTCACTGTAGAATTACTCATATTATGAGAAATGGACACTGAAGCTAGGCAGGGTGACAGGGTAAAGAAAGGGACGGGGCTAAGGCAGCAATGTTATAGCCACGTGAGTGGAGAGTTTGGAGGGTTGTAGCCAATCACAGCAAAAGGCGTTATAGTCAAGCTCAAGCTTGAAGGCAAGGAGGGCATATTTCAGCATGACTACTGCAGTAACTTGATTTGTGCTCTTGTAACTCAATAATAACCATTCCCTGGGCAAATAAACTCAAGGAAGTGTTTTTAGCCCAGGATATATAGTTATTAGCTCACAAACAGGAAGAGCCCTTGAGTTATTATTTAAATTTTCCAAATAATTCCCATTCTTTCCTCTGATCAATTACATCTTGCCAAATGCACGGCTGTTAACGCAAGATGCATGCTGCAGAAT
The DNA here is from genome assembly GCF_965152235.1 of Eretmochelys imbricata. Taxonomy (NCBI): domain Eukaryota; kingdom Metazoa; phylum Chordata; order Testudines; family Cheloniidae; genus Eretmochelys; species Eretmochelys imbricata. The sequence goes on along the minus strand of NC_135581.1, from coordinate 75,561,651 downwards.
GTTTATTTTGTGGTTGGTCACCAGACTCTTTGCAGTTTGCAAATTTCCATTTGACATGCTACAATATTCCTGGCACATCATATGATCTACAGGCAATACCTTTACAGGCGTACTTCTTAATAAAAGGCCATATACTCTCCATTCAGTGCCCGTGCAAAATGGGATTAATTTAAGAGCACTCTAGTATTATATTCCTGGATCTTGGTATGTTTGTGTCAGATTTTTAGCATTATTTTAATGTTTGTCTTGCTTTTATTTCTACTGTTTCTTAATTTTGAAAAAACAACAACCAAACAAGAAGAAAATCCCCCCAAAATAACCATTTCTTATGAATTGGTACTCCGAAGGGAGCTGATCTAAAAATATCCTTGAAAATGAGAGAGCTCAGACAAAGTTTAATACATATATGATTGAACTCAATATCTCAAGGGAGAGCAATGGAATGTAGAACATGTCACCTCCAAATCATCTGTTAAACTCTGACTAAGGTCAGAAATGACCAAAAGCCATTGATGTTTGATGTCTAATATGAAGTGACCTGGTTGTCTTATTACAGGTCTGAATCGTTGTTCATATCACAAAAACTGGCATTACAATGGTACTAACTGTCACTCCTTGTTGGCAATCACATCAGAGCAGACAAAGAATGAATCCATTTTAGATATGAACAAATACTTTTCTATCTGTCAAAGCTGGCAAAAATTGTAAGTATGTTTGTTAATATTGTTTTAAAATGTTAATTTTTCAGGGTTTGTTTGTCAGCCGTTTCAAAACTTTCCAATTTCACAATGAAAAAATAAAACAAACCAACCCTTCCCCCCAAAATCAGTTTTTGAAAACCAAAAATGTCTTTTTTTTATTTTCAATTTTTCAGTCCCCAACTTTTTCTCCCCCGCTTCCTCCTCCCCCCCCCTTTTTGAAAAAAGGATGCAGGAAATGGGGAAAAAACAACATTTGAAAATTTTTCATTTTCAGTTTTAAAAAAAAAACCAAAATATTTTTGTTTTTCCAGTTTTGCTTTATTTCACTGAAAAATCAGAAAGTTTCCAGAAAAGCCATATTTTTAAAAGGGGTTTGGAAAAAAAATTCAACTATCTCTATCTACCTACCTACCTATCCCTGGTAAATTAGATTAGTGTAGGAAGCCCTAATGGAGCTCAGGGAGTCTTCTGTTTCTTTCCCTGGGAGTGAGACTCTCTGCTTGGAGCAGAGTTTGCTGTTGTAAATATAATCCTAGTTTTGGTGGCTCAAGCAGCATTTCCTTGCAGCCTGATGATCAAGGTTTGAATTAGCTTATTCTCTTCTGGAAGTTCCTTGCACAGCTGAATCCCCTTGACTGAGAGTGCTCCATTTCCATTCACACTCTTCTTCATCCGGCACTTTGGAAACTGCATAGTTTGGAGCACAGTTGTCTTGGTCAGTCATGAATCAAATCATAGATGTAGCTGGGTGCTAATCCATGGAAAGCCCTGAAAATCAGGACCCAGGCTTTGAAGTGGTACCTGAAACAGACTGGGAGCCCATGAGAAAACTAGCACTCTACGGAATGATGTTCACTGCACTGAGAAGTGGGATGACCACATCTGCATAAACTGGCGTCACCGCATTGCTTCTGCATTCAACCCCATACAGCATGTTATAGTAATGCAGTCTGCAGGGCGCAAAAATATGGATCTCTGTAGTCACATCCTCCCCTGGAAAGGGAGCAACTTTTCCTGGCATACTAGAGGGGGAAGAAGAAGCTTTTCACCACTGACACTAGCTGATACTCTATACTAAGGCCCACATCCTCAAAGGTATTTAGGCTCCTAACTCCCATTGATTTCAGTGGAAGTTCGGAGCCTAAATAGCTTTGAGGATCTGGGCTGTAAAGCCTAGCTGAAAAGGACCCTCAAGTTTCACACCACTTGGATGAACAGGAGGACAGATGCCTTTGACAGGAGAGATCAATAACCCAGCTGGGTCTTAAAAATTAGAGAGTATGGATTAATGGATAAAGTACTGGAATGGGACTCAGAAGACCCTAATTCTAGTCCTGCTGTACTGCTGGGTGACCTTGGGCCAGGGTCTTCTCCGTGCCTCAGTTTCCCCATCTATAACATTGGGTTAATGATGCTGACCTCTTTTCTAAAGCATTTTGGAATCTACAGATGAATGAGCTAGGTACTATTATTCAGTCTTTCTTGCTTCTGGCCTGCATTGTCTGGGTTAGGTTTGATCCAGCAGCTCTTCATTTAGGAGCTTATTTCTTGCAGACATTGTGGCATCCTTGTTGAGGCATAGGTAAAGAGCTGCATACTTGCACTGTGTTGTTATTAGCTTTGCAATAACCCACATGAATCATTTCTTTACATTTCTAGCAGGAATCCCTGTTATTCTCTTCTGCTGCATTACTTACAGAGCTGCCAACATCTAGCAGTAGTTGGTGATGGGACACAGTAGATCTACAAACAAATGCTAAAGGAAAAACAGGCCACTTTTTGAATACCATGAAAATATTAGCATTAGAAGCAATGGCTGGTATTATTTTCATAGTGTGACTGGCATCCTATAAGTACCTAAGATAGATTGTGTCTAGGAGCCGTTTGTAAGAAGTTTCTTTGCATGAGAAAGCTACAGCTTGGATTTGAGTTTTAAACCCTCCAGAGTCTTCATAGTTTTTAAAGGACAAAGAAAACCCTTCTTCTTCTTCATATTCCTTTCTGTGCACCAAGGTTGCACCACTGTGCTGACCTACAGATCCCAGTGTGTGGTCAGTTATATACTCTCACTCTTTCAGATTCACTTATCCTGTGATGCTGACTATCTATAGCAAAATCCATCAGAGAGTTATTAGCTACAAAGAAAAAGCATCAAATATTCAGGCTTCTAATCTGCCTCTGAAAATCAGTGCCTGTTCTCGAAAACACAAGACCTCAAATAACTTATTATTTTGGATGCTCGAAGGCGGGAAACACTTTTGAAATCTTGTTTGTAGCTTGACAATTCAGGGTGTCTCAAGCCTCCTGGCCAAGTGTAAAAAAGGTACAATATATCACGTGTGGCAAAGGCGGTCATTAGGGATCATGTTATAATTACATGAGCCTCCTCATCGTGCACTGTGATACCTGCAGTAAAGCTAAATAATGGGCTAGCTAAATAGCATGCTAAATAGCATGCTAATGGGCATTTTTAAAGCAGCAAATTCTCTCGAGGTACCGTAGTATTTATGACGTGCCCATTGCCGCAGTATCCGGACACAATCAGCAAATGTGCTACCTACTTTAACTAGGCATGGACACAGTCCCAAAATTAGGTTCCAGAGCTAGATTTCTTCTGAGCTTCCCAAAGTTCAGGGTGGGATTTTAGTAGCCCTAGTCATACATTTTCCGACAAAATGTTTTTCCATCCGAAAATGCTGATTTCCTGAAAGGGAAATGTTTAACAGACACATGTTGACGTCCATGAAATCTTGTTTAGAAATAACAAGGTGTGATGTTGGCAGGCCAGATGCCAACTCTTGCCCAGGCTGCAGGCATTAGCTAAGAACTGACAACCTCATAGCTGGAGACCAGACCAGGTCACCTGCATATTAGTTTTGCTTAAAATATGTATTAGTCTTATACAAATGTATTTAGTGTTTAGCCTCTATGAAAGGCTTGTAAGTTGCTGCATGCATTAATCTAACTTGTAATGTGTGTATTCCATGCTATGGGAAAATATTACGCTTTGCTTTATAACTTTGAAACTGTTTGCTCTGAACTTGTGAACCCAGGCATGGGAATCATCCTGCCTGCCCATCCAGAAGAACTATCCAAATCAGATGGGCCAGCAAGGATCATTACAATATGAAAGATTGGTTAATAGCCCTATGTGCAGAAGGCCTCGTCTCATTGCTTTGCTGGAAGTGGGAAATAAAAAACAGTTGATGTGACAATTTTTCATCTTTTTAGCTATTTGAACTTTGAAGGGCCAGAGGCTCTAAACTGAAGCCAGAGATCCCCAGGGGTTGTCTCCTGGGTCTGCCCTGAAAACACTTTGAACTACAACTCTGTCACTCTTAGGATTTAGATGATAATTCATTTGTGTGTATATGTTTGCTTGCTTTAACCTGCAAAGAACTCTTATTCCTTTTTCCTAGTCAATAAACCTTTAGATAGTTTAATACAGGACTGGTTACAGGCGTTGTCTTTGGTATAAGATCTAGGGTACCGGTCGATCTGGGGTAAGTGATTGTCCTCTTGGGACTTGAAGCAACCTGAATGTGGTATGATTTTTGGTGTAAGTGACCATTTATCACTAAGTCCAGTTTGTCTGGGTGACAAGATAGACTGGAGACCCTGATGGGGGGCTATCTGTGACTCCATGGTAAGACTGTTTCAGTGATCCAGGAATTCACATTTGTTACTGGCTTGGTGAAATCTAATTATAGAACACACCATCAGTTTGGGGTGTCTGCCCTGTTTTTGACAGTCTGCCCTGAGGTAGGTACTCTCGGTCATGAGCAGCATGACAACAGGATACAGAGCTGAACAATTGGCTGAGGGGAATACACAGACTGGTCATTTCCTCTTAAATGTCTGGTTGCTAATTAGCTGGCACAAAGCATGTGTACGGTCGTCCATAATGGAGCTGTCTTTAAGAGTAGTTTATTGGCCAAAAATCCCAGCACATGTAAAACCAGGTATTTAGTCTTAGTAATTAGCGATGACCAAGCCTTGAACCTTAGACAAGACTCAAAAGTTTGTCTATTTCTTCCTACCTTTTCCAACCGTTAGAAGAGTCTCAGTCGTGAAGTAACTGGCACTTTTTTCTTCCAGTCAGGAGGACAGCTGAAGCACCACAAGAAAAGTCTTATAATAGTTCAGCACTTCTGCAATGATGTGTCCGTTTAAGGTTACCATACCATAACCGGAGAACTCCAGCACTGCCGGCACTTAGAGTCTGAAGAAGTGGTTGCTTCCTTGAAGATCTTACAATCTAAATTCAGATCTGATTCATCGGAGAGTTTGATTAACAATGGAGGAGTCACAGAGAAAGGACAAAGGTTGCAGTCAGGGGGATCATGTGGTAACGCGGGTAAGTTACGTGCACATCTGATGGTATAGAAGGCTCCACCATTTATTCTTAATTCTTAATACAAATTTATCTTTGGGACATCTTCCAGTGGTCATTCTGATGTGGGAGCATTTTGCGCACACTTTGATTTCCCTTTGCACTGGTCCAAATGACGACACAAGGTGTAGGGCCCCCAAAGGCATTTTCATTGTGCTCAATCTGCAGCAATTTACAGCAGCTAGGGAGTCCTTGCTGCTGGGCTGTATGTGCTGACATCTGGCTCACCCCTTTTAAACACAAATGCCCTTTGGAACACCCTTTGAGATGTGGCAGTAGGTACAGCGTAGGGCAGCTCTGACAGTCATGCAACGCAGGACACTGAAGCTCCTACTGGGAGTCTATGACAATTCTTTCAGAAATCAGGACGGGATGGAAACAGGGACATCTGGCAGTTTCAGCAGAATGGCTCAACTGCAGATTCCCCTGTTGGTGAACTTGGCCAGCAAGCTACTCCAGCAGATGTTTTTCCTTAGGCATTGAGTGCTTTCTGGACGCATCTTTCCTATGCCTCTCAGGAGCAAATGCCAGCACAATGGAAATTCATATAAGCTCACTGACCAACATTAGGAAGTGTTGACCTGATCGTGAGTTCCAGAATGTAAGCGAGGTTCCGTGGAAGAACAGAGGCTAATGGCTTTTCCTTCACTGTGGAGCAGAAATGAAAAAAATACAGACTATAAAAAGCATTCACATAATATTTATCAGCAGCTGTGAGGTTCAATCTCTCTTATTTTTGTTTCCTAACTCCAAAGATCTGAACATCATATTGACTCTGCACTATATATTCTCAGGCAGGTAGATTAAATATGCAGGAAACACATTATGCATTTTGAGTTGGGGGGAGAAGAAGGAAAAAAAGAAAATAATTATTGTAACACCTTGGAGCACATTAATGAATACATTAATAATTGATCCACTGTTATGTTTTCTCCTAATAGTCATCAAAATCTTTATAAACCCGCAGTACAATACATAACATCTCATTACAACATTTGCTCAAAAAATCAATGCATATCTAAGTTATTTGTGTCAAAACTCATTTATTTCCACAATAACATGGACTGTCAAACCTTGACATCCTGTTAATAACATCCAGGACATTTGCATATTATTCAAATATTTCCTTTTATGAAAAGGGGGACTTTTACTTACACCATCCCACTCGCAGAGCTTCAGATATTTGCACATTAGCTCAGTTCGCACAGTTACAGAAGGGTTACCTGTGGCAACTAATTATGCTACACTTTATGCATATTAATGAGCCTTGTGAGCATCCATCCTCTGTTCTATGGAGAGAGGGGATAAAAAAATAACAGAGTAAGTGGGAGACCTATGACTGGCAAAATGCAGGCGAGCTGGAGATGGCTATATTTTAATGTTCTCTCTTTGATGCCCACAGCCTTTTAGAGTAGACTATCCTGGATCAGGGGAACCACTCAACCCTCCCTGCAGCTTTGAGGTCAGATTTGAAAACCAGCTTTTCTTTTCTTCTTCTCCCTCTCTTTAGCTCCTGCTAATACCTCCAGTTTTAGGATCCTATCTTTGCAAGGGGCTGAACATCCTCAACTCCCATTGAGAGCAGCATGTCGCAGGATCAGGCCCTCAGTGATTTGCGTAGAGTGAACTGACTGCCCTAAGCTAGAGACATCTAGTGGGTCCTCTCACTCACAAAGATAAGAGTGACATATTTTGTTTTTAATGAATATTGCTCTAGCACATACTAGGTGGAATGGAGCAAGGCTGCTGTCCCGCCACGAGGTGCCATAAGGCCAGCAAGAAATGTCCAGCCATAGGAATATGCAGTATATACAATTGGCACCCCAACCAAAACACTGATAGAAGGGCAGCATCCTTTGCTGGAAATGACTGAAGAGCAATAAAGCCTCTTATATGGCACATACCAGGGTACAGTCTGCAACTGTATGCCCAGAGATCTTTCAAAGGGCTGACCCATGGTGCATCAAAGTCCTTCTGATTGCAGAGATTGCTGAGCCACCTTCCCAGCTGGGGAGTTCCTGAGCTTGTTTCTAGACTGTTGGTTGACACAATGGAGGATAGAAAAGAAAGATTTGATTTTATGCAGCAGCAGATGTCTCTTAAGCAGTAATCACAGTGTCAGATAGAGAAACTCTCAGGGGCTTGTGCAGATCTCTGATTAAGATTCAGTGATACCATTCCTGGATCCTAAAATGCAACAGTCATCAGAAACAAAAGAGAATGTATCATAATTAATGCAATCGAGAGAACTCTTCTCTAATTTTTTTCCTGAGTATCAGCCACTTTACTCAGGCTAGATTCTGACTCAACATGTGTGCTCCTGCAAGGGTGTGAATACCCCCAACCCCTTACAACCATACATAGATTATGTATGCAGTAGTCCTAGTCATGTAAGAGTAGGCAGGTCTCTTTGCTGCTTACTCCCTCCACGGAGTGTAGCCCAGTGGGCTAGTTTGCCTTTGTTATATTCACTGCTTTGCATTATATTCAGCAATAATACAAGAAACCCACAGGCCTGTATCCTGTAAGACAGTAGCTTCAGCAAGATAGCATAAGGCTTGAAACCTATGAACTTTGAACAGATAAACTTTGCACAGATAAACAGCCCAGCACAAAACCCCAGGTATTTGGGGAACTGAAAAGGAGTAGTTCTGACCACAGGTAAATAATTCAACCACAGAAGTGTCCTGGCAACGAACTGACGTATATAACAATTACATGAGATGCATTTAAGGCTAGCCTGCTTGCTTGCCTATATATCTTTTCTTATAAGTTTCTTATTTTCTTATGGTTTTGATTATTTGTTTTATTATAATAGGTTTATAGGTCTATATTAGAGTATATTTTGGCTGTAACACAAGGGACCTGCAGGCCACATCCTGTATGGTGAGCTAAGGCAAAGTTAGCATACATGTGTTTGGGATCTTTCACCTAGTTAGATAGTGATGATCTAAAGCATAAGGTCCATGTATGGCTGCGACCTTTAACATAGAAGATGCATTAAAGCAGGTTGGCATAGGGGCTTTCCTAAGTTCATACCCTTTTAAACTTAACAGGTACACCACAACTTGGAAAGAACCGAAATAACCATTTAGGACAGAAATCACAAATGTGATACCTAGCCATAAAAGGGCCAAGGTAACGAATGGACGTCTATGATAATAAGTTGAGATCCTTGATATACTAACCTATAGGAAAAAACCACTCCAACATTAGTAAGGTGAGGAAATACAAATAAGGAAAAGGGGAAAAATCCCCTACTGAATATGCATTGAACATGGTGGTATCAGCATCACATATTATAAAAGTGGCATCCAGCCTAGGGGCGGTAGAAGAGAGAGATGTAGTCCTTGGGAGGAGCCAGAATGATGGCCACTGGTGGTGATGGGGGAAGGTGATGAGGGAGATGATGGCTAACATTTCAGGTTGTTGTACAGGAGGTGGTGTGAGTATATGGATGTGCAGATGTACGTTCTGTAGTGTCTCTATCTTATTAAGTTGGGGTGTTTGTGACTGTGCTAAATGTATTAATAAACTATATTTGTAAATATAAAAGAATTTCTATAATGTGAGTGTTGCAACATCAGGGTTCCCAACTATATAATTTGAATTATACTGGGCTTGATCTTGGGGCAAGAACCTGGCAACCCTGAAGGTGATAACTGGGGATTTTTTAAGTAATCAATATAATTAATACATAATCGAAAGATCAGGCAACAGGAGCAAGTGGATGGAGTGGCAGGAAGGGGCAGGAAATGTGTTGCCTCCACTCCGTTTCTCAGTGGCCAGTGTAGCTGTGCTGGTACTGGGAGGGTTGTTACTTACTGCTGGTACAGACTTACTCAAGGCTGCACCTAAAATTGCAATCTAGTCAAACTCTAAAGCCCTTGATGTTTACATAGTCCATCACTCAGGCAAACTCACGGAAACTCAACCTCGGTCCGCAGACCCCTGGGGATCTACAGACTATGTCGAAGATTTCCAAAGGGGTCCACCCTTCCATTTGAAAATTTTTAGGGGTCTGCAAATGTAAAAAGGTTGAAAACCAGTGCAATAAGAGATTACTTGGGTAAACTCTGAATAAAACTAGAATAAGGACTTCAGGAGCAGACCTATAATTATAATTTTTACTGTTTGTCTAAGGAGTGCTCAGCTCTGTACAATCACAGAGTAATTTATAGTCTAATTCAGACATGGATATCCTTGCTGTAACTCTACTGGAATCAATTACTACAGTAGTGAGTCTGGCTCAGGTTACACCTGTTGAAGTGACAAATCAGACAGTGCATGATTTAGTTATTTAATTTTATTTGTTCCATATTTATTTGGATTTGCAGCTCTGGGTTACTTTTTACAGGCTTGACAAGGAAAGTTTGTTTTCTAGAGGGATTTGGACTGGAGACAAGTTCTGGATGAAGGTTCAAAGGTGTGTGTGGGGCAGAGCTCTTAATTTACCTAAAATTAGGGACAAAATACCCAATACTCAAGGGAAATGCAAAATCCAACCAGCAAATCAAATCAGTCTAATAGAAAATATTGAAGAGAGAAGTTGTTCTTTAGCAGAGCAGAACATCTGTAGATCTTTCCATCCACCCACACAACCACACACCATGACTCCACAGTAGTATCTAAAGGCCTGAACTTTTCTTGAACTGTGCTTGGTATTGTTCAACATCTTGGATAGCAAAAAGTTACATCCACTTGAGGAATAATATGTGGCAGAGATGTTTAGAATAATTGTTTTGTGCTATATTTCGTGTTAACTCATCTACCATGAAAAGACACTGAGTAAGAATGAAAGACAAGTCAAGAGGTATAAGCATTTGTTTTCTTTCAAAGCATCTAAACTAGTAGTTGCTAGTGTAAGGTGTTTAAAAAAACACACATACACTAATACTTCACTAGAAAATCTGACAACCTTATTAGCATAACTCTGACATGTCTGAGATCTCCAACCTAGCAGATTTGTTATGTTCATGTCTCACTCACAGTACTGATGCTGATAAGCTAGTAAATATAGCAATGCATCACGAGTTTCTGAACACAGAAGTCTTTCGGTGACATTTTCTGAATGAGCTATGAAAATGGGAACCACTCCCAGTTACTTGTACATCTCAGCTATTACACGTAAGATGAGAATTCTACGTTGCTAGGCAAAAGCACATCTGGTTTAACTGAATGGCTCTAGGAGTCTCCATATTGTAAGGATGTCACTCAGACAAGCAGCACTATAGTTAGGTCTGTAGATCCCTAGAATAAAAAAAGTCAATTGATAAGCTTTTCTTTCCCGAAGGTACAATAAAGTGAATTAATTCCATTCCCTATGTAGTTTCAAATAATCACTGCACAGGAATGTTGGAATTGCCACACTGGGTCAGACCAGTGATCCATGATTTCCACTATTTCCACTGTCTGTCTTTGAGAATGGACAGTACCAAATGTTCTAGGAGAAGATAATGGATATTTATGGAACAATTTATCTTTAGGGAAGATTGATTTTATGGGTAAAATGCTCATTTGGTGTACCAGGACCAGTGGAACTGGAGTCAGAGGGCCACAATTCCCTGGAGGGACTATTTTGTATTGGACACCAGTGGAACTGGGGAATGGGTGGAGTTAGAGTGGGAGTAACTCAGTCTCATGGACAGAGCTGTGCACAGGACTTAATAAAGTTCCACTTGTTCAACTCAACCTGCATTCAGCTTCACTCTTTGTTAATTAAACCCCTGGGACTCAGTACCCAGGGTTCAATTCCTGGCACTTCCACAGGCTTCCTATGTGATCTTAGGAAAGTTAAAGTGAGTTAATCTCTCTGAGCCCATTGGTAAAATAGAGGCAATAATATTTCCTTTCTCACATCATTTGTTTGTCTCGTCCATCTGGATTATAAACTGCTCAGCACAGAGACTGGCTCATAGTTAAGGCTAAGATTTAGTCATGGGCATTTTTAGTAAAAGTCATGGACAGGTCACGAGCAATAAACACAAATTCACTGCCCCATGACCTGTCCATGACTTATAGTATATACACATGACTAACTCTTTGGTGTTCTGGGTGGCTCTGGGGCTGCAACTGCTGCTCTGGAGCGTAGGGCTCCAGAGCACTGACTGGTGCTGAGTGGGGGTTTCGGGGCACCTGCTGGTACTGGAGTGGGGGCTCTGGAGTGCCCGCTGGTGCTCGGGCTGGGGGCTCTTGGGCATCCACTGGCCGCTGGAGCTGGAGGGGGTCTCCAGGTGCCCCCTGATGCTGGGCGGGGGGTGGGCCAGGACCATTGCAGCCACGGCTGGTCGGGGTGGGCCAGGACCATTGCCATCATGGATGGCGGGGGATGGCCCGGGACCATGGCAGCTGCTGCTGGCGGAGGGGGGGGCCCACAGGGCTCCCTCTGCTGTGGACAGGTGGTGGCCCAGGACTGTCGCTGTTGCCGGGGGATGGGGCAGGGGGCACGGTGCAGCCTTACTCATAGTTTATGTGTGGACGGTGCCTAGCACAATGGAGCTTTGATCTCAGTTGGTTGCTTTACATGCTACTATAATATACTGATAATACATAGTAAGAATAACAATTGGGGGATTATACAATTATTTCCCCCATTGTTTCTCTTTTTATGTCTCATTATTAGTTGCAAGTTAGAACAGAAAGATCCCTTCATGGCCAGTGTTTCAATGGGATGGGGCTTAAGACTGAAATACTGCCCTCAAAGTCATCCCCTCGTTTTATGAAATCTGCCAGAAAATAAGATCAGCAAATGAATCAGCATGTGAGTGTTTAGCTGTGATTACTAGGCAAACACTGTTGGGGACATCTCTGGAATTTCAGATTTCAAGTTGACTTGCAACAGAGGCCCTGGGCCTCCTAAACAGAACCAAATTAGAAGCAAAAAAGAGCATGAACCAAAATTCCCCTCCAAACCCTTTTGGTAGCACAATGAGCTAGCCGATTCTGATGCTCTCAAGTTTGCTGACTGGAAGCACCATCCCTTTTATGCTGCCAGTCCTTGCAGGGTGTGCAAGGCTTCTATAGGCCAATGTAAGTGGCGGCTGCATATTGGCATGAACACGGGTTGGCGCAGGGCATGGTCCTCTGCACTGAGCACCTGTAAGTCTCAAGCTGTTTGTAAGGGAGCAAGCATACCGAGTGTAGAAGGGACATGGTCTGAAGCAAGTCTGGGGAGAGTTGGGTTGGAACAGGATCCTCATCATGTTGATTCATAGATTTTTAATTCCCAAAGGAACCATCAGATCATAGTATAACTCAGGCGAAGGAGTTTCGTCAGTTACCTTGGTATTGAGCCCAACTGAAATCAATGGGACTGAAACACACACCTAAAAGATAAACACATGTTTAAGAGCTTTGCTGAATTGGGGCCTTTGACCTCCATCCTGGTGCTGGACGGGAGCATGTTTTTGGCTACACATTAGCACTGGCATTCATACAAGAGCAGCTTCCTTGGCCGTTCATCCCTTTTGACCTTGCATGTATCTATGCAGCACTGCACTGGAATAAGCCCTAAGTTTGAACTCTATCATTATTATTTCTTATTTGTATCATGCCAGTGCCTGGAGGCCCCAGTCAGGATCGAGGTTGCATTGTGCTAGCAGCTGTACAAGCAGAGACGAAAGGGATCCCTGTCCAGAAGAACTGACCTCTAACTAGATAAGATGCAACAGATGTGCCGTAAGAAATTTGAAAGTTTTGTGCTCCCCAGGCCACTGAGTATCTCTGAGGTGACAATTTAGTTTCTAGAGTGCAACATCATTCTGAACCACTCATGTAATTTCTAGTCACACTGATGGCTATTTTGGAATACACGACCGTGCTGCTCACAGAAGGGAAAAGTTGCATTATAGATGAAACCTCATCTGGATTTGCCTGAGTTAACTTTGATGCTGAAGCTAAGATGCCCCTTTGTTGTGGACATTGGTTTGGACAGTGGGTTAAGAAATACCCTCTCAGTAAGCCATGAGAAATCTAGTACCGTGGTAAGAACGGGAACTCAAAGATACTACTGACCAGACATTATGATCATAAGAGAGGCCATGAGTGGCTGGGATACATAAAATAATGTGTACGTTTCATGGCACTCTGCTTAGACTTGTGCTATTGTTGGGACATTGGCGTGATAGGCTTTATTGTGCCCTATAGTTTGAAAGGAATTCAGGACTGCTGGAAACAGCATAACTGCAATACTGACAATTTAAGGGATTTTATTGCTTTTGGCAGCAATTCTTTCGTAATGTAAAACTGAGCTACTGTATCTTACAGGAAGGAGCTAAACAATGATGTATTTAGGCTGATGGGACTGGATTAACCCATTAATAAATAGGAGGTGAAGAGAGCAATCTTGTTGAATGTAATGTATGCTAATGATGTGACCTGGCTAATGGAGCCCTTTTCTATATTCTGTCATTGCACACATCAATTATGCAGCCTCTATTATCATCCTGTTTTTGTATCGTGTGGCTGAGAAATGAGAGGCTTAACAGAGATGTTTCACCCAGTGAAATGCCTGATTAGGTTCTGAAAGCAGAAACTCAGGGAAAAAAACTTTGTTACATTATATCCTGATTTAATTAGCCAAAAGATATTATTCTCAGTGAGGGTCTTTGAAGTCGTAGCAATATTGTTCTTGGCTCAGCTGCAGAGATGACTAACTGTCTTAATACCTACAGCAACTGCACTGACCTAGCACTTACCTAGGGACAGAGCCTTAGCTAAGCATCTCATGTTCGGCCCAGATCATTGTTTGTTCACTGTGGCTAAGGTTTTTGTATAAACAGAACGGAGAAGAGTGACTTTGGAGATGAAAGCTGTGTTACCAAAGCTATCCAGAAGAAAAACAACAGCAACTCTGTTAACCGTGATGATTCTGTTGCATGCCATCTTATTGCACAGCGCTCCATAAGCTGCAATGTGCTTCATAGGCAATTCTCACATGGACACATGGCCCCTCACTTTTTTACATACAGGCCAGATCAAGCCTGAGCGTTGTCCTTGGGCGTGTGTGGGCCTACCGCAACTACAGGCATAGCGTCGCTGATGTCTGTCAGGCTCAGACATCGTTGCCTCAGGGAAATACACTGGAAACGGTGCTGCTGTTTCACAGGTTCATGCACTCTTGGCACAGATACAAGTGCTAGTCAAATCTGCTGGACATGAAGGGGAAGACCTTGGAGACAACCTGGCGGCGAGTGATGGGGAGAAATAAGCAGAGTGGGAAATGGAAAAAAAAAGCCACCTCCATGCAGTAGCAGCACCATGCCAGTACTGGGAACTCCTGTGACCTTGGAATCAGTTAGTGCTCTTTAGACAAAACCTGCAACATGGGACAGGACAAGAAAAAGAGCGAGTGAAGAGCAGTGACAGTGGATCATTCACTGAAAGATGGGATAGACGGAGACTGCAGACATTAATAAACCATCTCTTGTCATCCTAGGGGCAGATCCACAGCTCATGTACATTGTCCTTACTCCACTGACATAAATTTACATTTACTTCATTGGCGCTAGGACAAATGACACCAGCTCAGGATCCGCCCAGGCCCTGCCCTGGAAATGGACTCTTAGTGATTTTTATACCCTGTGGCAAGGAGTTATACAATAACCCTCACATTTGTTTTTAAGTAACAATCAACCAGCTGGATCTCTAGTAAAAACCATGGTTCTGATAGGCACTGTGTAGCACCAGTTTTCAATGGAATCACACTGGCCCATGAAACTGCTGTAATGCGGTGCTGAATCAGAGCCAGTGACTCTTTCTCCCTGGGTATTGAGCTGCCATGATGAGGAATGCTGTCATTTGCATTGAGAACATGATTGGAATGACAAATGCAAAGGGTCTTATATTTATTTTTACTAGTCCATTGCTAGCCAACCCATCTTCTGCATGAAGTAAATAACATAGGTTTTTAAAAATAAAATAAAATAAATGAAGGGCCACATTTCCAAAAGTGGATGCTGCTTTTTGATGCTTCACTTTTTGGTGCCCATCTTGAGGCACTCCTATGGGGCTGATTTTCACAAATGCGGAACACATAACTGAAATCCGTAGGAGCTGCAGGTGTTCAGCATTTCTGAAAATCAGGACCTAAATGTCTCAGATTACATATCCAAAATCAGCGGCCACTGATGTAAATTTTGACCTAGTGGCTAATCCACCACTGAGTGCATTTAGCCGCTGTTCTGGTCACAGGCTTACAGCAGTGCTACAAATGTGCAGTCTGGTCGGGCTAAGCCAGGCTCTTCTTAGAGAGAAGGAAAAAAGAGAGAGAGGAAAGAGAAGATGTAAGGCAGAGGTTGTGAAGGACACACTGGGGAGTGAGAGAGAGTCTCACATCCCAGGTGGTGTTGAGGAGCTAGCTGGAGCCAGTGGAGGTGGAATGTCACGTGGGTCCCTCTCTTTGACCTGGTCTGGTCAGGACAGCTCTCAGGATTAGGACAAAGAGGCACCGTGTTGTCACACTGTATCCTGGAGTCCCAGGAGATGGTGCGGGGTGGCAGCCATGATGATGAATCATGCTCCTCCCCCTTCTTTCGGTCAGCCAGTGTCCCGATAACCAGCTTCCCCCACCTCCTCACCAGTGTCTCTTTCGGAGGACCCCAAAAAGAGAGTTGTAGGTGGCAGGGGTCCCCACAGTCATACACGTTAGCCATGGTGCGTACCATTGGCAGGACCTAGTAGGAGGAGCACTGTCCACGCCGCTGCCCTCTCAGGTTTGGCCCCTCCAGCTCTCCATCATGCTAGAGGGGCCACGAGAACAAAATTGAGTGAGTGGGGCTGCAACCCCTGTGCACAGGGGGTTGCAGCACCACTCAGGTTTAGCCCTGTTGCTCTCACGCACCAGCTCACAATACTATTCACTCAATTTTGGCCCCGCCGCCCCTCCAACATGACAGAAGGCAGGCAGGGCCAAACCTGAGTGGGCAGTGGGATGAACAGCACTGCACCTCCTAGGTGTGCCCAGAAAGCTGGCTCCTCCAAGGCTTCCCCATAGGGACCTGCCCAGCCTTGCCCTGCTCCCAGCAGCCCATATCCCATCTCTGAGGGGGGAGTGACACTGCATCTGGGGGGGCCAGGTTGGAAGGCAGGGGCTCAGTGTGGTGTAGACTAGGTGGGTGAGGCGCTGGGGGCCAGCAGCTGTAGCAGGGATGGCTCCCCATGTTGACAATGTGCACCATCAAAAATTTCCAGGAGTGCCCTGGTGGGTGGAGTAGCTCATCCCCTCATTATTTTGTCCACAAATTAAGCCTAATTTCTGACACTAATTTTGGTCCATTCATTTGCTGTCCCACACTTCTCTTGTTTACAAAGCATGATATTAACACAGTCCTTGACACAGTCCTTTTAACCCAGGAGGCCGTTTTGTTTAGTTAATTCAGTTTTTTTGTCTCCGTTTTGCATCTTTTCCCATTAACGTTTGTTGTTCTAGGTTATTGCGGCACTTTTCACACTTGCGCTCAAAATTACTGTAAATTTGTAGGCCCAATTATTACAAGAAGGCTCAAAGGTATTTATGTGCCTAACTCCTATGACACACCTAAGTATCTTTAAGGAGCTGGGTCTTAAAATGTCTCTGAGCCTCAGTTGTTAACATTTTTCAAATATAGATTACATTTCAAAATTTGAGGGGGAAGAAAGAAAAATGTCAAAAAATGTGTTATGAAAAATATTCCTGTTTTTTCCCTCAGTCGTAGAACTGGTTGAATTTTTTTAATATTAAATTGTGAATTTTTGAATTTTTTAAAAAAGGGATTTTTAATTATTAGTTTCCCTCTCCCCCATATTTTCTGACCAGCTTTAGTGCAAATTTTATTTTTAATTTGTGTGCCTTTGTGACTGAGTCAGGGGCCATGCTTTTGATTCATATGCCCTATTATCTCTCTATGTCCTTCCCTATTAACTTACAACACAATAACAATCCTATCACTACTTGATTCTTCATGCAGCTCAAATACAAAACTGACTGCTAAATCTGCAAATGTTTCCTGACCTCCTTTTCACTTCTATTCAATGTCCATATGATCAGTTATACATGTAGCCGCAGTAGCTTTGAAAATACAACTACAGGGTATAAATTTCTTTGCCGTTTTCGCTCAGGATTTTTTCCTCAGAAACCATCAGATATAGCTAAAGCTCATTTCAAAATATGTGAATAGATCAACTCAGCTCACATTAGAAGATTTTTGCTTCGTGCTACAATAGCTGTGTGCAATTTGGATTGGTCCTTAGTTACTTGTATTTCACCTTTGGGATAATTAGTTGCTTGTGACTGATGAAGAGTCTCGATTGCATTTAGACCTTTGGAATGTCTGAAAAGTAGAGAGATTTGCCTTCATGCTTCTGACAAGGAAGGTCTGATATTCATTTCTTCTAGCATGATATTATATTAGCAGCATTAAATGGTGACACTCTATAAGATGAAAGGCTCATTACTTCTTCATGGTCATCACTGAATGGTTTTATCTCATGGCCTTCAAGCATTTCCACCAGGGCTTTGACATCAGCATAATAATAATAAAATAAATAAATTCCATTTCTATAATGCTTTTCATCCAATTATTGAGAAAACCATGCTTTATAATTATTAAAGAGACAAGATGAGTGAGGTAATATCTTTTAATGAACCAGCTTCTGTTGGTGAGAGTGAAAAGCTCTTGAGTCTGTTTTTGAAGTTTTTTTGCTGAAGTATTGCCTCTTTTAGGTCTGTAATTGAGTGACCAGAGAGATTGAAGTGTTCTCCAACTGGTTTTTGAATGTTATAATTCTTGACGTCTGATTTGTGTCCATTTATTCTTTTACGTAGAGACTGTCCTGTTTGACCAATGTACATGGCAGAAGGGCATTGCTGGCACATGATGGCATATATCACATTGGTAGATGTGCAGATGAACGAGCCTCTGATAGTGTGGCTGATGTGATTAGGCCCTATGATGGTGTCCCCTGAATAGATATGTGGACACAGTTGGCAACGGGCTTTGTTGCAAGGATAGGTTCCTGGGTTAGTGGTTCTGTTGTGTGGTGTGTGGTTGCTGGTAAGTATTTACTTCAACAGACTCCAACGAGAGACTGCTGAATTGGAATTAATTTGCAAACTGGATACAATTAACTTAGGCTTGAATAGAGACTGGGAGAGGATGGGTCATTACACAAAGTAAAACTGTTTCCCAATGTTTCTCTCCCCCCCCACACTGTTCCTCAGACGTTCTTGTCAACTGCTGGAAATGGCCCACCTTGATTATCACTACAAAAGGTTTTTGCCCGCCCCCCCTCCCCGCTCTCCTGCTGGTAATAGCTCACCTTAAGTGATCACTCTGGTTACAATGTGTATGGTAACACCCATTGTTTCATGTTCTCTATGTATATAAATCTCCCCACTGTATTTTCCACTGAATGCATCTGATGAAGTGAGCTGTAGCTCATGAAAGCTTATGCTCAAATAAATGTGTTAGTCTCTAAGGTGCCACAAGTCCCCCTTTTCTTTTTGCGAATACAAACTAACACGGCTGCTACTCTGAAACTATTCTAGAAATTTTTTAAATTGTCTGGTAATATGGTATCTCAATTGATTAAGGCAGAGTTGTTTATGGCATTTGATTGTAGCTGGTTGGAAAACCTTTTATCCACCCCCCCAGAAAATTTTGTTTTTTTTGGTTAAAAATCAAAACCCTAAATATTTCTGCCAGATTAATATTTAGATTCTGAAATGCTGCTGCTATATCTCATGACAATTGTGGTTCCGGTGCCTCGTACGCCCATTCTCCTCTACAGGACAGGCTCCCTGGTTGGACTACATTTCCCATGATGCACTAGGGACTCCCCTTTTGCTGAGAGGAGGTGGAACATCGAGGTGGTTGCTTGGCTGCAGTGCATCATGGGAGATGAAGTCTAACTAGGAAGCTTGGCACATAGAGCATAATGGGAACATGAAGAACCTGAACTACAACACTCCTGATGCTCCTGTTTGCATGGAAAACACACATTTCATGAAAAATTTTGTTCAGCCAAAACTGTTTTTCAATGGTAAATATAAGGCCAGCCTTACACTTGATATCTACTTGTTTTCAGTTTCAGTTTCTTCCAACATTTGTCCAGTTGGATCTTCATTAAATAGAAAACCTTCCTAATTCAAAGATGGCCATCAGGAATATGTGCATAACAGAGAATAGAGTTTATAGAAAACCCCTTTAGCATCCAAAACAAAAATGTTATTAAGTGCAACAGCTAATGGCTTGCAGCAGTACGAACATGATACTAATTATATCAAGATAGGATATTTAAAATTCAGCCAATGTGCTTTATATTTAGCAGTTTGCACGAGAGGGGTTCTTGATAGTTTAAGCAAATGTTTTTTGACAGCGTCTTTCACACATTCCTCCTAGGTGGTGCAATGAACAGTACTGCTTTTAAACACTGTTGATTGGATGCTACCCAAGGCAGACATTCTGTCCAAGCTAGTCACAAAACAACCCATTCAACAATTTGGGAAATCTGAGTGTACCAGGCCACTAACAGATCCCATAGCAATTACTTCTGAGTGTGTATTTAAAAATGTTTGCCAGTGATAGAAAGCAAGTTGGATACCATGTGAAACCCTGCCTTCGTGAACAATGCTTGGTCTTGGACTTTTTAATTTGTTCAGGTTGAAGGCTGATCTTGACAAACGGACCCAGCACTTATCTGACAGTTGAGGTCTCTGAGACAGAAGCATGCATTGCTCTCCATTAATCTATGGCCTGTGCTATGAAGGAAGTCAGACAAGATGATCATAATGGTCCCTTCTGGCCTTAGATTCTATTAATTGTATAGTTCATGTTATCTCGTGGCAAGGATTCAGTATTGAAACTGGACTGCCCACTGATCATAGTGTTTGTAGACTAACTGCAGCTCAATGTTACTTGATGCTCTGAATCATTCATGGCATTCTGAGGGCAAAGTTCTCGCAGGCCTTCTGGACTAAAGACTCTCTGTTACATTTGCACTCCTTTCTCACCCCAGGGCCCCACTGATTTCAGTGCAGAGTTCTGTGAGCAAACACATGCCAGATAAAGAATAAGCCATAGAGATCCTGACAGCATTGGTTACATCTGATGGACATTAGCTGATTGACTCAATCCCCCATTGTTTCAGACCTTTTTAATGTGCTGCACTGCCCCTGAGTAAAGTGTTTTCCCTATTGCACCTAAATAATGGCTGCTGCATTGCAGATGTATGAGGCAGGAGTCTCGGTTAGGCAGGAGCAACCAGCGCCCCTGTGTATGGGGCAGTCATCATTTGGTGCAGGTGCTGGTGAGTTCTAACAGGGGCTGGTGGTCTTGACAGTATTTCATCAGAAATGCTAAAGAGTAGAGGCTCAGATTTAGTTCACTGGCCTCTGGTGGCAGGACGTCTGTGTGACAGCTAAGTTATGAGTGTTCAACATGGTACTGCTGACAACTCTGTTATATGGAGTGGAAAAGTGGCTGTTAAAAACAGTGGAGGAGAGGAAGCTAAACAGTTCTCAGTGTGAAAAGTTACAGTGTTGGTTTGATTTGGTCACAAACAACGAGATGCTTAATCCTGGCAAGTTTCCATCTTGCGCCAATGAAAAACAAGATGACAGCAACGGTGGGGTCACGTACATCCAATGTGTAAAAGGAGGTAAGCTTTTACATAAGGCTTATAGAGCTGAGGCTGAAGGAAGCAGAGCACAAGGCTGACCATGAATGAGGTTGGCAGATGCAATTTTGCGGGATTAAAGAAGACTGCACCCTTCCCTATTGTTGCTTGCTGGAGGAAGAAGACTTGTAAGGGACTGTTCAAGATGGTCACTACGGCTATATCAGAGCCATGTGAATCTGCTGCAGCTGGTGATTGCAAGAGAGAAGGGACTTGGCTAGTGCCGCAGGCAGTGCCAACAGCCACAGAGGATGCATTGTGGCAGGACTGTGCTGGTGAGAACCAAGACAGCCAAGGTTGTCTCTCCCTCTGCTCCTCTGGTGCTCCTGGAGGATCACACATTTTACACCCTCTATAAGCAATGGGCCAAATCCTGTGATGTGATGCTCACTTGATCATGAGTCTCCTGTCAGGCAAAGCTCCCAATGAAGTTAATGAGAATTTTGCTTGAGAAAGGACTCCGTAAAAACTGAAGGTCAGATCTGGGAACGTGCACACGTACCTCTGTACATGGCCAACTTGCACATGCTCAAGCTGGGGCTGATGCGTGTGGATAGTTGTGTGTGCATGCAGACTCTGAGCTGTATGTGTGCAGTGAGTGTGCCCAGGAATGAACCAGGCACTTTTGGGTGGGTACTTGGAAAAATCTGTCCCTGAATAAGGAAAGTCTCAATTTATTCTCACCAACAGGAATAAAAACAGTATTTATTAAAGGCCTGATCTGTAAGGGAAGTGTCTATTTAGGTGACAAATTCTTTAAGTAAGTGGTGATCCAGGCTCTGATCTGATACAGGTTATGCAGGTGACTCTGAGATTGCAATTAAGCACATACAGTAAATTTGCAAAGTCAAAGGCCATGCTGTGCTCTGTAAAATACTTGATGTGGTTCTGGCCTTTGCTAAGTAATAACATTCGTAGGCCAAGCTAAGTATTGATAGCAAATAGGCCTTCAAAACTTGGTCGATTTTTGCCTTAGAAAACTAAAGAAGGTGACCTCAATACTCATGCGGTTGCCTAATGTCCCTATGATATTGCAGATCCAGGGGGAAAGTTATTTAGTTGGCAAAGGCATTAACTGAGGCAATTGGCTAGGGTCAGAGGTGGATATACAGCGCTTGAATCTGTTGAGCAGCTAGGCATGATGCAGGGAGTGTGGAGAGAGAGGCTTAATGGAGAGTTCTGGTTTGGGTGGCAGTGACATCCTTTTTGTGGGCAATTGCCCATGTGGAAAAGTATTTAGTATATTTTAGTCTGTGTTTAATACAATCGGTGTGTTGTCCTTTTTGAAACAGGAGAACTGTCTTGCTTCATCTCCCCTCCCACTGCTCTCTCCTCTGTCCCACTTCCCTGCCCATTCCTCTCTGCCTCCTGACACCTTTGTCCCATTGCACCGCTGCTGTTTCTCTCTTCCTGGTGGCTTGCAATGCCAGTCCCAGGGGTTCTGTTGCCAGCTGCCCGCTCCCTTTCCTCTTTTAATATAGAGGAGCCAGTACCGTGTGACCAGCCGGATCTCTGCTAGCCACCAGCAAGCGCTGTATGGATCACCAATGAACTGCAGACCAGTCTGGGAGAGGCTGGATTAGGTGCATGTATGTTAGTGCGGGTGTATATGTGTGCATAGATCAAATATTTGGTTGTGTACGGACAGTATGTGTTTCTCTCTCTGTGTGGATATATATATATGGTATGTGTGTCGGGAGATGGCTGTATGGTGTGTACTGTATGTGTGTGTGTGTGTTTTCTCTGTGTCCTGTTTGTGCCTATAGCACATGTAAATATGTGAAGAGTGGACACTGTGTTGGAATGTTTGTATATATGTGGTTTGGGAGGGATTATTGGAATGGGGCCTTTTATTTACTATTGAATATTGTATGATCATTCCTTTGCTAAATTGGTTGATCTGATAAGAGGTGGCTTTAAAAAAACACAACCTGAAATGAACAGGTGTCAGACATAAATACACAGCTGTGCATGATTGCAGATTTTATTACTATTTTATAAGGTTGTCCATGGTTATTTTACAACACTTTTCTCTCATCCTGATGTTGCTGCAAATCTTGTAAAATGGCTCTAATGTGGAATGAATGCCATGAAATAAAATGGGAAATTTCAAGGATCAGTCAAATGTAATGAAAAGAGAGGGAGACAGAGGGAGAGAGAGAGAAAACAAGAGAAAATAAAGGAAAGCCAGGGGAAAAAATTAGGCTACTGAGTGTCTCATTATGCAATAACATTCATCCTCTCAAGTCAATGAAAGCTTGTTACAGGAGAAAGCACTCGCCCATTGATCCACTAGGTGGAGCCATGAAGAAACATTTTCTGCGTGAAGATAATATTTCTGGTTGCTGCCTGCTCTGTGCTTGCATTCCTTACTGAATGGCTGTTACGTACAGTATCTTACGCCTGTCCTTAAAGCAATTACGTTATTTCTCCAGAGTAACATTTGGCATGTATGGGCTATATCCAGGCTTTTAGCACTGGCTAATTTATCTAGTCTGATTTTTATATGTTTGCATTTATATTCGTGGTCAGATTCTATCCCTGTCAGCTTTTGGCTTACAGAGCTTGCTTTATTCTTTTCCTAATTTTAGCAAGGATATAGGTTTCCCTGCTCCTTGTGGTTTAGGACGGTGGGTTTAGTGCCCTGGATGTATTATCTTTTCCACAAGATCAACGATCTGGTGGGGTTTCACTTTTTTCATCTTGAAAGGTTCAGTGTCCCTATTCGGGTATACAGCTTTACTTTAGGTCACACTCTGGATTGAATGGGCGGCGGGTTGGATTGGTCTCCCAAGTACATACCTGGGGGTCTGGGTGGGTTATACCAGTGCTTAATTTGTAATGAAAGAGGTGCTGAGGCGCAAGTAATTTTTTTTACATTAATAACTGATGCAACAAGCCCAGAGGTGCCAGGGCTATGAACTGCCAAGCCTAGAAGTGCCAGGGATCAGCGCTGGTTTCCACTCAGGTGGCTAGCCCAAACTGCCGCCCGTATTACGGCTAACTACACGGCTATTTTTAAATGTGTTTTCTCAAGCAAAGCTACAGTGTTTGTCTGCTGGAGCTGGGGAGCAGGTTCCCAGCTACAGTGTAGATGCATCCTAAATTCACTCACTTCCTAGGCACCTGGATTGAATTTAGTTTACGGATCATATATTTAAATGCACCATCACCTGATGTCCTATTGTAGACCACAGATTGTACATACACAAACACCTGCCCTTTGCCAGTGCAAACACGCACGTGTTTAAAAATTCAAACCCCTGCATGCATGTGTAAATCGTGTGTCACATGCTCCTCGAGCAGCAGGTTCATAGAGAGGATAACAGCCTGCTACTGCAGTTAGCTAGCAGAGTTACTCTTTTAGCTGATATGTTAGAAATCGGTGGTTGGTGCTGTAGGTTCTGGATTCAAAACTTGACGATGGCCTGAGGTGAGGTTTGTTACTCATGCAAATGTTAGAATTTTTACTCCCAACGCTCAGTGGGGTTTTGCAGATGTCAAGTCCAACAGCTGGATGTGTGCAGCTGTTATAATTGTTCACGTCGGTGTAGCTATTTGCAGCTGCCAAGTATTGGCTCATGTGTATGTGTCCAATTGTGGGCACACTTGAATGGAGCCTGAAACTTTATGTTTACAGGCCAGAGCTCGATCAGTATAAATCAGCCATGCTCCATGGAACAAGCCCATTTTAGACCATCTGGGCATTTGGCCTTTTATCTTTAACCATAAAAAACACAGAGATTTCATTAGCACTTTGCAGGTTCAGGATTTCACCAAGAAGATCACACAAAATTATAGACATTAATATTTGTGTATTTCCATGGTACCCATCCTTTTAATATCTGGAGGCAAATTTAAAAGTAGATCAGCTCCCTCGGAGAAGATGAACAAAGTTCACCCCCTTCTGCTCAGATCAAAGCAACTGCAAAGACAGACCTTGACCGGTTAGTCTTTGAATGATGCACAGACATTGTGTAAAGTTATTGCACAACAGGAAGCGTGAAAGTTGCATGGAAGTTGAAGCGAATCTGAGTGCTCGGTTGGGTAATAACCCCCTTCACTGCACTGTCTTAAGTTTTATGGTTCTTGTGCACCTGCTCCCTTCCTAGCAAGTGCTCTATCAGTGGGCAGAGAATGAGCATGTCTGATACTAATCATGGTAATAAGGTGCTTAGCAATGCTCTCCCTCAGAGCTTCTCTTTTGCTGCTAGGCATGAGGTTACATAGTGGGACGGCCATGCACCTACACTTTGTGCACTGCAAAGTTTGCACCTGTCTTTTTCACTCCCCGAACAAGTTGCAGCTGCAGATCAGCACCTGTAATTCCTCTTTTGTGCTTGCAACTCAACAACGGGAGCAAAAAAAAATTCATGCACATTTTGCAGTTGGAAATGGCACCCACCAGAAGGAAGCCAATGTTTTGAAAATGAAGGACTCGATCCTGAGAGGTGCTGAGAACCAGCAGACCCCAGGAACTCAGGGACTTACTTTCAGAATGAAGACGCATCAGGGATTTCCTTCACCATTTAATCAGAATTACTATTTTGTTTTGTTCTTTGAAGAAGTGACATCAGAAGCAACTTCAACAGACTCTCCCCTTTCAAAAGCTAACCTTATGAATCGCTTTCAAGCCTGCAACATGCCAGTAATGTAAAATGGAGGAGAGGCCCTGGCTGCAAACATCTACAAGATTGGCTTCCTTTCTGGAAGAGATGCTTTAGCTAAACAGAGGTTATTAGGCTCAGAACAGGGGTAAATGGTGAAATTAAATGGCTTGTGATATATAGGAGGTCAGACTACATGGTCTAATGGTCCCTTCTGGCCTTGAACTTTATAAACTCCATGAAGAAGGGAAAGAAACCCAAACATTGTCCTTCTGACAGACTTGACAGCTTCAGAAAGGTATGATAGATTTTTCCTGCCTGTGATCAATGGCCCTCTGCTAGAAGAAAAGCAAGAAGTAGGCTTTGTAGGTTTTTGCATTAGCTTTGCTCCTGACATTCTCCATTCATAACTTGCTTCATTCACACATGAAAATGAATTTAGTGGTTTCACCCTCGTCCTTTATCTTTCACATCCTACACTTTCTCATGAGCGGCTTTTGCTTCAGAGAAGCTCAAGTGCCTCCAATAATAGCAGACTTATTGGAGGTTAGCCTTGAAATGCTTAAGAAGAGCCTTGTGGGGCAGTTTGCACAATTCTCCACCCTGCTGTGCTTGGCTCCAACCTCTGTTCTTTTCCATCAAGACCGTGAGTGCAAAATTCACTTGCAAACTTATAAAAGAACAAACCACTGAACACTGTAAGTAAACTTTCTTTTCAAGCTGACAGTGTTGTATAGGATTCTGGTATTCTCTCAGATCCTATCATTAATACTGAAAGGGCTCCATTCAGGGGCCTTTTGTAGTTGTATGTGCAGATGACTTTGTTAGATGGCAAGTGGAGTTCATTTCCATGTCTGGAAGCTTTCTCTGGTACTGCGCCTTAGGGACGGGGAAAATATGGCTTTGTATAAGGATGCTTGGGATGGATTGTACTGGTCACTTATAAATGCCTACGAATTTCCAATGGTGATTGTGAATGTCTTTCTTTGCTGGAAAGGATGAGCACATCAGGTGGCTCTAGGTCTGAAGTGGGTGAAAACTGGAGATAAGACACCTTTAAGTAACGTTTGAATAACACCTGTAGAAAAATCAGTCATAGACTTTAAGGTCAGAAGGGACCACTGTGATCACCTAGTCTGACCTCCTGCATGTTGCAGGCCCCAGAATCTCTCCCACCCACCCACCTCTATCAGTAGCTATAACATGACGAATGGTGGTCAGGTCTCAGATGCTGTGCAAGTTCATGTCTGCTCATTACTGAGATAGGAGACTTCCCAGGTGTTACAGTCGTGATCCTTGCCCCAAGTAGCTAGAGCATTCTGCAATGCCTTCAATGTGTGTCTTGTCTCTGTTACTTACTATCTAGTGAGACTGAGCAGAGGAATGCCAGAAGGAAAGTAAACTATATGGCTGGTTTTCAAACTAACTGGAGATCCTTGAAATATGGCAGAACAAAGAGATCAGGGCACAGAACCTCTTGTGTGATGAAAATTAGGCGAAGAGTCTCTCATTATCCATCCCAGTCTCATTGCATCTCTCATGGGCTGCGACTAAGGTAGGGAACGTCTCCTGTGATGAGACTGGATCGGAAAACCTCTCGTGTGATTAAATGTGGTGGAGAACCTCTTCTGTGATGAGACTGGGATAGTGACTCTCTCGTGCCATGAGACTGGGGTGGAGAACCTCTCTTGCAGTGAGACTCGATTGGAGAACCACACATGCTATGAGTTTGAAGTAAGGAACCTCTTGTGCAATGAGAGTGGTATGAAGAACTTCTCATGTGACAATATTCTAATGCTAGTCACTACTGGAAAACGCATATTTGAGAGGCATGCCAGCTGGCCGGTCTCTTTTTCCTCCAGCACTAGAATAAGAATTTTGGATTCTCCCCCTGCTCTGTGGTGGCACCTCCATACATCAGTGGGGAACCAGACCTGTATGGCTTTAGTATCTGGGGGTTTGATAGAGACACAGGTAACATGTTTATGTTATGTACTTTGTGCACTAAGGTATCTATTTCAGGGTAGAGCAGGTTCATTTCAACTGCCAAGCAAGATTAAATTATATTATTTACTTTACATGACAAGGGGACAACATGCTCAGGTTTCACATTGCAGTAGTAAGCAGTCGAGTGGAACTTTAAACGTGTACCTCTTTCCTCTCAGGTACAGAACACATTGATTGAAAAGCCGTGTGGTACCTCAGAAGGAAAAGAAGGCGTAAATTGATTTAGATATTATAATGTAGAACAACTACGTCCCCTCACTGGGCTAACTCACAAAGGGAGTGCTGGGTCTGACAGATAATCACTCCAACAGACAGCGAGTGTGTTGCCAGGGATCCCACGCTATCAAGTGGAAAGACAATCTGGCAGTTCGAGGAAGTTTTTCAGGTTGGTTGTTTAACTTCTGACCCCACAACAGAATAGTGTCACTTTGTGGGTAGAATCGAAGGACTGGAAGGGACCTCGAGAGGTCATCTAGTCTAGTCCCCTGCACTCATGACAGGACTAAGTATTATCTAGACTGTCCCTGACACATGTTTGTCTAACCTGCTCTTAAAAATCTCCAGTGATGGAGATTCCACAACCTCCCTGGGCAATTTATTCCAGTGCTTAACGACCCTGACAGGAATTTTTTTCCTGATGTCCAACCTAAACTCATCCACAGCTTTTCCAGCTGGGAGAAGCGGTGGCCCACTGATGAGGGTGCTAGTCCGTGACTTGGGAGGTCTGGGTTTAATTCCCTGCTTTGCCACAAATCTTTGACCTTGCCCAAGTCACTTAGCCCTCAGTTCCCCATCTGTAAAATGGGGGATAATAACACTTCCCTACCTCACCCAGGGTGTTGTCAGGATAAGTACATTAAGGATTGTGAAGGGCTCAGATACTATAGTAGCAGGGACCATGCAAGTACCTGAAAGAAATAGGTGGTTGTTATGTGAGGTTTAACTAATATGCGTAAAGTGTTTTGATATCCTTGGGTGAAAACTGCTATAAAATATTTTTGATATAAGGCTGTTGCCAAAGCCCTGGGGAAATGCTTGAAAGCAAATGGTTTCACTGATTAATATAAAGAACAAATCATCCTCTTGCAAATTTGCTCCCCGTTACCCTTCTGTTCTCTCCCACCTCAGAGGGACCCATATAACTCAGAAATCCCCCAGCACCTTCTGTAAGGTCATGGCACAACTTCATTGGTCCAAAGTTTTGAAAAGTGGTGCAGTAGCGTTTACTGAACTAATTCAAAAACATGCAGCTCTGCCGAGATATTTGACTACATGTCCGGCAGGTTTCCATGCAGCAAGACCTGGAAATCAGGTGGTGTGTTAGTTCTGAGGAGCATTTCAGCGCCTGGTGGCTAACATCAGAGGTCCTGCTGATCTTGCACTTTTATCCCACTCTGTCACTAACGAGCATGGCCGTTCCTTGCATTACAAAGAAATCCAATGGTCTGCTGGCATTCCGAGGGCTTTGATACCAGGGTAGTGTCAAACTCAGCATTGCACCCTTTCCTTGATGCTCTTTCAATCAGACATACATTTGATTCGCCTCTGTAATACAGAGCAAACACTCTGGGCGCGGACTTGTAAGATGGCTCGGACCTCCGACTTTCAGACCCAGTTTGAATTAGCATCAGACAAGCATCTGAACTTTCAAACCTTTGTCAGTTGGCTCCTATGTTAGCACATGAATGCATTACTGGCAAGTATATTCATGTCAAACCCGCAGCGCTCCACGTCCGAATCATTACGGAGTGCTAAATCCTCTCCTGAACTCCCGTATACCGGGTCACATCATGACATCAGCTATATTAGTGGGGAATTATGCTTGGAAACTGATGGCTCAACACTGTCCACTGGGTTCAGGCTTGATTAAGAAGCGATCACCAATATACATGAGACTCTGTTTGCTTTGGAGGGATGCATTCTTAAATACTCCAGTCATATATGGAACTGCATATACAAAGCATTTGTTATGCCTTGTTCTCTAACAAGATTTATGTATGCCCTGTGCTGGAGGCAGGGGGTGCATACTGTGCCACAAATGCTTTTCTCTGACAGTGGCAACTCAAACTCTGCATTAGATACCGATATTTTATCATAAAAGCTTGACAAGCTTAACAATGCATTGGGTAGATTTACTCTCTCCTTGAGTTTCGTGTTCATCATTCTCTTATGTTCCAGAAATGATCCTTCCTCGAGGTCTGGAGGCAAGGGAAGCCAGCTTACAGATGTAATGGGACTCAGAAACCGTTATCTGTCAAATCAAATTGTTCCTTTGAATATTGGCTAGAGCCTGTAAGATGCAGAGTGCAGGACTTTAATGCCATCAGAGGGTTTTTCTTGGTACAGAGAAATCTTCCTGTTGGTATTCAATAGTTTCTTTATGGGTTCTTTGGTCTCTAGACATGAGAAAATCCTGGCGATTTAGATCATTTGGAGAGAATGAGTAATGCTTAGTACAGTATGTAACTCTTCAAATCACCAATTACGCTTTATTTTCTATTATGTTGAATGGAGCTGTTTTATTATGGATGATCATTTTCTGTTTTTACTGTGGTTTATTTCAATGATCCCTGCTGAAGGCCTACCTACAGAGTGTTTCTAGATAATAATCAACCACCCAAGACTATTTCAGTCACACTGATGGGTCTAACTTAAAATAACCAATTGAAGGCAGGGATTCAAAGGTAAGAACAATCTGAACATGTGTCATTCTGAAATGTTAAGGGAAATGGTTACCTGATGGCATGAATTAACCCAGCGTCAGCTTGGGTGTTAAGCTCTCACTAGAGTCTCAGCCTTAACATTTATGTTCCTTCCTTTGTGGGCTTAAGACAAATCTTTAGGGCTAAATGATCAGCCTCTGTCTCTGATTTTTGCACACCCACCTGATCACAGCTATGAAAGTGGGTGTGTGATGGCTGTCATATTAGCCAACACTCCAGGGACTAACCTGAGGCCCCATAGGGCCAGGAGCATGAGTGTCTACAGCTGCACCCCCAAAGCCAGGCTCTGTTTCTGGGACATCTCCGGCTCAAGGAATATTTCCAACACACCTGTGAACAACATACAAATCCACAGAGACCTTCCTACCAACACTACAAAAAGAAGGATTCTAGGTGGACTCCTCCTGAAGGTCGAAACAGCAGACTGGACTTCTACATAGAGTGCTTCCGCCGACATGCACGGGCTGAAATTGTGGGAAAGCAGCATCACTTGCCCCATAACCTCAGCCGTGCAGAACACAATGCCATCCACACCCTCAGAAACAACTCTGACATCATAATCAAAAAGGCTGACAAAGGAGGTGCTGTTGTCATCATGAATAGGTCGGAATATGAACAAGAGGCTGCTCGGCAGCTCTCCAACACCGCTTTCTACAAGCCATTACCCTCTGATCCCACTGAGGGCTACCAAAAGAAACTACAGCATTTGCTCAAGAAACTCCCTGAAAAAGCACAAGAACAAATCCGCACAGACACACCCCTGGAACCCTGACCTGGGGTATTCTATCTGCTACCCAAGATCCATCAACCTGGAAATCCTGGAAGCCCCATCCTCTCAGGCATTGGCACCCTGACAGCAGGATTGTCTGGCTATGTAGACTCCCTCCTCAGGCCCTACGCTACCAGCACTCCCAGCTATCTTTGAGACACCACTGACTTCCTGAGGAAACTACAATCTATCGGTGATCTTCCTGAAAACACCATCCTGGCCCCTATGGATGTAGAAGCCCTCTACACCAACATTCCACACACAAAGATGGACTACAAGCCATCAGGAACACTATCCCCGATAATGTCATGGCAAACCTGGTGGCTGAACTTTGTGACTTTGTCCTCACCCATAACTATTTCACATTTGGGGACGACGTATACCTTCAAATCAGCGGCACTGCTATGGGTACCCGCATGGCCCCACAGTATGCCAACATTTTTATGGCTGATTTAGAACAACGCTTCCTCAGCTTTCATCCTCTAATGTCCCTACTCTACTTGCACTACATTGATGACATCATCTTCATCTGGAGCCATGGAAAAGAAGCCCTTGAGGAATTCCACCATGATTTCAACAATTTCCATCCCACCATCAACCTCAGCCTGGACCAGTCCACACAAGAGATCCACTTCCTGGACACTACGGTGCTAATAAGCGATGGTCACATAAACACCACCCTATACCGGAAACCTACTGACCACTATTCCTACCTACATGCCTCCAGCTTTCACCCAGACCACACCACACGATCCATTGTCTACAGCCAAGCTCTACGATACAACCGCATTTGCTCCAACCCCTCAGACAGAGACAAACACCTACAAGATCTCTATCAAGCATTCTTACAACTACAATACCCACCTGCTGAAGTGAAGAAACAGACTGATAGAGCCAGAAGAGTTCCCAGAAGTCACCTACTACAGGACAGGCCCAACAAAGAAAATAACAGAACGCCACTAGCCGTCCCCTTCTGCCCCCAATTAAAATTTCTCCAACGCATCATCAAGGATCTACAACCTATCCTGAAGGACGACCCATCACTCTCACAGATCTTGGGAGACAGGCCAGTCCTTGCCTACAGACAGCCCCCCAACCTGAAGCAAATACTCACCAGCAACCACACACCACACAACAGAACCACTAACCCAGGAACCTATCCTTGCAACAAAGCCCGTTGCCAACTGTGCCCACATATCTATTCAGGGGACACCATCATAGGGCCTAATCACATCAGCCACACTATCAGAGGCTCGTTCACCTGCACATCTACCAATGTGATATATGCCATCATGTGCCAGCAATGCCCCTCTGCCAAGTACATTGGTCAAACTGGACAGTCTCTACGTAAAAGAATAAATGGACACAAATCAGATGTCAAGAATTATAACATTCATAAAGCAGTCGGAGAACACCTCAGTCTCTCTGGTCACTCGATTTCTGACCTCAAAGTGACTATTCTTCAACAAAAAAACTTCGAAAACAGACTCCAATGAGAGACCGCTGAATTGGAATTAATTTGCAAATTGGATACAATTAACTTAGGCTTGAATAGAGACTGGGAGTGGTTGAGTCATTATACAAAGCAAAACTATTTCCCCTTGTTTATTCCTCCCCCTCTCCCCCCCCCCCTTGTTCCTCAGACGTTCTTGTTAACTCCTGGAAATGTGCTGGAAATGGCCCACCTTGATTATCACTTTGAAAGGTTTTCTCTCCCCCCACCCCACTCTCCTGCCGGTAATAGCTCATCTTAAGTGATCACTCTCCTTACAATGTGTATGATAAACACCCGTTTTTTCATGGTCTGTGTGTATATAAATCTCCTCACTGTATTTTCCACTTTATGCATCCGATGAAGTGAGCTGTAGCTCATGAAAGCTTATGCTCAAATAAATTGGTCGGTCTCTAAGGTGCCACGAGTACTCCTTTTCTCTTTGCGGATACAGACTAACATGGCTGCTACTCTGAAACCTTTCTGGGAGCTGTAACAGATCCACATCTTCTGTGGCTCTGGCACAGAGGGGGACACTTAACATACACAGAATAGTAGGTTACCAGTGCAGCTCCTAACATTGAGATGCTTATCCACAGACCCAAATTGTTGGATGGTAAATCTCAGGCTTTCTGGTCAGGTTAGGGTATTTCCAGTGAAATTACATGGGAATCACTTTTCTTGTAACATTTTATAGCTTTCCATCCAGAATCTCAATGTGCAGAGAGACACAGGATGGAGGACAATGGGTGGGTAGGTCAAGGGGAAGTTATCCAAACTCCTTTGAAACTCTAAACAACCCTAAAGATGGCTCCCATTAGGTTTCAGATTCCAGGCAAAGTTTCAGCTCATTTCTTATTTGATTTGCTTATCCATCTCTAATTATTAGGCTTTCACAGCATGTGTAATAATCACCAGGACAGATGATTATGCATGGAATTAAGGAATTATTAATGGGGGTACTACAGTCAAAGTCTTCAAGCTACAAAACCAGGTACATTAAACGTTCTTTTTATTGGTTTTTAACTTGCAGAAATTATGACAAAAGAGCAAAGTTACTGGCCAGAGGGTTTTTTCCCTTGTAGCTCTAATTATTAAATCTGGCTGTAAATTCTAATCTCATAAACCCAGATGGATTCAGGCACAGTGATCTAATAATTCCTCTCACTCATTAGTTATTAGAATATCTAAGAGCAATTTAATTTCCCCCCACATATTACTGTGGTTCTCTCTCTCTCTTTATCTCTCTCATATGTTGTGTAACCCTTCTGCCTGTCAGAGTTGGCAGCAACAAGGGCCGGGTTCAGTATCTAGGTGTTCCATTCCAATAACACAATGCAAAACCGGCTCGAGCCCCCACCCAGTGACCTGGGACAAATATATACCACCCCTGCTGGGCGCCTCCAAGAGGCAATACTTCCCCTCTCGCAAGCACATAGTCTGAGTGTAGCAAAAAGTCTTTTAATAACAGAGAGAAATAATGTGGCATTATGTTGGGGAAACACCACCAACAGGATTCATAACACAACCCATGAGCAAAAAACCCACCCCAAGCAAATTGGGGTGTGTCCTTTCCCTTTGGTTCTTGAGTCCAGCAACCCAAAATCACCCAAAGTCCCAAAAGTCCAATGACCCAAAAGTCTCTGTCCCTGGTCAGGGCAGCCCCAGAGTTCAAAAGTTTATCTGCAGAGTTTTACCTCCCAACCTGGGTGGAGATTGGGGGAACGGGGTTTAAGGCGCATCCTTACGTGGTCCAAAGCTGATGGCCACACCTCTCCATGGGGCTCCGCTCTGCCAGCCACCCCATGAGCTGCTCAAGGCATCCGACAAACTGCTCTGCTCCACCAGCCGCTCTGCTCCACCAGCTGCTCTGCTCGCCGTCCCACAAACTGCAATGCTCTGCTCTGCAAACTGCTCTGCTCGCTGTCCCACAAACTGCTCCACCATATATCTTCAGGCTCCCCCACTACTTAACACAACACTCAGTGATTTCAGCTCTTAGTAAATTTAGCTCTTTTGTGATTTCAGCTTGTAGTAGGGGAGCCTCAGTGCTGGTGCACCATTGGCCCAAAGTGAATTGTGAATTCAACTCTGCAGCCTGTAACTAGACTCCTCATAGAATCAAAATTAGCTCTGATATTCCACAGTGGAGAGAGGCGGAAGTGCAATTAGCATGTAAGGCTCTCACCAAGTATTAATACCTGTCCCTAACCTCTCTCAATTCAGTTTTGGAACCCATGTCCCTTGCCTAGCGAGTGCTACTTAGTTGATGGCGAGTCCCTCCATCATAACAAAAGGCCAAGTACAGTTCCACTGTCCTTGATTCCCATAATCAGGGTAATAACAATTTATTCTTCCTGCCCCAATAACAGAGACACTGGGGATCTCACAGCAGCCAAAGTGACCATTTGGGCAGCTATGGCCTCATTCTAGGCGGGGTGGGTGTGCCTATGCAAATGAGATCGGCCCCTGAAGTTCTTTTCCACAACTTGCCACACCTCACCACCAGATGTCAGGGTGGAGCTCATCCTGACTCTGCTTACAGTTGCATGTGAAACAGTAAGGTCTAAGGAGCATACACTTTCTCAGTGCAGTGGGGGAGTGCAGTACAAAGATGAAATGTATGCTCCCTGCCTGGATGTTGCTGGGACAGTCCCCTGTGTAATTTAGAGCAGCCTTTAGGAAGTGCATAGATGCATATGAAGGCTGCTGTGAGTTACATCAGCTGCCAAAGACCCCAAGAAGCTGATGTAGCAGCCACAGACCAACAAGATATAGGAGTGTCCTGGACATTCCCTTTTTCCTCTGGCCACACGCCTCATACCAAAAGCATAGAAGAGGGCAGCATAGGAAGCACTATATCAACTCTGTGACACCTGAGGTGCTAAGAAGTCACACTACACCCCAGGATCTGCCTAAACACTAGGCTTGAAACATCTGCCCTCTCTGGATCCACAAGTTCAAATATCAGATCAATTTGGCCCTTCATCCACTGAAGGCAGATTAACTGAGTATTGTGTCTGTAGAGCTTTCAGATGACACCTTAAAACCCAAAGTCCTGTATGATCTCTCAAAGTGTGTGGCACTTGTAGCATGAGTAAAGTGTTATGCCAGTAGCCTCAGACAAACATTTCCTTTTGCCCAGTGTTGTGCAGAGTTACTGAGCATAGGTTGTTTGAAGTCTTTCACCCCAGAGGTGGCTGGATTTGGTGGTGTTTCCCAAGAAGGCCCCAATTCAGGAAAGCACTTAAGCACTTGCTTATATTCAGTTGAAGTTACTGGGATGGGGCTGGGGATGAGGGGTTTGGGGTGCAGGAGAGGCTCCAGGTTTGGGGGTACTCAGGGCTGGGGCAGGGGGTGGGGTGCGGGAGGAGGTCAGGGCTCTGGGCTGGGGGTGCAGGCTCTGGGATGGAGCCAGGGATGAGGGGTTTGAGGTGCAGGAAGGGGTTCCAGGTTTGGGGAGGCTCAGGGCTGGGGCAGGCGATTGGGGCGCAGACTTACCTCTGGCTGCTCCCAGTCAGCGGCACAGCCGGGGTGCACCGCAGACCACACTGCGCCTTTGAAGCAGCCACTCTTGCCAGCAGGCACCACCCCCTCCCCAGTTCCCATTGGCTGGTTGCCAGAACCAGAACCCGGTACTGGTCACTTCCGGGGCACAACGCGATGTGGGAAAAGGTAGGCACTAGCCTGCCTTAGCTGGGCAGTGCTGCCAATGGGACTTTTAACCTCCCAGTTGGCGGCACTGACCAGAGCAAGGTAACCCACGGTTTGAGAAACACTGCACTACAGTACTTGTCTGAGGTGAATTGAAAAATACTATTTCTTTTGTTTATCATTTTTACAGTGCAAATATTTGTAATAAAAAGTAATAATATTAAGCGAGCAGTGTACACTTTGTATTCTGTGCTGTAACTGATGTCAATATAGTTGAAAATGTAGAAAAACATCCAAAAATATTTAATAAATTTCAAGTTGGATTCTGTTTAATAGTGTGATTAAACCTGCGATTCATTGTGATTAGTTTTTTTAATCATGATTAATTTCTTTGAGTTAATCGTGTGAGTTAACTGCGATTAATCGACAGCCCTAATAATTACAAATCATTGAAATATAAAATGAAGAATTGTTAATGGCAAGATTAAGAGCTTTGATAGGTAAACTTTTAATGTTATAAATCAGTATATGTTATTCTGCGCTACCCTTAATCTATTAGAAAGGGGAGGGGAATTATAGACTATATGATGATTCTATAATGTCAACATTTCTGATAATCTTTAAACATGGGTTTTTTTCATTCAAAGTCCAGTTTTGTTTGTGAATCATTACAAAGAAATGTAGTTAGAATTCTTCCTGTGAATGCATTTTGAGGGGGTGTCTCAATTTTAATGCAGGGATATTTAATTGCTTTTAATGGTACCCCAACAGACTTAAGCCCAGGCTTTCCTGATTCAGGGCCTGAAATAAACAGAATGATGCTAATATGTGCCTAGTTGCAAATTTTGCTTTTAAACCCATGTTCAAGACAAGAACATGGAATAATATCAGCGCCAATCTCATTGTCAAAGCACTCTAGTGTATCCCATTGATCAGGCTTTCATCTGTAAACAACACATCACAAATACTTCTTTAGTGGTGCGCACCTATGAAATCTCTGTCATGTTTGACGTTGGCATGTTTCTGAAGGTGTATTTTTCCATCACAAGCTTAAGTCAGGAACAAACAGAAAGTGCCCGTGCTAAGGTAGGGAACAGAGTCAGCTTTTTTGTTTTTGTTCTTTGAGGGCTTTGGGTTTTCAAAAAATAAATGTGCCCTGGTGTGCTGAGTGCACTTATGTTTTGTGCTCCAAAGACTGATGTGTAGAAGACTGATAATCAGTATGGAGCTAATTCCTGCCTTCATTGTTACTCACTTGCAAACTTCAAAGAAGAGAGGCCACTATCTTTGCACCTACAAGCATAATTTCCAGAGCTGAAGAAGGGTAATTTTCACATGCAAATTCAAGAGGCGAGTTTGCATTATCTGAGCCATTGCACATGCTGTTTAAAGGGACAATGCCATCTCTCCTACACTTCCCAGAAGAGGGACAAGGCAGGCAGCAAAGATAATAGCCTTTTTAAAAAGACAAAAAAGACTGACGCTTTTGCAAAAGGTGAAGACACTGCCTTGTGGTTTTCTTTGCTCATATGTAGAGGGTTGTGTCACTAACACAGGACAATCTAGAATTCCATTTAACATTTAGATTTGATTTTATAGTTTCCATAAGCAGTAGGAACAGCACTGTGTTGGAATCAAAGGCTTTGCAAAAGAGTGGATTATTTTTACCATTTGCCTTGTTTTCAAGTGTTTGAAATATACAGATTTGTGTGCATTAATCTTAGCATTACTGATATGCTGAGACGACCAAAAGCAAAATCTACCATATCTACATTTCTCACCATGTCTTTTACATATTCTCTTGGGACAGTAATTTCTCTAGTTATTGTTTCCAAATCCTCTTTAATGCTCCTGCGTAGAATTTTGCTTGTGAGTGACAGCCCGGTGACAGTAATAATGGAGGAATTATTTGGGAGTGTCACAGAATGATTGGAGCAGGGAAGTGGGTGCAGGAGCCAGGGTACCAGAGTTCTATTCTCAGCTTGAATACTGACTGGTTGTGTGATCTGGGCAGGTCACTCAGACCAAACTTGGGTCCCTAAGCTTGGGCACTTAGATAAGTGACCTGATACGTCAGAGGGGCTGAACTCTCACAGCCCTCTTTGAATGCTATGGCAACTGCATGTTCTCAGCACCTTTGCAAACCAGACCACCTTTTTCAGCCCCCAAATACAGCCTTTGATGCTTTATTGTGGCATCAACCAAAGACTGTGAATCATCTTAACCCATGTGCAATATAAAAATTCCGCCCTTCCTCTCAAGGGCACAGGTTATTAAATGTTTGGAAAGCTTTTGAAATACTCAGCTAAAAGGCCCTATAGAAGCGCTGACTGTTATTATTAATATTATATATTAAGTGTTATTATTATTAACACTTCTCAATGAACCAAAGACAATGGCACACTGTGCTAACTGAGCTTTGCATTTCGATGGCTCCTTTTTTGCCAGGGATGCCATTTTTATTCATTAATCTATACATGCAATGCCCTTCCCTTCTC
This sequence comes from Eretmochelys imbricata, assembly GCF_965152235.1. Lineage (NCBI taxonomy): Eukaryota > Metazoa > Chordata > Testudines > Cheloniidae > Eretmochelys > Eretmochelys imbricata. Next base: position 75,523,153 of record NC_135581.1, on the reverse strand, counting down.
TGCACTAGCAGGATGAGTGGAGACTTCACTTCAGCCAGCTCTCTCTCCGCTGACTGTGAGCCAAGGAGGGGCCGTTGATGGCCATACTGGAGACGGAGGAATTCATCGTTAATCGCAATTAATTCTTTGTGTGATTAAAGTAACATTATTAAGTAAGCTCCATCTGTTATTACTGACTGTGCCCTTATGTCAGGGATAGAGATAGCAAGTTACAGGTAATATCATCTGGACAATATTATCCTCATTACAGTTCAGGTGCAGAATAGAGATGTGGCCCCCACCAAGACTCCAGCTCAGAGCATCCCTGACATTCAGTTTGGATTCAGATCTGAATTTTGCAGCTCTCCCCTCTCTCTATAATGGACCAAACCAAATCCAAACACTCCTGAAAGTTAGAAAAATTATAGAGGCGGGGGGAGGGGGGGAATACAGGGGTAGGGATGACTTTGGTCCTGTGTTTCTCTTTGCCATATTTCTCATGATCTATAGCGCCTCTCAGACCCAGAGGTTGTGAGGACTATCAGGGAAACACAGAATAAGGATCCTGAGGTTTGTTTTTGCATGCATGGCTCTGCCCTTCTGCTTTATTTGGCTTTCAGTCTGTGCTCCTGCTCTGTGCACTGGGGTTTGGCATTCATGCACAATTATTTTAAACGTGGATTTAACCATTCTGAAAGTTTTACATAAAAGGCCTTAAAGAAAGAAGGTCGCTAGTCGTGATGACAAAAGTACTGATGGGATTCTCAAAATCTCTCTCTCCCTCTGGGAGCAAATCCCTCTTTGCATAAATGTCTGGGTCCTGGGACATTTGAGTTCTGAATATCACATGGGTTGGTGATGTTGTCTAGGAGCCTGACTAGGGGACACATGCGATGGGATGGCACTATGCAGGAGCTTCACAGAACTAATACATTAAATAGCCATGGGATGGATTGAAGATAACTCATTTTTAGGCCCTGGAGGGATGGAAGGAGGTCGAAGCTGGTGATATTGGGACATTATTCTGCAACAAAGGCCAAGCAGCAGGGGAATCATGGGATGTCACAACACAGCTCCAGCATATGTACTCAGAAGCCTGCCTAAGTCGGCTTTGTGAAAGCTGTACACCCCACAAAGAGTGCAGAGCCCAAAGGGAGGTGAGGGCCTGCACTCTGGGTCTATGCTAGGAAGGCCCCCGAGGGCACCAAGGCTGCCAAAAGAAATCTGATCTTCAACCAACAGCTAGTTAAACAAACAGCACTTCCGATCTGCTGTGACTCCTTGTGAAAGACAGGATGGTACAAAGTGACAGCAAGGTACCTGCTGTCTGACGCTGTCACAACAAAACATCTCCTCACCCTTTTCCTCTTCCCCCTTCCCCTCTCAGTTTCCACAAAGCTGGGTGATCTTTTTTTTTAACGGCATGTTGTATTCATGCTTTTGTTTTTCATTAGCACCACACTGTGCTCCATGCACCGGTCTAGAGCCTGTTCATTGCTACAGGATAGAGAACCTCTGAAGTTCTCTGTGATTTAAACACCAAGTGAGAAAGCCTGGCCCCGCTGATGTCAATGACAAAACTTCCATTGACTTCAGTAGGGCCAGGATGTCACCCCCAAGACTTCGGATGATGTGTCCAAACCTCTTGTATTTACAAACCTGGGCTTGAAGTCCTGTAACAATGGTGCTCCGGTGAGAGACCTGGTCCCTCTGACATCCATCCAGAATAGGAATACCACAAAAGCAGCCTTTTATGTAGTATTTTGTAACTGGCCCTGGCTGTAGTGGCAGAAATAACCATCAGAATTAAAGTAAAAAAGGGGGAAAAAGCTAAAACTTCTTTGACTCCAAAAGGTTTGGTTTGAGATTGGAGGAAGGTCCAAAGGGATCCATTGTATGATCTATCTCTCCAAGAAGGATGAGGACTTACTTAAGGTGGTGCAAGGAGAATATAACTAAGAGTAATAGGCTAAAATTAAGGGAAGGAAAATTTTGACTGAATAACAAACTTTGCACTGGACTGTGGAATAGTCTCTCAAGGCAAGTGGTGGAAGTCTCATTGGCTGAGATGCTTATAAAAACAATAGACTGAACCAAACACTAGAAAATGTGCCATAGGGGACAACCATGGCAATATTTCTCAAGGAATGGACTATATGACCATATAGGTCTTTCCAGTTCTAGTTTCTCTGATCCTATCTGGCTTAATTTGTCAGTGTCCCATCAGTAAACATCTAACCCTACCTGTGAGGCCCTCCACATCAGTAGTCTCAGTTCCTGTTTCAAATTCCTGAAAGGAATGCAGCTAACAGAAATGCAGGATCTTGGTGGGTTTTACCAACACAGTAAAAGGCTTACTTTGAAGGCAAAATAAAATGGGCAGTTATTTATTTTTTGTAAAATTGAGCTCTTAGGCAGGAAGTATATATTGTAGCTGGAGGCCAGTCAGAGTTTGAACATATGTATAAGAGTTTTTGCCTGAAGCACCTCATCTTTACTTCTGTTGCTGATCCTGCTAGGAAAAGGTAAGTGGATTCTGCTCGTTTCACTGAAGCAGAAGGCTCATTACCCCACCTGAATATAAGAGAAGTGTAGGAGTGGATCTCTTGAGAGACAAGACCTAGGGTGTGGGCTGAGCAGTCCTGAGGAGGAAACCTAGGCTATGAGGAGAAAGTATAAACTGACCTTTATATTATATAATTGTTGGTTCTTTGTTTGTGGAGCTATGCCCTGCAATGGGGCACTTTACATATTGTGTGAACTGTGTTTGTGGAGGGGACTAGGAAAGATGCCTTCTCGCAATATGGGCTACAAAAGACGCTCAGAGATTTGTTTCTTATTAAACTGACCAGAATTGGCTCCTAGGATTTTCATTTCAACGCCCAGAGTTTAGAGTTGCAGATAACACCTGTTACAATATAATTGACTCCCGTAGGAATCTCTCAGAAAGGCAGCACCTTGTGATTAAAGTTGCAGAGCTATCTAAAATGATACGACAATTTAAATTACCATATCTAAAAATACACAGGTTGCAATCAAGCTTTTGCTTCTGCCCATTGTATGCTCCCTAAAGGGGAAAACACATAATTTACAAAATCTTGGGTTCTGTGAGCCACCTGTGAGTTAAAGTTACTGACACGAGATTATCATAAAATTATTTGGGCAGGCTGGAGAAATATTGGATGGAAAGCATTTGAGATGAGTGTAAGACAATATAAGCAATGTGCTGTCAATAGCATTCTTTAAGCCCATGTGAGGTATATTGTAAGAGAGCTATATAGATAAAAGATATAAGTGCCTCTTTCTGAACCAAGCAGATTTACGGTTTAGGAAATGGGTGTTTATAGTATCGTGTGTGAGAGCTATCCTCTCTATAGTATGGTACTGAGAATGTTTTATGATGGCTTAATTCCGAGTGGCAGATGACTATACGCATCAAATATATCTCACTGCACAGTCTTGTTCTAAGTAAACCAGAAGCCTAGAAAACTCTGTAAATGCTACCTTGGGCTGTTCAGAATTAGTTCTCTGGTAGGCTGCTTGCATAGAAATGGTCTGGTACTGCCTTTTCTTGGATGCTCATGCAGCTCCTTCTAAAACGGTACACTTGAAGGCAGGAGTGAAGCTTTGAAGTCAGATGCCTGCAGTTTGGATAAGGGCCACTCCCAATCCATGGCTTTACTCATTACCAATTGGTTATCCAATGGCAGATTTTAGGCCAAATTCTTCTCCGATGTAATTCCAGTGACCGTAATGGAGCTCTACCAGAATGGAATTTGGCCTGCTGAGTCAAATTGGTGTACACAGTCACATTACTATATTGCAATACTGCTTTGCACTTAAATAGCACTGGTCCTCTAGAGATCCCAAACACTTTACCAGGGCTAGCCTTACGGGTGGGCGACATGGGTGACTGCCCAGGGCACTGCAGTTAGGGGGGAGGGGGTTGCCATGGTCAAAAGGCAAGGAGCTGCGTGGGCCTCGGGTGTGAGGCCATGGAAGAGAGTTTGGGGCAATGCAGGGGGGAGACAGTGTGGCCGGGGGGGATGGGTGGGGAGCCTGGGGAGGAAGCGAGGCCAGGAGTGATGGGGGTGGAAAGGTGGGTGCAAATAATTACAGGTGGGATCTTCACAAGGTTTCGGTGTTGGGCTAATTTGGCTCCCATTTAAAGCATTCTTCTCCTGCCACAAACAAAGTCCTCCCCTAGGATGCTGTTGATAGGGGTTAATTCTGTTTAAGTACGTGGGGTAGCTCACACTCAGAGCTATTCTTTCAGGCTGTCTGCCCAGTCAAGCGGATCTTGTTGCAGAGTTTATGCTTGGCTCATATTTTCAAGGTTTAATTTGCAACTCTAAAGCTAGAAACTTTCTTTTTTGTAAAAAGGGAAAACTTATGGAAACAAGTGACTCTAAGATCAGGGCTTATAACCATGGGTCTGTTGTTTCTAAGCCTTAATTCCACCCCACTTCCCTGCTGATTATCTATCTGCATTCATGAGCATTGCAAGGGATTGTCAATATCCTGACATTGATAACTCAAAGCAGGATCTGTAGCCATATTTATAACTATGCTTCACGGAATATATTTAGATAAAGTGACCATTTCAATTGTAAAGCCTAGAAAGATAAGGCAATTGGGAAAGTTTGTAATAAAAACATACCTGAGATCCGCCCCCCATTTATATAATCCCTTTGTGAACTTCCCTTCCTCATGCAACACCTTAATCTCCTCAATAAAGCAGGCTGACAAAAGACGAGGACACGATTAAACTATTGGGAAATGAAACCAAATAGCAAAGCCTGGAGTTAAAAACTTGCTGATTAAAAGCAGCACAGAATTCCTGTTGCAGCCAGTTATAATGAAGTGGTTCTGCTTTGTTTTGTGGTTAACAATATTCTGAGTTTCATTCCTGTGCACAGAGCTGTGCAGAAAGCCAAAGCTGTGATTTGGGATTACAGCCTGGTGACCATATTAGCCATCTGGCTAATAGCTCTGGCTGTTCTGAGGATGGGCACGGGACTTTCTCAGCCAAATAGGCTATCTCGATTAGGTGACATTTCTGAGTTATGCATCAAATTAGGATGGCAGTCTCCACTGCTGTGCATGCCTGTATGATTGAAGGTGGGTTATTTAGTGTGGGTGAGTTGCAGTCAAGATTTGCAGAGAGGAGACCGCTACTGGATCACCGGGCAGAACTGTTGCCAATGGATCATGCGGTGCCAGGTTCAGCTGTGGCTCGTGTTAAATGCGGACCCCATGCAACAAGTTCGCTCACCAGTTAAACTGGCTTGAGTGTCTGGTCAGCAGGCAAAGCATTGCACAGTTCATTACATGGAGTGAATGAGAAGATGCTTGTGATGTGATTCCCAGCAAAAGCCTGGGCTCAGCAGGGAAATATTTTGATTTGGGGGAAACCAAAATCATCATGATCTGCACAAGGCTTGTGCGCCGCAGAACTAAACATGAACTTGACTGGCATACTCAACACCACAAACGCCAAGACCATGCTTGATTTTATGCTGAAACAGATAGAACATGCTCTAGTAAATGGAAGGAGGTATCTTTCTCCACTTTACAACCATAACAGAGCAACCCCAAACAGAGCAACTGAAAGGCTTTCAGCTCCGCAGCAAAGAGCACAGTGAAAAAAAATGGAAGCAGGGCCCGATCTATCGTCCATTGAAGTGATTCTTTGCATTGACCTCAATGAGCTATAAAACATACCCACAGGGAGAGTCCAAAATGAGCATTTATTTCAGAGCCCAAAAGACATATTTAGGCCATGTCTACACTTGCACTTATGTCGGCAAAACTTTTGTTGCTCAGGGGTACGAAAACACACCCTGACATAAGCACTCGTGCACAGCGCTATGTCGACGAAAGAGCTCTCTCCTGTCATCACAAACAAGTGATCTTACAGCGGCCCAACTGTATCACTGTAAGCTTGCTAGTGTAGACATGGCCTTAATGTCAATTAAAAACGTATGATAACTAAGAATGTATTTCTGGAAGTTGCTAGTAGCATCATTTGTGTATTGGGTAGTGCTGATACTTCAAGCTTTAGTGACTGATACTCTGGCTATTGTAAGTACTATGGCCACTGTCACCAGAGAACCTGAGTGTTTCACAGTCTTTTAAATGCATGTATCCTCATGGCGTGCTGTCGGTAAGGGAAGGGCTACTTTCCCCACTTTACAGATGGGTAACTGAGGCACAGAAAGTCTGTGGCAGAGCAAGGAATTAAGCCTACATCTCCCAGGACTCTGGCTAGAGCCCTAGGCACTGGGCCATCCTTCCCCTCAAGATCTTGCTCTCCAACTCCCAAGCTCCCGCTCTGCTTCATTAACATCAGTGGAGTTACTTCATATTTGCACAGGGGTCACAGAGAGCAGAATCTGACGCAGTACGAATGGAAATGGTTTCACTAATAGTTTTATCAATGGAGAAAATATGTTCTGAAACATTTTAAATACTGCCGTACAGTGTCCTGTGCACCTAAATACCACAGTGTGGTGTTGGCTAAAGCAGAGGGTCTTTTTCATCGCATCACATCATGCAGCGCAGTTTCACAATCAGACCCCCTTACACAGGGGATTTTTTTTTGTCTGCACGCTCACAAGCAGACTCATGCACAATGATACTAGAGATTGCTACGTGTTACACCCATCCACATGGATCATGATCCCTGAACTAAATTTTTCATGCACATTCAGGGATATTTTCATAACCTTCATGCACACTGACACTCACGCAAAAAACTGTACCCCACAGGGGACTCGGGATATATGTGTCTCAAGTCACACACTCAGGTTCCATGCTGAGGGATGGAATCAAAAATGGAAACTGAGTAGAAATTAAAGTGATAGTGAACCACCTCATTTCATTGTGCAAGACACAGGAAATGCAAAAAAACAAACAAAAACAGAATTGATTCCATTTGTATATTCCATCTTGTCTTGTACTGCTGGTTTCTGCATTTGTATTCAGACGGCTTTCTTTTTAATTCTGTCTAGTGAGAAGTTCCCAGCAATTCAGAGTTAGCTTTCAAGGACCACACACAAGGTCACAGCATCGTGTATCCACAGAGTTTATAACATGGGATATAAAATGAATCTTTTTAGAGATTTGAAAAAAGCCACATTCGTCTCTATAAGAGAAATGTGGTAAAGACACATTCTGGCTTTCTATAAGGCCCCAATTCAGTACCTAAGCACATGAATAGTTCCATTAAGCTTAAAGGCCTTGTCAAGATGGGTTCCAAAGCAATATAATTGTTGTCAATTGCTATTGACAGAAATATGCTGAATAAATACTGCTATCACAGTTAAAGTTTATTATCGTTACTAGTAGTCTCTGAAGAAACAGCATGGTGGAGACATGATCTCATATTTTGCATTTTACAGCAATGTGCATTCATCTATGCTCCCACTCTATTTATTAGTAATAAATTTGATCTTATAGTGGTCTAATTTTGAAATGACAAAACCCTGAATTTCTTCAAAAAAAGAGTCAGATTTTCTAGTCCTCAGCCAGTGCCACATTTGATCAAATATGCAGAGGGACTTTGTAAAATTCCCCTATCTTGTTAAGAGGGACATTATTTCCTTTAGCAATTGAGCCCCACCTTCCCCTCTTTTTAGCTGTCAACAGGGAGATTATAATTTATACTAGTTGGATTCCCTCCTCCAAACTTTACTAGATGAGTTAACATGGCTTCATTCTGTTCTCACTTAGAGCCGGTCCTGCTTCCAGTGATCTCAATGGCAAAATTCCCAGTGGGCTTTTCCAGCAGTGTAAATCAGCAGTATATCTATTAAATTCAATGAAGTTACACTGGGGTAAAAGCAATATGGGCCAGCTCAGAGTCAGGCCTTTGGATATTTATGAATGACATGGATGGCCAATAACACCTTACCATGTAGCTGGAGACCCCTGCTTGGTGGACAGCGGAGCTCAAGGTCTAGGAAACCACTGGGTTTGACTTCAGTGACAACCACCTGCAAACAAGTAGCACAGCAGAGCCAATAATTTAAAAACCCTCTGCATTGCCCTTTCCAGTGTATCATTAAAACTAGAGCTGGTCAGAAGTTTTCTGATGACACTTGGTTTTGTGGAAAATGATGATTTGCTGAATTAAAATGTTTTGCCAAATCGACTACAGATTTGACTAAACTGTCAACTGACACTAAACTTTCACTGACACCAGTTTCCTGCTGGCATTTCAGCTTCCACAGCTCTGCAGCAGAGAACCTGGAAGCCCCCGGAGTCTTGTCTGGAGCTGGGGGTTTTAGGTTTGTTAAACTCCCTCCTCCATGGCTGGAAGCCTGCTAACTCAAGAGCTCCAGCAGGAGACAGCTCTATGCCACACCAGTGAAATATATCATTCTTAGAATCATAGAATATCAGGGTTGGAAGGGACCTCAGGAGGTCATCTAGTCCAACCCCCTGCTCAAAGCAGGACCAATCCACAACTAAATCTTGGTGGCTTATGACCCTGCAATGCAAGTAAAAGTGCACCAGAGTTCTAAGAACCAGCTGGAGCAGACTAGCCTTTCATCTAGATTTCAGAACCAGTTCGGTTTAAATTGTTTCTGACTGAACTCATTTAGTACCAGTGTGGATGTGGC